>NC_060287.1:2522669-3191904 GCF_021613505.1 Equus quagga | reverse complement strand
GGCGTAGAAGTTAATATGAAAGAGTTTAACACACATTTATTCTTTCTGTTTTCTCTAGGTTTTCAATTGTATCCCAAACAGCAAACTGTTAACCTTTCAGGGCCTAATCTCTGATTCGTATTCTGGCCAACAGCCTATTTACTTGACTGAAAGTTTTGCTGATGTAAGGAGCAAAGGATCAGGCATTTAATGGACACACAACAAAAAACTCAGCTCCATGAATTTAAATCTATCTTACATTAGAAGAATTTATGATAAGTTTATAGCAATAAGACGTCAAAGTGTTAATAAGAATTGGCACGTTTCCATGAGATTAGATGACAGAATTACAGCCCCAAATGCCACCTTTTTGGTGGAAATGTAAGAAACGCACTGAACACATGCATGCAGAAAGAAGACCATTATCAAGACATCTGTCTACGTTCTAAATTATCCTTATAAATTCATCAGTTACTTATCTTTCTACAATGAATCTTAGTCCACTTTGAATATATGGCATCAGAAGAGATGAGAGCATTGAAACAGGCTCCCCGTGTGCTTAAATGGTGATCCCCCTTGGGAAAATAGATGAACTTGTTTTTAGATACTAATACACTCAGGCTTTTTTCATTAAAACTATTAAGAAGTAAAATACAGATAGCCCTTTATGTACCTTTTATAGAGACAGACTGGTTTTAAAGGTACAGGCCACAGTAATTTAAATCAAGGAGATTATCTTGATTCTTCAGGCACTCCACACATCAGCCCTTTGCCTTCACTGTTTCCACTGTTTGTGTATTCAGTGTTTACTGCTTTTAGTGCCTTATTACTTCATGAGACTTTAAGCTCTTTGAAGTCAGGAATATTGATTTACCTTCCATTGTATCTTATAGAATCTACCAGAGGATTTATCACACAATTTTTTTGAGTAGAATAAATAACTAATTAAATAAATAAATCTGAGTGAGTCCTTCGACATTGTAACAGTCTACATGTGTTCTTACTTATATGTTCATATAGGAGGCTTCCTACTATTTATTTATTTGGTTTTACATTCTGCTATGTCAGTTTTTGAAGACAATGCATCCATTCTGAACACATCTGTGTTTACTTGATTTCCAGTCGATTGGTTTATTCAAAAAGAAAGAGTAGAGGCCAGCCCAGTGGTGTGGTGGTGAAGTTCCTGTGCTCTGCTTCGTTGGCCCAGGGTTCACGGGTTCAGATCCTGGGTGTGACCTACACACTGCTCCTCATGCTGTAGCAGCATTCTACATACAAGGTAGAGGAAGATTGTCACAGATGTTAGCTCAGGGATAATCTTCCTCACCAAAAAAACAAAAGAGAGAGAGTAAAAATGCCTATTTGTTATGCTGTATATACAACATAGAATTAAATGTTTAACTTTTTTCCCACTACTTTTTAACTGGCTATTATGGATTTGTGTGGACACAATATGAGCAACCCCGTTAGGTTAACAGAGCCATCAAAAGAGGCATACTTTGGACCCGGAATCCTCCAAGGCCACCTCTGATGAGAGCATGAAACTGTTTGCTGTTGATATTGTCGAGAGTCCTTTCCACTCCCTCCACTCAGTTTCTCGCTTCATTGCTTTGAACCCCTACGGGGCAGCAACAGTTTAAGGGCTGTCGAAAGGAATGCTCTTGTTCTCTCAGGAATTCAGTACAAGAGGGTAAACAGCTACACAGCGGGACAAACTAATATGTATAGAGGTGTGGGACTTAAGTGTTTAATAAATGCAGGAACATTTCACAAGGCCCGGTGGAACTTCTTCAGAATTATTGAATTTGATTGATACACATAGAGTTTACTTGGTGTAAATTCTGTTTAAAAAGAAAGTTAGACATTTTTTATTAGATGTTGCAAACATCATGTTGAGTTCATTAAGAGCCCAGATATAAGGTCATATATTGTCAAATATTTCTGTAAACATCAAAAAAACTTCCAAAAGAAAATTCAGAGAAATGACTTTACTTCATTCTTTTTGTTTTGTGTATTTGTAACAGACAATGTTTCTGAGTAGTTTAGGACCCATAAACAACAGACAATCAGAAAACTCTACATGCATTTTCTGGACTCCTCTTAATATTGGTTTGTATAACTACTGAATACTGTCTTTCTTAAGGGCTCTTCATCCTTTAAACAAGTATTACAGAAGAGCAAACAACTTACAACTTGGGCAGTGGAAATTTATGGAGCACAAATTTGCTATTTCTACTCTAGAGTGTAACTAAGTACAATTTATCTGGCCACAGCATATAGCTATAATATCCAGTCATTGAATAAGTATGATATTAATGCCACAGAAATTTCTACTTGAGCTCCGGAGAGGCTCCAGTGGTTTAAATGAAAACCAGTGTGGTTGAATTACTACTTCTGCAACACACCTGCGAAGAGCTGATCACGGTTGTGTGGTTAGAGCTGCGCCTTGAGTTGTGGATGGAGGCTCTAGACCCATACTCGCGTCTTTCCGATAGAGCTCATTATTCAAATTTCAATCATCCTTCATTTCTTTCTCTTTTTACTAGTAACAGTAATAAAACTTATCCTGAAAGGTGCAGGATAGTATATGACGAATTGAAAAACAAGTATAATGTGTTAAAACCTACCTGCGGGTATCGATCTGCCTTGGAGAACAACCTAAGAAAATGAACATGACAGCGTTTTGCCACTCCCACGTAAATAGCTGAAACTCACTTTCAAAAATATAATAAAATAGGAGTGTTCATCCAAAAATATGAAACAGTATCTATTTTATCAATTCAAAGAAACAAATTATTCTCTGAACTACAGCTGGTGAATATTATGTGGGTAATATTTTATGCTAATTAAACCCACTGGCAGCAACAGATTCCTTTTCTCTGGAAACATTGCTAAAGCCTATTTAAAGTACTGGAACATTTTATGAGGTCAGGAGGAATTAGACTCTATATTTTTAGTTTCCTCACTCCATACACGCTATTACCATAACCGATAAAATCACACGGACTATGTACAAAATACTTAAGGCAAACTACATATGACTTTTGTTTACTAGTGTGTAGGGGATAAAGTCCTTTAAGCTTCTTACGCTACAGTTCACTCCTCATTTTTAAAAGAGTTTTGAATTGGGTTGAGTCCTGAAATCAGAAAATCACCTTGGAGCAGCCTCCAGCAAGATTTTTGATAAATGTAAAGTTTTTCTCTCACTCTCCTTTCTCTTTTTCTGGCAACCCTCTCAGTAACTGGTCATCCATTTTCTTAAACAGCCCTTAGCTTCTCTGCACCGGGTCGAACTTCCTGTGATGGGCTCCATTTTCTGAAAGGAACTGCTCCTTCCTTCCCTTTGCAGCTTGTGACCCCTGTTAAAATGTTCATGTTCTCAAAATATTTTTCAGTGAGTCAGGAAAAAAGTAATTGGATTGAAAAAGGTGAATAAATAATCTCTTGAAATGTATGGTTTAAAAAAAAATACAGGACAGATTTTCTTTGCACGAATGGTCTCCCATCAGGATGGGTAATAACTCTTTTGACAGAGAGTTGAACCAAATTACTTTCTAATGTTCTTTCCTCCTCGAGATACCAGAAAACAAAATAAAGTGAGCCACTGAAGAGTTTGTGAAGATAGATTTGGATAGAAGATCAGATAAATCTTAACAGGAGTCAGTTATAACACTCAGAAAACTACCCAGTTGTCCTAAGAAAGCATCCCCGCCTGGCGTTTTTGGATAAATAATAGAGTATGAAGTAGAAAGTGGCCAAATCCTGAACCAGAAAAGTGAAAGCGAGTAACGAAACGGAGCAAAACCTTCTGGATAGACACAAATAGAAGCTGCCCCAGCGAGGGGCATGCTGGTCCTGAATTACTAAGGCTTTATTTCATCTGGGCTCCAAAGTCGGATTCCAAATAGGACTTCTGTTCTAAACTGTTTATATTTAAGCGCCCCTCAAAAATGTGAAGAGGGCATATTTATCGGATTTTTTCTGTGCTTTGTTCAAGGTGCTTGTTTAGTATTGATAATAGCTTATTCTTATTAATGAAAGTTCTTCATAGCAAAGAACCAAAATAGAGAAATTAATGGAGGAAAGAAAAGACAAATATTGCTGTTTATAAGCTAATTATTTAACTTTTCAGCCGTTGTGACACTTTATGTGCAAGGAAATAGTGAAATTTTATCCTAGTAAATCTCCCACAGGCCAGTGACACGAACAGTACCTTAGTGCTCTTTAGACACGTGAAATAGCAAGTCCTGGACGTTACTAAGGAACCTTGTAACTAGATCATCGCATCTCATATAAAATCCACAGAAGAATTGCTTTCTTCCTGTATTTTCAAACCCTCTACCCCACCCCTGCCCACGCTGGCCTGCCTAGCAAACACATACACACTTCAATTAGCACCTAGGAAAGAAAATTTGAAATTTGGAATCATAAGTTGCTTTGAATTTCTACCGAGCATTGGAGTTAAAAATAGCTCCCCATAGGTCTGAGTAAACATTTAGTTTATTATTAGCTTCTGGTTACTAGTTTTTGCAAAAAAAACAAAAAAACAAAAACAAGATTGAATTCATTGAATTCTAAACAATGGCTAATTCAAGTATAAAAATACTGAGTAATAAATTATCATCATTTGAATATGTCTTGGTGTTAGTTCAAAGTTACTTTCTCAAATAATGCTGATAGTAACTTCTCAGAAGAATTTAACAGCGTGTTCCTTTGGGCAGAGCATCACATACTGCATTAGTCATCAAACCAATGACTTAATTATTCGAACGCATTTTCACATTCGTCTTTTTATAAATGGTTTACCTGTGTAATGCATTGAGTCTTCAACCATCATCAAATAGAAACTAAAACCTTACAGCTGGAGCCTCCTGAAATCACATGTGAGAGAACACAGCTCTGTAGTTAAGCAGCTTAGATTCAACTCCAGTTCTGGATCTTTTGACTATTTACACCTCTGTCATTTCAACCGTTAAATGAGAAAGATACTGCACGTCTTAAGCCCTCCAATCTTATTGGAGGCTTTAAAAATATGCTGTATAAAAAGTTTTTGTGAAGTGCTACACAAGGAAAAATTAGCACCAATGGTGCCCTGTTGGAAATAGGGTCTCACAGGAAGTCACTCTCAGTCAGCCCCACTATAAGTCCAGCCTCTACAGCGCTGACAGGCGCTGCTTCAACCATCGGGAATCAAGGATGCAGAGCCTTCCACCAGGAAGCTCACAGCAACGGGCAGAGGTCTAGAGATACAGACAATAAACATAAAGGAAAATGACTTTTCAGTGAGCAATGATGTTATGAGCTAAATTAAGGCGAGTAATGTGGCTTTTTATTAATTCACATGAGATAAAGGTATTACTGGTTTGGATACTGCCACCCAAGACATGTCGCTTCTTGTTTTGAGGGCCGGCTTTTAGCATATCTCCTGGATGTTGGATATTAAATTATATACTGCTTATTTCTTCCTCCATTCCTACACACTTATATGTAAACAAATTAGTGATTTTGTGTGAAATTGTATGCCTATGAATCTCGTCTTGCCTGTTCCTTGTGTCTTATATTTGAGGACGTATATGACTTTTGACTCATTGTGTCTGTTCCCAAGGTTAGCACCAGCCCCATTTTACTAAATATCTATCATGATTAAAATATTTAAAATAAAGATACTGCCTGGATATAACTTGTGGGATTTATTAGAATAACAGCTGTAGAATCAGATTAACCCTCTTTACATCTTTGACCTGAGAGACTCTTGGAGGACATTTTCCCCCGATTCTCTCCCTCACATCGTTTGTACACCATTGGAAGGCCTCCAAACACCAGGGCTAGAAAGAAAAGTGAGGGTTGGCCCCAGACATGTGGTATGACTTGTTAGTGCCTAAGGAGACAGAGACTATGAGAAAGCCAGTAACAAATATACAATTTACATTGGCCAGAAATGAGACTACCTGACTTCTGGGAAGATTCATAGCCTCTTTCTACACCTAAAGAATAGGCAGTGGGGACCTAATCAGTAACCTGGATAATTCAGGCAAAATAAATAAATACATAAAGGAAAATAAAGCTCTATACTGTGTCAGGCGATAAATTGTTCAACAATCCACCTGGGAAACAGGCAGGCACATAGGTCAACTAGAGTTAGTTACAACTTGTCTTTGGATGATGACTTTAAAATCCATACCCCGTAAGTTATGTGATATTAAATATGGCCCATTTGTAAGAGTTTTATCACAACCTAAAAAATAAATCTGACGTTATATGCTTTTTACATCTTTGGTTGAAATAATAACATTTTAGGGATATGCCAAATATACACCATTTTCCTCAAATTTTTCTTTTAGTTTGATTAATTCACCCCTCCCCCCATCCAGCTTTTATTGGCCATTGAATCCGTATTTGTAAAGGAAACTTCTGTGTTAGGACTTTTAGAAACTAAGATAAAAAAATTTATCTGTCTAAAATTTTACCATTCCTCAAGTGTGCTCTCAAAAGTCGTTTTGTAGGCTCAGCCCTCCACTTACCAAAAGAGTTGTACTATAATAAATCTTATCTTGTGATTGTAATGTGACAGAAGTTCAATACAAAGAAAACCTGAGCCTCATAAAAACCAGATCTGTAGTGAATAGACGGACAGCCTTGTAAAGGGCTGTACACAAAAAATGCAGGGGCGGAGCACTCGGACAGCTTTTGGACTCTAACCTTTTAAAAATAACATCTTTGCCTAACGGTTCCATCAGCAGAAAAGGCAATGGTCATCGAAGGGTTGGCTTTTTCCCCCGCTAATCTAAAATCAACTGTTTAAATGAGTTTGTCCCCGTTTGTTCTCCTCCTCAACCACATTAAAGACAAAGATTTTTATTCTTGCTTGCATAATAATCATAGCCAGAAGCATAGATTTAAAGGAAAGAAAAATAGAAGTTCTCTTTGAAAAAACAAATAACTCTGATTAGAGCCCAAAGCTCAGCAATGTATGATAAAATCAACTGTTAACTAGAAAACTCGGTTCATATTTTTCAGCCTTTCAATCTTGGTGAGTCTCTGCATTAAACAGGAAAATATCTAAAATTCAATATCTACAAAGTAAACTAGAATTCTAATTATTTACGTAATACATATACACCCCAAAATGTTGAATATGAATCCAAAATAATAAATGCCAATTTTGAAAACGCAGAAAAGTAAATCCTGTTTAAATAAATTCTATATTTGTATTCATTAGTAAAACCCAGTTATGCCCCAGTTCATTTATGGGGTGAAACTGAATTTTCAGATAAACAATTTACTCAACTTGATATTGTACGCCTACTGAATGTAGGTCCTTAGTTTGGGAAGTCTATTCAACCGATGTCCCAAGGAGATGCTGTAAAGGACTTTCCTCTTCCTGCGGGCGTTCTTGAGCAAAGCTTCTGCACGTTGATAAGGTTGAGATACTTCATTCAAAATTAGCATTGCTCTACCGCCGTGTAATGTACCTGTAGCTTTAACTACCTCCACAAGATGTGACGCTGTGTCCCAAAGAGGACAAGTCAGGGAATGGGCTTCGCTTTAAATACCCATGGGGGAAGGGGTGGTTGCAAATAATAAACTCAAAGCATCTATTCAGGTATTACTCTATGAGAGTCATTGTAAAACACCAGGGACAATGCAAATAGTTTGAGTCAACTTATTTGCCTTTCATGAAATAATAGAATCCTCATTTGCATAATGAGACCTTGTAAATTATACTGGTACAGTGATGTGGTGACAGAATGTCGATGTAAAAATAATTCAGAATCAAGAAGTTAAATGGGAGTCTCCACAGCAATTAACAAGTCCTACCTGCTCATGTGAAAGATGCAGAACACGAAGCCAACAAAGGAAAACGGCATCTCCTCATCCCCTCAAGAATAGCTATCATTTTATCAATCATTTATTATGTACTAGTCACTGTGCACTAAACAGAGTTATTAAAATAGGAATTTTGCGAAAGAGAAACCTGAGGCTCATTAAAGTAAATGTAAGCCGCCCAAGGTCACACAGGTGGTGTACGGGGCAGCTAGGATTCAAATCTGGTCCTGCTTGACTCCAAATCCCATGGTCCTTTCACAATTTGGTTAGAATGTGAATTTGTGTTGCATTATAATCACACAGCCCCTTTGCCATAATGCTCAACGACACATGTGGGTTAATGTGTGACTGAGCCTCCTGACTTGTACTTGGGCGTGTGCACTGATATGAGTAATTTCCCTCAAAAGCCGGAGTCAGTGGGAGAGACTAAAAAAACAAAGAAAAGCAAGAAATTGAACACAGACATTCAGGCAGTAAGCATATATCATGTCACTTATTGCAAACATATTTTAACCAAAATTGCCATTATGTATTAATTTTAAAATTATATCCACACAGAAATCAAATTCAGTAACATTTCCATCTCTGCTCCTCACCCTGCAGACTTCTACATTTTATCTCACTGATAGATGTGGAGGGAAAGCTGCTTTCTGTTAAAACTGCAGACTTCCTTTTTTTCTGTTCTGTAATTTTCCTGTGGAAATCTTAATAGAGTTGTAATATGTTTAGAAAGAATAAAGTCTATTTCTTTCCTACAGGTAGAAATGGCTCAGTTATTTCTCATCGTAGTTAAATGAGATCCAGTCAGATTGACTCCCATTTGCTGACAAGGAAACTGAGATCCTGAAATCCAAAGACTCTTACTACCTAACAGCTTCCAGAGACTTTAAAGGTTGTTTAGTCAACCACCTTATTTTTTGGAAGAAGAAACAGGTCCAGTGTGATTAACCAATTATTTTCAAGGTCACAATTCTTGTTAGTGATAGGGTTACATTAGTCTCACCTTGTTCTCACTGAGCATGTTACCTCCTATAATGTGATAATTTCTACAAAGCACTGTCTGTGGTTGGTCTAAATAATGAAGGGGACAATACTGATGATCAGAATCCAGTGATTTAGCCAACAAGCAATACCATTTTGCAAAGTTTAGAATATAGCCATTCAGAGTCTTGGAGGCAGAACTTCCAGGGGGAAATGGAGAGCTCTAGGTGGAAATAAATCAGAAGGCTGCAATATCGCAATGCAGTTCTGACACTGAGCACCCAGAGTTAGTGCAGATTCCACAAGACAAGGGCACGGTCCCCAGCAAGACTGCCCTCACTTCAGACGTCAGCTGCAAGTTTGGGGATCTTCGCCCCCTTGCAATTTTGAACACCTGGCTGCAAATTCAGGGTTTCCCATGATCCCCTTAGGTTTGATAATTCACTAGAACAACTCACAGAGCTCAGCACAGCAGCACATTTGTGATTATAATTTTATCATAAAGGATACAAACCAGGGCCAGTCAAATGAGGAGACACATGAAGAGAGATTTGGGAGGATCCTGAGCAAAGAGCTTTCATGTCCCCTCCCTGTGGAATTCAGATGTGTCACCCTCCGGGCACATCAGTGTTCCCCACCCAGCAAGCTCACCTGATCCTCATGTGTCCAGAGTTTTTATGGAGGTTTCATCATGTAGGTATGATTGATTGAATCCTTGGCCACATAGTTGAACTCAATCTCTCTTCTCTGAGGGCCCACCATGAATAACAAAGACATTCCTATCTCTTGGGAAATCCCAAGGATTTAAAACTTCCCTCCCAGGAACTGTGGACAGAGACCATAATACTCGTTTTTTTCTACAACAATGGTGTACATGTTGAATTAAGGGAATACGTTTTGATTGCCTCCAAAACCAACTATGCTGAGAAGACAAATTATTTGACCCATGGTAGCCCTAAATAAAGGGTGAGTGCTGCTCTATGGACCATGTGCAATTATGCACACAATAAGTGCTTTTTCATTAGTGTTGGTCCAAAACTGCAAAAACCTCAGTAAATTTCCTGATTTTCCATCTATTAAAAAAATAAGATATAAAGGAAAGGATAAGTAATGTTTGATAATAGTCATACACGTCACTGAAATAACCAAGCCCTTAATTCAAACACACAAACAGCCCTTCAACCACAAGCAAATCTAGAGCTTGAATCTGACAGAATCCATTAACTGAGAATATTGTAATCATCCTACTAATTAATGGACTGTAAAAGGCTTCCAGATGGCATGGGCAAAAACACTTAATTGTAGTCCATCATTCTTGCTTGTACTTAGAACCTCCAGCACTGTAGGACAATCCTGAAATTTATATAGTTATGAATTATTGTTGTAGCCATATGGAAATGCAATCTTGATAGAATTACTCATTTCAAACTCTAGTTATTCAATAAACACATAACTTCCAAAAACTTTGTGCTTATAAATATTTAAAAAGTTATAAGTTTCTAACCAGAATGTTAATGGACTTTTTAATACCTTTGCACAAATTGCTTATTCAAGAATCATGTCATACTTAGTAAATAAAGATCAAACAGCAGGTTCATTTAAAGAACTCAACAATGTGCTCACACATACACAAAAAAGCAAAACAAAACAAGACTAAAGGCTAAAACAATCTATTTGAATTTGCTTTGAGTGATCAAGTAAATGTGTTTTTTCCTTGATAACCCCTGTTTCTCATGTTACATCAATTGCCATTGTTATGAATACACCAAAAGGATTCTTCCCCCAAAACAGCTGGGGATTTCTTTGAGGGCCAGCCATCTGTTAAATACATTTATTTAAGATGTTTTAGTAGTATCTGTGGGAATAGAACATAGAGAAATGAAAGAAGTTTCCGACATTTTGGTAATTTCTAGTCAATCTCTTGGAAAACTAATCTGTAATACTTCATTGGAATGATACATGAGGAAAGACAGGCTTCATTATAACTATTTTGAAATACCGTTTGTGTTATTATTATGGGGCCACCTAAGTGGAAGAAAGCAAACAACCCTTAGCACACCCTCCAGTCATGTCTGACTTTTGCCACCATTGCTAGACACTGTGACAGGCAGAGTGGCTGAGGAGAAGTCATAAGTAAGAATAAGTCATCAAAAGCACCTTGTATGTACAGACACTTTCTCATCTGCATTTTGATATTGTCTACGATAGCTCAAGCTTAGTATTTTAAATGATATTTAAGATAAATTCAACATCCATTTAAAATAAAGCACTTTGTAAGTTCTCCCAGGGATGCAGTATAATTTGAGATAATTAAAAACGTTAGATAGCCATAAGGGAAATGCAAATCAAAACCACTTCACACCCACTAGGATGAATATAATCAAAAAGATAAATCTTAACAAGCATTGGAGAAGATGTAAAGAAATGGAAACTCTCGAACAATGCTATTGGAGATTTAAAATGGTGCAGAGCTTTGAAAAACAGTATAGCTGTTCCACAAAAATTTAAACAAAGAGTTATCACTCAGACCCAGTGATTCCATTCCTAGATACATATCCAAGAGAAATGAAAATATATGTCCACATAAAAACTTTTACACAAATGTTCATTATTATTTATCACAGCCCAAAAGTGGAAAAACCTAAATGTCCATCAATATGAATGCATAAATAAAATGTGCTATATCTATACAATGAAATATTTTTAGGTAATAAAAAATTGAAGTATTGATGCATGTTACAATATGGATGAACCTTACACACGTATGCTAAGTGAAAAGAAGCAAGACACAAAAGAACACATGTTGTATGATTCCATTCCATGAAATGTTCAGAGGAGCAAATGTATAAAGGCAGAAAGTGATTGCCTAGGGCTGAGGGAAGGTTAGAAGAATTAGATGACTACCAGTGGGTGTTGGGTTTCTTTTTCGGTTGACGAAAAGTTTCTGATACTGATTGTGGTGATGATGATTCCACAACTCTGTGAATATACTAAAAACCATTGAATTGTACATTTTAACTGGACAAATTGTATGATATATGAATTACATCGCAATAAGATTGTTATTTTAAAAGAACATTAGAAATATTTCCTACAGTTTTGTCTTAGAATTAATGTGCTTAGAATTAATTGTAGGAAGTTCAGAGTCATCTTCTCTCAGAACACATTTTAATGTAGAAAGCAGAGTGTATAAGGAATCCAAAGAAAGAGATCAGTGATAGTAAGGTGGTATTAAATGGATAAAAGAGCCATTCCAAATGAAAAATTGCCATTGTGTAGAGGCTGATGGGGATACGGGAAGATGGTGCAAGATGAAGCAATGTAGCTCCAGTTGCTTTAATCAAATGTTCTGAGCTGCCGTTGATCAAAAATGGAAACTCAGATTAAAATAAATCCATTTGAGGACCGGTGCTAGAGTGAAGAGAGTTGGCATATACTAGGGAGCTACTCCATTTATATAGACAATTTTTAAAAATTGTCTTGGGGCCAGCTCCCTGGCCGAGTGGTTAAGTTCGTGCACTCTGCTGCGGTGGCCCGGGGTTCGGATCCTGGGCACGGACATGGCACCACTCATCAGGCCACGTTGAGGCGATGTTCCACATCCCACAACTAGAAGGACCTGCAACTAAGATATACAACTGTGTACGGGGGAGGGGGGGTTTGGGGAGATAAAGCAGAAAAAAAAAAAAGATTGGTAACAGTTGTTAGCCCAGGTGCCAATCCTTAAAAAAAAAGGAAGATTGGCAACAGTTGTTAGCCCAGGTGCCAATCTTTAAAAAAAAATTTTTAAAAATTGTCTTAATATTTTCTCCTTCTATGACTTAAAACTTTATTCAAAACTTTCTCTCTTTTCAAGTACTCTTAATTACACACTTTTCTTTTTTTTTTTTTTTGAGGAAGATTAGCCCTGAGCTAACATCTGCTGCCAATCCTCTTCCTTTTGCTGAGGAAGACTGGTCCCAAGCTAACATCCATGCCCATCTTCCTCTACTTTATATGTGGGACGCCCTCCACAGCATGGTTTCCCAAGCAGCCCAAAGGTCTGCACGCAGGATCCAAATTGGCAAACCCCAGGCCACCAAAGCGGAACGTGTGAACTTAACCACTGCACCACTGGGCTGGCCCCTACACACTTTGCTTTTGCTCGCTAATATCTACTGAGGTGCACACTAATATATTTATGTGTAAAATGAATACACCGTTATGTGTGTCTCAGATTAAGTGAAGACACCCTTCTGAGATCCAGATACAGAGGGAGGGACTAACAAGGGCAAGGCAGGGAGCGATTCTCTTGGGAGATGGAAGGAGGGGACTACTGATGTAGGAAAATGAATAGGAAATAAAAATAGGAAAGTATAAAGACACACAAGTAGATAGGCTAGGTCAACACCAGAGAAGGAACGAATTTCTAGGCTTGTTGGTCTCTTAGACGCATGCTGTTTGCTCTTGAGTAGGTCATTTCCAGACGTGATTGGCTGCTGAGAGTATCTGGGCAGGAAAACAAGAGGGTCTAGTTGTCATATGAAGAAGTATGACAATTACAAGCCTCACCAAAAGGACATGGACGGAGACAATTGATGCGTCTCTTGGAGCAGTCCTAAAGCTGTGTTGGAGTCCACTTGTAGTTTTTTTTTTTTTTTAAAGATTTTATTTTTTTCCTTTTTCTCCCCAAAGCCCCCTGGTACATAGTTGTATATTCTTTGTTGTGGGTCCTTCTAGTTGTGGCATGTGGGATGCTGCCGCAGCATGGTTTGATGAGCAGTGCCATGTCCACACTCAGGATTCGAACCAATGAAACACTGGGCCACCTGCAGCAGAGCGCAAGAACTTAACCACTCAGCCACGGGGCCAGCCCCTTCTCTTGTATTTTTAAAGATTTGGGAAAGAGAGAAACAGAGTGAAAAATGGGGAGAGAATCTCTAACACAAGTTTGTGCTTATTTATTTTGTACAAGTTATTTTGAAAAAATATTGTCAAGTATTTTCATCATAAAACACCAAATGTTTTGTGTGTCATAAATATTTCGCAACAGTTAGCTCCCTGACTATCCATACAATGATTAGTATCAGGGAGACACTAGATCTTTCCCATACCTTCTGCCTTCACATCATTAACAGGCCAGACTCGCTAATCTTCTCTCCGTTTTTGTACTTCTATACTTTAGGACCAGAGAAAGATTTAGAGGATGATATTCCAACTATCTAACCCAAGACCAAAGAAAGTCATTTGTTTTTAGTTATTATTTATAGACCAAAATGTAAAATATTATATTAATAAATGGTGCTTTGTAGGATTGGATAAAACAAATAGCTTTGTGTGATTTTCCAAAAGTATATAAAATTAAGAGGAATCCATCTGATACTTCTAACAGATTTTACTTAAGAAATTTTAGAACAAAATATAATGTCTTAATTTTACCATGTTTGCATCAAAGAGAGCTTGAAGATTTAAAGAGCTATAGATATAGGAAACATATTTATGAAACATAGATGTACAGATAGACGATACTTCACAACCTTATATTTTCTTACGTACCTTTTCTTACATAAATATTCCATATGATTAGCTTGCTCTAATCTTTACCCTTAGTGGTAGAAGTAGCATATTTATTTTATTTTGTACTCACCATTTGCATATAATCACATATATTTATGGTTGGGGCATATGAACAGATTTTTTGGGGTGGAGGAGGGAGGAAGATTGTCCCTGAGCTAACATTCCTGCCAATCTTTCTTTGTTTAGTATGTGGGACGCCTCCACAGAATGGATTAATGAGTAATGCATAGGTCCACGCCTGGGATCTGAACCCACAAACCCCAGGCCGCTGAAGCAGAGCACCTGAACTTAACCACTACACCACCAAGCCGGCTCCTTTGTTTTTTTTATTTTGTTTTTAAGAAGAATAAAAAAGAAAGGAAGTTGAGAAATTGTCTTCAAGACCTTTGATATTTTTCATTTGTTGTCTTTTCTTTAAATGTTTTAACATAACAAGCAGAACTTTAATATTTTCAAGCTCTTTTTGCAATATTTTACTGCATGTAATAAACATATATTGTGCTTCGTTCATGAGCAAAGCACTTTTCTGGGTATTAAAAAACTGAAAACAGGAGCTAGCCCAGTGGCGCAGGAGTTAA
Organism: Equus quagga; assembly: GCF_021613505.1. Lineage (NCBI taxonomy): Eukaryota > Metazoa > Chordata > Mammalia > Perissodactyla > Equidae > Equus > Equus quagga. The sequence continues at coordinate 3,176,983 of NC_060287.1, read as the reverse complement.
GTGCGCATGTTCCGCTTCGGTGGCCCAGGGTTCACGGGATCGGATCCCGGGTGCGAACATGGCACTGCTTGGTAAGCCATGCTGTGGCAGGCATCCCACATATAAAGCAGAGGAAGATGGGCACAGATGTTATCTCAGGGCCAGTCTTCCTCAGCAAAAAAAGAGGAGATTGGCTGCAGACATTAGCTCAGGACTAATCTTCCTCAAAACAAAACAAAACCTGAAAACCTACTAGTCAATAAATCTAATACAAAGCATATTGCCCAAAGTATTTTTTCTTTTCAAACACTAGCTTAATTCCTTCACCTTCCATATTTAATGCATCAGCATTTCCTGTGGGCTCTACTTTCAAAGTACAGCCAGAAACTAGAGATTTCTTATCATCTAATACAAGCGGCCATCATACCCCCTGCAAATTATTGAAACCACGGTCTACACTTTATATAGTCTGTATCCTTACAGTAATAATTTTTTAATATTTAAATGCAAGTCAATAATATCATTTTCTCAAAATCTTCCAACTAAGTCCCATGAATTTGAATATCTATATCTATTTACTTATCTTTCAATCTTCTAGATATTTTTTAAGTGAACAGGGTAAAATTAAGGCATTGAATTTTACTCTAAAAACAATTAAGGGTCAAATCTGTTAGAAATATCAAAAGAATTCTTCTTCATTTTAAACACTTTTGGAAACTTCCCCAATGCAATTTAACTCATTGTTTTTTCTGATAATGAAAAGCACCATTAATTAATTCTAACTCTCGGCCACGGCACATCAGGTCCCACCCGGCCTGTCCTGTTTCCTCTCAGGCCGCATTTCCTTCAGCTCCAGCCCCTCTGGACATGCTGGTGTTCCTTCAACAGCACAAGCTGTGCCCTTATCGGCTTTCACGGCACCTTTCTCCTTGACCTGGGGAGCATTCCCTCTAGATCTTCACACGGCTTGTTCTTTCACATTATCAAGATCTCTGCTGAAATCTTCTCCTTGGAGAGATCTTCCAGAACAACTCTATCTAAAAGCCAGTCTCCACTAAATCATGCTCAATGTCTTTCTTCAGTTTGTCTTCATACTTTAAACACCACCTGAATTATACTATGAAACCTTCCTTAATTCCTTCGCGTCCACCTTGCTGTCCTGTCTTGGCTTTTATCACGTGACATTCTTCAAGTTTTTATTTTCCTGCATTAGCTCTTCCTCCAGAATATTTCCTTCTTTCCCCTGTGTTGGCTATTCCTCCATCAATTTAAATTTTGAGTATCCAGAACTCAGTCTTAGCTCTCTTCCCTTCTCTGTTAACTTATTTCAGGTGATTTCATGAAGGTTTTAAACTTTGATAAGACTTCAAATAACATCAATGTGTTGATGTTTCAAAATGCAACTCAAGACTCATATATACCACGTCCTCCTTAATATCTGCACACTAAGACATTTCAATATTAATATTTCTAAATGGAGCTGTTTATCCCACCCCAACCCATGTATTCCTCCACTATCCCCAGTTTTCCCCATTCCTATAAATAGCATTCGATAAATCCAATAGTTCAAGCCAAAAAACCCAGGCATTCATGCCATTTTCTTTTCTCCCAAAACCGGTCCATCACTCAGTACCGTATCTCCAAAAATATACATTTCCCACTTCTCCCCATCTCCATTACTATCCCTCTGTCCATCTTCAATACTATCACTCAAATCTTACCTCTTTTCTCCACTAATGTAATATCTTTCCACTTCTACCTTATCTGCTGCATTCCATTTTTATATCATAAAGAAGGTGGAATATTCTTTTACAGTACATCATGTCACTCGCTGGCTTAAATTCCTTGAATGGCTTTCCATTGCCTTTGGAATATGATGTAATCCGCTCATCAAGCCCTGTAGACCCTGCATAATCTGGTTCCTTCTCACCTCCACAATCTGATTTCATCAGACTCTCCCCCTCTGTCACCAGGCTCTAACCACAGCAACCTCCTTTCTGCTCCTCCAAAATTCCAAGTCCATCCTGCCTAACGGCCTTTATATTTCTTTCTCTGTCTAAACATTGCTCTGCTCTTCAAATAACTTCAGGAATCATTCAAATATCACTTCCTCAGAGAAGCTGCCCCAGACTGCCATTGATTCATTCTGAAATATTGATCAACTTCTTCCTGTGCGCCAAGCACTATGATCGGTGGAAAAATATTGATTTCTTTCCTTCCTGAAGCTAAGATTCTATTAGTAATGATAAATAATCATTTCAGAAGTTTCTACAGTACTTCACAATTATAGTTTTGCTTTTGTTAATTCCAAATGCTTAGTAAGTGCAAATTTTGCAATATAATTTCAAAAGTTTAAGACTAGAGAGTGTAATTAAGAGTCTGGGGGCCGGCCTGGTGGTGCAGCGGTTAAGTTTGCACATTCCACTTTGACGGCCTGGGGTTCGCTGGTTCGGATCCTGGATGCGGACCTATGCCCTGCTTGTCAAGCCATGCTGTGTCAGGCATCCTACATATAAAGTGGAGGAAGATGGGCACAGGTGTTAGCTCGGGGCCAATCTTCCTGAAAAAAAAAAAAATTCGGACTCCATTTTTGGTGTTTGACTTCTGACGTCTTTCACACACACCCTCGCTTCCCTTTCTCCCCCCACATTTGGGCAAGGCAATAGGAAAGCCTGGCTTGGCCATGCAGTGGCAGTTCAAATCATGCACACCCCGTCCTCCAGGCCCCACCTTCTATCCCCAGTAAAAACCAGCACCACTGGCCTGCCAGCCTATCCTCTACCTACTTTGTTTCACTCTGTTCTAAACTTGAGACTTTCCCCTTAGAGAATTCTTTGTGTTTACTGTGTTTCTTTCTATTGTATGTCCTTTGGTACCTGTGTGTCATTCATCCTAACCTCCATAAATTTTGGAGAGGCATGCTGCCCAGCGTCCAGCAGAGGATGCTAAGTGCCCTAGTGAAACAACTGGCACCGTGAGCAGTAAGCCAGGGCACTGTCACGGTTATGAGGTATCCTCAATCTCTCCCTCCTCGCTCGCTGCCTGGGTCCGTCACACACAGCTCAGCAGGCCTGAATGGGATCCGCCAAGTGCTGAGCTTGTGTGCTGATGTTCTAGACTGTGCCTCTTTATGTTGGCTTGTCCAGGTTTTACCAGTCTGAAACTTATCCAGTCTGAGTTTGTCCTTATGAGTGAGGAAAAGTGGCAAAGAGCCTGAACTTGGGTAGAGTCAAGAAAGCAAAAAGGGAATAGAAGATGCGTTGTTTAGAGCATGAAGGGCCATTGCGGTGCATCTGACCGGGCACTGACTCCTGTATTTCCAGAATACTGTAGGCTAAGGAACAGTGGGTCCCCTGGGCAGTCAGTAGTTCCTAGGTGGCATTTAGACCCCAATGGTATGGACCTACAAGGTTAAATGTTGGAGTTGCTGTCCCGCTTATTTCACAATATTTTGATCCACATTGGGATTCACCCCAAAACAAAAAATTAAAATTCTCTTAAAATATACTGAATCACAAAGGTATAGATAAAATTGCTTCAAGAAACAAAAAATGTGACAATGATTCAAATTTGGTTCTGCCAAATAAAAATCCTAGGGTGAAATTCAAAGTTCAGGATAAGATTGCATAATAAAGGATAAGGAGAATAATTAGCTTTATATCTAAGTTTCAAACCAGATACAATGAATTACCTATAGTGAAATTTTCAACCCCAAGAGTCTATCTTACTAAATAGGACTCTTTAAATTTCTCATAGCAACTCAACAATATCAACTAATAAAAGCTACCAAATCATAACTCAGGTTATAAAACCTCCTAAAGGACAGGATAACTAGTCCAATGGTTTTCCCCTTCAACAGTTCAATTAAGACTAAATAAAGCTGGATGGTACCTGAGTATGAATTATCATAGCTCTGCGGTGCTTCCTATAAACCTCTAATTCCAAACATTACTAAAATGGCAAATTCCATTCAATTGGCCATTGAAAAACACTTTGCTGTCATATTTGGCTAGCATGTTCTCTTCAGGGCTTTTTTCAACAGCCTCCTGGTTATAATTTACATTCCGCTTTGACGCGAAATAGTACACCTTTACTTGGCATCCTTTGATACCTGAATAGTCCAGACATCGTACACAGGCCATGCAGACAAGACCTCCCCCACATCCAGCTGTCCTTTGGAATCCAGGTATGGCATTTATTGATGATGCTTTTGTCTATAAACACAAACACAGAGATTTAGGAACATATGTGCATAACATATTTTAAAGACATTTGTAAAAGCAAAAGAATATAAATTATTTTTCTCCAGTGATATCCTGGTCAAATCAATGAAGTAAAAACCAAATTTTTGATTTGGTATTTCTTTAGTCTTGGATTGAAGTAGTTTTTAAGTTTAGTTTCATTGAGATGAGCTCAGTTTTCCTTCAAAATAATGGCTACCCGGCAATGAGTTTTCCAGAGTTGACAGATGTTTACAATATGCATAACCGGATACATACATAAACATTTAAGACTTCTATAGAAGTGCAATTGGAGCAGGGAGAGGAAAGAAATGAAAAATAGCAGATATTTCTTATTAAACTCATCCAGAAAGGGCATGAATTATACAACTTTAGGGTGCATTTGCAACTAGATTAATGGAAATTTATTCACAAAACTCCCTAGGAACAGAGATGAGTATATACTATTTACATTTCTCATTTTACATATTATAAATTTATACATGTCAATAAGTTATATACTTAAAAGACCAGCAGGAAAATATTTAATAAGAAATGAATTTTTTGATCTTGTTTTGATGTTTAGTTACATGTGGAAGGACACAGGAATTTGAAATTCTTACATCAAACCCAAAAAGTTACCTTGCATGAGAACAAGAGAGACCACGCTTATTAAAGTCTTGATGCTACAACTCTAATTTAAGCTGGAAATTGTTGCTTTTGTTTCTGTTGCAAACACTGCCTTTTTTATTTCTCTTGATTCTGAGACGGTCTTTGTCATCAGTTCTCCTGGATGTGAAACAATTCAGAGGCTCGTTTTACAGATCACTTAGATTGTTTCGCCCTAAGAATTCTATAAACAATTCTAGCTTTTCTTCTACTTTTAGTATTGTCTGTAATATTACAAGGGGCAAGCCCAGTGGCCTAGTGGTCAAGTTTGCGTGCTCAGCTTCGGTGGTCCGGGGTTTGCGGGTTCAGATCCCTGGTGCAGACCTAGCGCCGCTCATCAAGCCACACTGTGCTTCTGTCTCACATAAAATAGAGAAAGATTGCCACAGATGTTATACATAAAATATATCCATCATTCTTTTCTTATAGAAAAATTATCAGATAAATGAAAATATATTCTGGGGCCAGCCTGGTGGTGCAGCAGTTAAGTGCGCATATTCTGCTTTAGCGGCCTAGGGTCCGCTGGTTCAGATCTCGGGTGCAGACATGGCACAGCTTAGCAAGCCATGCTGTGGTAGGTGTCCCACATATAAAGTAGAGGAAGAGGGGCACAGATGTTAGCTCAGGGCCAGTCTTCCCCAGCAAAAAGAGGAGGATTGGCAGATCTTCCTCAAAAAGAAAAGAAAAGAAAATATATTCTAAATGAACTTTTTAAGATCTCAGTGATGTTTTAATCAAAGGATTACTTGATGTATAGAATTGACATGAGACCAACATATAATAAAAGATGCTTGCAAGTACACTTCTATTTTTTCAAGAGATGAGTAATCTTTTAACTTCAAAATTGAGCCACAAGTTAACAAAAGCAAATCAAGAAGTTGATCTCATGATCATTAAGAGATTTCCTTATTGACCTCTGCTGCATTTTGATTGCTAGAATATGGTTGTAATGGCACCAAACTCATAAAAATTGATTTTTAAAATTATAATGTGAATCACAATTTCTCACCAGCCACCTTTGGAACACAAATAGAGGTGGCAGTTGAGGACAAGATGGGGGGGTGTGATCGGCTCTTTGTAGATCTACCAGGAGGTAACCAGCTCAGAAACATCTCAACATATATGTTGACAGTGGGTTGTCTTTGAGAAAGAAAGGTAGAAATATTTTTCGAAGCACCTATAGATTATTTCTTAGTTAAGATTATTGTATTAAGAGCCCACAGTTTTCTCAGTTGCCTCCGCTAACACTGGAATCCTCTAACTCCTTTTCAGTTCATATTCACAGATCCCAATTCAAACATTTTTGAAAAGTATTATTCCTGGGAAAGCATATTGTAAATGCAGTGTTGTGAAGTGTAATGTTTTACCTGAGCAAATGATTTAACAGGCTTTCTCTTAACTTTCATGTTTCAGCAAGAATTTCTAAGCCAATCTTACATGTTAAGATTTTTATGGAGAAGAAAGAAATGGTGTTTGTGAGTTTCTGCTTGAATCAGAAGATATTTTGACATTATTCATGTGGAAAATATTTATGTGCAAATAACAAACAAATAAAATTAAACCATGTTGTTTTGGTAACCACTTCAGTGTATTGTATGACAGTTGTATGGTAACTAATGTATTATGTGGCAATTATTTTTCCCAAACAGCTAAATATTTTCCATATATTGTTTCTTTTTCCAAATGAAAAATGTAGACAGTTCTAGAAAGTTTTGGAAATAAAAAAAAATGTTTTTGACCTCCAGATCAAACAATTTTATTAATATTCAGTAACATGAACAGCCAAAGAACAACCATCAGCATATTTTCTGCATTTCCCTGACTTACTTTATGTGAATAAGAAATCAACCACATATTCAAAATGGATACAACCTTGTAAAATTTTATAAGCTTTTCTTAACCCAGAGATAACTGAGAAGAAAATACATTAACTAATAATTTATCACCCTCCGTAAGGACAATGTTACAACCTTCTTAAAAATAATTTTTTAATTTAACCACTGTAATGCTTGGGTAAAAAACATCTTATGAAAATTTTCACAAGTACGCTCACAAATTTAAAATGTAATATACAAATTCTCCTAGACCTGTTATGACCCAGATATTTATTCTAACTGTCTCTTAAGTAGAGAAATTATCAACAGACGAGAGAATAATTCCAAAGTCTGGATTTGATGTACTTTTCAAATGTCACATTTTTTGTTTAACTACACACAACGTGGAAAATGCTTTCTGTGTAAGAAAATCGTGTATACTGTTTCTACTAGGTACCGTACCAGCAGATCCATATATGTTAGACTAATCATTAAATGTATTTTATGGAAAATTCTCAGGGAAAATAAGTCAGTTCACTTGATCAATCTTGTTGAACATTTTCCCTCTACTTCTGGTGCACGTGTGGAGGCAACATTCTCTTCTAACTCATGCATTCAACACATTTTTGAGCAATAACTATGTGCTAGGCACTAAGTGTTGGTTATAACAGTGAAAAAACCCAGCCATGGTGCCTAAAGCTATTCCAGCTGGGGTCTGGGGATTCCTAATCTGAAAGCTACGGAGAGGATAAAATAGAAACTGGTTGGAGAGGAGATAGGGTGGAATCATCTCTTTGAATTATATCTGTTTCAAATACACAAGTCAGAAAGAAGTCTTTAGATGTGAAATTTTTTTTATATTGTAAATAGCCAAAAATACTTTCAGCCCTCTAAGTATCTGAGTTTCAGGCCCAGGCTCTACACAAATTATTCCACCTCTTATTTGAAATATTGTTCTGTGAAATCTGAGTTCTTTTCATCCAAGAATTTAGATTGTTTGCTTCTGAGTTTCATATAGATGCAAGCCAGCTTACACATGATTTGCCTGCCTGACTGCTGTTTGCAGTGTCACAAATCCAAAATTCGTACAATACCATACCCCGTAATTTATGCTGTGCTGTAACTCAGCTTCTTCAGTAAGGGGAAGTTTATATTCTTGTAAAACATTCCCTGGGTTACAAATAATAATACAAGTGGTCAGATAACGGAGATGGGAATACATTTGAGTCTGCAGATTATAAGCATCACTGTGCCTCAGCTGAGCGTCTAGAGTGTATGTTTGTCATCCTGCGACTGGAAGCCTTTGGTTTGGATTATGGAAGTCAGGTGCCCGTGGATATCCCTTGGACACTCAAGATGAAGAGTTTAACCAATCTGCTGTTGAGAACAGAAATACTTTACCAATGGCCCCTGCTGTGAGTGAAATTGACTTAGATTACAAAATCTACGATCACGGCAAGGTCAGGGGCAAATCACATCACTGCTGCAGAGTGTCTCCTGTTAGCCACAGTGAGTGTGAGAAGAAAATAGAGAAGACACGAGGGGAGAAAATAACAACAGAAACCGCAAAACAATACCAAAAAAGAGTTATGTGTTTAAATTCCGCCTCACTGGAGAGGTTACTGGCGCTTAATTACAAACTGATCCTTTATTTATCTAAGATTTCATTTGAGCTCTTTTGTAGAAAAGACTATATTTAAAAATTTCAAGAATTTTCTAAAACAATAATCACTCAGTTTTTAATATTTATTTACCTCTCATAGAAAATTAAGAATAGGGACATCGGAAGAAAATACACAACGTGATTAGTGCCCTCCTATTGTCAATATAGTGAGCAAAAATATAAACAATTCTAATAATCTATTTTCAGAACTCCATAGGGTAGGTTCTAATTCATGCGCATGTGTTCACACACATGTACACCTACCTGCACGCACACACACGGAATTTGTTTTTATAAATGATATTATCCCTCTGGACGCCAGTTCTTATTGCTAAATTAGATAACACTTTTTATAGTTTTTGGTGACAGCTTCCTGTTTTGAACATCATCTTAACAGACTGGAAATGCTTATCATTGGGTTAAAAAGGTGCGGTCCCTTCTTGAGCCAAGACTCTCATCGTATCTCCTGAGTATATGTCTGTTTCCAGCATTTAGATGCTGTTTCCAAAAGCTGGGTCCAAGGATCACATGCATTAGAATCTTCTAGAATGCTTAAGATCAATACATTTTACCCAAACTTCTGTATCACAGTCTCGGGAATTAGGTAGTGAAATCTTTATTGTAAACACCTCACATGATCCCTATGGACACCAAAGTTTGAGAATCATGGTTTTTACAATAAAACTGCATTGTAATATTAAATGTAAATATTAGACCTCTAAGTGATAATAGCTGTAATTCCAAGTAAAATTCTAATGCTAATGTGTCACAAAACTTTCATTCATTCACTTGTTCATACTACTACAAATACTTTCACTGGTCTCTTCATGGAGTGTACAATTACGCCGCATAAGTATTTAAGTATATTTTTATCTGTAGATAGTTTGGCACAACTACAGATCTATGAATCTTTACAGAAACTATATCTCCTTTGAGTTTCTTGGGCTGCAGTTTAGGAGCAACTGTTGCAAATTGTAAGTAGTTTCTGTGTCCATTACAGGCCAGATAAGAACATCTGCCCTCTCCTGATGTCTGTAACCAGTCAGTTCCTATAATAGAAAGAAACATGTTCGGGATGCGTTCAGCTTTGCGGTCTCTTAAATTTAGAAGAACACAGTCAGTGATTATCAGTTGTAAACATCAATTTTTAGAATTCTGTTTTGCTGAAAGCCAACTTAACTAAACAATCCCAGAGCCAAATGATTCTGTTTGGGGAAAAATATATTTGCATGATTAATGTTTTAAAATAAAATTAAGGATGTATTTTCCTTGATATATCAATACATGCTTTTTTATAAGATTTATAAGTAGAAAAAATGCAGAAAAAATGAACGGTGGCCTCTATCTCCATCACTCGATGATGACCAGTGTTATTTGAGTGGATTTTCTAGTATTCTTATATATTTTCTTTAAAAAACTGTTACCATACTGTAAGTATTTGTTTTTTACTTAATATTACATTATCCATATTTTCTTTATTATAGATACTTTGTTATTATAATGATAGTAACTACATAATATCTCATAAAGAATATTCTCTTTACCACAGTTTGCTTAAGCATTATAGTATTTTTAAGTATTTATATGGTTTCCAATATTTCAAAGCAATAAATGACACTGAAATGAATTTCAGGCTTAGAACACTGTATAAATTTTGGATTGCTTCCTTTGGGCAAATTTACAGAAGTGAAAATATGTAGTCAAGGGGCATAAAATATTAAAGCTTTGATACCTACTTGGAAATTGTTTCTCAGAGTTTTTATTGGCTTTCTGGATGGCAATATGAAAATATATACCAAAATCTTTAAAATGCCCTTGTTATTTAACGTAACTATTAGCATTTGTAGTAAAATTAATAATGAATAGGCTAAAATATTTGGAGTTATTTATTGATTTTAATAGGAAAAATCCAACAAGTGTTGGCTACCTAAAGTTTAGAAATGAAACTATATAATATTTTATAGCCAATAAAATATTCTTAAAGCAAAATAATAATGATATAAAAATTGTTTTTGATAGAGTGCTAGGTTAAAAATTGGTTAGCATATATATTATATATATACATGTATGGTTATATATATGTATATAGATATATATATATGGTTTGAATATACGTAAATATATATCATATAATCATAGGCCTGATAGGAATGCATATATTTTTAGTGTTATTTTCAGGTCTTTGTATATATGTATTTATGTGTCAAAATAGATACTGTAGTCAGAAAAAACAAATGCAGAAAGTTGTACCAATATCATTTACACCAGCTTTGGGTAAGAGTGTCATTTTCTGTAGCTTTGCAAACCATCACTCTATCTTTAAAGCTAAACGTACTTGGAAATAATTGCGCATTATATCTAATAAGGTAAATTATGTACTTTAAATTTAAGAAAGCAGTATTGATATGTATATATATTTTCAGTTTAGAAATTTTGATGTTAGAAAGTGCTTTGCACAAAAGAACTCAATGCTTTACCCAAAAGGTCAAAATAGGTGACTTTGCCATGGCAGAACATACTTATAAGATTGACTACTTTTGCAAGGATGGTTAAGGGCTGCTTCCTGGGGAACATGGCACCGACTGGGGTGTTCGCTAAGGAGTCTGATGTCTGACAAGATGATATTTACTTCACTGCATTTGAAAATAGATACTTCATCCATTTTTGCATATAGTTTTAGAAAAATTGTGTTTTTCTTTCAGGATGTCATATAATTGTGTAAAAATTAGATTATTAATGCTAATTATGTATAAGTAAAATAGTCATTTTCCAAACCAAAATTAGAGAAACTAATGGACTCAAATGGGTAAACTGAACTTTCTCAAGGAAATGCATAATAATCTATATGTTTATTTTGCTTTTCTATTAATATTAAGACGAATAAGACATGTATTCTTTTTTAATTTTTATTTTTTTCAGGTGTACATCATGTTTCGAATTCTGGATACATTACATCATGTTCACCACCCGAACACTAGTTATAGTGCATCCCCTCACATGTGAGTCTAATCACCCCTTTTGCCCTCCCCCGTCTCCCCTTCCCCAATGGTAACCACCAGTCCAATCTCCAATGCTATGTGTTTTTTTTTTTTGTCGTTTTTATCTTCTACTTATGAGTGAGATCATATGGTATTGATTTTCTCCCTCTGACTTATTTCATTCAGCATAATACCCTCAAGTTCCATCCATGTTGTCACAAATGGCCGGATTTCGTCATTTCTTATGGCTGAGTAGTAGTCCATCGTGTATAAATACCACATCTTTATCCATTCGTCCCTTGACGGGCACCCAGGTTGCTTCCATGTCTTGGCTATTGTGTATAATGCCGCAATGAACATAGGGGTGAAAATATCTTTATGCCTTTGTGTTTTCAAGTTTTTTGGATAAATACCTAGCAGTGGAATAGCTGGATTGTATGTTAGATCTATCCTTAATTTTCTGAGGATACTCCATACTGCTTTCCATAGTGGCTGCACCAGTTTGCACTGCCACCAGCACTGAACAAGGGTTCCCTTCTCTCCACAACCTCTCCAACATTTGTTGTTTCCTGTCTTGTTAATTATAGCCATTCTGACCAGAGTGAGGTGATACCTCATTGTAGTTTTGATTTGCATTTCCCTGATAGCTAATGATGTTGAGCATCTTTTCATATGCCTGTTAGCCATCTGTATGTCTTCTTTTGAGAAATCTCTGTTCAGATCTTTTGCCCATTTTCTAATTGGATTGTTGGGTTTTTTGTTGTTGAGCTGTATGAGTTCTTTGTGTATTTTGGATATTAACCCCTTATCTGATATGTGGTTTGCAAATATCTTCTCCCAATTGTTAGGTTGTCTTTTCATTTTGTTGATGGTTTCCTTTGCTGTGCAGAAGCTTTTTAATTTGATGTAGTCCCATTTGTTCATTTTTTCTTTTGTTTCCCTTGCCCAGTCAGACATGGGACTTGAAAATATGCTACTCAGACCAATGTCATAGAGTGTACTGCCTATGTTTTCTTCTAGAAGTCTCATGGTTTTGGGTCTTGCATTCAAGTCTTTAATCCATTTTGAGTTGATTTTTGTGCATGGTGTAAGGGAATGGTCTACTTTCATTCTTTTGCATGTGGCTGTCCAGTTTTCCCAACACCATTTATTGAAGAGACTCTCCTTTCTCCATCATATGCTCTTGGCTCCCTTATCGAATATTAGCTGTCCATAAACGTGTGGGTTTACTTCTGGGCTCTCAATTTTGTTCCCTTGATCTGTGTGTCTGTTTTTGTGCCAGCACCATGCTGTTTTGGTTACTATGGCTTTGTAGTATAATTTGAAATCAGGGAGTGTGATACATCCAGCTTTGTTCTTTTTTCTCAGGAATCCTTTGGCTATTCAGGGTCTTTTGTTGTTCCATATAAATTTTAGGATTCTTTGTTCTATTTCTGTAAAAAGTGTTGTTGGAACTTTGATAGGGATTGCATTGAATCTATAGATTGCTTTAGGAAGTATGGACATTTTAACAATGTTAATTCTTCCAATCCAAGAGCAAGGAATATCTTTCCATTTCTTTGTGTCTTCTTTGATTTCTTTCAACAACGTTTTATAGTTTTCGGTGTACAGATCTTTCACCTCTTTCGTTAAGTTTATTCCTGGGTATTTTATTCTTTTTGTTGCAATTGTAAATGGGATTGTATTCTTAATTTCTCTTTCTGATACTTCGCTGTTAGTGTATAGAAACACAACCGATTTTTGTGCATTGATTTTGTATCCAGCAATTTGACTGTATTCCTTTATTATTTCCAAAAGTTTTTTAGTGGACTCTTTAGGGTTTTCTAGATATAAAATCACGTCATCTGCAAAGAGTGACAGTTTCACTTCTTCTTTTCCAATGTGGATCCCTTTTATTTCTTTTTCTTGCCTGATTGCTCTGGCTAGGACTTCTAATACTATGTTAAATAAGAGTGGTGGCAGTTAAATAAATAACCTTGGCTGGTTCCTGTTCTTAGAGGGATAGTTTTCAGTTTTTCTCCATTGAGAATGATATTTGCTGTGGGTTTGTCATATATAGCCTTTATTATGTTGAGGTATTTCCCTTCTATACTCATTTTATTTAGAGTTTTTATCATAAATGGATGCTATATCTTGTCAAATGCTTTCTCTGCATCTATTGAGATGATCATGTGATTTTTATTCTTCATTTTGTTGATGTGGTGAATCACGTTGATAGATTTGCAGATGTTGAACCATCCCTGCATCCCCGGAATGAAACCCCCATGATCATGATATATGATCTTTTCAATGTATTGTTGTATTCGATTTGCTAGTATTTTGTTGAGGATTTTTGCATCGATGTTCATCAGTGATATTGGCCTGTAATTTTCTTTTTTTTGTGTTGTCCTTGTCTGGTTTTGGTATCAGGATATGTTTGCTTCATAGAAGGAGTTAGGAAGCCTCCCCTCCTCTTCAATTTTTTGAAAGAGTTTGAGAAGGATAGGTATTAAGTCTTCTTTGAATGTTTGGGAAGCCATCTGGTCCTGGACTTTTATTTTTTGGGAGGTATTTGATTGCTGTTTCGATCTCTTTACTGCTGATTGGTCTATTCAAATTTTCTACATCTTCTGGGTCCAGTTTTGGAAGGTTGTATCTTTCTAAGAGTTTATCCATTTCTTCTAGATTTTCCAATTTGTTGGTGTATAGCTTTTCATAGTATTCTCTTATCATCTTTTGTATTTCTGAGGTCTCCATTGTAATCTCTCCTCTTTCGTTTCTGATTTTATTTATTTGAGCCTTCTCTCTTTTTTACTTGGTGAGTCTAGCTAAGGGTTTGTCAATTTTGTTTATCTTTTCGAAGAACGAGCTCTTGGTTTCATTAATTTTTTCTATTGTTTTTTAGTCTCTATTTCATTTATTTTTGCTCTGATTTTTATTATTTCCTTCCTTCTGCTGATTTTGAGCTTTGTTTGTTGTTCTTTCTCCAGTACCTTTAGGTGCACTTTTAGATTGTCTATTTGCAATTTTTCTTCTCTGTTGAGGTAGGCCTGAATTGCTATAAACTTCCCTCATAGAACCGCTTTTGCTGTATCCCACAGATTTTGGCATGTCATGTTTTCATTTTCATTTGTTTCCAGGAATTTTTTGATTTCTTCTTTGATTTCTTCATTGACCCAATCATTGTTCAGTATCATTTTGTTCAATCTCCACATTTTTGTGGCTTTTCAAATTTTCTTTCTGTAGTTGATTTCCAGTTTCATACCTTTGTGGTCAGAAAAGATGCATGGCATTATTTCGATCTAGTTAAATTTATTGAGACTTGTTTTGTGGCCTAATGTGTGATCAATCCTGGAGAATGTTCCATGGGCATGTGAAAAGAATGTGTCTTCTGTGGTTTTTGGATGGAATGTTCTGTATATATCTACTAAGTCCATCTGGTCTAATGTGTCCTCTAAGGCGAGTGTTTCCTTATTGATCTTCTGTTTGGATGATCTATCCATTGGTGAAAGTGGAGTGTTAAAGTCCCCTACTATTATTGTGTTACTGTCTATTTCTCCTCTTATGTCTGTTAATAATTGCTTTATATATTTAGGTACTCATATGTTGGGTGCGTAGATATTTACAAGTGTAATATTTTCTTGTTGGATTGTTCTCTTTATCATTATGTAGTGCCCGTCTTTGTCTCTTATTACAGTTTTTGATTTAAAGTCTATTTTGTCTGATATTAGTATTGCTACCCCGCTTTCTTTTCTTTGCCATTTGCATGGAATATCTTTTTCCATCCTTTCACTTTCAGTTTGTGGGTGTCTGTAGGTCTGAAGTGTGTGTCTTGTATGCAGCATATACATGCATCTTGTCTTTTTATCCAGTTGACCACCCTATGGCATTTGATTGGAGCATTTAGTCCTTTGACATTTAAAGTAGCTGTTGATAAATATGTATTTATTGCCATTTTGTCACTTTTTCTTTTTTTTGGGTGTTTTAGTAGTTCTTCTCAGCTCCTTTCTTTTTCTCTCGCTCTCTTCCCTTGTGGTTTGATGGCTATCTTTAGTAACATGTTTGATTTCTTTTGTCCCTGCTTGTTATAGCTTTCTGGTTTGTGGTTACCATGAGGATCCTATTTAATATACTACGCATATAACACTCTATATTGAGTAGATAGACTCTTTAGCTTGACCTCTTTCTAAAAGCTCTACTTTTTCACTCCCCTCCTCCCACGTTATATGTTTTTCACATCATATATAGTCTTTTGTTTAGTGTGTGTCTATCCATTACCCTCTTATCATTGAAATAGGTGATTTTAGTACATTTGTGTTTTAACCTTCATATTATCTTCACAGGTAGTTGACCTGCTGCATTTAGTATACTTTTACCTTACAAGTGATTTTATTGCCTGTTTTTTGTTGTTGTTGTTGTGGGGTTTTTTGATTTTTTTTTTTTTTGTCTCTTTGTGGTCATTGCTTTCCCACTTAAATAAGTCCCTTCAGCCTTTCTTGTAGAACTGGTTTCTTGGTGATAAACTCCTTTAATTTTTGCTTGTCTGGGAAGCTCTTTATCTCTCCTTCCATTCTGAATGACAGCCTTGATGGATAGAGTATTCTTGGTTGTAGGTTTTGTCTTTTTAGCACTTTAAATATGTTGTGCCATTCTCTTCTTGCCTGTAGGGTCTCGACTGAGATCCGCTGATAGCCTGATGGGCTTCCCTTTATGTGTCACTTGTGGCCTTTCTCTTGCTGCTTTTAGGATTCTCTCTTTGTCTTTAATTTTAGACATTTTGATTATAATATGTCTTGGTGTGGGCCTCTTTGGGCTTCTCTTGTTTGGAGCTCTCTGTGCTTCCTGGACTTGGATGTCTGTTTCCTTCCTCAGGAGAGGAAAATTTTCCTCTATTATTTCCACAAATAAGTTTTCTACCCCTTTGTATCTCTCTTCTCCTTCTGGGACGCCTATAATCTGAATGTTAGCATGCTTGATATTGTCCCAGAGTTCCCTTACACTGTTCTCATTCTGTCTAATTCTTTTTTCTCTTTTCTGTTCTGCCTTGGTGATTTCCTCTAATCTTTCGTCTAGCTTGCTCATTCGTTCTTCTGCATCCTCTACTCTGCTATTGAGTCCCTCTAGTAAATGTCTCATTTCCAGTACTGTATTCTTCATTTCTGATTGGTTCTTTTTTATATCTTCCAGTTCTTTGCTGATGTGCTCACTGTGTTCATCCATTCTTCTCTGCATATCTGTGAGCATCCTCATTATATTTTGTTTGAATTCTTTGTCGAGGAGGTTGCTAGTTTCTGTTTCACTTAGTTCTTTTTCTGGTGTTTTGTAGTGTTCCCTTGCTTGGAAAGTATTCCTTTGACTCCTCATTATGCCTCTTTCTCTGTGGTGTTTTCTTCGTACTAGGTGAGTCGGCTATGTCTCCTGATCTTGGAGAAGTGGGCTTATGTATGAGATGCCTTATGAGGCCCAGCAGTGTGCTCCCTCTCATCACCAGACCATAAGAACCAGGAGTGACCCCTTTGTGGGCTACTTGTGTTCTTCTGCTGGGGCAGGGTTGCTCCCACTGCAGGTACCCAGGGAGTCTGATCTTTCCTTCCCTGGCCAGCTGTTTGTAAATCCGGTTTGTGGGGGCCTCAGCACTGTTGGCTACAAAGTCTATCAGCACACTCTTAGTGCAATTGTCCTCTTAATTGGGTTGGTACCCAGTGTAGCTGGTTGCTAGGCTCAGGGGCATACAGTTGTGATAGGCCTGAGGCCAACAAGGCTGATGTCAGTTCTCTTAGGAGTGCAGCTGAGTGGGGCTAGCCCTTGGCATGGGGGCACTCAAATGTTTCAGGCTTTGGAAGGTGGGGCTGATCCTTTTTATGGCTATTTGTGAAGTACAAGTCTTCTGCCACTGATAAGTCCCACCCCCCAATGGACCACATACACTGTCAACACAGTCCCGGTCCGTGCACACTTCTCAATCCCCTGGAGTGTACCCCAATACCACACTGCAGAGGTCCCCACCTCTGCCCCAGTGCCCCCAACAGTTCACCTGGTCCTCACACAGGCCCTGCCCAACAGAGGCAGATACCCTTGCCTGCCTGTAGAGGATCAAGGCACTCAGTCAATGCAGGCTGAAAAGTAGCTTGAGGGCTTGCTGTTAGGTGGGGCCAGTCCCTAGTGGGGGTTGCCTGCCCTGGCTGAACTGGATTAAATCTGTGCTCTAATGGCTGTGGCAGACCCTGGGCTAACAGCCCAAGGGAATCACCTCAATGGCCCCCACTGGTGTCCATATCAGCACGCCTGGACCAGCTCAGAACAACGGCCCCCACCAATGTCTCAGTCTCCAGGGAGGACCTGCCTCTCACCAAGATGCCCCCAGAGCCCACCAGGTGAGTCTTGTTTTACCAAAGGACAGTCAGCCTTCTCTCTGGTGATTTTAGGTTGCTGCAATGAGTGAGTTTGTGTGTGGGCCCTTTAAGACCTGGGTCTTTTCAGCTTTCGGCCAATAGCTTTTCTGGGTTATCTGCACTCCAGTGAATAGCCAGCAAAGCCAGATAGTAAGACCCCCATCTCAGTTGGGCTGAGTCCGAAGGATCGTTATGGCAGTATTGCCCCCGCTCCGGACCTCACTCCTCCAGGGAGGGCTCATATCTTAGGGTGGCTCCCACCTGGCCAGCTGAGAAGCTCCGCTGCTCCCAAAGGTGGCTTTTTTCCTCTCCGGCTGGAGTTACTGCCTCTTCTGCTTTGTCAGGACTGTCCCTTGTCGTGGGGGTTCTTTTAATCTAGTTTTCAGTTTTCAATCCAGGGTGATTCTTCCCAATATTGTTGTAACCTGGTTGTGTTCATGGGAGGAGGAGAGTTCAAAGTCTTCTCAGAGTGCCATCTTGATGAGATCTGCCCAAGTATTCTTTTTATAATGAATTACTTGCTTTTGTATGTGATACTAATTGCCTCTACATTCCAGGACATTTTAATATTTCTATGAATCAATTCTCATATATTAAGAAAATTTCTTTCTCTTAGCTACAGGTTACAGTGACGATTCAGTGAGTTTTTCATACACACCAGCCTTTGTTCACAAAAAAGAGTGTTTGGGGCAGGGTGTGTTGAGGGGCGTTGATGATAAGCTCTTTTTACTGAGCAAACACTTCAAAGGAAATATATTAACTTGTCAATATCATCCTTTCATATGATGAACATTTTAAGTAGCACACACTACTAAACTTTTCATTTTGATATGTTTTATTTTAGAAATTCATGGCATTCTCTAGTTATTTGTGTTGAAACCACCTATGCCTGCTTTAGCTTGTGACTTCTGCTTCACCAAAGAAGGCAGACTTTATTCCAAACAGAAGAGCTGGCATGTGTAGCCCACAGTCCTCCTAGCCTTCTAAATTTTGGGCTTCTAAATCACTTCGAATATTTCTTTTTGTGCTTTTAGAGGCAGCCAATTTCTCAAGTTAGTGTTAAGACAACAAATATTCAGTGATGCCATATGCATTTTTATTCAAGATGTGTACCATAAATAAGAGAACCAGTGTATGTACAAGTGCTTAAAGAACACCTTCTACGTGGTAAGTGCTGTACAGTTCGAAATATGTGATCACGAGTAAGAATTTTCAAACCTCACATTTGGGAGATTATGACTTTCAG
Organism: Equus quagga; assembly: GCF_021613505.1. Classification (NCBI taxonomy): domain Eukaryota; kingdom Metazoa; phylum Chordata; class Mammalia; order Perissodactyla; family Equidae; genus Equus; species Equus quagga. Next base: position 3,158,043 of record NC_060287.1, on the reverse strand, counting down.
GCAACAGCCATATTCAGCTCATTCCAACTCCGAAGTTTTACATTTTATAAGAAGTGAGAGAAGACTTGAAAAACCTGACAAATGACTGAATAATATATAAGTATCACACAATGCATACACTGAATTTCTATTTTTGTTTATTTGCAACTTTACATTTATTAAATGACCTAATACTGTGATTCCAATTCAATCAAAGTTAACACTGGCCTTTTAAAAAAGACAAACTGGTGAGTCTGCCACTAGATGGCAGAAAAAGATCAGAAACTTTCCATCACATTCCCATACATTAAAAAGTATGTATAGTGCATTTAAAAGTCTTACTTGAATTACACATATACATAAATTTAAGATTTAATCATGCTTTAATTATCAATAAAAATTCTTTATAAATTTTTTCAAATATCTTTTATTGTGGAGAATTTTATACTTTATTTGGTATATGTATGCATATATATGTGATATATAATACATATCGAATACATATACACTATGTGTGTGTTTGTGTGTATGTGTATACTAGCAAGTTGTGTATCCTATGTAGGAAAACACAAGAAAAAGGCAAAATTTAAACCAACCTTATGATGCATTACATATATTCACATTCTCTTTTGTGCTTAAGTCCTATATTAATTTAAACTTTTATCTTTCTAACTAGAAATAATTCAATATAAACTATTATTATGTTAATAAATTCTAATGTTGTAATTTAATATTATATTATTTCATACATATGAATGCATTTTAATTATTATGTTTTATCACTTTAAATTACTAATAGATAAAATTTACTACTCATAGATGACATCCAAATTCTCTTGATTAATATTTCTATATGGTTGTTGATTCATCAAAAGTTCCAAACAGCTACTGATATTTGAAGGAATGTTCCTACTTCCATATTAGAAGAACTTGGTAAAAGAATAGAATATTATCTCTGATAATCCTTAATGTTTACTTAGCCAAGGAGAGGCAAATTTTTGTCTAAGTAGAAAATTAGGGAAATCATCAGACTGAGCTAGTAAACATTGGATCCAGTTTTGTCTCCACAGCTAATATGCTCCGTGAGCCTCAGTAAGTCAACATTTACATGCTAATAAATAGGTGAAAAGACTTTGGTAACCAAAAGTTGTCAGGGAAGAGAAAAAAAGTGACTTCATTAATGTATGTGATTTTCTTTTTCGTGAGGAAGATTTGCTCTGAGCTAACATCCATTGCCAGTTTTCCTCTTTTTTGGCTTGAGGAAGATTAGCCCTGAGCTAACATCTGTGCCAATCTTCTGCTATTTTGTATGTGGGTAGTCACCACAGCATGGCTGGATGAATGGTGTTGGTCCAAGCCCAGGATCCAAACCCACTAACATGGGGCCGTGGAAGTAGAATGCGCTGGATTTAAGCACTATACCACAGGGCTGGCCCCATAAGTGATTGTTTTTTAATTGCCAGTTTTTAGAAAGCTTGGATGAAATGGTGCTGTGATTCAATTGTTGACTTTAAGGCTTGTTTACTTTAAGGCTGAATTTTTACAGAATTCTGCTTACATTCCATCTTGCCTGATTGGTCTGTTCCCTTCTTACTTCTCCTCCCCAGTGTTATCATCTATTACTTCTCTTCCCTCATTCCCTCTCCACCTCTCTTTTTTTATTGTTTGGATGCATGAGTTGGAAATAGGGATGACAGAAAAAAATCAGAAAGTTATGATTTTAAAATCTAGGGAGAGCATTTTCTGTTTTTCTGAACTCTTTAGGAAATAGGAAAAATTGGGCTTATTGACTTACAATTTAGCATAAATAAGTTAGACTAGATGTAATGAAGATTCTCACTGACTGAGTTGCTGAGCAGAAGTTTGGAAGTCATCTCTAAAAATTTTCTAAATCAGGTATTATTAGCTCAAATATCTATAATCCCAAGCTAAATAAATAAATAGATAAGTTTGACTCTCTAAGTTTTTGATTTTATGAATGATGTGCTCACTTCAGGTAGACAAATCATTTTTATACCTATGCATACAAAACACTAAAGCAAGTTTTAATCATAATAGCACACAGTATATGGGCAACACTCTGATATATAGTTCTTACTGTCTTCTGCTATACCATTAGCTTGCTAATAGTATTAACAAATAAGTATTTTAGAAGCATTTTTCTCATCCAATGAGAGTGTAAGCACCAAGTGGGCTGGGACAGTGTCTGAGACATTTTCAGTTTCTAGACATTCTTATTATATAGGCATTTAATAAATATTTATGGATTGATTGATTACTTTCTCATTATATAGCCTTAGAAAAATAAATCCTTTTGGAGAATCTTTTGGAAAGCCTAATGATCCATATCCATTTATATTTTTCAATCAAATGTTTCCTCTAACCTCAGAAGCTTTTGTTTTCGTAGTATTTTGTATCTTATTACTACCATCTTTTGGCCCTTTCTGTATAGTTCTGCATAAAAGGCATTTGAGAACCACCCCCTATTCACATTCTGACTTGAGGCTGGTAGTGGACAACTGCAAATGTCCCATAGCCACACCCAGGCCATCCAAGACACTCGACTTGAGCCCTCCATCTCTTCCATGATTTCCAGAGATTCTTAGCATTCTTATTTTGACTTTCAGCAACTCCTATTGTTTATTCTAAGGCTAAAAAAGACCAAATGGATAAAAAAAGATCATCAATAAGTAGTTTCAGTAGCCTCTGGTTTCCAGGCTTCAGTGGAATTCCCTTACCTGGTCACCAAAACTAAAAGTAAGGTCCAGAGGATTCATTCACGGGTGCCAAGCAGAATCTGCCTGCTTGTTTAGACAGTCTACCCTCTCCTGCCCTCAGGGATTGTCTCCTGTCTAAGAGTATTTAATATAAGCAAAGGTTTCCCAAATCTGACTAACTATGTTAATATTCATAAGTGGAGTTCTAGGGTCCAACAATTCCATTTCTCATAACGCAGGAATAGTTACCCATACATCAATTAAGAATAACAACAAAGGAGGGTGATATCAGTGTCATGGTGGAGTGAGCTTGCCTGGGACTCTCTCCCCTCCAACATACAACAAAAAAGAGCAATCAGATTCCAACAGAAAATATCCTAATGGCACAGGAATACTCAGAGGGTCACAGCAGCCAAATGACAGAGAGCAGAGAGGCTGGAGCTCCTCTCGGAGGAGCTGGAACAGGGTAAGAGAGAACTTTGCTCACTCCCCTAAAGATTGGGATCACTGCCGCGGGAGGCTCCATGAGGGAAGGAGTGGGGGAGGGGTCACGCATCCACAGGAACCCCCAGGACGCCCTTGCACCCTTGCAGCCTAGAGAGAAGCCCTCTAATGGGGGCAAAACTTTCGCATGGGATGACTTCATCAAGCCAAGATCCCAGGAGACCAGATAGTGAGAGCTGATTGGGAAACCCGGCACTGCATGCAAAAGAAAATGCCACCTTGCCACAGCAATGTGCCATCTTTGCTGAAGGCAGAGGGTTCAGAATACGCAGCTCTCAACCCCCATCCAGTGGCGATAGGCTGTAACTGCAACCAAATAATATCACAATTGGAAAAACTCGTTCTTCCAACGTCAGACAGTTGATCAAATCTCCAGAACAGAGAGAAAATAAATACCCGGAATTCAGTCCTGAAGACTCAGAAATAAGTAAGCTAGATGATGATGAATTCAAAATAGCTATCATCAAAAAACTCAATGAAGTAAAAGAGAATATAGAGAAACAATTCCACAAGTTCAGGAGCTACTTCACAAAAGAGATTGAAACTATAAAGAAGAATCAATCAGAAATACTAAAGATGAAAGACACAATGGAAAAGATAAAACAAAATATGGATTCCCTGAGTGTTCGTGTGGACACCATAGAGGAGAAAATCAGCATAATTGAACATAGATATGTTGAAATGCTCCAGATAGAGGAAGAGAGAGAACTGAGATTAAAAAGAAATGAAGAAACTCTCCGAGAAATATCTGACTCAATGAGGAAATGCAACATAAGAATTATAGGTATTCGAGAAGGTGTGGAGAAGGAGAATGGAGTATAAAATGTGCTCAAAGAAATAATAGCAGAGAACTTCCTAAATCTAGAGAATGAGAGGGAAATGTGTGTGGAGGGAGCTTTCAGATCTCCTAGATTTGTCAATGTAAAAAGACCTACTGAAAGGCATATAGTAGTAAAACTGACAAAAATGAATGACAAAGAAAGAATACTCAGGGCAGCAAGACAGAAGGAAATAACCTACAAAGGAACCCCTATCAGACTTTCAGCAGATTTCTCTGCAGAAACCTTACAAGCTAGGAGAGAATGGAGTGACATATTTAAAACTTCAAAAGATAAAAATCTCCAGCCAAGAATACTCTATCCAGCAAAGATATCCTTCAGATGTGAGGCAGAAATTAAATCTTTCCCAGACAACAAAAGCTAATGGACTTCGTAGCCATGAGACCTCCCTATAAGAAATCCTCAAGAAGGCCCTCACAACAGAAAAAAGGAAACAATGGAGAAAGTGGTCAGAAAACACAGAGTAAGGAGACAAATATAGATAGAATCAGAATAGGATAGCAAATATTCAACTATAGCATTAGGCTAAAGGGAAGGAAAACACCAAAAACAAAGACAACCTTGTCAATTTAACCAGAAACGCACAACACACGTTGGAATAAGATATGAGAAAAGTAACTTAGGAGGGGAGGAGGAAAGGGACTGAATCGGTTTAGAATAAGGAAATAAGAGGCCATCAGAAAATGTGCTATTTTATGCACGAGATTCTGAATACAAACTTCGGGAAGCCACAAAACTAAAAATCAGAAGAGAGACACAAAAAATAAATAAGGAATAAACTAAGAAACACAGCATAAAAAACCACATAAGTCAATGGGTAGACCAAAACACACAGGATGAGAACAAAGGAAATGAAGGAAAACCAGAAAATGAGTGATATAATGAGAGCATTAAGCCCTCATACATCAATAATCTCCCTCAATGTAAACGGATTGAACTCTCCAATAAAAAGACACAGAGTGGCAAGATGGATTAAAGAACAAGATCCAACAATTTGTTGCCTCCAGGAAACACATCTCAGCTCCAATGACAAACACAGGCTCAGAGTGAAGGGGTGGAAGACAATACTCGAAGCTAATGGCAAACAAAATTAAGCAGGTGTTGCGATACTTACATCAGACATGTAGACTTCAAGATAATGCAGGTAAAGAGAGACACTGAGGGGCCATATATAGTGATCAAAGGAACACTCCATCAGGAAGAAATAACGCTTATAAATATCTATGCACCCAACACAGGAGCACCAAAGTTCATAAAGCAACTACTAACAAACCTAAAAGAAAACATTAATAATAACACAATAATAGTCGGGGACCTCAACATCCTACCTAGATTGTCAGACAGATGATCCAGACAGAAAATCAACAAGGAAACAGTGGAATTATATGAAAAGCTAAAACAGTTGGACTTAATAGACACATTTAGAACTCTCCATCCCAAAACAGCAGAATGCACATTCTTGTCAAGTGCACACAGAACATTCTCAAGGATAGACCATATGTTGGGAAACAAGGCAAACCTATATAAATCTTAAAAAATTGAAATAATAACAAACATCTTCTCCGATCATAATGCTATGAAGCTAGAAGACAATTACAAGAAAAAAGCTGAGAAAGGGACGAAGATGTGGAGACTAAACTATGCTATTGAACAAGCAATTTCATTGAAGAAATTAAAGGAGAAATCCAAAAATATCTGGAGACAAATGAAAATGATATCATGCCATAACAACTCATATGGGATGCAGCAAAAGCTGTATTAAAAGGGAAATTCATCGCAATACAGGCACACCTTAACAAATAAGAAAAATCCCAAATAAGCAATCTCAAATTACAACTAACTGAATTAGAAAAAGAAGAATATCAAAGCCCAAAGTCAGCAGAAGGAGAGAAATAATAAAAATCAAAGTATAAATAAATGCTCTTGAAACAAAAAACGCAGTAGAAAGGATCAATGAAACAAAGAGCTGGTTCTTTGAGAAGATAAATAAAATTGACAACCCCCTAGCCAGATTTACAAATTAAAAAACAGAGGAAGCTCAAATGAACAAAATCAGAAATGAAAGAGGAGAAATAACAAGAGATTCCACAGATATATAATGGATTATAAGAAAATACTACGAAAAACTATATGCCAATAAAATGGATAACCTAGAGGAAATGGATAAATTTTTAGACTCTTATAACCTCCCAAAGCTGAGTCAAGAAGAAACCGACAATCTGAACAGACCAATCACGAGGAAAGAGATTGAAACAGCAATCAAAAGCATCCCAAAGAATAAAACCCCAGGACCAGATGGCTTTCCTGGGGAATTTTACCAAACTTTCAGAGAGGACTTAATACCTATCCTTTTCAACCTATTCCAAAAAATTAGGGAGAATGGAACACTTCCTAACACATTCTATGAGGCCACCATCACTCTGATACCAAAGTCTGACAGGGACAGCACAAAAAAGGAGAACTGCAGGCCAATATCGACAATAAACATAGATGCAAAAATTCTCAACAAAATTTCGGCAACCCGAATTCAGCAATATATCAAAAGGATCATACATCAGGATCAAGTGGGATTCATGGCAGGGACACAGGGATGGTTCAACATCCACAAATCGATCAACATGATACACCACATCAACAAATTGAGTAATAAAAACCACATGATCATCTCAGTAGATACAGAGTAAGCATTTGACAAGATCCAACAGCCATTTAGGATAAAAACTCTTAACAAAATGGAGATAGAAGGAAATATCCTCAACATAATACAGGCCATATATGACAAACCCACAGCCAACAACACACTCAATGGGCAAAAACTGAGCACCATCCCCCTGAGAATAGGAACAAGACAAGGATGCCCACTATCACCACTCTTATTCAATATAGTTCTGGAGGTTTTGGCCAGAGCAATTAGGCAAGAGAAAGGAATAAAAGGAATCAAAATAGGGAGTGAAACTCTTGCTGTTTGCAGACAACATGATCTTATACATAGAAAACCCCAAAGAATCCATTGTAAAACTATTAGAAATAATCAACAACTACAGCAACGTTGCAGGGTATAAAATCAACCTACATAAATCAGTAGCAATTCTACACTCTAATAACGAGCTAACAGAAAAAGAACTCAAGAACACAATCCCATTCATAATCGCAATAAAAAGAATAAAATACCTTGGGGTAAATTTAACCAAGGGAGTGAAAGACCTATACAATGAAAACTACAAGACTGTCCTGAAAGAAATTGATGACTACATAAAGAGATGGAAAGACATTCCTTGCACATGGTTTGGAAGAATAAGCATAGTTAAAATATCTGTACTACCTAAAGCAATCTACAGATTCAACACAATGCCAATCAGAATCCCAATGACATTCTTTACAGAAATAGAAAAAAGAATCCTAAAATTCATTTGGGGCAACAAAAGACCCCTAATTGCTAAAGCAATCCTGAGAAAAAAGAACAAAGCTGGAGGCATACAATCCCTGACTTCAAAACATACTACAGAGCTACAGTAATCAAAAAAGCATGGTACTGGTACAAAAACAGGTGCACAGATCAAGGGAACAGAATTGAAAGCCCAGAAATAAAACCACACATCTACGGACAGCTAATCTTTGACAAAGGAACTGAGGGCCTACAATGGAGAAAAGAAAGTCTCTTCAACAAATGGTTCTGGGAAAATTGGACAGCCACATGTAAAAGAATGAAAATTGACCATTCTTTTTCTCCATTCACAAAACTAAAGTCTAAATGGATCAAAGACCTAAAGGTAAGACCTGAAACCATAAGACTTCTAGAATAAAATATAGGTATTACATTCTTTGACATCAGTCTTAAAAGGATCTTTTTGGACACCATGTCTTCTCAGACAAGGGAAATAATAGAAACAATAAGCAAATGGGACTTCATCAGGCTAAAGATCTTCTTCAAGACAAGGGAAAACAGGATTGGAATTAAAAAAACCCCACCAACTAGAAAAAAATATTTGCAAATCATATACCCAACAAAGGGTTAATCTCCATACAATATAAATAACTCACACAACTCAACAACAAAAAATCAAACAACCTGATCAAAAAAAAAATGGGCAAGGGACATGAACAGACATTTCTCCAAACAACATATACAGATGGCCAATAGGCACATGAAAAGATGCTCATCATTACTGATCATCAGGGAAATGCAAATCAAAACTACACTAAGATATCACCTTACACCAGTTATAATGGCAAAAATAACCAAAACAAAAAGTAACAAATGTTGGAGAGGTTGTGGAGAGAAAGGAAGCCTCATACACTGCTGGTGCGAATGCAAACTTGTGCAGCCACTATGGAAAACAGTATGGAGATTTCTCAAAAAATTAAAAATAGAAATACCATATGACCCAGCCATCCCACTACTGGATGTCTATCCAAAGAACTTGAAATCAGCAATTCCAAAAGTCCCATGCACCCCTATGTTCATTGCAGCATTATTCACAATAGCCAAGACCAAGACATGGAAGCAACCTAAGTGTCCATCAACTGATGAATGGATAAATAAGGTATGGTATATATACATACAATGGAATACTACTCAGCCATAAAAAGGATAAAATCATCCCATTCACAACAACATGGATGGACCTTGAGGGAATTATGTTAAGCGAAATAAGCCAGATAGAGAAAGACAATCTCTGTATGACTCCACTCATATGTGGAAGTTAAACATGTAGACAAAGAGAGCAGATTAGTGGCTACCAGGGGAAAGGGGGGTTGGGGGTGGGTACAAAGGGTGAAGGGGTGCACCTACAGCAGGACTGACAAACAAGAATGTACAATTGAAATTTCACAAGGTTATGAACTACCATAATCTCAATAAAAAGTTTAAAAAAAAAAGAACAACAACAAAAATGATGATGACAAGAACAACTTCACCGGCATGGATTTATCCCTTACAATTTGGCAAACACTGTCTTAGGAGCTTAAAGGGATGTAACAGCTTTTGCTAGATTTTGCTAAGACAACCTCAAAAAGCTCAACAACAAAGTTTTTCTCACTATGTCACCTGTAGGCTGAAATTGTCTGCAGTTCGACTGCACAGGTCTTTTTTATTTAGGTTCCAAGCTATTTCAGTCTCATTGAAGAGAGAAAGCCAGAAAACCTCACATTTTAATGAGGGTATATTTTTCTTGATTTAATAACCTCTGATATATAATCTGTTTTTCCCTAATATTTTGGATTTGCTCCCTTAATGTGTTTAGGTTACTCCTATATTCATCCCAGGAAAATTAATCCTTACTGCATATCAGTTCACCAACAGCTGGAAAAATTCCCCCAGTCACTCTTTCATCTCAGAGGAAGAGCTTTCAGTGAGGAAAAACCATAGATATAATCTAGTTAATCTTTTCCTAAAAGATCTATCCACAGTATCGTTTCAATGAGAATAACCACAACCCTCTATGGACACTTTTTACATTTTTCCCAGATAAAATGAAAGTTGAGAGATTTCAAGAGGGTAGAAAGGAAAATTCACCAACTAAAGACATCAGTTTATGTTACAGTCCTGCCAAACTTTAAATATGTGCCTGCTTTTTGTTGGGCTTGACGTTGAAAAGAACTACACACTCGCCATTTAGGAAGATTTTCTATTTGAGAAACTTCCTACTCTCTTTTGCATTGATAGGACTACCAAATTAGAAAATATATTCTTGGCATCAGCTACACTTATGTTCCATCTGTAATTTTTCACCTGATGTTCTCTGAACTTTCCACATCTGCTTATGATAAGAATTAAACTATATGCAAGGATTTACTAAGACTCGAATCAATGTTTAGGAGAAAGAAGATTTTTTTTTTTCACGTGCTGTATTTCCTATTCATATATTTCCTTCTTTACCACACAAACTATTGCTGAGAAATATATTGCTCGTGGCCTAGGATGTTCTCAATGTCATTCTTAATTGATTGTCCACAACTGACTCCTCACGTTACTCTTATATTATACACAGAAAATGTGGTAAATATTGTCCTGATTATTTTGTCTTTCATTTCTCTATTATACTTTATGTGCTTATTGAATTTCATATCTCTTGACTTTCAAAGAAATTTCAAATTCCCTTGAAAGCTAAATTTCAAATTCCGTTGAAAGTTGTTATGCTAACCAAATGGTACTCTCTGCTTATTAAAACACACACACACACACACATAGCGTATCACAATGGCTTAATTCGCTAATTCTATTTTGAGAATTTATCAATATAGGAGTTACCCAATTCTGATGAAATATTAGCAATCTGCTTCCAGTTCTTCCAGATGCTGGAGAGAACATACAAGAGTCAGAGGACAGTGTCCTCATCCACCAGGAGTTTAGAGTTCAACCTTCTATAATATCCCAACAGAGCAAATTTATTTCTTCCTCTTTCTCTTATTTCCTGCCAAGTTTTCCTTAGCTGTTGAGAATTTCTATGGCTTCTGTCCAAGGAGCTTTTGCTACATAATCAGTGCAAAGTGTTTTCTGAAGAGAATCAGTATATATCCCATGAGAACAGCTCCTGGACACATTGGCCAACAGTTTCTTGATTATATTCCCCTTCAGAGAAGAACATTCAAGGCGATACACGGAAAGGATTGGCAACCTCCAGCTGAGCATCACTCTTAGACATGAAGTAAATGTGTCTGGTTGTTGTCAGATTATGATGATGTTTGCTGTTACTTAATTGGATTGACTATGAAAGACTAGCCTTCTAGAAACTTCCTAGTCCTTGTAGTAATTCATCTGATATCTGCCATAAGGAAAAAGAAGAAGCTTGCAAATTTTTAAGTATGAAAATTAGTTAGGACAGCTCCTTAGTCTTTTTCAAGGGCACTACTGGATCTGGGGACGGGCAATCCTTTGTGATAAGGGGCTGTTGGATGCATTACCGTGTATTCAGCATCCCTGTTCTCCAAGCAATAAATGCCAGCAGCTCCCCGCTCTCAGTGATTGTTACCATTCAAGCATCCCAACTATTTCACTAAAGCCTCTTGGGGGTGGAAGAGGCATTACAGGCCCTGTGAATCACTGTTGTACTTAGGATGATTTTTTCCATTAACATTAAAATGTGATACTGTATATACCATAAATCCCCACATTTGAAACATATATACAAAATTAAGCAGAGGAAAGTTTCAACCAAATATAAATCCTAAATATTACCGTTATAACGCTCAGATTAAACCTTCAGTAGTAGTTCTGCTCATTCTTTAATAAGCTGGGGGGATCTAGAGATAAAGAGAATCATTTCCTTTGAAGAGGTACAAAGAATCTTGGAAATAATTACAGTCCGTTGCCTTTATTTTACAGAAGAAACATCTAAGGTTAGTCGAACAGTGGATGTGGTAACAGGGATTTGGAGCTTCTGAAGAAGGGTACTCAAAGCCGGGCTCACTTCCATAAAATGACTTCAACATTTCTACGAAGTGCGAAGTAAAACAGGGGCATACCTCGCAATATCTTGTGAAGCTTTTTAGTCCTTTGCCTAACCTAACCTCTCAAATTGGGACTATTTCGATATTCCATACAGTTCTCATCCAGGACCTCTACAGCATGTTAAGACAAACTACATCTTCACAGAGAAAAAATTTCTTTGTCCTCCCTTCCATTCTAATTGGAATAAATGAAGCCCAAACAGAACTTTCATATGTCAGTCAGTCTCATTCTCAATAATTAAACACAATCAAAACTTCTTTGCTGACGCTGTCTCCTAACTACAGTGTTCTGAACTGTTGTAAATATTCCTTTACACGTTTTATTTCTAATGACCCACTAACTATGGAAATCAGTTCCTTTAAACACGTTTGAACATAAAATAATGGATATTATGTGATTTAACCAGACTATTAGTGAAATAATCACTCTAAATTGGAACACGTGGAACACCACTTATGTGTCCAACAGGTTCATTTTTAAGTCTTTCTTGCGATAGAATGCCCTCTTGGATGGAAAGCAGATATTTTGTGAAATTCAAAGATATTATTACTGTTATTTCTCCTCTTACCTTGAAGCTTGCCATTGCCACAGAGAGAATAAGAATAGCTGGGCCCTGTCGGTTCTTCACAGAGCCTCGCTGTTTATATTACCTCAGCGTTCCCTCTGTTTTAAGGTAATATCAAATTGATTATTGAATGAGTCCAAGGAATCAAATTTAAACTGCCCAGGCTAGGATCATATATTCTTCTATTTTATTATTTATTAAAAAGAGAAACTGCATATGCAACTTATCTATTTTTCATGAATTTTGCCTTTTCTGTTCAGGATTGTAATGAACCAAAATCCTGACTTTAGGAATTCTAATTTTTCCTGTTTCCATTTGACCCATGCTTCCTTTCTAACTCCTACTCCTTTCCTGCAAAATCTTATTTGCCATCAGAGTCCCTCACTTGGGATGATACCTTTCCTTTTCTGTTTCTCGCGTGAGAAGGAAGAAATGAGAGCTTGGGAATCTCCCTAATACATTCCAAGCTTTCTTATTCCTGCTGCTTTTTTTCCTTCTCTCCTAGCGTTAAGTGACATTCACATTACCCTCATTGCAGCCTGCATCCTCAGTCTCTTGAGATCGGTGTGGGCCCGAGGAACAGATTGGCAGCTGGCGGCATCAGGAGACTGACACCAGCTTGCCATTCTGCACATAAGGCTGAGTTAACCAAGGGTGGAAAATCTTTCCAAACACATTTGAAAGTATGAAAAATGCGGCTCTTTCATGCTTGAATAACTGAAAGATAGCCAAACTACTTCTACCAAACTTAAAAAAAAATCAGTCTGAGAAGAGCATGATCAATTTTGACTGAAAAGTTAATTTAGTCAAAAGCTTACAGAGCACGTGAAATCAGGGAATTTAAATAGCAAATGCTTCTTAAATATCTGGAGGATCATTGCAAGAGAAACGAAACTGATAAGGAAACATAAGAGAAAGCAAAGAGATATCCTGTTAATTATGAATTCTGCTCAGCTAGGTGGATATGAAAATAAATTTCTCTCTTTGTACCTGCATCAGACTCATTCCTTCCAAACAGCATGTTGAAATATGTCATCTGTGCAAATGTCCTTTCCAATTCCCTCCTTGGTATAGTTTTCCCAGTGTATTTATTAGGCGACAAGATTGAAAACATTTTGAGTCCCTGTGGTGAGTTTTTAGAAATAGTTTTCTTTTTTCTTATGTTATCTATTTTGAGGAAGATGGGGCATTCCACATTGTTGTCTCAGTAGACATTTTCATGCTCAGTTCTTACTCCGGAAGAAGTAAGAGTTTCTGGTTGTGCCAATGATTCAAACTTTCGAAAGATTGCAAAATCAGTATAGTACAATTTTACAAAGAAATTATATATTTTTATTTGACAGACTGTACAAATACATAGAAATATTTATATTGTCTTTGTGGAAAATGTATTTTGTTTTGCAACTTGTTGCTCTCTGTTCTTTCCTGCATTCACATATGCTGAAACAATATGCATAGTGAGCTGAATGCAAAAGAAAACAATCAACTTAATGTTGCAAATAGGTGCCAAATAAATGGCTCTTGCTGAAGATATAAGTGAATTTCCAGACCTTAGACCCTGAGGTTAGATACATACACAAGGTAAGTGGGGCCTTGGGAAAAACTCAACCGCTAAGGTTGCATTGCTCTTTCACCCCTGATTTCCTTCTCGTTACAAAAAAGACTCTCAAATTAATGGTGTAAACACATACTTAAAGTTCTAGTTTTATATCACGATAAACTGCCCAAAATTTGTGATGAAATTATTTTTAACATAAAAGAATGTCTAGGAAATATAGACACAAAACTGAACTCATTTATGCCTCAGGCTTAGAGTGGTGACTGAAACGTGTAGACACTCAAGAGACTCAGAGACTGTGAATGCTGTCACCTCCACCTCACAGCGCCACCTCCTGGTTTCCAAGAAAAGTGTATTCTAGTGATCCTCCTTGTCAACAGTTAACGTTCTGATGGTTAAAACATTAAAGTGATAAAATCTTAGTGTTAAGGTTAGAAAAAGAACTGTGTAGTTCCTTTTTTTTCTATTTGAGATATATTGAAATTTTTTTAAAGAAAAAGTTTCAGTAGGTCTTGCCTTTGTGTATGTTATTTCATTTTAAGACACTATTTACTTACGGAGTACTATCACTTGTTAGAGAAATCCCACATCTCAGAAGAGCAGCACGACTGTGCAGACCTCGAGGTGTAAGGTTCACAACAACTTCTGGACAAGAATGCTAATGAACGTTACCTTCCTAACCAAACTGTACTTTCAGTAGCATAACAATACCTTATGTAAAGAATATTCAGATATGAAATTATGGGTTACTTTTATTTTAATTTAACTTTCTCATTTTTATTTCTAATATGGGCGCATTGACATTTGGGATTTGTTTTTGCTAAAGAGGATATCAACTGTGATGACTGGTGAGTGTGCCATAAACGTTATGACCATGTTGTCTGCATTTCTATATTCTTTCTATATTCTTTGGCGCTATGACTAATGTTGAATAACTACACACCTATTGTTAATTTAGTTTTTAACACGTTAGTATTATAAATAACACCGAACGTGTATAGACGTAAATCCCTCTATGAATTTCTGATTATATCTTAAGGATAAATCCCAAGAGAAGAATGATTGAATTGAAGTATGTCAGCATGTCCCCAAAAGCGGCCCCAACCGCCCTTCTGTGGGCTAGCTTCCCTGTGATCCTCAGCACCAGGCAGCCTCTCGCTTCTTGAAGACGTCACTTGTAAAATGGATTGGGGAAATGGTACATTTTGTTTACAATGTTGTTCAAAGAGAAATCGAAATCTTAAACACAAACGAAAATGACAACAAAACCCAGAAATGCTTCTAACCACTTTAATTTCAATGAACATTTAAGCAAACGATTTCTTTAATTTATTTAATTTAAATAAATTCTTAATTTCCACTTTAATATCTGCTTCAAAAAGGAAAGTTTTCCAGCATTACCAATCAGTAAACCCTATGCCACAGGTTAATAAATGTTAATGATTACACAGCTTAAGGAGTTATAGAATTATAAATTTAAAATATATATATTTTGTTTTGTGATTTACCTATTCATGTATGCATTTAATTGTCACGTATTGAGTAACTTCTTTGCCCCTAAAAGTAGGACCTTATGTGCAGTGGCTCCTGCAGCTTATACCAGAGGAAGCTGCCTGTCTCTAAGAGTGAATTGAAGAGTATGGTAAACTCCCAAAAAAGGGACAATATCTACCTCCACTTATATGTTCAAGTTATAAAATTTGCAAAATGTTAGAATTCAAAGGAATTGATGGGTCATTGCTGTCACTCTCATAGTTTATTTTTATATAGAAGGAAAGTGGGACCTAGTGAAAACCTAGTGGGACCACACGTGCAAGGTGACACCGCCCAGTACGGAAAGCTGCGACAAGAAGCACAGCATCCTGATTTCTGAGCTGACGTCCTTTCCGTTACTGAGCTAATGGCACAGCAGCAATGAGCGCACCTTTTCTGTGGGTAAATTAGGATATTTGGATAATGCAACATCACTTTATAGGACATGAAAAGTGCCTGTATAACTTGTCCTTGGACCAGGACTTTGCTGGTATTCTTACACTGTGCCTGTTTCACCAACAGATGGCACACTTACTGCTGATAGTTTTATGATTTAACAGTCTTGTTACCTACAGAACGGCTCCATTTATTGAGACTTTAAGACTATGCCATTATTTTTAAACAAGCTACACTTTATAAAGGGATCATGTAAGTTTCTTCACTGATTGTTTAAAAAAATCAATTACCTGTCAATGATAATAGCAATACATTATAGGTCATATCAATATTTATGCCGATCAAGAAGTGAAATTTCCTTCCGAATGTTCTCTACACACATCTTCTATCTTCCTTTAGAGAAAGAATGCTATATATCGGCATGTACAATACAGTGAGGCATCTTTGATCCTTTATAATATGCCTTTTCGTATTATTTCTAGCTTAATCTCTGGGCCTACCTTTATACTACTCTGCTATATGTTTTTAGAGCAAAGAATAACCTGTTAATTGACTAGAATTTACTCTTCAATGTAAGATGTATTCTATATGCTTTTTCAACTCTCCTGATATAACTAAATAGATTGTATTGTATAGATATTTCTTAACTTAGTGTCCACTTTTTAAAATAGCCATTTAGGAGAACTTTGTATTCTAGACTAAAATTATTCTAATTTTTAAAACTCTACAGTTTCAACTTTGGTTATGAATTAGAAAATTAAATTTCCAAATACTAAGTTGTTTTTGAGAAATACTCTTTCGTTAAATAGACCATAGCAATTGGGGTGATCCATAAATGTACATATGCACTAATAATTCCCAGGTTTTATCAGAAACATTCTTTTCGACATTCTGATATCACATATGAAGTCATTCCATATTAATAGTTCACATGCACTGTTTAACGTCTTAATAGAGAGAATTCATTCATCCCTAAAGCTAAGTCACCAGCCTAGAGTTTCTGGAAAGACAGAAAAAGACAGTGCTTTATTAAGATGTAAAGAATCTCTCGCCCTTTAACATTTTGGGTGAAAATGCACAGCAGCTCTCCTCATGCGTTATCATCTTTAGTCCTTGGCTCACTCATTTCTCCTTTGCTACTCCAGTTATCACTCCTGGGAATTCAACGTTGATCCATCCAAAATCTTTGATCTCTTCAACTTCTAAGCTTGTTCCCTCCTGGCTCTCATCTTCTTCTCTATCAATCCCACCTCAAAAACCAGCCTTTTAAATATCCCATCCCACGACCACATTCTGACATCCTCCTTCACTTACTGAAGTGATTGCCCTCCAGCTGAGTTTCAGCCTTTCTCTGACCCCAGAGAGTCGATTCTGCTTTTTCACTCTCCAAAAACATCCTTCTCTCTACCTTCCTCCACACCCGTCCTCACTGCCCTCTTTACCTGGCTGAGTTCCTTAGTTCCTTGGCTGTCTGTGAAGCAATATAACCCAGGCCTTGCTAATGCCCTTATCCTCCTCTCCCTCCAACCTACTTGCTGGCCAACCCCCAACTGTGCTTAAATCCAACTATTTACCAACCATCTCCTCAGCAGCTGTGTGTGGCTGGACGAAAAAAATCCCCCCACAGTGCGGACTGATCTCACTTTAAATATATGTTTACAAACCTCAGATGGGCACGAGCACACATAACAGTTCCAGTACACTTTCCCCAAGCTCTTAAGTTACTGTTTCACAGCTTTTCTTTTCTCTCCAAATAATTACACCACTCTCCCTCACTCTACCCTGAAGGTATGCTATCAAATGTCATTGAAAATAATTTGTTACCACAAGAGTCCATCTTATCTTCTCCAAACCAAATTCACTCATTTATCTGCATCTGTGCTCGGATGGTCTCTTTCCTCCTGCTACGAGAAGGACATCCTTGCTGTTAGGGAAGGCCGGTTTCTTCACGTGTAGTCTGAAGATCTCCATTTATTCCTGCCTACGTATTGGCTTTGCTTTTTACGACTACATGTAGAATTAGCCTCTTTCTCTCTGTATCATCAAGTTTTTTCTTGATCATCTTTTCACTCAAATTATTTCCAACAGCAGAACAAACAGCAAAAAAGCTTTAACATCACTCCACCTTGAAAAAGAAAAGACCTCACATTCCCACTAGCCGCCAGCTCCTCTTCATTTTCTCTGCTCCCTTTCAGCCAAAATAGCTCAGAAGATTTTTATATACTTATTGAACCTTCTCTCTCGTCTATAGTCCTCTCCTGAACCCACTCCAAATGGCTTTCAATCCTCTCTACATTTCACTGAAGTTATTTAGCAAAATGTGAGCATTAAAGGAAAAACATTAATAGGTCATAACATGTGCTTGACACACAGCAGGCGATCATTTTCTATTATAAATCAATACTATTCGCGTTTCCTTCTCTTTTTTGATTCTGTTTCATTTTGGTTTTCTTCTGTTGTGGTCTGTGTGCTGTGTTTCTTCTTTTTTCATTCTCCTGCCAATAATATAAGTTTAATCTTTCTCCACATGAAGAATGAAGTTAGAGTAAGGAGAGTCATTAATTATACAGAGCGGTTGCACAACGTGCAGCCACTCTGTCTTAAATACCAGGAGTCCCGCTCACATGCTGTAAAACCCCTCTAGGCTGCGACATCCTCTGTTAGCAAGTCCAGCTCATGCCTGTTTTGCATTGGCAGCCACGTTTTGTGAGCAACAGTGAACTGTCCTTGAGTACCTCCTATGTTTCCTTCCATCTGGGGGATGTCAGAAATGTGCAAAACATGCTCTCTGACCCTACAGAGTAAATAAGCCAGTTCGGGGGCGGGGGAGGGGAAGCTCTTTTCCTGTCAAGGGCCAGATAGTAAATATTTGAGGCGCTGTGGGCGCTCCGGCCTCAGTTGCAGCTACTCAACGCTGCAGTTGCCGTGTGGAAGCAGTCATGGGCAATACATAAATAGATGCGCGTGGCTGTGTTCCAATGCATATTTATTTATGGAAACTGCTATTCGAATTTCATATAATTTTTATGTGCCATTCTTCTTCTTTTCGTTGTTTTTAATGACTTAAAAATCATTTTGTAGCTGTGAGCCAACAAAAGACAGATAGCAGGCCTCATCTGGCCTGCTGATCATAGTTTGTCAACCTCTGACCTAGTTTAAAAAATGAAAAAAGAATTAGGAAATATTTTGCGACTAATTCATGAAATTGAGCGGTATGTTTGTGGCATAGCCTGTATGTAACTTCAGTGGCCTAGGACTTTAATATGAATATGAATATTAATTCTCTTAAAAGAGTGTCAAAACGGGGAATGATAGATCCTTCCACCCCACCTCTCAGAGGATAACTGTGTCGTTAGTTACCGAGATCTTTATTCTTATGGTCCTACCGGGCGAGTCTCGCTCCCAGCTTGGATAATTGGATTCTTCAGCTATGGGAAACCTGGAAAATGGCAATTCTCAGAGTCAATTCCTTTCTGGCAATCATTCAAGAATCCCAAGTGTAAGCCATTTCTTGTCCCATGGGGGAGCAACCAAGTATTCAAACCTAGAGGGTAAAAGGAGTGGGTGAAGTACAGTTCTAACTGCTGAAGAAGTAAATCTTGGAACCCACAGCCCATCTGATAGATGCATTGCCATGCATCTCTATGGGTAACTGCAACATTCTGATGAAACATTCCTACTTTCGTTTATCTGTCTTGCCAAAACTTCTCAATGCCGGGGTTGAGGTATATGGTACAGAAGAAGTAGTGTAGGTGTTTGGACAAGTGAACACCTCCATGAGGTCATGAAAGGAAGAAGTTAATCAGACTGGGATCGTTTCTAGTGGAAAGGGGACCTGGGTGAAAGGAATGTCCTAGTAGGTGGACTTATTAAATAATTTAGAGAGTCCACAAATCTGTTCTATTTTAGAGCCCAAAAATGCTTTAACATAAGCTTTCAGAGCAAGATGTATTTGCCTTTTATAAATGGAATACGGCATTTATTCAGCTATGAATTAAAGGTTACTTGTTACAGCATGAAAAAAAGTCCTGTATTTGATGATATGATTGATTTTAAAGTTGTAGAAACTAAGAAGCATTAATTCATTCTCTAGACTGGGAAGTCATATTTTCAGTTTTCCCTCTTCTGCAAAATGAATGTCTGCTAAATTCACTGCCCTAATTTATAATGCTATAGAAAAGTTGCATCCAATCTATACTCTTTAACTGTAGACTACATTTCTAGAGCTTAAAAGTCAGTTAGATAAATAAATGGTTGTTTGAAGTGTACTTATGTTATAAGAATATATATTGAACTTTGAGTGGATAAACCCTTTATTTAAGTTTGTCTTCACATGCCGTGCAATAAATAATGTCATTTAATATTTGGTCTTTTTAACAAGCTTTCTATACTTTTGAAAAAATGACGTTATATTTAATTTTGTAAACTAAATGAAATCCTTTTTGGACGTAAGCAAGAGATATAACAATAAAATTTACAACATAAATTTGATTTTGTTCTTCAAAGCCATGAATCTGTAATGACACACGAATATCAGGGAAAAGACATATGCCCCGTAGTGTGATCATCCCCAAACCCAAGTCAAATGTACATGAATTTCCTGTTTAACAAGTTTGCAGGCAAAAACCTCTTTTTGCCCAAATGTCTTGCATTTGAATATAATTTTTCTTTTCTTTTCATTCCTTTAATGTAATCGCCTTTGCGCACAGTAGAGTGGCTAATGCCATCACTTGTTTTGCATTTGTTTTGCTTCCTGCTGTTGAATGAACAATCAGTGTTTACAGGTTAGCAGGAGTTGTAGTCTTCCGACTTTTACTCCTTTCAAACTGGCGAATGAGAAGTATTTTCTCTTTGTTGCTCTGGCATTTTCGGAGTAGCTGGGACATTCACAGTACAAACCAGTGTTATTCGTACTGTTATAATTCCTTTGCAGTTAAGTCATTACTAGCAATCACAGCAGGCTTGTAGTACAATACCTTATTTGGGAATGTCATGTGAGATGCCCAGAGCAATACAGAAAATAAAGGCCAACTTGTCTGGCTATGGAGGGATTTATTGCGAGCCCCCTGGCAGAGGGATCGTTTGGAAAGTATTATGTGCTTCTGTGGGGTGATCACGTGAATCTGAAGTGGAGGGGGTGTCCGGGACCTCAAAGGAAAGGTGTTATGAAAATCCAACCCCATGGCATTTCTTCTAGAATTTATCAAAATTCCAGTTGTATTTCCTCTACACCCAAAGCCTTAGCAGAAATTCTTTTGATAATTAAAATATTAGCCAGAGTGAGCACAGATAAGCAAAAACCCCAAAGATGCTATGGACATTTAGCTGGTCCACTTCCCTATTTAGCTCCCTGCTTAGAGGCAGAGTGGAAAGACAAAGGCGCTTTCCTGACCACCGCCTGTCTCTGAGGGCCTGCAATCTGCTGTGACTTCATTTTGAAACAGTTATTTCAAAGTAAAAGTGGAATGAGGGCCTTAATGTATCAACCCCCTGGGTCTCAGGAATTTAATACACGCTAAACTAGGGCAATTGAGTACCTGGGCAGGCCCCAGACCTAAACCCCACCTTGGGAGAGGATCTGGAAGTTTTAAAGGAGCAGTTCCTCTGAAGAAAAACACCAGAGGGAAAGACGACAAACGTGGAAGTTCCAGAACTATTTCTTGAACCACCTGATCGAGTCACTAAACCTCTCTCTGTGTGTGGGCATGCATGCACATGATTTACTATTTTAACTGAAATGAAAATAATAACACCCTATCCAAGTGTGTGCTAAGAGTAGGAATTATGGTGAATAACTAACATTTGCATAGCATCTTCCTGCTCACAAATCTAACGTCAGGACATTTGACCCTCAGATCCATATGATGAGACATGGCAAGAATGAGTACAAGTGAAGAAACAGCATGAGAGATTTAGTGAATGGGCTAAGATCTCAGAATATGTAACACATCCCAACTAGGTGTTCTCACTAAATAGTCACTACTCCTAATATACTTACTGTACAAAATATAAAATTTTTAAGTTATTTCAAAAGGAAAAAGCCTTCTCTAAGTGCAAAGCAAGAGGTCTTTGTAAGTGCGAAATATTGTTTTCTGAATCCTCTTGGTTGCATGACTTGGCAGAGATTTGGCAGAGCACCCTCCGAGCTGCTGCCTGGCCAGGACCAAGCAGAGCTCCGCTGACTTCCTGCAGACCGAAGGGCAATGGGCTATTCCCACACCCCGGGGCAGATGCCAGATTTTTGACTCAGATCATTTTAAAATTTTTGAATACACTGAATAAACATGAAGGTAGAGACCCAATAAATAATGCCGACAAGAATTGAAGCAAAGACGCCAAGCACAGTCAGTTGTAACCGCAGTCTAACGCGCTTTCATCCTCTGCTGCGTGTCTGCTCTGTGGTAGGCAGAATAATGGCCTCTCAAAAATGTCCACATCCTATCCCAGGACCCTGTGAATATGTTACTTTACTTGACAAAAAGGACTGCAGAGACTATTAAGGGGCTTTGCAGAGATAAACGTCGTGAGATGGGAACTTCGTCCTGGCGTATCCTGGTTGACCCAATCTAATGATGGGTCATTAAAGGCAGAGAGCCACTCCAGCCTGGACAGAGACAGAGATGCAACAACTGAGACAGGCTCAGAGAGATGTGAAGTCCTTGACTTTTAAGATGGCAGAAGGGGGCCAAGAGCCAAGGAATGCAGGGGGCACATGGAAGCTGGAGGAGGGAAGGAAAACGAATCTCCCCTAGAACCTCTAGAAAGAGCACACCTTGATTTTGGTGCAGTGGGATCTTCATAGAACTTCTGAAAGATAATAATTATGTGTTGTGTTAAGCCACTACATTTGTGGTAATTTGTTACACCAGTAATAAAAACAACAACGACAAAAACACTAATGTACACTCTTTTTTTTTAAACCTCTGACTTTACTGATTTGAATCTGTGTAACTTTCTTTCTTTTTTTTTTTTTTTGAGGAAGATTAGCCCTAAGCTAACATCTGCCACTAATCATCCTCTTTTTGCTGAGGAAGACTGGCCCTGAGCTAACATCCATGCCCATCTTCCTCTACTTTATATGTGGGACACCTAGCACAGCATGGCTTGCTGAGTGGTGCCGTGTCCGCACCCGGGATCTGAACCAGAGAACCCCGGGCCACCAAAGCAGAACGTGCACACTTAACCGCTGCACCACTGGGCTGGCGCTGAATCTGTGTAACTTTCAGAGTTATCGCTTGTTATATTTTGAGTGGAATCCAGTCATTGCATCGGAAATATAATATGGAAAGTATTTATATAGTAGACCTGTATTAAAAAAAGATCACAATAAGACTATAAACAATTATCATTCATTCAAACTGAGTTTATTCTCTTAATTGCTTGTTTGGGCTGAATTTTTTATGCCATCCTACCCTGAAGTTGTGCTTCCATAGGCAATTATTTTATCATGTCTTCTCTGAGAACTGAAAAATTTGATTGTGTTTTATTCATTTGATGACTAGCATTGGCTTGACTATATTTTTTCTTTTCACCAGATTAGATGAATATATATTCTTGAATAAGCAATGATTTTGACATCATATGTACTGTTTCTATAGAAACACCAAGAGTGATCATCTCTGACAACATGATATAAAGATGTGTGGGGTAGTATGGCTGGCTACTTGGTCAGTTCATTTGAGTTAAATCTATTTCCTCTAACATAATGGACTGCTGTTTTTAAATTCAAGAAAAGCACTGCCTCTCATATGAAAATTTTGATAAAGAAGATTCACCTATCATCTGGCTTTTCTGTCTGAATTTTTGATGGATTATACTTGCATAACACTTGAGAAGAATATTGAAAATCATCAATGGAATGGGAGGTCTTGGTTACATTTATAGTTAATGTTGTGTATCGCATTTATGGAAGATTTTCTATCTTCACATGCGCCTGACTTGGCCAGCTCGCTGGTTATATATAATTCTTGATCCATTTCAATCCTGCTTCCAGACTATAATGAAGTGAACTTAAATATTTTACATGCCACATTTTCAGCAATATATACAACACATAAAAGGGTTTGTTCCAGGACATTGAAATACCACTCACATTCCTTTTCCTTACTTCTTGCACTGATGAAATTCAAAAACATTTGGAACCGCTCCTGGCAAATTTATATGGATTTAGAAAACTATCATTTAGTAAGTAATTCTTTTCTTTTTTTTAAACTAGATATACTATGATATGGCCTATAGTCTCAATTTAAAGAGAGTTTAGTTATTTCATTGATACACTTGCCTTTTGTATTGCAAAAATTCATTTTTTTCTCAGTTCACCTAAAGTGCTCATACTTTGGGGAATTATTTCATGGTAAGTAAGTTCACAGGACACCCATTTATGAATTAGGATGCCAATGAACTAAAGTACACAGAGAAATGCTCTCCCTTCCGATCTGCAGTAACAAAGCTGACTGTCAGCAGATCCTCATCTCTAAAGGATGGAGTGCTTGGAAGAGGCATCTAATGGATACGAGAGGCTGTTTAGTGAAAGCAGCTGAGTCTTTTTCACTGACAAGGCCTCTGGAGGTTTTTCTGATCTAATCTCCCAGATGGAGAAAATCACAGTCTAAAGATGTTGAACCCAGAGTATGTAGGAAGATCTGAGTAAACAACATTGGCATTAAATATTTGTGGTGCCTGTTTTTACAAATAACCAAGTGAATAATCCATTCAGTGTTAATCAAGAGTTAAATGAGAATAAACTATTATAAGAGCTTGCCATTGAAACTGATTTAAATGACTTCTAATGACTAATTCGCTGAGCAAAGCATGGATTTAACATACTTTTTAAAGCTCTTTTCTCAGAGGAAAATTTATTAAAATCCAGACTTGCGATCATGATGATATAAGTAATTGAAAACGTTTACCTTTGTATGTTGAATTGTCCAGAATCACACACCTCTTATGCTAAATCTGTGTGTGTTGCTCACTCAACTACACATAAAACAAAACTGAACTGTTTTCCCTTAAAAGCTAGTATCAGTATACTTGGTAGCTTGGCATGTCTGTCTCCACCACAATGATCTCCTAAATGTAGACCGAAACACTTTCTTGAACAACATTGTGTAAACCTAACTGATTATTTTTCCATGTTCTAGATTCCAAGAATATCTATCTACATTGCTACCCTAACTTTTAAATGTAATGTGTTACAATTAATTAGTATGCAGCTTATCTCATATTGGTTTATTTTATTCTTGCTGATGCTAGATTCTGAGATTCTGAAGCAAACCAGTTTTCTCAATCTATTGTCCATTATGCCCCCTTGTGATTATAAAATTCTCATGTTCCTTTTGCCTTCAGAGACACTGATAGGTCAAATTTCATCTCACTCCCCTGCTTTTATTCACAAAACAGGCTCCCCATGGTCACAAAACTATTTTCAAGCTTTAATTTTTCTGTAGTTGAATTTCCAAAATAAATATTTTGTAAATAGAAAATTACAATATTAAGCCACACATATATATGTGCTGTCCCCTGCTTGCGCCGACAGGGAGCATTCCTCTCATTGGAATCATGATAATCCCTGGATGGAATTTGCAAAGTGGTCCAGTCCTACCAGCTACACATTGGCCACTATTAGTGACGACTAACTAACATTTATCGTGCTGTAACTATGCATCATATTGTGTAAGAACTTCACATGTATTTGCTTACCTGTTTTACACATGAGGACTAAAAGGTTTAGAGATGTTAAGGATTGTGGCCAAGCTGCTATGTAGTCGGGTAAACGTGGAACTCAAGGGCCATATTCCAGTTTGGAGCTCTAATGTCTCCTCTCCTACCACCCTCAGATGACCCTGCGAAGGATGCCCAGGGGCACATTATAAGTCAACTCAGCTAATTCAAGGCAATGGCCTCCTGGAGGGTCTCAGGAATCTACCCTTTCTCTTCCATAATGTCATCTCAATATTATGACCCTAGAGATCCTTTTAAACTATAAATCTGGCCATGTCTGTCCTCTGCTCCAAATCTTCCAGTGGCTCCCCCATGTCACTCAGAGATGGCCTGTCCACGCATACTGATCCAACTCCTCTGCAGTCGTCACTCCTCTGGTAACACTTGGAGCGCACTTCCTCCCACACTCCACTCTTGTTCACTGTCTCTGGCCAGGCCGGGACGCTGCTCCTCACACACAGCAGGCACTGCATGCCTTTGCTCAGCTGTCCTTTCTGCCTAGAACGCTCGCTCCAGACACTTCTCTCCTCTTCCAAATCTTCGCTCAAATATTACCTTCTCCGGGATGCTAAATAACCCTATTTAAAATTGCAAACTCCCTGCTGCCGGGCCAGCCTCCAGTGCTCCCAATACCCTCTTCCCTAGTCTTCTTCATTCATAGCTCTTGTCACTATATATTTTTTTAATAGTAGGTACTTTCTATAATCCACGTTGCTCTAGATTGTAAGCTCTGTAGGGCTACTTTCTGCTTTGGTTTTTGGAGGATAGTCTGTTTTTTTTCTTATGTCTACTGAATGCCTAAGGTACATAATAAGCACTCAAATAAATGTTTGTTGAATGAATGAGTAAAGGAATAATAATCTTTGCCCCTTCGCTTCATATCCTTTATGATTTCCCGGAACGCAGTCAAAACCTTTGCAGAATTCATGTATGCTATGTTTCCTAATGTCCTCAGAGAGAGATCCTAACACACATTCATTTTTTATCATCATCTCACCATTCAGGAACCATTAGATCCCGTGGTCATCTCATTTCCTTTTCAGTGCTGAATGAAAGAATGGCAATTGGGATTTCTGCTGTGACTTCCTATGAGCCAGGGTCCTGTGAATTTTACCTTGCTATTTTTTTTTTTTAATTTTGGTCAAATGCGGTTTCTATGAGGGATATTTAAAAAGAATGTAGAGACTGTTCTAACACGGGAAGTGAGCTTGACTGCGCTACTCCACAGTCACAGAGTGAACCCAACCACAGCCAGTGCTCACGTGAGTGCATGTGACGCTTCAAGAAGAATTCTGCCAAGTGTTGAAAGAACTCTGCAAAATATTTAAATATTGCAAGAATTTGTGTAAGGAGAGTGTAGGATGGACTGTACTTAGCCCTCACAAGTGCACAAACTCATAGATGCATAAACTTTCTAAAGATAGTAACCATTTTTCATATGAAGTGTAGGATGTTACTGCGAGGCTATTTGAGAACTTGTAGAGTGTATGTTCCCTACGAACACCAAAAAGTATGGCATACTTCTCTGAATCCCATTTAATACTCACTGCGAGTAAAACATTTAAGATCCCACTGCCCTGTAGGAGAATCACTTTTAATTCTGGGTACTGTTAGTCAAAATCAATGTGAGTAAATATTTTCTCTGAGATGGGTTCATTCATAATTTTTTCCAGATTACTTTCATTCCACAGAATTACATTTCTTATTTCACAAGGAATAGACAGCTCTTACTTTATTGCTCAACCAGGTTTTTGAACTATTTTTAGGATTGAGATATTCACTCCCCACAAGAGAATTTGAAGATGTCAAAAAAAAGTCATTCCGACTCTCCTGCTGTGAAGATACAGGCACATGATCTGGATTACGCCAATCAGATGCCTCCATCCCAGACTTTGAACTTGAGGCAATAACAAAGAGATTCAGTGGTCACCCAGATTCCTGCTTGGTGTTGAGTAGCAGAGGCGGCAGTGGCAGCAGCTATATGCAGTTTCCAAAGGCGGGGGTAGTAACCGGACAAGCACCAGAGGCAGGAGTTGGTGAGTCAGGCAATGTGATAGGGGCTGTCCAGAGCCCAGGAGCAGCGACTAGTGTCAATAACCTCTGAACGACATGTGGATAGCCCTCAGCCTTGTTCTTCGGCCTTCCCTGAGATTTTTGCAGCCACTCTGTGCCCTCTCAATAAACTGTTTTTGTTTATTTTTTAGTTGAGATCAACTAGAATCAGTTTCTATTTCCTGCTTCTAAAAATGTTGTCTGCTATGCTAAGAAACATACAAGTAAGTATAATCATTAACATTTAACAGTGATTGATTCATACTTCTATGTACTAAAATGTTTGTAAGCTATATTTATGTCACCACTCTTAAGATTATAAACATGTTCTAGCTATCACTTTCAATTTCTTTACACTCATTCATTTAACATTTAGGCATAACCTAGTACAATTTATTGAGTAAAGCAATGTACGAAGGAGGTAATGTTTGATTATCAGTCTTAACGTGGTCACCAATATAATTGTGGAGCAAGCACAGTCTTCATACGAAGTTCCATAAACAGACAAATCTATTGGGTAATGAGAATTTAATTTCTCAAAGTGTGAGCACTCTTAATGGTGTAGGCAACTAGCTCCTATTATCTTCAAATATCAAGTCTTTGAAATAATGGAGAGGGTACTCCACTGGGACTCATACTATTTTTAATATTATCACTATTATCATTACCATAAACCAACATCCTCCTTTTGAGGAGAAAGTCTTAGAATTATTAATCTATAAATTTCCCATGAAATGTCCATCAACACATTGGTCTTGATTTACAGTGTTAAAAGAGTTTCCCACTTAGAATAAAAATATATAAAGAAGTATTATAAAATGCTAATATTTGATAATCTACTTTGTTGGGTTTGCTATATAGAGTTCTACTGTATTAATCTATAAATTTTCTTTCTTAATTTCTTCTTTCTTAATATTGCATGTTAAAAAATAAAAAAAAATATTAAGAGACGGGCCCTGTGGCCTGGTGGCTAGGTTCAGTGGGCTCTACTTCGGCAGCCCAGTTGAGTTCCAGGGCACAGACCTACACCTCTCATCAGTGGCCATGCTGTGGCTGTGATGCACATACAAAAGAGAAGAAGATTGGCACAGATGGTAGCTCAGGGCAAAACTTCTTCAAGAAAATAAATAAATAAAATAAAAAATAAAAATATTTTAAAATACATTGATTGAAGAGCATGAGTCATTTTCTTCCATGACAATGTTAATTGTGCAGTAAGAGCCAGTCACAGGACCAAGGTTGACGCATTGTTGGAGTAATTCCTTTTGAATTTCTCACAGTTTGTAATTCAGTACATTCTGTGCAAGCATCATATCAGGAAGCTGCATAGCAGACATGAGTTACAGGTAACAGATGTGGATGTGGATGTACATATGGGTATAGGCATAGACATGGGTATAGATGCGTTCCTTAGCTATACAGATTTAGGTTGCTTTCACCAAGGCTGTTAAGATTGCCATCGCTATCAGTGCCTATGAAAAATACGTGGGAAGTAGTAAATAAATAATTGCTGGGCTTCAGGTTTTCCTGGGGGTTGTTCAGAGTAAAATCTTTATGTGGTTTATTTTGGTTCTGTAAAAAGATTCTTCAAATTGTCATTTCTTTTATTTATCTTTAGTCTTAATCTCTAAATGTTAAAATTGTGTAACACCTTTTTCACCCTGTAGTTAAACAGAAGAAAAATTAGTATCAAAAGGTAGATAATGTTCAACTATTCTTTTTTGACAAAATTTTTTTCTGTGGCAGTCTCCGCTTTAATATCAGTCTCTTCCAATAGCAGAAGCTGATGCTTCCCGCACACAGTGCCGTGACCGTGTCGTGGAGACAGCCTAACCAGGCCGGAGATGGAATATAAGACAATTTCACTTGAATTAGCTCAAGTAAAAATCACCTCTGAACAAGGGAAAGAAGCTATAAATTAAACTATAGAATCTCGTAGAATTATTCACACAAAGAACACTTTACTGGTGATATAAATACATTTTTCCAATATAAATGAAGACTACTGAAATGTGATTTTATGCAATGAGTAGATGCCTCTGTAAAAAAAAATTATTATGTGTATTCGAAGTTTGTTCAAGAGTAGTAAAAATACTTTCCTAGGGAGGAGTCAAGCCCTTCTCTTATTTAGTACTATTACAACCCATCAGTCAAGCATGATTCCTCATGGCATTTGTGATCCAGCAGGGCCTTCTGTCCCACACCTTCTATTGCAAAGTCCTGCAGCTGATTGTCTTTGGTGAAGAGTTGTGTGGGAGGATGAGAACTAAAGTACTTGCTTGGAAATGCCATCTCAGCAGTCTCCTATGAAGTGACTACGCATATCACGTACATATATGCACCATATTACATGTCACATGCATGTGGAATATTACACATGCACTTCTCCTGAGAAAACTAAGTCCTCCGATAAATAGGGGATCGTAGATAGAGATAAATCACACGTTGGCTCTCATCAAAAACTGTGAACCCAAATGCCAATTCAGAAACTTTAAAATAAATTTTGAAACGTTTTCACTAAAACTGAATTCATCCTACTAATATTTTAAGAGGAGATACTTTAGTATTGACTTCATCCTGGAAAATCTTTCTGGCTCTATAAGAATAATATATTATTGGTTTTTGATCTTTTGTATTCAATATTTATTGACTCAAAAAGGCATCTTGTAATTCTTGTTTTAACAGAGTTAACAATTACAGGTTTCAGTTTTTCCATGATAAAAAAATGACATAAACATTTCTTCATACACAAGTTAGCCTGAAAAAAAAAATCAAGCACTGAAATGTAGTCACATAGATTTTTGAAGGATTAAAGGATTGATTGGCTATATCATTGAACTCAACTGTTCGTTTTTAAAAATCCAGCAGCAATTTTAAGTAAAATTGATGTGTCTTATTGGAGCCAAGATATACTCTCATAATAAAAGCATTGTATTTCCATACTTTAAGAATATCTTTTAAACGCAAAAATAAAGACAACCTAGGATCACCTACATGTTATATGCTTTGCATTGTTTTATTTTTGTGAATATTCCAAGGACATATATTTTATTATACAATATCCCAGGTTAACATATTTTTAGTGACATTTTCAGTATGAAAAATGATTTTCAACATGTAATAGTTTATTCCAACAATTTTCTCTAAAACCCTAAGGACAACAGAAGATTTTCTGTTTGGATAAATATTAGAAAAGTAAGATTTATTAACTTATTTGTTTTTTCCAACTTTATTGAGATATAATTGACATGTAATATTGTGTAAGTTTAAGGTGTACAGCATATTGATTTGATCCATCATGTATTGCTAAATGATCACCACAGTAAGGTTATTAACACCTCCATCACCTCACAAGCTTACCATTTCTTTTTTGTGGTGAGAACATTTAAGCTCTGCTCTCTTAGCAACTTTCAAGTTTATAATACAGTATTGTTAACTATAATCATCATGCCGTACATTATATCCACAGCATACATATTCATCATACAACTGGAAGTTTGTGCCCTTGAACCAACTCTCCCATCTCTCCCACCCCCCAGCCCCTGGCAACCACCATTCTACATTCCAGTATAAGTGATATCATTGTCTTTCCCTGTCTGACTTATTTCACTTAACATAATGCCCTCAAGTTTCATCCATGTTGCCCCAAATGGCAGAATTTCCTTCTTTCTCAAGGCTGAATAATATTCCATTACATATATATATATATATATATATATATATATGTATGTATGTATATATACATATCACATCTTTTTTATCCACTCATCTTTAGACAGGTTGTTTCCATATCTTGGCTACTATGAATAATGCCACAATGAACATGGGAGTGCAGGTATCTCTTCGAGATCTTGATTTTATTTCTTCTGAAGACATATACAGAAATAGAATTCCTGGACCGAATGTAGTTCTACTTTTAATTTTGTGAGGAACCTCTGTACAGTTTTCTATAGTGGCTGCACCAGTTCACACTCCCACACACAGTGTACAAGGGTTCTCACTTCTCCAAATCTTTGCCAACACTTGTTATCGCTTGTCTTTTTCATGCTAACCATTCTAACAGGTGTGAGGTGATACCTCACTCTGGTTTTGCTTCCCATTTCCCTGATGGTTAGTCATGTTGAGCATCTTTTCATGTACCTGTTGGTCATTCATATGTCTTCTTTGGAAAAACGTCTGTTCAGTTCTTCTGCCCATTTTTCAATCAAATTGTTTGGGTTTTTGCTGTTGAATTGTATGAGTTCCTTCTGTATTTGGATTTTAACCCCTTATCAAATATATGATTTACAAATGTTTTCTCCCATTCTGTGGGGTGCTATATTTATTAAGCCAATTTCAAAGATACTCTTAACTTTTTATATACCTTTAAGGTAATACTTTGTTTTAATCACTTTAGTTAACAGTTAAGGTGAAAGAGTATTGAGACTAGAGAAAGTAATGATTAGTTAACTGTGTTATATTTGACTGACATTGACTATTGCTGTAAGCCAGGTTTGCATAAGTCCATTTTTCTGTAGGCTGCTCAGCAGTCCATATATACAGGGGAAACAAAAAACACAGGTGGAGATGTTTCACAGCCTAATAATTTGAGCTGCCTTTCTATGTTGTTATAAAGAAGTTGTTAAATTATTGACAATTTCTGATCAACATGTTCTATATTGTGATCACTCACAGAAATTTTGCCCCCAAATTCAAAACATCAGTTAATTTTGTGGCTTCGGCTTCCTCAGAGTTAAAATGATAAAGTTAGATTCAGGGATCTTTAAGTTGCAGTCCAGCTCTACAACTTGACAAATTAACTGTAGAACTACTTTATGTTTCTCTTCTTTCCGCTCCAAATTGAAAGTAATCCTGCACGTAATGAAAGGTTGAATATTAATGAAGTGAATAGACAGATTAAATAGATAATATTAGTGCGACAAAAATAATTTAGTTATAAAATAAGCTAGTTCAGTATTTTCTAATTTCTATCTACCATTTATAGATAAAATTCATATTTTGTTATAATATAACTATTTAAAATGCTATAAAACTATTCTTCAAAGAAAGCAAACATGGTTGAAAGGACCAATGAATCAATAGCTATTCTTTGAAAAAAGTAATATACATGTTTTCCTGTCACCCGCCACTAAAAAACAGTGCTCAATAGTCTTACCATGAAAATATAATTTACATGTTTTGCAATTTTAGTTTTAGCACAGTGAACAAAAATGTCATTGATCTGGTCAATTTTTTGTGATGACTATAATAAATGAAATTTTTATTCAAATGCTTTCTACGTATTTTCTCGAGGAATAAGAATTTGTGATAACACTGCTAAAAGGAGAAAGTAAAATAAATATTTCCCAATACATAGAGTGAATGACTGAAGTTTAAATAGGAGTTTTATCTTGGACATTTGGGAAATCTACTTTGTATATTTTTTTGTACTTTGTTTTCCTGACTAATTCAATTCTAATTGTCCAGAAAAAAATATTTTTAGACAGCAAAATAATAATCTAAGTGATACAATCTACAACTTGAGTGCTGAGAAATTTTTACTGTTCTTTATTTTCTATAGTCAGTGCCATTCAAGGTTTTTAAAAATCCTCACCTCTGGGTCTATTGATTGACTCAATTCATTAGAATGACCCATATATGCATTGAAAAGCTAAATTAGCCTGGAATAATGAAATTGGCTTATAATAAGCTCATCACAAAGTTCATTAGCAATTAGATGCATTTTGTATTAGTGTCAGTAAAGTAACATAGTTCAAAAGTAACTTCTAGCGGGGCCAGCCCCGTGACGCAGCACTTAGGTTCGCATGTTCCGCTTTGACAGCCCAGGGTTTGCTGGTTCGATCTCGGGTGTGGATGTAGTATCAAGCCATGCTGTGGCAGGTGTTCCAAATATGAAATAGAGGAAGATGGGCACAGATGTTAGCTCAGGGCCAATCTTCCTCAGCAAAAGGACTAGGATTGGCCGCGAACATTAGCTCAAGGCTAATCTACCTCAAAAAAAAAAAAAAAAAAGAAAAAGAAATAGCTTCTAGCTTAAGAGTATTTTCCAAACTAGTTAATACTTTGATTTATGAACTGATGGAGATGGGTTTCCAACATTATACACTGTATTTGGGATAGAGTAGGTTCACTGGGTCTCCATACACCAGTTCCCTGGGTCAGTTTGAAAAGATTCTTGGGACGAATCCTGGAAATGCGGCATAAGGGAGAATGTTAGCTATGCAGGACATTCACAAATGTATGCAGTGCCACTCACTGAAGTCTACAAAGGGTCCATTTTATAAACTGTCAAAGAAGCCATTGTGACAGAGTGACACCAGAGGAGAGCTGTCAATTCTATTATTAAATTGACATTCCGCACATGCTGCTTTCAGATGGAGGTCTTTAATGAACTTAGTCTCCTCTTTTTTCCCCTGCACCATTTAATGTCTTCTTTCTTATCTGCTCTTCAAATAGACATTAGTTGATGTTAAAGCACTGGACGAGTGAGCCCTACAAGAGGCCATCCCTCTGGTTCATTGATGAAACACCTGGGAGAGAGTTTTCACAGCATCTCTGTTGCTCAGGATACAACAATGATTGCTACAGAAACTATGACATCTCCCAGGGTATTGTCAATCAAGCATTAGAAGGTAAAAAAAAGAACAACAACAACAAAGAGTATTTTAAGCAAGACATCAAATAGTACTGTAATCCTATTTGTGAAAAGGAGGAAGAACAAGGCATTGTCTTAATCTGTGGAGCACGACACCCAGCTCTTGGATATTATTCACAATGAAAAGCAAAGAGCACTTGCTTTAGCCAAAGCTGAGAGTTTGAAACAAGCTGTTGTTAAT
This sequence comes from Equus quagga, assembly GCF_021613505.1. NCBI lineage: Eukaryota > Metazoa > Chordata > Mammalia > Perissodactyla > Equidae > Equus > Equus quagga. The sequence goes on along the minus strand of NC_060287.1, from coordinate 3,123,894 downwards.
TCTCTTGGGACCTCCATTGTTCTCCCAGGCACTGGATTCATGTGTGCTAAACAGCCAGCTAATGAAGAGAGTGCCCTACCATCCTCGCTCATTTGTTTAATGCATTCTTATTGTTCTATCTCCCCCAAGCTTAGATTTCTAAGGTAACCACTCTTGCTGTCCTTCCTGCTGTGAGGCCTCTATGAAGGTGACAAACATGAAGGGCTGGCCAGCTTTTGTTTTCAGAGATGTCTTGTTGTGAATATCCTGTGACTGACAGCTGTTGGGAAGTAGGACAGGAGATTTTACATCCGTTTACTGCCTTGAAGTTTCTCCATTCCTTCCCACATTTGCCTATTGTCATTCTTGGAGGAGCTAGAATTCCTGTCCTTCCATTGCAGATGCCACAGAGCTATGGAGCTATAGGGATGGGAAGTGATCGTTATACAAGAAGTAAGAAGTGGATCAGGGTCGCCAATAGTGGAATGCTATGACAGTCTGCCTCTTAGAATATAAACGTTCCTCACATTCGTAACAAGATATTTCATCTTACATTATTCTTTGTATGAAGCAGAAAGCTTAAATACTGTGTATTTTCAATACGATAGTAGAATGAGGTCTAACTTAAAATTTTTAAATTATGTCCCAACGTTTTTGCTTTAAATTTTTTGATTTCTTATTACAGCTAGTATTAATTTTTTATCATAGCTAATAAACTGACTGAGAGGAATTAAGATTTCTCTGTTGCTATGCTGACAGATTCACCTATAGCTTTGTTTTTCAAATAGTAATTGTTTTTTTTTTTACTTTGCTGCATAATTGCTGTGACTTAGAATTCCATAATTTGTTGCTTGACTATAATCTATGCTTTACTTCAAATCTGATAGTGTAATAAAATCTGAGGCTTATGTATACCATCAGCACAGAAATTATACTACAGAACTTCTCTGAATGAAGAAACCAAATTGATGGACTCCCCATACCCATTATGTTGTCTAAAACTTTCTGAAAAATGTTTCACTGTGGTGTATAATTTACTCACGTAAGTGGTTTTTATAGAGCTATTGAAAATCCTTTCTGTCACTTCCTGGCTTTAGGATGATGAGATTTTAAGCCCTTTGATCCAGAGCCTGTGTTTCACAGTCAAGACTAAAAGCTGAGACTAAAGCACAGTTGAACTTTGTAACTTAAAATAAGAATTGAGGAAAAAAGTCAGTATGTTTTAAGACACAGAAACATATACTAAGTGAATATGAAACCTTGAAATATGCAAGTCAACTAAAAACAACGTCTCAAACTTAGTACACTTACCTATTTTTTCTTTCTAACTAGCTATATATATATATATTCACACGTGTTATATATATTTAATTAAATATATATAATATATATGTTATATATTTATACACATACATTATATATAAAACAAAATTCTTTTATGTAATTTCACAATAAAATTATCTAAAACACCTTATTCTGCTTTAGGATAAGAAAACTTTTGTAGATAAGGAAAAAAATTTCTTTTTCTTACTACCTTCTGAGGTTTTCTGGCTGGGGCCCTGTAAATTATACTATCAAAAGACAGATTTACAATAGAAAAGCTTACAAATTTATTTAATAGGAGTTTTATGTGACCAGAGCCTTCATAAGGAAATGAAGACTTGAAGAAATGATTAAGCCTGAGTGTTGTCATACTAGGTTTGATGAAGAGTCACGGAAAATATGATAACACTAAAGGTATGAACTAAGGGTAGTAAACCAGGAGAAGCTCTGCAATGTCTGTTCCTGCAGCTTCTTCTTGGCATCCTTCAACCTTCAGAGAAAAGGACGCTCCTTTCCTCCGGAGAGAGAGGGCGTCTCGTGCACGCGGCTCTTATGGCCGGCTTCGCGGAAAGCAGGAGGACAGAGAGCCTCCCTGCACCTGCCGTTTCTCAAATTCCTTCACCCTGACACATGCCAAGGGGTCATATTTCAGGGCAGCGTGTTCTGAACCCCATCATTTTCAATACAATAATTTAAAATATTTAGAATTTTTTAAACCACTTTGATTTTTCCCTTCTCTTTTTTATCACCTTTCAATTCCACATGACTTGAAAGAAAATACGTGATCAACATCAAGAAATACTGCAAAAAATTCAATAATGTGATTAGATTGTCATCTTATATAAATATCATAATCAATGGAAAATCATCAGTAAATATCTTACACTTTTTGTCTAAGTAAAACAAGAATCATCCTGAGTGCTGCACAAGTTGTGAAATTTTATGATTCCACCACTATAAGCACAATGGATTTGTGACTTGAATAAGGAACCCAACATTGTTCATTTTAGAGAAAATACATTAATGTCGGTAAAGCATAAGGCAAATGCAATTACAGTTATGATACTGAACCTCTTAATCTCAAGTTCATGTGACCAATGCACAGCAAGCCAAACACTGAGACATCAGTGCTTGGAGGTGGAACAAGGCCCCACTCAAATTGGACAAGATGAGAAGGTGGGGGCATGGGTTCTCTCAAATCCACCTTCACCAGAGCAAAAAGCAGGGGGGATTTATAAAATTAAGGGGCATGGCAGGAGAAGCTTCAAGAAACAAAGGAGTCGCTCCGGATGAGCCCCTGGGCAGTGTGCAGCTGCTGCTGGGGACCGACATCTGGTGATGGCAACCTCAAGTTAAACAAGATAACAGGGGCCAGCCCCATGGCTGAGTGGTTAAGTTCACGTGCTCTGCTTCGGTGGCCCAGGGTTTCGCTTCGAATCCTGGGCGCAGACACAGCACCACTCATCAGGCCATGTTGAGGTGGCATCCCACATGCCACAACTAGAAGGACCCGCAACTAAAAAATATACAACTATGTACTGGGGGGACTTGGGGGAGAAAAAGCAGGGAAAAAAAAAAAGAAGATTGGCAACAGTTGTTAGCTCAGGTGCCAATCTTTAAAAAAAAAAAAGATAAGAGCAAATTGACAAGATTCATAAGTTCACAGGCAAGCATGTTCTTGTTGAATATCTACAGTAACCCTCTAATACCTGCCTTCAGTTACATGTCAGAAACTATTCTTCATATTTATATATATTTATATATGCATAAAATTTCCAACATTTTGAATGTCATATTTATACAAATTTTTGATTCAATCATCCATTTACTCTGCAAAATATATTGACATGGGGGTGTTGTGTTACCGCAAATATAGCAAAACCAAAAGAAAAACAGCCCTGATCTCATGGAGCTACCACTGCAGTACAAGGAGATAGTAATTAACAAGTTAAGAAGTTGTATGATTTCTTGATAATAATAAGTAAAACAAAGCTTAAAAGGAGCGAGTGATTTGAAATAGGGTGATCAGGAAAGCCTGAGAAACCTGTGAACTGTCTCTGAGAAGGTAACTTTAAAGACAAAACCAGAATTAAGTAGGAGACTGAGTCCTGTAAGCATTGGGTGGAAAGAGCATCTCGCAGACGGAAGAGCCAAAGTCCCTCAGGCAAGAGTACACCAGGCTCATTCCCAGAAGAACGAGGGTATAGTTGAAATAACACAAGCAAAGATGAGGAAAGTAGAAAAGGAGGTCAGAGATACAAAGGAGGTCAGGTTATTGAAGGATTTGTAGAGCATCCTACAGACTTTGAACTTGACTGTGAATGACATGGAAAGTTACTGCAGAGTTTTGAGCAGAAGAATGAAATAATCTGTATTTTTGAACCATGAACGTGTGGTGAGTAAACTGGAGGGTTAGCACAAAGCCTACAGCAGGTAGACGAGTTAGTAGATGCCTGCAATATTTTAGGCTGAGATGAGGGTGGCTTGAAGGTCAAGACAGTGGAACTGGTGAGAAATAGTCCAATTCTGGATACATTTGAAATGTACAGCTGATACAGGATTTGCTGATAGATTGTACATGGAGTGTGAGGAGCCAAGTATTTCGCCAAGATTCTTCACCTGAGCAAGTGAAACGACAGAGTTGTCATTAGCAGAAGCAGGTTTGATGGGTAAGATGAGGAAATTAATTTTGGACATGTTATGTTAGAAATGCCTATTAGATGATGAGAGAGTTAACATAAACAGGTAGCTATATGAGGCTGATGATCATGGGAAAAGGTTGGGCTAGGAAAACAAATTTGGGAGTTTACGTATCACATAGTAAACTATATAGTTGATAAATAAAACCCCCAAATTAAATGAATCATCAAGAAAATAAATATATATACATGAAATCTCAGGACTGTGCCCTGGAGCATTCCAAAGTGCAGAGGCCAAAAGATGAGCAACCAGCAAAGAAGATTGAATAGGCGTAGGCAGTGAAGTAGCAGGAAAAAGTCCTGGCAGCAAAGTCAAAACAGTGTTTCAAGGAGGGGGGACTGGCCAACAAAGTCAAATGACTCTTGCAGATGAAGGATGAAGAAGACTAAGAATTTGACATTGCACTTAGCAACAGGGAAGTGCTTAGAAATCTTGACAAGAGCATGATTCCAAATGCATTTTGAGGAGAGGGTAATCATTGGAGTGCTTTCAAAGAGAATGGGAAAATGCCATTGACATTGGTGTGGTTTTGGACCTTTCTGTGAAATAGTCATACATAGCAACTAGGGTAGCGAGACTAAAGATCCATAGACAATGTATCCCATAAAATCTAGTGATGAATTCACTGGGAGTAAATCAGATAAGAAAATAAAAAAGTATTCATACTATCACAACCCAGAAATAACCACTGCACTATATGTTTATTGATTCTCCTTCAAAAATAAATAAACTCAACAACATGGAGTTTTATCACTTCATTTTTAAAAGTTAACTTTTAAATAAAATGAGATTTATTCTGAATGTAACGTGCTTTAGGAATATAATGACTGAGATAATACTTACGTTAAGTAAAAATGCTGATTGAGAAACATTGCAATCCTCATTTAGTAAACAAAAACTATAAACTAAAAATATGGTAAAATAAATAGTAAGCTAAAATAATAGTCGCACACTAAAAGTATCCATCAATGGAGATGTGGATGGAGCTGGTAATACAGAAAGAAATGTTAGTAGCAGCTATCTTGGGATGATAGAATAGTGAGTAAATGTTTTAATCTGGCTTACTTTTCTGTTTTTCTAAATTTTCTATAATAAATGTATTTATATATATTATATATATAGTTTTTCTAATAAAAAAGAAAATAATTTCAGAGGATTCTCATTGCTCTAAGATAAACTATAATTCTTTCTCATGAGACCTACCCCTCCAGGCTCATTTCACACAGCTCTGCCTTCCTGGCCCTTGAACTCTGTCTGCATTTGGTATTAATGAACTATTTTTAGCTTCCTGAACAAAGTGTGCCCTTTCCTTTGCCGTCCCAGACACTGGTCTCTCTATCAGACATGTCCCTCTCCCTCATTTACCTTGGTGAACTCACCTGGTGAGTCACCTTTTAAGAGTCCCTACAAATATTTCTTTCTTTAAGAAACATCACAAGATAGAACTCTGACAATGTACTTTTCTCTGTCGTCTTTGAATCCAGTGTTTCACACTGTTGTAGAACTTACAGTATCTCATTTATAGTCACCTTATACTACCTGCATGTGCCAATCAAATTGAGAACACAACAAAAGGGGATAAAGTCCTCTTTATCAGGTTCCTTGGAGGAAGTATCTAGTGATATCGATCATGACCCTTCTTTGTTTCCTTCTCCGGGCTGTTCACCTTGGAATAGACCTGGCTAGCCAACATATAGAGATCTTTTTTAAACCATGACTTGAATCTTCTTGGTCTCTGCCAAAAGAACAAATTCCAAGAAATTTCAAAAGTTAAGAAGCCAAGACTTAAGACACCCTCTTTACAAATTGCCGGGTCCTGTGGCAGTCCTGTTTCCTGACCAACTCTCATATCAGAAGCAAGATGTGGTTCACAAAGGTCCATCTCCACCGTTATATCAAAAGCAGGACTTTACTTTCCATTGGCTTGTTAACGCTCAGGACCTCTCATAGGAAGTAAGTATTTAATAGTTACTTGTTCAACTCATTTTAACTTGGTGAAAGGATCAATAACTTAATAATAATATTAACTTAAGTTAATAATTTAACTTGGTTAAGGAATCAATATATATATATATATTTTTGAGGAAGATTAGCCCTGAGCTAACATCTGTGCCCATCTTCCTCTACTTTATACGTAGGACGCCTACCACAGCATGGCTTGCCAAGCGGTGCCATGTCCTCACCCGGGATCCGAACCAGCGAACCCCGGACCGCCTAAGGGGAACGTGTGCACTTAACTGCTGTGCCAGAGTCAATATTTAAGTACATGTTCAGAGGTTGTTTTGCTTATTTTCTTATCGTAGTACTTGCCCTGCAATAACAAAGAACAAGATAGATAACGAGGAAGAGAAAGAAAATAAAAACTCAGAGCTTGCTCTACTTTCTCATGCCCCAAGGCCGAAGAATCATAAACAAAATATACAAGGGTTGTCCCATATATGTGCATGTACTTCTCTGACACCAGTTACCATTTTGCATTTTCAGAAGTTATTTCCTTGCTTTTCTACACTCTTGACTTGGCCTGCTTAGGATAGGAACTGTGTCTTACACATTTCTGTATTCCTAGGACCTACAAAACTCCTGGCATAAGAGAGCGCTTAATAAATATTTTTCAATAAATAAATGAATGCATAGATGAATACTGGAATATCTAAGGCACAGCTCTTGTGTTTAAGAAGCTCACAATTATGGGACCTAAAACAAATGTACAAATAACTATAAAGCAAAATTAAAAAACTAGTTAATAGCCACAGATAAAAGTACAGATTTATCTCACATGTTACTTTTACTTTATATTAGTCTGATATGAGAGATGTTTTGATTTAAATCAAATTTCTATCAGCTGTTATTAAATGCCAACATAAGAACATTCATGGGATATGAGATACGTGTGAAAATGTAGGAATGGCCAAGCCAAAAAAGAGGGAGGAAAAAGCAGATTGAAAAAGTGAGTGACATGAGTTATTGTTGAGGGTACGGACTGGCACAGGCATTCTAGAAGTAACTGGCAGTGCTTAGTAAAATTAAGTACAAGTGTGCCCTTTGACCCAGCCGTCACAGTTCTGGATGCATATCTTAGAGAAATTCTCACACGGCCTGCATGAGAGCAAGCGGGCAGATAATTTATTATAGCTTTCTTTGTAAGAGCAAGAAGCCATGGGCAACTGGAAGAGAGGGTGAGTAAAATGTGGTGGACACACACTTGTGAAATATTATGCACCAATTAGAAACAGCTAGATGGGCATATTAAAAAATACATAGCTCTTAAAAACAGCACTGAAGTTTAAAAAAGGATAAAAAGCAGAACAAGATTTATAGTCCAATACCATATTTGAAAATTAAAAATACACATACACGCATAATTCTAAATATTTTATAAGATTACATGAATGTTTAAAGACGTATCAAACACAATAGAATGGGTTTCAATTGTATGATAGGTTGGAAAGTGGAGATTAGGAGTGAAGGAAAAATAGAACAGAGATAAAGTTTGAACACACTAATGAGCAGTATTATTAACTCAACTTCCTGTGTATGATACAAAATAATGTTTTTATAAGCGATGGCCAGTAGTATGGGAATATTTCACAAATAAAAATATTTTATGTACAAAAAAATTTGCAAATAAAATATAATCTGAACAGCCAAGTGATGTTTAAAATTATTGCAAATTTGAAATAAATTTTTAAAATATGTACTTTTTCATGAAAATTTTATGGTATACAGCCACTCCTATAACCAGGCTAGAGAGATTCCCCAACCCCTGATTTAGGATCTTTGCATTTTTAAATAGTGTGTGATTTTGTGCAATTCCAACTATTGTCAGTTGGGCACGACTGATGTTGTGATAGTGAACTAGATGCACAAATAGTATTTCAAAAGATGGAAAGAAGTTAGTCCAAAATTCTGCAATAGCGTTTTCTAGAAGTTGTGTCTTGACATTTCTAAAACAGCTCTATATTAAGAAAAGAAACAGACTATCTGTTGAAGAAAACAGGATTGTGATACAAATTTACAACACAGACTAAAGTATAGCAAAACAGACCATATGGAGATGCCAAGAACTCAGAATTTATAATTATTCTGGTTTTTAATAGTTTGCTACTTTAAAAAATTATAGTCAAGGTAATACAGTATTATAGGAGGAAAGATTTAACTGGAAAAATACATATAATCAATCACTAAGCACCTATGTATGATCAATAAGGTGATTTTGCATGATTTTAATGATGATATCAGGAGGTCAGAGAGTGCAAAGAAAGACTGTTGATGCCAAGATTCTGTGTGAGCTGTCTATGCAGCGTGGTGACTGTGTGATTCTGGACCTTTATTTGATATCTGTGAATAATAATAGAGTTCTTATGATGATTAAATGAGTCAATATACGCAAAGAGCTTAGACTCCCTGGTATAAGTGACACTGTAGTTAGTCTTCATTCTGTGAGACTTTGTTTCTTCCTTCTTAATATGGGAATGATATCTTGTGAACATTTTCCCTCAACTTTAATGTGGAATAATAAATCTAACTCACAAGATTGCCAAGAGAATAAAAATGTGTGTTTAGGGTGGTTTGACACGACCTCACTTAGAAGGTGACGTTTGAGAAGATATCTAAAGGCAGGGAAAGGAACTAGACCTACAGGTATCTTGGGGAATCAGATTCAGGATAGAGGGAGTGAGAAGTACGAAAACCCTGAGCATGGAGATTTCCTGGCATGTTACAGTGACAGCAAGGAGACCAGCATTGCCAGAGCAGGGTGAGTGAGGAAGAGGAAAGATAGCTGAAATCAGAGAAATGTTGGGGACCAGAAAACGTAGAACTTTACAAATTGTTTTAAAGACTTTACTCTGAGAAAGCTAGCCATTGGAGGATTTTTAAGAGAGTAGTGAGATGATTTACTTGAGTTTCAAAAGAAGCATTCTGACTTCTATTTTGAGAATAGACCAGAGGGAGCTCAGCACTGAATTAGAGAAAGACATTAGGAGACTGAACAATCCAGCAAGAGATGATGGTAGAGATGGGGAGAAGCAGAGGGATTTTTATTTTTAACATACTGTGTAAAAAAAAAATCAAGAGGACAACTTGGTTTTAAAAATCTAGAATTGAGGAAATCAATCCAGGCTGTAGAAATAAATATGAGAATAGAAAGTGGTCAGGAAATCTGAGAGCTGAGAACTGGCTCGTGTTCAGCAGCACGACCCTCTTTGGAGGCATTGACGAGAAGAGTTTCAGTAGACTGATGGGGTAAAAGCTAACTGGACTGAATTCAAGAAAGAAAGGGAAGAGGGAAATTGGAGAGAAATACCATAGATAAAATTTTGAGATTTGCTGTGAAGAGGAGCTGAGGTTGGGGTATTAACAGTAAGAAAATACAGGGTCAAGAAAAAGTGTTTAAAGTTGATACAATATCTTTGCATGTTGGCAAGAATGACTCAACAGGGAGAATTTGATCCTTCCAGAGAGCTGGGACAATTCCTGGAGCAATATCCATGCGTAAGCAAGGAGGACTGAAATCAAGTGCAAACGTGAAGGAGTTCCCCTAGGAAAGGATGACAGATGGCTTACTCACAGTTACAGGATGAAAAGCAGAATGTATGACAGCCATCCCTTGGTATTTGCAGGCGGATTGGTTCCAGGACTCCCATAGATCCGAAGTCCAAGAATGCTCAGGTCCTTTACATAAAATGGCGTAGTATTTGCATATAACCTAGGCACATCCTCCTGTATACTTTAAATCATCTCTAGATGACTTGTAATATCTAATACAATGTAAATGCTACGTAAATAGCTGTTATACTGTATTGTTTAGGAAATAATGAGAAGAAAAAAGTCTACGTGCTCAGTACAGATGCAACCATTGCAGGCCTTTCAACCTTGTGGCGCGTTAAGTCTGCAGATGCGGAACCTGGGGTACAGAGGCGGGCTGTAGTCACAGGTGGTTGCAACTTGAGAAAGGTCTTTTCTGATTGCAAATCACTTCCTAGAGAAATAAGAAGCAAGGTTATCATCTATGAATGAGTTTAGTGCTGTTGTGGTAGAGACTTAAGAAGAGAGGAGAAGATTTAAAATACTAATTAAACGTTGTAGGAAAATTAATGGCAAGGGAAACATACAGATGTAGAAGTTGTGAACTGAGAGTGAGAGCAATCATCACGCTAGGTTGTTTTGTTCCAGCCACATTCATTTACAAGTGTTCAGAGGCAGAGATGCACAGCTGAACTGAAGTTTTTCTAGGGGAGCAGGAAAAACCAAAACAGCACACATGAGTTAGTGGATTTTGCAAGGAAGTCATCATAACATACAGAGATAAGAAAGTGAGGATATGAAGGGGGTGAGGAACAGTGAAAAGTTGGATCAATAGATTATAAGCCCCAATGAAGTTGACAAAGTTGAAGAATAATATGAGTTGGGATATTATATGGAGTTGGCAAGAAAGATAGGAGATAAGAATTTGAGTGGAAGATGCTCAAAACTGAAATTCTGGTGATCACATAAAACTAATGTGTTGGGGATGGCCCAGTGGTGCAGTGGTTAAGTTCGCACATTCGGCTTGGGTGGCCTGGGATTCACCAGTTCGGATCCTGGGTGTGGACATAGCACCACTTGTCAAGCCATGCTGTGGTAGGCGTCCCACATATAACGTAGAGGAAGATGGGCACGGATGTTAGCTCAGGACCAGTCTTCCTTAGCAAAAAGAGGAGGATTGGCAGCAGATGTTAGCTCAGGGCTAATCTTCCTCAAGAGAAAAAAAAAAAAACTAGTGTAAGTATAATCACAGGAGTGAATGACTAAGGTAGAGTGGAGGACAAGATTATTTTAGCAAGAGAAAGTCAGGTAACAGAATGGCTGAAATATTGAAAGTGCCATCAGCACAGATATTAAAGTTGCCAAGAATTACGACATGCCCACCATTGGAAAGTGACCAAACTCTTCAAAGAATAAAGGAAGTGACCAGAATGCATTAGTCATGTTAGGTTAGACTATGTTACAAGAACAAATACCCTTTTTTCAACTCATGCTGTAACTGCCAAAGATATGTGGCTAGAGGCGGGAGGTGGGGCTAAACGAACCCCACTCCCCAGGGTCATTGAGAGAGTCAGGTTGACAAAGGCTGCGCCCAGAGCACAGCCTTCTAAGTTTGCACCAAAGGGAAGAAAGAAAGCTGGAGGAGCCCTTGCCAAATCTTGTTATCCTTTCACACGGTTCACTGACCCTTCTAGTCACATGGCCTGCCTGACTGAAGGGGGCAGGAAAAGTATGGGTGCACAGAGACATTTGGTGAGCAAGAAATGTCTAGACACGTGGTATACGAAGCCGACTGCTGTAAAGACAGGTGGGAGATGGTTTACTCCCCACACTGCTGCCAAACTCACCTTTCTAGAATGCAAATTTCACTGTATCCTTGGCCTACTAAGAAGCCTTCAGTGAGTATATTTCACTATATGTAAGTTTTACCTCAATTCAAGGAAAAACAACAACAAAAAACCCTCCCGGTGGCTCCTTCTAAATTTTAGGACAAATTTCAAACTCCTTATCTTAGCAAATGGGACCTTTTGTTCTCTGCTCTTGCCTACTTCCCCAGTTGCTGCCCTTTCTTTGCTTTACTACATTGCACCTGGACTGTCATTGGCCCATTTACATTTACTTCCTACTGCCTCAAAATTCAGTGTAAACATAGTAGTTTCTGGAGAAACTTCCCTTCCCCCTCTCCACTTCTGCAGGTCTGTTTGTTCAGAATTCTATAGAACTCCAATCCTTTACAGCACCGTCCTATCTTATTGTCGATTCACATCTCTCTGCCTTCCGCAACCCCCTCAAGGGCAGGACCATGTTTAATTTGACTTTGTAAACCCAGTGATTAAAAGTTACTGGTACACAAACCAGGCGATTAATAAACATTTGTTGAATGAAAGAATGAATATGTATTTGTCCTTGTTATGGTTTTATATATTCCTTTGGCTTTTCATGAAATGCAGATTTTTCTTAATCCAACTGTTTTCCTTTTTAAAGGATCAGCATGGGTTGTTGTATCAAACGTTAGCTTTTATTCCTCAGCATGTCCAACTCTCTGAGCAACCATTTTTCTTTTTGTAGAGCTTAATCTATCTTTGAATAATTAGTATTTAAACCATTAAAGCTCTTCTCTTGGAAAATTACCATGATAATAATAAAACCACAAAAAAGTCTTTTTTTTATTTGCCTTAATAAAATACAATTAAAATTTAATAAAAGCTCTGAATTTCCATTTATCCAATTCTGCACATCCTGAGGGAGGTAACAGCAGTGTTACAACTAGACCAATTAAATAGGCAGTTGCAGTTAAACTCTTTAATTCACATACAGGTGAGTGTAATTCTGTACTTACCATTCCAGGGTTGCTCGTAGCTTTTTTGAACAGAATGTCCATTCTTATTCACTCCTGTCCATATTTCAATATGTTTCAAAGAGTTCTTACTTATTATATTTGTTAATATTATAGTAACGTTTCTATCATGTTACCTTGGTTGTTCAATTTCTTCCAGCAGATTAATAAATCTGAATACCATAATTTTAAAATGCATTTCCTCTCACATCATTTAATACCACTGTCGTTGTCACAGAGAAAATAAATCAAAAAGGAAAAATCAGAAAGGAAAAATCAGAAGTGGAATAGACATTTTTAAATTACTAGATTTTATTTTAAAAATACAAGAAGCAGCAATATTTTCCAAACATGTAAAATAGCCATGATGGATTTTTGCAGAAACATGCAAGCATTCTTCCTTTTACAAGATTTGAAAAATGTATTTTGAAATGTAAGTGAAAATCAAGTTAACATATGCTACTTGCATTTCAGCATCTCCCCCAAATAAATGAGGCCCACTCTCTTCATTCCACTGGGGGCAATCATAGGCTACTTTGTCAGATATTTTGTCATATAGATCTAGTACACAAAATGTTGCTTTGTAAACACATATATTTACATACATCTGAATGTTTGCTAGATGCATAAATCTGGGGAGACAGTAGTTTCGGAAACACTGCTGGAAAGCGAAACAAGGCGATTAGAGAATGTAAGAATAGTTCCTTTCTCCATCTCCATCAGCTGGTGGTTCCTGAGAGAGAGCGAAGTACCGCACATACTTGTTTTGTGGTTTGTTTTGATTAAGTACTGAATAGACCTTACCGTTGCTTAATAAGACATTTAAAATTCCGACATGAAAGATATGCTTCATATTTCAAACCCAATAAATCACAACTACAGCTTTCGATTGAGACATTTATCTGGCAAACTTAGAAAAGCCAGCAAAAACATAATGGTAGCTCTTTTTTCTTTTTTTAACTTTTTGTGGCCAGGAGAAACAAAACTGGCATTTTTAAAATATAATCTTCACAGAACTACAGCAACAATCACAATTGAATTTTTAAAAAATCGAGCACCATATATTTTTGGGGGTTCTATATTCAAACTGTTTTTTCCAGTATTGTCAATCGCCAATGTTCTTATTCCCTGAAAAAGTTAGAGCTCAAATATGTTTTAAAAAGTAATTATAGAGCATGTAAGATGTATTTTTTTATCTTGATAATTGTGGAAATTTTGTCTTATGAATGCAGCTTACACTACCTAAGAGTTACTTTTGACAGATGAACACATTGGAGCAAAATTACAGATTATTTAGAAACTGATTAAAACATTGCCATTCCTTTAACAGACAATAGAGTAATTAAAACTGTTTCACTTGCTTTCATTGTTTTCAATGTGCTATTGAAACTTTTAATGTTAATTCCACAGAAAGGAAAATATTTTGACATGCATTTTACTGCCTTTCCATCTGACTAGAATTGTGTTAGAGCTGGTTAACCATACCAACTAAATAATACCAGCTCGAGTCTCCCTGAGGCATTTGTATTTAGCTGTGTGTTTAATTGTTAAATATATACTGAGATTTCACTTTGGTTATGTTTACACATATCCCTGCTCTAACATTTGAACTACACTATCTGCACGCCTAAGTTAACACTTCCTTCACTCACGGAGGTTGACTGACCTCCTCTCAGACCCAGCACTCCTATTTGGAGGGAGAAGGAAAAGTGATGGGGTGTCTGCATCTTCAGGATCATCTTGATTGAACACTTCATTGTATATCAAAATGGTTTATATTTTCTTAACCATTATCTTTTAAAATGTCATTATGCACCTTTCTGACATTTTCTAATACCACAATTTCAAGATGAGGCAGATTTCTTGCTTCCATTTTGTAGGAGTTAGGCAACTTGAGATTTTCCAATTGGCTAATTTTTACTGCAATCTGGTTGGTCTCAATCTTGGCTGGGGAGGTTTGAAAGCAAATTAAAACCCAGGCCTCACCCCACACCAAATGAATCACAGTGTCTGTGGGTGGGGACAAGAACAGGTACTAAACAAATGGAGGAGGGTTTGACGTGCCATGAGCTACAGAACCACAGCGGTATGACCTTTGCGATGTTTTATTGGAGTAGCAGTTCCATCCACACATTTCTGTGAACAGTTCTTGATAAAAATTTAAGTTTCCAGGAAGAGAACTAAGCCCTCTCTACTACAGATCAATGTGAAGAAAACAATCATGTAAAAAACACAATAACCGTAACAAACTGGGTTATTTTGTTTGTGAAGGGAAAAGGTTTCAAGTAATCATATGATGCTCAGTTTTTCTTTTGCAAGCTCATTGCTCTAATCTGCAGAGTTTAAGTGAGAAGTATCTGTACTTCTACTAAATGTCTTGTCTATAGAGAGTTTACCATGTGGTTGGGGAGAAAAGACTGCATTGGCCACTTTTGGTGCCCTGCCCAGATCTCCTTCAATGTTCTTATTGGTTCTGCGCTACTTTGCTGGTTATGCTTCACACCTGGGACAACGTTTTCCTAAAGATGGTCAACGGATTTCCCCTTTTTGCCTGAGATTTTATGCCACCTCCATCCCCCGACCCTCCCCTCCATAGACCATAGCCAATGATTAGCTAGAACAATGTACAAAAGTCCAGCTCTAGAACCATCAGGTGGAACAATCTTAGTAGAGCAATTTACACTCCAGAACTCTCCATGGGATCAGGCCAAGGCACAACTTCACCTGATCATGCCCTTGCTTACCTTCTTCTCTTCCTCGCCCTGCCTGCCTCAGGCCCTAATCATTTACAGATGAATCTGTCTCAGGCTTGTCTTCTAGGACAAGCAACCTAAAGTATGACTATCTCACACAAACAAATATGGAATAAGTAAAGAACACAATAGTGATATTGATAATGACAGTTAACACAAAGTGAGTGCCCACTCTGTACCCAGCACCATGCAAAGAATACAAATTAATCATCAATTACTTTATTTGATCCCAAGAACAGCCATTATTACTATCACTGCTGCCTCCTCCCAACTTATAGATACAGAAAAAAGTTTTGAGTGGGTAAGCAATTTTCCCAAGGTTCTCAGCTAGCCAAGAGACCCAAGCCCATTGTTTTAACCTCTTCTCTATAAATTCACTGCTTAAATGAGATATAAGTGATCTATATTCCTATGGTGTAAAGATCACTGAAAACTCTGGGTGTAAAGGGAGAGGTTGCGATCAGACAGACCCCTGCTCCTACCATGGACTAGACAGTTATGAGTTTTGCTGATTAGCAAAGCTACTTATGTCCACAATTGCAATTATCTCTACCTTGTTGGATTGCTATCAAGGATTCCATGAGGCTCATGTTTAAAGCTCTTAGCACAGGAGTTGCTGAAAACAAAAACAATTAATTGCAAAATCTCATCCATTTCTTAAAGTCATACCGCAACTTAAAATCTCTGTTACATGGCCAAAATAGTCAGATGTATAACATGTTTCTTGTAGAGCTAAAGTTACTAGAAAAGAGATTTACTTTGTTCATCAATAATGTGAAGAAAACTATATATATAATCCCCTACTATGGTTATGGCAGGATTACATGAATTAATGGGAGCTATGCTTAACACAGGTCCTGGGGCACAGCAAACACTAAATGATGTAATTTCCTCCCCTAAAAATGGCTTCATCCATACTGATATAAATGAAGGATTGCGAAAAATGAAGTGGGAAGATAGATAAGTCTGTTGTACAGAAGAATTCCAAATAAGCTAAATAAATACTCGTCCCTCAAGGAGGGCAGCATCATGCTGCACCCAGTAAATGTTGGTTATGCTTGAGGACTTGCTCTTGGAAAGAGGCGGAAAGTAGCTTCATAGTAGAGAAACCTGGCAAACACTACTTCAAGTCAGGTGATTAAGGTTAACATTATCAATGATAAGATATGTTGATGGCCTGTCCCCTTGATATGATGTGATGAGAATGGCACTTTACTTCTGCGGTTTTCCCTAAAGAATCCATAACTCCATTTAACCATGAGAAAAATATCAGATAAATCCAAAATACCTGAACAGTACTCCTAAAACCTGCCTCGTCTTTAAAAACAAGGAAAGTCTGAGAGAGTCACAATCTAGAAAAGCCTAAGGAGAATGACAACTAAATGTAGTGTGATATCCTAGATGGGATCATGAATAGAAAGAGGACATTAGGTAAACACTAAGGAAATCTAAGTAAAATATAGACTTTAGTTAATAACGTATCAATGTCAGTTCATCTGTTGTGACAAATGAGCCATACTAATGTAAGACGGTAACAATAATGGAAATTGCCTGTGGGCATATGTTAACTCTCTGTATGATCTTTGCAACTTTTCTGCAAATCTAAAACTATTCTGAAATAAAAGGTTTATTTCCTTAAATAAAAGACTTCATAGCAGAGACCTTCAAATGTAGATAGAAATTTCTAAATCGAAGTCGCTGGCAACCATGAATGTAAAAGGCACCTAATGTCACACATACAACATAATATTATTCAGCCTTAAAAGGGAAGGAAATTTTGACACATGACACAACATGGATAAACCTTGAAGATAATATGTTAAGTGAAATAAGCCAGCCACAAATGGACAAAAGGAAATTACACAAAAGTTCCTAGAGTAGATAACCTCGTAACGACAGACAGTAGAATGGTAGTTGCCTGGAGTGACGGGAGGGGAGAAGGAGGAGCTAGTGTTTAACAGGTATGAAGACTCAGTTGGGAAGATGAAACAGTTCTGGAGATGGACGGTGGTGATAGTTGCACAGCAATGTGAATGCACTTAATGCCACAGAATGGTACATTGAAAAATGGTTCAATTAGCAAATTTTATGTTATGTATATTTTAATATACTAAAAATAGGTGCCTAATGTCAAAATAACTTCATACATAAGTAGGACCATAAGTTCCATGAAAGGAGGTATCATTTTTATTCATTTTGTTATTCCATACCCCTTAGTGCCCAGAATGGAGCCTGAAATGTATCAGGCATTTCACGGTGGAGCCATCAAGAGGTGATACTGAAGATTTAATTAAACAGGAGGGAAAAGTGTGATTTCATAGAGAAACACAGAATTTAACAGTACTATCATAACTGTTTTATTCGATGATCACAACTTTTAATCATTGTAATGGAAATGGGTAGGTTCACACCTTGAGAAGAGTAGAATTTAAAAGGTGCATGTATTTTCCTTTAAAAGTATATTAGCGGGAGTGACGTCAGCAACATGGCAGTGTGAGCAGTTTTCTTTGTCTCTCCCTCTTCGAACTACAAGCAATTGGACGTTCATTGGTTAACAAAGGATATCCACACAGCATCTCCGGACACCTGAGAGACCCACGCTACTATGCATCGGAAGGTGGATGGACTACCCCTGGGAGGAGGTGGAGATAGGTGAAAACTCTCTAACTCGCAGACAGCCTAGTACCTGCAAGGGACTTTTAACTGGCTGACATGCTCATAGCATCACCACAGCACCAAGGATGGGCATGCACATGCATCAGCAGTGCGACGGTGGAAACAGGTGACTACAGCTCTACCTAAGCCCCCCATGATTTCTCCTTAGCCCAGTGGGAAAATCCACAGTCCCACAGCAGCTGCAGGGAAAGCCTCTATTTGGCATTAGCGGAGAGGCCCCGCATAGCATTCAGAATGCTGGGAGGCCCTGGGGCAAAAGGAGCCCAGCTGGCGCAGCAACCTGCCAGCCGTCTCTAACACTCAAAGTCCTGTTGTGGCCCAGAGCGGGCAAGGGAGACCCAGAGGGACCATGTGAATGTGCAGTTGGAGCCCCAGAGAGACTGCTCTGAGGTCAAGGGGGAAAATCCATGGTCCCACAGCAGCCACAGCAAAAGACTGTGTGCAGCATTAGTGGAGAAGCCCCACCTGGCAATCACAAGGCTGGAAGGTCCTGAGGCAGAAGTAGCACAGCTGGGTGAGCTAACCACAGACTGGAGTAGATACCAATAGCTCTGCTGTGGCCTACAGTGGACAAGTGAGATCTTGCGTGCCCTGATGGTGGCAGAGCTGCGAGTCTAGGTGAACCTACTCCCGGTCGCTGTGAAATCCCATAACACTGCTGCAGACCCTAAGGAGGGAGCGCATCTAGGTGGTCTGTGACAGGAGGCACCAGCAACCTGATGCCCCCTTGTGACTGTCCCCACAGCCGACAAGAGTCTCCTTAGGGCCACTGTGATCATGAGGAGGGGCCCAGGTCCCTGTCAACAGATGACAGGGATCCTGGGTCAGTGCAGATTAAACAGCTGCTCCCCTCACACACACTCCAGTAGAAGCAAGTGGAAACAGTAACTAAACTCTATCTCTATGCAGGGGCACAAATCCATGCCATCAAGCAGTGTGAAAAAATACATTAAATCTCCAGAACAGAAGGAAAATGACAAGTACTCAGAAAACAATCCCAAAGACATTGAAATCTATAACCTAAGTGACAATGAATTCAAAATAGCCATCATTAAAAAACTCAGTGAGTTAAAAGAGAATACAAATAGACAAATCAACAAGTTCAGGATCTATGTCACAAAAGAGCTTGATATTACAAAGAAGAACCAATCAGAAATATTGGAGATGAAGAACACAATGAAGGAGATTAAGAAAAATCTGGACTCTGAACAGTAGGATCAATAATATGGAAGACAGAATTAGCAATTTGGAAGATAGGAATGTAGAAATGCTGCAGATAGAGGAGGAGAGAGAACTAAGACTAAAAAGAAATGAAGAAACTCTCTGAGAAATATCTGACTCAATTAGCAAATGCAACATAAGGATTATAGGTACCACAGAGGGAGAAGAGAAGGAGAAGGGGGCAGAAAGCCTGTTCAAAGAAATAATGGCTGAGAACTTCCCAAACCTAGGGAGAGAGATGAAACTCCATGTGATAGAAGCTAATACATCTCCAAACTTTATCAATGTAAAAAGACCAACCCCAAGGCATATGGTAGTGAAGCTTGCAAAAGTCAATGACAAAGAGAAAACACTTAGGGTAGCAAGGCAGAGAAGAAAATAACCTACAAAGGAACCCCTATCAGGCTGTCAGCAGGTTTCTCAGCAGATACCTTACAGGCTAGAAGAGAGTGGAATGATATATTCAAAACTCTGAAGGACAAAAACTTGCAGCCAAGAATACTCTATTCAGTGAAAATACCCTTCAAATATGATGGAGAAATAGAAACTTTCTCAGATAAACAAAAGTTAAGGGAGTTCATCACCACAAGACCTCCCCTACAAGAAATGCTCAGGAAGACCCTCATACCTGAGAAAACAAAAAAAGGAAAAGGGTTACAAACCCCAGAGCAAAGGAGATAAGTAGAAAGACAAAATCAGAAAGTTTCAGCTCTCCATCAGAACAGGTTAGAAAAGGCTAAGTATAACATTAAAGATAAAAGGAAGGGAAACACCAAGAATAAATATAATCTTGTCATTTTAACCACAAACTCACAACACAAGAAGGAAGAAAAACAATCTGACAATAACAACTTAGAAGGGGAAGAGGAAAGGGATGGAATGGCTTAATAGAAGGAAATAAGAGGCTATCAGAAAATGGACTATCTCATCTATGAGATGTTTTATACAAACCACATGGTAACCACTAAACAAATAACAAGAATAAAGACACAAATTACAAATAAGAAGAAAGCCAATATAGAAATCTACCTACCTGAATTTGTAGTCCAAAAATCATGGGATGAGAAACAAAGGAAATGCAAGAGAACTGGAAAACAAGCGATAAAATGGCAGCATTAGGCCCCCACATTTCAATAATCACTCTAAATGTAAATGGACTGAACTCTCCAATCAAAAGATATAGAGTGGCAGGATGGATTAAAGAACAAGACCCAACAATATGCTGCCTCCAGGAAACACACTTCAGCCCCAAAGACAAACACAGACTCAGAGTGAAGGGATGGAAGATGATACTCCAAGCTAATAATGAACGTAAGAAAGCAGGTGCCACCATACTTATATCAGACAAAGTAGACTTCAAAGCAAAACAGATAAAGAGAGACAAACAGGGGCAGTTTGTAATGATAACAGGGAAACTCCACCAAGAAGACATAACACTTATAAATATACACACACCCAACACAGGAGCACCAAAGTATGTAAAGCAACTATTAACAAAACTAAAAGGAGACATCAACAACAATACAATAATAGTAGGGGGCCTCAACATCTCACTAACACCAATGGAGAGATCATCCAGACAGAAAGTCAACAAGGAAATTATAGAATTAAATGAAAAACTAGACCTGATGGACTTCATAGATATATATAGAACACTCCATCCAAGAACAGCACAGGTTACACATTCTTGTCAAGTGCACATGGAATATTCTCAAGGATAGCCCATATCTTGGGAAATAAAGCAAACCTCAACAAATTCAAGACAGTTGACATAATATCAAGCATCTTTTCCAACCATAATGCTATGAAACTAGAAATCAGCTACAAGAATAAAGCTGGGAAAGGGGCAATGTGGAGACTAAACAACATGGTACTGAACAAACAATGGATCATTGAAGAAATGAAAGAAGAAATCAAATATTATCTGGAGACAAGTGAAAATGAAAACACTCCATACCAACTCATTTGGGATGCAGCAAAAGTGGTCCTAAGGGGGAAATTCATTGCAATACAGGCTCACCTCAATAAACAAGAAAAATCTCACATAAGCAGTCTCAAATGACACCTAAGAGAATTAGAAAAAGAAGAATGAACAAAGCCAAAAACCAGTAGAAGAAGGGAAATAGTAAAAACTAGAGCAGAAATAAATGAAATTGAAACAAAAAAGACAGTAGAAAGGATCAATGAAACAAAGAGTTGGTTCTTTGAAAAAATAAGCAAAATTGACAAACCCTTAGCCAGACTCACTAAGAAATTAAGAGAGAAGACTCAAATAAATAAAATTAGAAATGAGAGAGGAGAAATCACAACGGATACCAGAGAAATATAAAAGATCATAAGAGAATACTATAAAAAACTATACACCAACAAATTAGACACCCAAGAAGAAATGGATAAATTCTCAAACTCTCACAACCTCCCAAAACTGAAGCAGGAAGAAATAGAGAATCTGAATAAACCAATCACAAGTAAAGAAATTGAAACAGTAATCAAAAACGTCCCCAAAAATAAAAGACCAGGACCAGACGGCTTCTCTGGAGAATTTCACCAAACATTCAAAGAAGATTTAATACCTATCCTTCTCAAACTATTCCAGAAAATTGAGGAAGATGGAGCACTCCCTGACATATTCTATGAAGCCAACATCACCCTGATCCCAAAACCTGACAAGGACAATACAAAGAAGGAAAACTACAGGCAAATATCACGGATGAACATGGATGCAAAAACCCTCAGCAAAATTTTGGCAAACCGAATACAGCAATACATTAAAAAGATTATACACCATGACCAAGTAGGATTTGTACCAGGGACATAGGGATGGTTCAACATCTGCAAGTCAATCAATGTGATACATTATATTAACAAAATGAGAAATAAAAACCACATGATCATCTCAATAGACGCAGAGAAAGCATTCGACAAGATCCAACACCCATTTATGATAAAAACCCTCAGTAAAATGGGTATAGAAGGAAAGTACCTCAACATAATAAAGGCCATATATGACAAACCCACAGCCAACAACATACTCAAGGGGCAAAAACTGAAAGCCATCCCTCTGAGAACAGGAACAAGACAAGGGTGTCCACTCTCACCACTCTTATTCAACATAGCACTGGAGGTGATGGCCAGAGAAATTACACAGGAAAAAGAAATAAAAGGAATCCAAATAGGCAATGAAGAAGTTAAACTCTCACTGTTTACAGATGACATGATCTTATACATAGAAAACCCCGAATAATCCATTGTAAAACTATTGGAAACAATCAACAACTACACAAATTTGCAGTGTATAAAATCAAGGTACATAAATGAGTAGCATTTTTATACTCTAATAACGAACTAACAGAAAAGAACTCAAGAACACAATCACATTCACAATCGCAACAAAAAGAATAAAATACCTTGGGGTAAATTTAACCAAGGAAGTGAAAGACTTGTACAACGAAAACTACAAGACTGTCTTGAAAGAAATTGATGACAACATAAAGAGATGGAAAGACATTCCATGCACACGGATTGGAAGAATAAGCATAGTTAAAATGTCCATACTACCTAAAGCAATCTACAGATTCAACGCTATCCCAATCAGAATACCAATGACATTCTTTACAGAAATAGAACAAAGAATCCTAAAATTCATATGGGGCAACAAAAGACCCTGAATTGCTAAAGCAATTCTGAGAAAAAAGAACAAAGCTGGAGGCATCACAACCCCTGACTTCAAAACATAGTACAAAGCTGCAGTAATCAAAACAGCATGGGACTGGCACAAAAACAGGTGCACAGATCAATGGAATAGAATGGAAAGCCCAGAAAGAAAACCACACATCTATAGACAGCTAATCTTTGACAAAGGAACTGAGAACATACAATGCTGAAAAGAAAGTCTCTTCAAAAAATGGTGCTGGGAAAAGTGGACAGCCACACGTAAAAGAATGAAAATTGACCATTCTTTTTCACCATTCACAAAAATAAACTCAGAATGGATCAAAGACCTAAAGATTAGACCTGAAACCATAAGGCTTCTAGAAGAAAATATAGGCAGTACACTCTTTGACATCAGTATCAAAAGGATCTTTTCTGACACCATGTCTTCTCAGACGTGGGAAATAATAGAAAGAATAAACAAATGGGACTTCATCAGACTAAAGAGCTTCTTCAAGGCAAGGGAAAACAGGATTGAAACGTAAAAACAACCCACTAATTGGGAAAAAATATTTACAAGTTATATATCCAACAAAGGGTTAATCTCCATACTACATAAAGAACTCACACAGGTCAAAACAACAAAAAATCAAACAACCTGATCAAAAAATGGGCAGGGGACATGAACAAACATTTCTCCAAAGAAGAGATAAGGATGGCCAACAGACACATGAAAAGATGCTCATCATCGCTGATCATCAGGGAAATGCAAATCAAAACTACACTAAGATATCACCTTACACCCATTAGAATGGCAAAAATAACCAAAACAAAAAGTGACAAATGTTGGAGAGGTTGTGGAGAAAAAGTAACCCTCATACACTGTTGGTGGGAATGCAAACTGGTGCAGCCACTATGGAAAACAGTATGGAGAGTTCTCAAAAAATTAAAAATAGAAATACCATATGACCCAGCCATCCCACTACTGGGTATCTATGCAAACAACTTGAAATCAGAAATTCCAAAAGTCCCATGCACCCCATGTTCATTGCAGCATTATTTACAATAGCCAAGACATGGAAGCCACCTAAGTGCCCATCAACTGATGAGTGGGTAAAGAAGATATGGTATATATACACAATGGAATACTACTCAGCCATAAAAAAGGATAAAATCGTCCCATGCACAACAACATGGATGAACCTTGAGGGTATTAAGTGAAATAAGCCAGATACAGAAGGACGAACTCTGTATGACTCCACTCACAGGTGGAGGATAAACATGTAGACAAAGAGAACTGATTGGTGGTTACCAGGGGAAAGGGGGGGGTTGGGGGAGGGCACAAAGGGTGAAGGGGTGCACCTACAACATGACTGACAAACAATAATGTACAACTGAATTTTCACAAGGTTGTAAACATTCATAATCTTAATAAAAAGTAAAAAAAAGAAAAGGCATATTGGCAAAGATTAAAGGGGCTCTTTAAAAAGTTGCCCTAGAAAGTTCTTAAAAGAGAAAATGTCCTTTCTATTCATCTGGGGATTTAAAATTAATACGTATTCAGTATAAGTGTTACCTCAAGGCAATGCGAGTAAATGCTTTTTCCCATTTGGAGAAGAAGCAACATTTTGAGTGAAATTTGAAATTCTTACATATCCTCGTTACTATATATTACTTTGAAGCACGAGCATCGCTTTTAAAAATCAACAAGTCCCATTCCAGGCCTTTTTGGATGTGTCTGGCCTCTGGGCCTGGACGCCCTTTTCCTCTGTGCTGCAACATGCTGGAAGCGGCCTCCGCCCCCACCGCGACAGACTTTCACTGAACTCAAATTCACCCCAGACATACATGTTTTTTTCCACAGGAGGTCTCCGCATTTTTCTAGAGGGGCTTCCCTTACAAAATCAAAGTCATTGGGATGCAAGCATCCATAAGTTTTCTCCTTTTGTGTGAAGTTGTAAAGTCCACTTTTATGGACAGTATGTATCCTCAAACGTCGATGTTTAAAGCACCTTTCAAGTTGTTAGTACAACAACCTGACATACATCTTGAGAGCGGCATTTTACCAGCCAGTACTGAGAATGAGTAGATAATATTGACAGTAGCTAGAATCAGTAAACTCCTCAAATGTTTCATGTTAGATTTTTAAATCTCTTCAAAAATATCTAAGGCAGTAACTTTAACTGATAAAATGGATTGACAAAGTACCATGTGCCAGGCCTCATGCTAAATCCTTTAAAAGCATTATCTGCTTTAATCTCAAAATAACCACGTGCATGAAGACTGTTATACCAATTAAATAGATGAGGAAACTGGCAGTTAAGTAATAAAGTTACATACCTGGATGAAGATTCGTGCAGCTTGATTCCCTCCCAGGTAGAGTCTCCAGAGATTGTCTACTTAACCTTTTCTAAGGAGATTGCTAAGCATGAAATGCCCGTCTCTCAGCGTCCTTTTTTAACTTAGTCAACAGTAAAGCTATTACTTGATATTTTTAAGCTATAGACATTTCTAGTATTGCACCTGTAGTTTACTTCTGAGTTGAAATTAAAGGCAGAGATTTGTGTCATGCTAAAAGACCAGAAAAAATAGTAAGACCTAGTGACACCTGTTTCAACACTTTTCTTAACCACACACTACCCCTAGATATCTCACTTTTCCTGCAAAGGAAAAGCTGTCCATAAAAATCATACCAGGGATGAATGAAGGAGCTGGGTTAGCTGCCAGACGGGTGTTTTGGCGGAAGGATTTGCACGTGCATAGAATTGCCTTGAAGATGCTATAAAGTCGCATGACATTCTCTGCTGTCTTCTCCCATTCTCTGCTTGCTCCTTTTTTTTCTCTTTTTTTATCTTTGTCGATGGATCCTTCTCTTTTTCTTCTCTCTTTGCAAATTTCCCTTTTTCCTATACTTAGTCCTTTTCCTTCTTTTTTAAAGTCTCTCCCCACTGCCTTTCCTTGGCTATTAGTTCTGTTGACTCTTCCGCTCCCCAAGAAGCAAAGGAACTCACCCAAAGAGCTCAGAGCTGGAGAAGGATGACTCAGAATGAAATATTTGTAATACATCAAGGTGTCCTATTTCTCTTTCCCCCACCATTACTGCACTCTTCTGAGAAAGCTATTTCTTCTAAATATTATTAAGGTTTAAACAAGTACAAAATTCTATTTTAGTTCTGTCTCATTTCATCTCTTCCTACACTTTCCTGCCCAAAATATTAGAGTATAACAATAATGTCTATATTTGCCATTGAATCAGAATTCATATTGTTTTCTCAGTTTTTAATAGTTGTTATGCCTTTCCGTTTCTATTTACGAGCCATTGACAATGTTAGCTAATTTTAGCCATTAGACTATTAGCCATTAGCCATTTTAACTTAATAAAATAAATCTTAGGTGAAGTTCTTTGTGCATAACTCTGGTTTAGGCTGTAGTTTGTCTGTCTCATTCAAAATATTTTTCTAATTTTTTCATTCTGATATTTTTCATTTCAAAAATAATGGTTGTTACTGGTGAAATTGTATAAAATGAAAAAATAGCAAATTAATAAACTATCAATATAGAATATTAAAGAGGCTCTTATTGGACATCAAGGGAATACCTAAGTTTCGGAAAAATTTTAAGTAGATTTATTGGATATCTTTGTTCAAATCTACTTGGAGAGGTAAACATAGATTCGTACATACACACTATATGAACACATACACACATGCGCACTGATGCAGTATCCAGGTGGTCCTTCAGCGAAGGGCTTGCTACCCCAGCTGCTGGAGGTGTGTCAACAGAGTCTTCCCATCGCTCTGCAGGGGTCACCTCAGACGCAGCACTGCTGCCTGGGGCCACCTTTCCCTAAGGCCACGTTCCTACTTCTGAGCGGCCCACATTACCCAATGACTGGTAGAGGTGGGAAAATAAAGGTCTGACCATCTTGACCCAACTCAGGGCAACTCTGAAAGGCACTCAAGCTCCAAACAACTTGTGGGGTCAGCTAGAATGTGTTAGGTCTGAAGCGTGGCTTGACTGTCTCCTCAGCCCAGTCACTCCTTTCCACCTGTGCAGACGTGGGAGGTCCCCGCTGCAGCTGGCTTCCTCCTTTCCAGTCCTGCTTCCTTCCCTCCTCTCCTCAGGCGTGGGGCCGGGGGTGCTCCGTAATAAACCTCCTGCGTGCTCAACACCTCCTCAGGGTCTGTTTTTTGAGAAACTGATAAACAATTTCCTAATCCCTTTACTCTTTGATATTTAAAATAATTTAAGTAATTTATTTTTAAAGTATTACACGTACTTTATTTTTAATTAAACCCTTCTTAGTTACAATCAATTCTGTGGCCTTCACATCATTTAAGGTAATTAAAGTGAAGGGACATTTCTATGCCCTGTAGAAGTTAATTCCAAATATCATTAAATGCACACACACATAAAAACAATTTTCCCTACAAGGGTAATAATTTCGTGAAAATAGAATCCGAAAATGAATAAAATGAGAAAAAAAGCCCAACCTGCAGTGAATACACAACTCGAATATTTCAGTTAAAATGAAAGTTATTTTTGCCAGTAGAAATTGGAACCACAATGGGAGTGGAACCACAATGCATCTCCACTCTTTCAAGGAGGAAAATAGAGAAAGAATAGAGATGAAATGTGAGCTGAGCAGAAGAGAAGCAAGTGCACCCCTGGCGGTGGGCCTCCACGCCCCGGCCGTGGCCTGCTGTCTGGACAGCAGCCCCCTTGACGCTCGGCTCCCCCGGGGCAGGCACGGCTGCTCCTCAATGACTGCAATGTGCTACAGCACAGAGAGAATATAAACTTCTCCGCAGGAAACGTGTTCAGAACCAAATAATTAAGATTGCTTATGTCAGTTAGTGGGTCTAGAAATGAACACCAAGAAAGAAAATAAAAGCATGACACGAGTGAGGAGAAGAGGTCTCCTCAAAGCACAGCGCTAGCAGCGTCTTCTCTGCCAGCGGGACGATTGTCCTATTTATTACTGTGAGGGGACCAAAGCCTTCCTACCGTGAGGTCCATGGACACCTTTGTGCTGTATCATCCATTTTGACTCTTAAATTCACTTGGGGAACCCACGTGTTTCTAGGGCCACTTGGAATCACAAAATAACAACAAAAACAACTGTTGAAAGAAACATTTAGATCTTGTATAATCCTTCAGACGTGTTTGCGTTTGAGTCCACGTTGCCACTGACTTTCTCATTACTGATGCTATCATGGGAACCATGACAAAATGTGTTTGCAGTGCTCAGGGTGCCCATCAGAATACTTACCTTCCCTCCAAAAAACGCCCTGGCTGCTTCTGAGAAATCCTGCCTCAAATGATGTTAGGTGTGGCCTGGGCCACACCGTAAATTAGAAATGCAACTGTAGTAACACTAATCTTAAAATATAGACTGGACCATGGATTTTGAGAGATGGTGACAAATTAGAAATAATTTATTGATTGATTTTATTATCTCGTAATAGGACTGATATCAGACTCCAAGACCCACTAAGGCCGTTTCAGATGTTTACAGGCTTTTCTATGCCAAGTGTTCCCATTCTCTCCATGCCTCGTCCTTGATCAGCTTCTCATGCTCGGTCTCCACTGACATAGCTCAATTAAAAGGCCCCGGGAAGTGGGCACTGATCAAGCACTCATCGGATTGGAGAGAGGAGAGACGTACATGGATAGGATTCCGGGGGATAAAAAAGGAGACATATGTACATAGAGAGAAAAAATGCGCACTGCTGTCTTTCTAACTGCAATCCAACTAGCCATGATTTTATGGTTCCATCTTATACCATTAATTTAGAAAAAAGACTGACTACACTGTTTTATGCTCTGTAAACATT
This sequence comes from Equus quagga, assembly GCF_021613505.1. Lineage (NCBI taxonomy): Eukaryota > Metazoa > Chordata > Mammalia > Perissodactyla > Equidae > Equus > Equus quagga. Next base: position 3,095,392 of record NC_060287.1, on the reverse strand, counting down.
TGGTTGGAAAAACATGAGGAAGAGAAAAGCAGAGAGAGAAAGAAATAGAGATATAGATAAAGAGAGTGAGACAACCAAGAAAGCCTGGAATCAGCTGTGGCAACAAATCTTAGTGCTTTAAACAAGAAAGGTTTCTTTTTTTGTTATAGCAACTGTCCATCGCAGATTGGGAAAGGGCTCTTGCCATGTCGTCTTCACTCAGGGACCAGCCTGCCCCGCCTGGAAGAGGGGTGAAGTGAATTGCACCCCAGCTTTTAAATGCTTCTGCTCACATTTCATGGGACAAAGCAATTCATGTGCTCAGGCCTAATTCCAAGGGACAAGTTTCTATGTGTGCAGAGGAAAATCCAAAACCTTTAGTAAAAAATTTGATGTCTATCACAGCTTGATTATTTTCAAATAGGAATATGAGACCGTGTGTGTGTATATATACAGAAAATACAGATTATGGATCATATATTTTATGTATACACACACAAATATTAGGTTAGATAGATAAAAAGGTAGACTGATTTTTGTTGGCGGTAATCTAAACCTTTAAACCCACTGCCTTGCACACTGGGGTTGCACTTATTCTAGGATTATTTTCTAACAGGAAATTTTAAAAGTATGTGTTTTATTTTTAAGTAGAATAAACAAACAAATAAAAAACATAACTGTAAAGAATACTAGGAAAGGGTGAATTAATCATGTTATCAACATATTTCAATAGTGACTTCCACAGAAAATATCCTTACAGTCTTTTTTCTTATCTTAAATCTATAATGAATGTGTGTGAATATATATATGTATACTTGAAGAGATTCAGTCTAAAAGTAGCAATCCTACAACTCTCTCTTTTAATACAAATAACAATTTTGCAACCCTTCAGAAGTATAAATGTTATTTTTCAATATTGTTGCTAATATTCTCTGAAAATTTGGTAATGCATTTCCACAATATTTAAAACTTGTTATGTGGAGATAGACACTTTCGAACGTTTACTGTGGTGAAGTTCACCTATAACATATTGCTTGGTTGGGGCTTCCAACCCTGATAGAAGCGACAAAGTGGGATGTGCAGGAATACGATTGCTATAGGGAAGCAGAGAATTGTGTAAAGTCGACAACTCATAGAATGCAATGGCTGGTTCGAGCTGGCCTGCGTGCCAAACTCTAACTCCTGGAATCTAACCTCAAGTTTAATTATGTCAAGAGTAAGGCTTTATTTTTTAAAAATGTATTTACCTCTCGGCCGTAGGGCTTGATCATGTGGAGAAAAAGTTCTATCATTTTAGCAAAAACAGATGTAGACTGGGTAAAATCATCATGTTCCAAAGAGCCTGATTACAAAGTGAAAAAGCTAATAAGCCCTTTTAGAATCAAATTCATTTTGAATTAATCTAGATACAAATAATTAAATCATAGATTTGAGGCGTGAAAATGCAAACTCATAAGAAGATCTTATTCACTTACTATTCTTTGCTAAGTGACAAAAATATGGTGAGTAACACTATTATTTTAGATTTTAAAAAATAAGAATGAAAAGAAAAAAATTCTTTGTGTCAGTTTCCATTACATTATTCATATATTAAACAAACACACATAGGAACTATACCGTTGGTGTGTAGACCCCAAACTTTGAGCCGTGATCATCTCTTGGTAATCTCATCTGTGTTTATTTCAGTGAAGCAATCATCAAAAAAATTTGAAGGTTTTGTGGCAAGCATCTCAAAATCAATCCACATTTTCCTGAAGTCAAGAAAACAGTGTGACCAGGAGGAAACCCACTCTGACCCAATAAGTACTCTGAATCTTTAATTCAATAGTAGCTGTGTCTTGTGTGTTAGATAGTTTACATGCATGTTCCCCAGCTTTCAAGCACTGCAGAATACCGAAACAATACACCTTTTTCCTGCTGTAACCCACTCTTCCCCTTTGCTCACTGTAAGATTTTGAAATCCAGTCCTTTCTGTTGAGCGTGGGGCATAAATCTCCACCAGACACGAAGAAGGAGGGGCAAATTCTGTGGTCTGCCTGAGAACAGCCGGGCGGGCGACTGCCAGTTTAATCGCTTGACATGCAAACATCTCTGTGAGGAGGGAATCCCACTGAACTTGCAAACGGTCAAGATGATACATTTGGTTTCTTTCTATTTTAGTGATATTAATTAGAATGAAACAGAACAGCATCCTTTTTCTTTTTATCTTTTTCTGAAAACCAGTTAAAATTATAGAAAAGGAATTTTGTTATGTTAGCATCTAGATGACTCAGATTTACATAGTGAATTGGAAACTGCATCGCATATTTGCAGAATGTCAATATCTGTCATGCTCATAACTTAAAAATACTATGCTGGAATAGCTTGGTAAAAACCGTGAAGAACTCTTAACTTGAGACCTTGAATGTAGGATGGGGATAGGAAAAAGGAGAGGTGCCATGGATGGGCATATATAATTTTTATGCTCTTACATTTGTGCTTTTATTTCTTCTTGAAGCATTCATAGCTTTCACCAGATAATCCTCGCCATGAGGACGCTGAACTGGTCCATCCTTGTGATTCTGGGCAGAACTCCATTTACTAGAAACCTTCTATGCTTTGCTCACCCAAAGTTATAGCTATTTGTCCTTTCCTGACATATTCCACGACTCCAGTCTTCTTCAGAAATGGATTCCAGCAACTCACAGGCCTTTGGACCAGATAGAGATACTACTAAATGGGGACTTCCAGAGAGAAAGTCAAATACCGTTCCCCATTTATTGCTCTGGTTCCACTCCAAAACCATGGTAGAATTATTTCACTCCCCTCTGCAGCCAGCATCGCTGGGTACATTGGCCATAATCCAAATTAGAGCTGAGTCTGTACTGAAATCACTCTCTGTGTATTGTTGAGAAAAAACTTGGAAGAAGTGACCATTTCTAGTTCCCTCTTTGTGTTTCCAATCTGTTAGAGAGAGTTTTAATTATGTCTCGGTTTAACCCATGACATCAGAGACAATCTTGGGACAATTAGAATCTCATTAGCATCACTATCAAGTGCAACCCTTTATTTACAAGTCTCATTCTTATTTCACATTCCCCTTAGCCTGTCTCAGAGTAATAATAGCTAACACATATTATTTACCACTGTCGGGTACTCTTCTAAGTGCTTTACAAATATTAATTCATTGTGTTGAGCACTTGGGACACCTTCTCAGATTTCCTTGATGGCCTCCTGCCACAGAGTCCTACTTGGGCTGGGTCTCCTCTTCACTTTCAGACTCTGAACCTCTCTGCAGGGTTTCCTGAGGAAATCCCAAGGGCTGGATGACAACCTGGAATTGCATGAGAGCCAGCTCCACATTGGGGTGAACTTGACCAATGGGAAACAACAGATGAGGAGTCATGAAGATAATTTCTCCCTCCCTTCTCTTTTCTGTGTCTGTTCCTTATTGCAACCCTTTCAGGTAAATCTCACACACAAAATAAACATGCCCTCCAGGAGGCCCGCCTCGTTTCTAGGAGGCTTGCTGTGCAATCGTACCAAGATTGATAAACATCACATCTCATCATTTTACCTCCCTTGTTACTGTACTTCCTTATTCTCTCACTCTTACCACCTTGGGCTGGAACCACCAAAATAAAGAGTTAGTCTCTTTAATCTCCCCTCATATTCTGCTTTCTAGAAGATCTGGACTAAGGTGCTCATTTAATTTTCATAAAAATCCTATGGGGTAGGTACTATGATTTTGCCCATTGTACAGGTAAGAAAACTGAAACATAACATGATTAAGCAACTTACTCAAGTTAACAGAGCTAGTCCACATCAGACCAGGATATAAATACAGGCAGTTTGGGTCCAGAGTGCATGTTCTTAAATCAATGCTGTATGATGTTGTCCAGATCCAGAAGCCAGCGTGGAGCCAATCTCTACGTCAGCCCCATCTCCACAAGCACAAAGAATGATTAGGAAGATAAAAACATTGGAGAGAGTTGTCTTGGGTCCTATAAAATGACCCAGAAAGTGTGAGAATTGACAATGCCATGATGTCGATTAGATCTGCCATCTAACTGAAAGATCATTGCCAGGCAGCGTCTGCGAACTCACTGCTTCCATTGATACATAGCAGAATAGGGGAGTTTTTAGCACCATTAGTGCCAGAATATTCTGGAAGTACCAGAACGTTATGTGAGTAAGTATACTCTCGATTAGTATATCTTTTTGAATAAACCTCTGAAAGAAATCCTACATACATCCCTTCCTCTGTATATTCCTCTTGTAATAACTTATGGCCAAATATACCTTCATTTAATTTTAAATAATAAATCCAACCATAATTTAGGACTAAGGATTTATTAATGACTGCTCCCATCAATTTTCAATTGTATATCTTTTTATACTGGAACTTCCCTTTTAAAAATCAAACCTAATAAATCGTCACATTAATGTAGCAGTGCAGACTCCCCTCGGCCAAGCCTAAAAAGCAGTTGTAATAAAATTATAAAACAGGGAAATAGACACCTGGCTGGGAAAATGTAAAATTAATATTTGCTTACTGGGGTTTAGAACTTGAAATGTCAACATAGAAAAGTTGGGAAATCTAAACATTTGTTCCTAGCAATATTTTCTCACTTATATACAATAATAAATCTGACAACCTACTTCTTATTGCAGAATGGACTATGGTTTGCCTCAAGTACATGTAAACCATTCCATTCATTCCAAAATATCAATTATAGTTCTTCTAGGAAATTGTGCAGGAGTCTAAAATCCAGTCAAATTTTTTGGGAGTTCAAACCCCACATTCCATATTCTTTAAGCCCATAATCTAAATATTATTTTTTGAATCCTCAACCCTCCACTTCCCACATTCAAACCAGCAGACTTTACCAATTCTTCCTTTACAGCATTTTCTCAGCTTTAACATTGCTTTTCCATTCCCAGAGCTGCAGCACACTCAATTTTCAGGTTGTGATTTAACCCTGGGTGTTACAGACGCCGTACTTTAGGAGAAGCATCGCCTAACTCCTATGTGAATTGCATCCCTCCCCCACGTTGGGATACAGTCCATGTTCCCTCACAATCACAATCCTCCATTTGATCGAGAGCATCTCTTCATATACAAGTGGGTTCAAATTTTTAGACCATTTTCATGTGCTCCCCTTCCCATTTAAAAACTTCTAACATTATTCCTCTGTTAATCTTCATAACCTGTCACTCAAATCCTTCAATTAAGGGTGAAATTCAGAGACAGCATGATATTATTTTTATATTTATTTGTGTATTTCTCTTTGGGATATTACGTTGGGTGTTTTTTAGGTACATTTGATTCTTTCTATCCAACCAAATCACATTATCATTAGTCGGGGTTCTCCAAGGAAACAGATATATATGTATATAACAGATACATATATGTACACATATCTGGGTGTATATACACACACACACACATAGACATCCTGTTATATCCTAGGTGTGTTCATACATGCATGTGTGCTATGTGTGAGGGCATATATATGTATGTGTGTATCATATATTCATATATATATATACACACTGTCATACATCACTTATTGACTGGGATACATTCCGAGAAATGTGTCATTAGGCAATTTTGTTGCTGTGCAAACATCACAGAGTGTACTCACAAAAACCTATATGGTATAGACTACTGTACAGTTAGGTCTGTGGTACTGATCTTCTGGGACCACTGTCATATATGTGGTCTGCTGTTGATGCAAATGCCATTACGCAGCGCATGGCTGTATAAACACACACACACAGAGATTTGTTTGTTACTAGGAATTGGCTCACGTGATCATGGAGGCTTTTGAATCCAAAAACTGCAGTGTGGACCAGTGGATTGGAGACCCAGAAAAGCTGATGGTGCCGATGTGGTCCAAAAGCAGTCTGGCAGTCGTCTCGAGAATTCCTCTTGCTCGAGGAGGTTGTGGTTCTTCTATTCAGTCTTTCAACTGATTAGACAACACCCACTCACGTTATGGAGGACAATCTGCTCACTCAAAGTTCACCAATTTAACTGTTAATCTCATCCATAAACCCCCTCCGCGTTCATAAACGAAATTTGCTCTCACACACAGTGATTCTGCCTGTTCCTGCCCTCTTCCTTTTCCCCAGGTCACAGTAGCCAGCACCCATGCTCTGTTTAGCGGTGGATAGTTTACAACTTAGGTGACAAGCTCACAGCATGTGAGGCAGATGTCTGAAAAATAAATGAATGTGGCAAAGATAATTTTGCATGGCATAATAAAAACTTAATGGGTTAATAATAATTGATATCTATGATCTTTGTTTTAGATGCTATATGCTTAGACATCAATGGAGCTCATAATACATGCTAGAAAAGCACATTGCAGCTTCTGAGCTCCACATCACATTTTCAGGATAGCGTTTGGGTAACTTGCAACACAGGGTGCAGGTGCAGCTCGGACTGCAGTCAGCCTGCTTGGGGTCTAAGTCTGCTTCTGTCCACTAGAAGCTGTGTTATTTTTGGCAAGGCACTTAACCTCTCTGCTCCTCAATTTACTCACCCCTACAATAGTATTAATAGAATCTGCTGTGCTATGGACTAAATGTTTGTGTTCTCTCAAAATTCACTTGCTGAAACACTAATCCCCATTGTCTGACATTCGGATATGTGGACGTGGGGTCTGTGGGAGGTCATTGGAGTCAGAGCAGGCCATGAGGAGGAGAGCCTCAGGATGCGCTTAACGCCCAGACTTTTAAAAAGAGGGTGAGATAGATCTCGTTCTCTCTCCTCCACAGGAGGACACCAGGACCCAACCACGCTGACACCGCAGGGACTGCCCAGCCTCCAGAACTATGAAAATAGATGTTTATTATTTAAGCCACCCCATCTATGGTATTTTTCTTAAAACAGCCCCAGCTAAGTAAGACAGGCTATTAGGAAAATTAACTTTTAGTTAATATTTGTAAAGTACTTAGAAGAATACTTGACTGTTTCTCGGTTCTATGTGTATCTGTTAAATAAAAAAGAAACAAATAAAATTATTGTCGTGGGTTAAGCTGAGTCTTTTTACCTGCTGTGAATTGACTTTGGAGAAGTACAAAATCAGTGTGATTGTTTTTTAGCTAATTAAATTCTTCAAATTCACTTAAACATCTGACGTCAGTAAAAATGATGAGCTAGAAAGTGTTTGCATGAGCTGTTTTCTTTAAAGTTCAGATTTATTTGTGTGAGCAGGGTAATGGGAGCTCATTCTAGTAGAGAAATAAAGTTGTCTGTGTCTTTAAAACACACTAATGCACACAAAGAAGGGCACACAGTTAGTCTCTTCGGTAAGGAAAGAGTCAGCAGTTCTGAAAAGTGGGGCTGCAGGGATGTTTGGCATCACGTACACAAAATGACTTACTAACCAGCTTTCCTTTCTCAGCTTTCATCCAGTGGATGTCACGATACGTAAGCCCATATTCCTGGGGAAGAGATGGACGAGAAGTTGGGTCATGTGTTCTTTTGCTGTATCTGATACAGTATTGAGTTGTAGTATCCAATCTCCATTTTTCTAAAGAAAGTACATGCCATTTTAATGCTCTAGGGCAGGTAATAAATCAGACCATGGTCGAATATTAATACTTATAATTTTATTAGGCTGCCCTGAGGATTTTGAGATGTTTCAAAATTTGAAGATGTTTTTCTGGATTTCTAATATCAAATGTACTTTCGAAAGCAGCTCCTACAGATCAAGCCTATCTGCTGTGCTAGGTCAGAAGACAAGAGAGCACACATCAACCTCCTCAGGCCGAGGTGGTCAGGCACAAGCTGGCTTCCCTCCCGTGGCTGCATTCAACCTCTGCTCCATCAGCAAGAGAGCCCGATGTCCATTTCTAATTGCTGACTGGCTCTCTAGCACTTGTACTACAAGAGATTGGGTCACAATGACCCAGAAGAGTAAATACCTAACAGTAAGTGAGCTCAGCATTTCCACACAAGCATATCCTCTCATATTTAAGTCAGACTTGGGGTGATTCCACACCAACTACAGCATTTAGGGATTTCTCAACACAGAGAAATAGTAAAAAAGATCATGAGGGTGTGGTGTTGGATTTGAAGAACGTTATTATCTTTTAACTGTAGAAGGAAAAAAATGCAAAGAAGATACCCTCCCATGCTCACTCGAACCAAATATAAGAGGCTGCCATAAGCCCAATAGGTTCCAAGGCAAATGTTGCATGCCACTGAGAATAGAGGATAATCCAAGCAACAGTGAGTGGATGCGATTCTACCTTCCCTTACCAATGAGAGAAATTTCAACATGTCTTCCATATGGATTTATAACAGTTTTTTTATGTATTTGGCACTACTCTTTTAACCTCTATGTTGCAAATGTAGACTTACAGAATTTCTACCTTGTTTAGACGGCATGCAGATGTTAAATGTATCCTTATTTTAATTTATGTTTAATTTGTGGTTAAAAAGCTTTCTCTACCCCAAGATTATATATGATTCACCCAGGATTTTTGCAGATACTTACATGATTTCATATTTCACATTTAAATCTGTTACTTATTTTGTATAAATATTGAAGAAATGTCTATATTTTTAACACCATTTATTGAATGTTCCAATTTATCTTTACTAATTTTAAATATGACATTTATGTCATATTTTGGACTAAATTTCCATCATACTTGAGTCTAATCTAGTCCATTGATCTAGTCTTACATCCACACTGCTTTTCTTATTTATGAAACTTTATAGCACTGTTAGTGTTGCCTAAATAGCTAAGATAAATACACCCGGTGGTTAACACAGGTTAGCAAAAGGGAAGCCGTCTTATAGAGAGTAGCTATGTTGGATCTATAATAAGACACCCCATTTTCCTTGTTAGCAATGCTCTAGTTTGCACGTAGCTTACAGAAGTACATGTCTGCTTGCTCTGCTATTTTCATAACCTTGGTTTATACATAACCTCGGCTTATACATAACCTCCCTATTTCTATAAGGCAGTAACTTTGTTCTTTCAGCTTTTCCACGGATGTAATGACCTTCGGGAAAAACCCTCTGCTGATATCTGTTGCCAGTGAAGAGAGAAAGTGATGCTCTGTAGTCTCAAGGACTACAACTCCAGATGCTCAACATCCCGAGACTCCCCCTTTTCAACATAATTGCCCAATAAAGCTGCTACAAAATTTTGTAGTTTTAAGATGGTTCTTTAGGACACAAGTCCACCATCTTCCCCCTTGCTGGCGAGCTGTAATAAAAAGCCCTTTCTCTCCTACCACCTTGCCTCCTGACTGTTGGCTTGTCTTGTGGTCAGTAGAAGACCCCCTTTGGCAGTTACAGCACATTTCCTGTTGGTAAAATGAGGCTCCGAATTTTTATTTTTTCTATTATTTTCCTATTTTGTTATGTTTACTCTACAGATCTTTTTTCCCCTGTGGGATTGATTGCATAACACTAATAGACTAATTTAGGGAATTAAATTGACCAAGTCCAATATTTTCCTATTCTAAAACAAAACGTATCTTTCCATCTTTAGTAATCTTCTGTTCTATAATAGATTTCAGAGTTTCAATTGTATGTTTTCTATGTTGTTCTATCATGCTTTGCGTTAAGATATTCTTAGATTTCCCTTTACATTTTTTATAATATTTTGATTGTGTTTATAGATAGGAAAGCTACTAAATTTATTTCTGAAAGCTTTTAAATGAATTAATTAATAAAAAAATCTTCATAGATTTGTAAAACAGTGGTAGAGATATGCTATTTCCTCTGTGGCTAATGCCTGGGGAACACATACAGAAAGAGTCCTCAGACTCATTGCAATATTTCCACATTCCCCCAGTGCTTGGAGGTCCACAGGTCTGTAAGCAACTGGATCATGTGACTATTTAAATTCATTCCTCCTATATGAGCCTGTATTTCACATTAATACGAGTCTTCTTTGTAAAGTTTGATAAAGCACAATTTGTATCATAGAATTTGACAGTGAGATGAAGCTACAGATATTATGAAGTCCAATCCACTAAATGTTTCCCATACTTCAAATATATTGAAGTATTTTTTCTTTTTTCCATGAAATATAATCATCATTATTCCATTGTTCCATTTACTGGGCTTCACTCGATTGCATTGTATCCCATACTCACTTGAGCAGATGGCCAGGAACCAACTAGAGTGGCGACTCTCATTTTACAGAAACTGTAAAACCAATACCAGAAAAAAACTGTTACTGTCTGCAAGGCAATTGATCTCAACAGTAAACCAGAGTTTCCTAGGGTTGGGCAGAGCCCAGAAGAAACATTTGTCAGCGTCAAAAAAGAGATTACTGGAGAGGCCTGGAGAACAGATTGACCATTCATGATTTAGCAAACTTCCTCTACCAAGTTTCCTAGTAGCAAAAATCATAAGTCCTTCTTGTTTAGGTATTTTTTATTATTTTTATAGACAGATTATTTTTTACATATGTCATACCATGAATGAGTCAATTCCAATAGTTTCATAGTCAATAAACAGGTCAGATGCTAAAGATGAGATCTAATCCCTAAGCAGCTGATCAGAAATTAGGAGAAAAGGCTCACGTTTTTGGTACAGGTTCCTTAATGGGACATAGAATTCAAGTATATTAAAAAATAGACATCTGATGTGTCATGACATCAGCTGAGGAAGCCTAAACATTCTTGCAGAAGGTCTTTTCAACTGAAAAAAGGGAGTTATCTCGTCAGCAGTTTGCACAGCAAGAGTCTATTAAAGCAGTTTTCTCTTATCCTTACTATTGTCTACTCATGTAGAATAGTTTTATCTTAAGAAATATTTAACTTACAATAAGAATCACAGGGGGTTAAAGTCAACTATGTTTTTACTGTTGTTAGTGAAGCATGGTGAAGTTAATGTCAGCACCACCTACTCAGCCCCTCAAGCTCCAGCTCCCCTTAGTGATGTGTGTTGGATTTGCAATCACTTCAATGACTTCCTGTAGGCCAAAGTGATAAAGCCCAATCTGCATGTGCTAGGCCCTGCATTATCTGGCAACTGCCTTATTCTTGCCCAACACCTGCCTTAGGTATGGCCATTGTTTCGACTGAGTGGCAGGGGGTGAGGGGAAGGTGGATATCCTTGAGGGACAGAATGGAGTGAAGCTCAAGAACTAGATGAAGTGCAAGAAGGCTGCAAACTGCTTACTAATAAAGGCCGCATGAAAGGCTTATTCTACATATGCAGGTGCATGGATGAAACCAAGGGTGAGGACAGCAGTCAGGAATTCCACTGTATGTTCAGTCTTATTTCTAATCGTTCCTTCATATGCACGTCATGATCTAGCATGCTATTTTATGACTTCACAGCTTGATCTATATGGCTCCCCCTTGGAAGGCTTATGCCATCTGGCCAGCATGGTGAACTCCTACTGATTGTTTTTTAAATGAACTCTAGGGGCAGGCCTCATGGCCAAGTGGTTAAAGTTCCACACGATCCACTTCAGTGGCCTGGGTTCATGGGTTCGGATCCCGGGAGCAGACCTATTCCACTCATCAGCCATGCTGTGGAGGCATCCCACATACAAAATAGAGGAAGATTGGCACAGATGTTAGCTCAGGGTGAATCTTCCTCACAAAACAAACAAAAAAAAGTGCTCTGATAAAGTCTTCAGCAACTCTTCTGTTATTCCTTTCCCCAGAAAACCTGACATTCACTTCCTATTACCATTTCAGCTAACATGTAGAGGCAGTACATAGAGGAGATTGAGGAATGGCTCAAAGGGCATGGATATCATGAAAACAAGATTTCCCTAAAAGGTTTAAAGTACAACATTCATGTTTAATGAATTGCTACAGACATATACACAGTCACAATAAAGAGTCAGAATGACTTCTAGACTATGAGAATTCCACACTAACAGAACTCTTGATATAAGTTCAGGGTGGAAATAGTGAGGAAGGAATCCAAGTGAAAAGGAATGTGATTCACTCTCTGCCAAATTCTTCAGTGAATGAGGTGGACTGACCCAGAGATCAGGAGAAGAGAAGAAAGAAAAAGGCAAAAGATAACTGAATATAAGGGCATGAATCTTAATGGAGGAGAACATTTTATTAAAAAGATATGTAATAATCATTATGGAACTGCAGTGGAGAGAAAAAAGACACCATCCTACTTCCCGAACATTAAGAAAGTGAGTTCAAAACTCAAGAGGCACAGAAAGTGGTATCCTCAAGGAAGACCCAGCTTTCAACTAAGAGATATGTAGGAAAACTAGCTGGCATATAATTTGTGACTCCTGGTTAAACTTAGTCCCAATGGTTTCTTGGACATGAATGAATACTGAGCTAATGGGCACAGGACATGTTTCAATCTGCTTAGGACAATGTCTGCGAAACAATGCAGGTCCGGGGCAAGGCTTACCCTGCTGGGCTTACATCAGCATCTTGTACACCAGGTTTTGTGGAGATGGACAAAATAGACACATAGATGAGGGTCAAACAGCAATAGTCCCTTGGTCTGATACTCTGCTCACAAAGCAACATTCTAATAATTTGGCTTTTAATACAGCTTGCTAAAAGGAAGAGAATGCACTTGGAAAATGAAGATAAGTGTCTAATCTTCCTATGATTTTATTTCCCAATGTAAATTAATGAATTCATATATGTTGGTTTTATACATCAGTCTTCTGTGAATATTGTCAGAGTAAATTGTAAACCCTATAGGATCATTTCTGGAACACTGAAAAGATCACTTTTAAGGCATAACCAGGTTATGAGCCAACTCTGGATTTACTTCTATTGCTGACAATAATTCCATTAATACTGAATATTGCTATACACTGAGAAGCTCTATTAGAGAAATATCTCCGCTACCCTAAAAATAAATTTTTTTATTTGTTTCCTGTCTACCAATCTCTGTGGTTTGGAGGTTATAAAAAGTGTCTTCTTCTCTTTTAGATCAACAGCATCTAGTGCAGTGCCCAGTTCATGTTAGCCAGACGTTTAACAGTTTATGAAAGGAATTAAACAGTGCCATGGACTGAATGTTTGTATCTCTCCGAAATTCATATTTGAACCCCAATCCCCAATGTGATTGTGTTTGCAGGTGGGGCCTCGGGGAACTGACTAGGTCTTGAGGGCAGAGGCATTATTAACAGAATAGTGGCCCTTATCAAAAAGGCCCCAGAGAGATCCCTAACCCCTTCTTCCGTGTGAGATTACACTGGAAAGATGGCTGTCTAGACGCCAGACTTTGAATCTGCCAGCACCTTGATCCTGGACTTCCAGCCTCCAGAACTGTGAGAACTGAATGTCTGCTGTTTATAAGCCACCTGGTCTACGGCATTTTGTTATAGCAGCCCAAATGGACTGAGATAAACAGCTATTCAAATGATGGTGTTGCAGGAAAAAGAAGCCTTTTTCCATTGAACAAGACTGTGACATCCGTAGACTCTGGCAGTTGCTGCCTTGGGCGTCCATGGAGCAGGTTTTTCTACGTGGCAGGTTGTATTGCACAGCGGTCCGTGTGGCAGGTTGCACTAGTGGCTGATTTTTGCAACTTTTTGAGCTATGTGGCAGATCTATGGGACAGGATGCTTCATGAGTCCTATCGTGCGATGGGGGGTTTAGATTTGTGAAATACGTTGACCTCTCACCCCTTTAAATGTGTGGAATAGGTGGACACCATGGCAATTAGCCCAGCTCTCTCAGTGTGTGTCTTAAAACATTTTTTTTAATTTAATGGCAGATTTAAAACAGACTTTGTTTAAACTGGCTGAACATAAGTAGCATGTGTTTAGAACAGAATACTTAACATATGAACGGTTTTGATAACTTGAGCTGCAAACACTAAGCATTTTCTCCAAAAATTGGGGACTGTTTTTAAGATTGGCACCTGAGCTAACTGTTGCCAATCTTCTTCTTTTTTTTTCTTTCTGCTTTTTCTCCCCAAATCCCCTCAGTACGTAGTTGTCTATTTTAGTTGTGGGTCCTTCTAGTTGTGGCATGTGGGATGCTACCTCAGCATGGTTCCATGTCTGCGTCCAGGATCTGAACCAGCGAAACCCTGGGCTGCCGCAGCATAGCACACAAACTTAACCACTTGGCCACGGGGCAGCCCTGGGAACTTTTGTATTACAGCAACTGAACAGTTTCCAGGACAAGGAAAGGTATTTGTGAGGAGACTTCAAATCAAAACACTTTTTTTCTTATGACCAAGTAGGCTGTGGAGAGAGAAATTAAAAGTTAATTTATAGGTTATTGAATTTTTCATGTTTACTTCCATTGATTACATTAACAAATTCTTTCTTAGCAAAATGGAAGCAAATTCAAAAGCCTATGTAAGAAAGGAGATTGGGCAGGGGACTAGGAATTGTTCTGAGCCATACAGGCATAGAAACCAAGTGCAGAGGAGTCCACTTCATGGGGGTCAAAGAACCAACCCACAGAGTTCTCAGGACAAGAGCTGAGTTTATAAATCTAGGGCCGAAAACATGGTGATCCAAATCTAAGAGAGAAAAAAAAGATGGGGGCAACAGGGAAGAAAGTGTGAGAAACACAAGGAATCAGAGCAAATTGGCCAAACTCAAGCCAAAACTCAGTCAATCAAAAAAGAATTATGAGCTCCACCCACATTATACACAATCTTGAGCCAGTAAAAAATGAAGAAGGGATAAAAATGTCTGTGGACTGGAGAACAACATCTGGCGTCATGAGGGTCCAGACACCTAAATAAGACTGCATAGGGCTGGCAGAGAAAGAGCCCACCAAGGCAAAGGAGCTGCTCTTTCGTCCTGTCGTGCATGTTCATCTTTTTGCCATCAGTTAACTCCTTTCCCGTGAAGTTCTTAGAGAAACAGTCAACAGCGAAATTGGCTGCCTTAACTTGGGCAGGTTCTGATTCGGATGCAATTGTTTTGAGGGATTTTAATCATCACCAAATCACCACCAAAAGACATTCCCGCCCCCTCCCCTTCTAGTGGGGCTATCATGTAGACACAATTCTAAAAAGGATGAACGGCTTTTATTAGATAAATGACAACTTGCCAGCAATTTATTAAACAAGAATTGTGCACTCTTGCCTTAAAACGTAAATTCTAGCCATTGTTATCTTTTTGCCTTGTTGTAAATTTCTTTATGCTTTCCTCTCTGTAATATTATTGAGTTTGATTTATCCAATATGTTCAAAAATCCATATTAAAGACAAATGAGTTAATTCGGAGCATATCTCATAAAACATGTTTGGAGAATAATTTTTGATAGATAAGAAACCTGTTTGGCAACCTTACAGCTGGTTTCAAAGGTCATCATTTTTCAGCCCAAGTTCGATGAGTCCTGTAAAATGTGAGTTAGTCATGTCCATCCAATTCCCAGCATATGCTGATCCAGTGGCATGTGGGGCTGGTGAAAGGTGTGTCAAAGATAGCAGATATAGCCTCGGTTTCCTCCAGCCGGTTCCACCTGACGAAGTCTAAGTAACCAAGGAAGAACGTAGTCTTCTAGAGAAAATCTCAGTGCCTACTGAAGTAAAAGATTATTAGCTCTGAAAAGTTTGGTTGGGAGAATAATCAATGTTTGTTTGTACCTTAATATAGATTTTGTAATGTGCTTTTCATTAGTTTTTAAAATCATAAGTGGATGAAAACTCATTGTAGAAAGCATAACAAAAAAAAATCCCCAAACTCAGAATAAAGTATCATTCTTTTTAGATTTTTTTAAAATAGCTTTTAATGATTTTCAAATTTTTTCTTTTAAAGATTGGCACCTGAGCTAACATCTGTTGCCAATCTTCTTTTCTTTTTTCCTACTTCTTCTCCCCAAAGCTCTCCAGTATGTAGTTGTATATCCTAGTTGTAGCTCCTTCTGGTTTTGCTATGTGGGATGCCACCTCGGCATGGCTTGATGAGCAGAGCTGTGCCGGCACCCAGGATCCAAACCAGCAAAACCCTGGGCCCTAAAGTAGAGTGCGCTGACTTAACTACTTTGGCCACTGGGCTGGCTCCCTGATTTTTCTTATACAATAACTTTCATGTCTGATAGTCAGTTATTCTCAGGAATACTGCAAAATCTAAGGATCATTTATTGTTTTCTAACATTTTGAGATCAAAACCATTCAAATGAGAAAAAAGACGTAAGTAGGCTCACAAAAATTTTCTCTAAAAAATGTTTTTCTTGGTAAAACTTGACTGATGTTAGTATTTTATAATAAAAACAGTATTTCATGCTACTCACTGAATAGTATTTCCCTCCATAAAGATAAAGGAAGCTATAACTATAATAAATAGCAAGAAGGTCTTTATAACAAGAAAATGACGAGAACTTTCTTTTTTATAGGTCAAGCTAGTTAAGAAAGTAAAAACAAGGAAAGTTTCTTGTTCATGTTCCACTAAGGGTTTTACGTGGGCTGGAAAATGGACGCGAGTCCTGTGACCGCGCGGCGTGCTTGGGTTTCTCCGGACCTCCCGCCCTGTCCACTGAAAACAAACGTGGCTTGAGAACACGCCTGCAAACAAGGATCTTATTGTGTCCATCGCAGTGCTGTTAGATGACTGAGAAGCACAACATGCTCTGCAGATGGGGAAACCATGTAATTCTGAGCTTCTGCCAGGAAAGAATGAGCTTTGATAGGCTGGAACTAAAGCTTCTCTGAAGGTGTAAAATAACTGTGAATTTCCTATTACTATGGACAAGTATTTCAGATATTTGCCGCCAATTTAGGCATGGTGGCTGACAGCTGTTCGTAATATCCTGCCTTAGAGTACAGATACCTTCTAATAAGAGTGAGGGGGACATTCCTCATTCTTTCTCTTTTTTTAAGAAGTTGTAACCATGCTATTTTTGCTTAACATCTGGTTCACTAGTTTACTGTATTTGATGATATTTGAAAATTTATAGAGGCCTTTCATAAAGGACATGTAGAAGTATTACATTCTTGTTTTATTAAAGTTTGAATTTTGCCTCAAAAATGCATTTTATGTTTTAGAAATTTCTAGAAAATTTAGCACAAATTTATAGTATTTGCAAAGTCATGAAGCCTTGCAATTTTGCTTAATTCTAAGGACAGTAATTTTAACTATATAGGTAATTATGCCCAGAGATGCAACCCATATAAATTAGAGAACTTGTCCAATTTCATTTGAATTATTATCATCAGTAGAATTTTAGTTCAAAGAGAAAATTGAATACAAGGAAAGGAAAAATATTTTTATACACTCTATTATATAGTCTATTTTTTGATTGAATGCATAACATTTTGAAAATCCACGTGGAAGCTCTCTGTGTCTTTTGACCTAGAGGGAACTTTAACATTAAACATATTAAATTCTAGTGTGAACTCAGATCTATGAAATTGTATTCAGTCTATGGCAAATTTCAATGCCATAGATAACAAAAGTCCAGCATATAATATTCTATACATATAAGTATCAATAGAAGACGATGATGATGATGATGAAGGTGTGGGTGAAATTTGGGTGCTAATAACTTTAAAGTGAATTTCGGGAAATAGAAATCATGCAGTACTGGTAATTTTTCCCCCTCAAACACATTAATTTTTCAAAGTGGAGATGCATTGCCTTGGTTTCAGGGGACAGTTTGTACCCATGGCTACTGTACATTGGAAAAGTACTTGTAGACTTAAGTAGATGACTGAATCTACTTGGGTACCCTGCAAGTAATTTTATAATCAGCACTTCAATTAATCACCCTTTACATCCAGTTGAGGGCAACGTATGAGAATTGAGGCACTGTATGTACTTTAGATAGTTTTTTATTAGGAGCATTTTTATTGGCTTGCTTTGGGAACTCAGATTCATGAAGTTCAAAATGTTATTGCATTTCCTTGGATGATCATATTTCAACATCACAATCAAGGACTATTTCTTTTTTTATAAAATACATCTAATCACAAGCTACATGATGTAACAAAAAGTAAGATGCAAACCCAGATTCACTATACATACATTTCCAATCTATTCTCAAAAGTTGGTTTTGTTTTGTTTTATTTTTTTTCTTAAGGAGAAAGATCTAGAGACTGAAAGGAAGACTGCCTTTAAAACATCTCAACAATGATGGCTGGTGGAAAGGGTGGAACATTGGGAAATGTTTCGATATTTTAATTTCAAAAATCATTAATATTGTTATTAATATTTAAATGTATATTCTACAGAAAAATATTAATTCATGTCAGTATAGTTAAAACTCATTTGTACTTCTCCAAATATAGCTTACTATTTCTCTTACACAAAATTTAGCTTTGAGGTATCTGAATTTTAACCCACCTCAAATTTAGCATGGAACCTCACAAATGAAATGCAACTATACCTTTTGAAGTTACATGTATTTCTAAATTGTATTATTGATTAATATATTTTCTCATTTTGGTATTTAAATTTACTCATGATTAAAATTATATACAAAATTATAAAACTATTTAGAACTAAATAAAAGTGTTTGTTTCTTAGAATACTATTTGGATTTATTCCTCTTCAAAAAGTATTAAATTCACAAATAATAAGCTATCCTAAACCTTTCAAAAACTTATTACTGAGTATAAATATACAAAGCTTTTATGTTTATTTTTTTCTTTGATAAATGAATAAAATAAGGCCTTCGTAAGACACTAAATTCAAACATTACAAAATAGATCACAATGGAAAATATTACCTTCCCATGCCAATAATAACAGTCCTTGACTTGACTAGTACTATGACTTGACACCATTCTACGTCTTGTATATATATATGTATATGAAGCTTAGTTAATTCTCACCACATTCCTATGTGAGAATGACCTAGTGTTGTAAGCATAATGTCACTTCTTCCTGGAATATACTATAGTTCAGATATGAAAAATCTTTTTGATTTCCTAAAGTCTCAAAACCACCACTATAGGAAGTCATAAATGATAATGAAACTATGAAAGTAATATTTTGTTTAGATATTTATCCTGAATAGTTGGCTGGGCTCTCTCTCACTGTTTTAAGTAATTTGTACCTAGTTGCATAATATAAAGTCATGTATTATCAAAATTGCAAACTGCCACAAGTTTTGGAAACTTGGAGCAACTTGCTAGTAGAAAGATACAGCAGAGAGACCATTCTATTTTCATTGTAAAAAGGGTCTCTAAAGAGGGAATATTAACAAAAAAGAGAAAAAAACAGCATGGAAAAGGAGCTTTGTACCTTCTCTTTAAAAATGCTGTTATTGTGATAAATTATAATGTGTGTTTCACTGTGTTCAGTGGATATTATCACAGGGGAGGAAAAGAGCTTAATGGCATGAAAAGAAAATCTCAAAATTTATATTTTTAGGAGAACATCCATTTAGATCAGACCACAGATTGGCATGTAAACCATGTCCCACAAAATGGGTCAACTGAGATGACATTTATTTGTGGAAATCAACGTCGTTTTGAAAATCAGTGCTGCCTACATGATCCATTAAGGAAAAAAAACGAATGGGCTAATTTATTAGTCTTGTTTTCATCCCAAAAACAAACCCTTCTAAAATTAAAAAAAGCCATAGTATTATCTCTCTTTATAAATTAGTTTACTTGAGGAGTGTGGGACAAGTAGGAGAAGATAGCAATAATCAAGATAGGGCAGTGGAACCCAAAACTCTATGCCTTGATCAACCTTATCTTCAATAAACTTGTATGAGTGATTCTCATTTTCCAGGAAATCCTGACAATCTTTTTTTTTTTTTTTCTGCTTTATCTCCCCAAACCCCTGGTGTACACAGTTGTATCTTACTTGCAGGTCCTTCTAGTTGTGAATCCTGGCAATCTTAGTCTCATTTCTCCATCATCCAAAATGGCCGCCCAGGCAAAAATGGCCCAATCCAGCTCTAGAGAATCTAGGGAAGAAATGGCAAATGCTGTTGGAAAGCTTGATTGATTCTTATTTTGATAATCATTGATAAATTCAAAATTTAAAAAGTTAATCACTCCAATAAAATTAAAATAAAATTTCACAAAGTTATATCTATACACAAACTGATAAAACAGTGTGGCCAATGGAGATAAATAACATGCAAACAAAAATTAAAAGCAACCTCCACAAAAAACATGGTTGTTTGAAAGACTTATCTGGCAAGCGAATTGGCCAATAACAGAGAATTGATCAATTTAGGATAAACCACAACGTGGTGGGAAAAATCTGGCCTTTGAGTGAGACAGAAGACATAGTTCAATACTTGGATTCTAAACGTGTCATCTTTTTCGTCCACCTCAGTAAGGTGACCTTTATCTCAGCTTTGGAATCCTATGACATAGATAAATGATACACACTTGATAGGACTATGGCCATTATAATATAGGGATTATAAAGAGCTTGACATAATGGGAGATATTGCCTAAAGAATTTTTTCAAATTTGTGCATATGTGCTGTGGGCTGAATTGTGTCCCTCCAGTATTCATATGTTGACGCTCTAACTCCCAGCACTTCAGAATGTGACTGCATTTGAAGGTAGGGCCTTTAAAGAGGTGACTAAGTTAAAATGAGGCCTTCAGGATGGGACCTAATCCATTCAGACTTGTGTCCTTATAGGAAGAGGAAATTTGAATGCTCAAAAGAGACACAAGGGGTGCCTAAGGAAAAACCATATGAGGACACAGGAAGATGGCGGCCATATGTAAGCCAAGGAGAGAGGCCTCTGGAGAACCCAAATCTGCTGACACCTTGGTATTGAACTTCCAGCCTGCAGAACTGTGAAAAAATAAATTTCTGGGGGCTGGCCCCGTGGCCGAGTGGTTAAGTTCCCGCACTCCGCTACAGGCAGCCCAGTGTTTGGTTGGTTCGAATCCTGGGCGCGGACATGGCACTGCTAACCTAACCACACTGAGGTAGCATCCCATATGCCACAACTAGAAGGACCCACAACGAAGAATATACAACTATGTACTGGGGGGCTTTGGGGAGAAAAAGGAAAAAGAATAAAATCTTTGAAAATAAATAAATAAATTTCTGTTTTTCTGGTAGTTTCTTATGGCAGCTTGGCAAACTGGCAAACATAAGATGCATATGCAGAAAGAGCAAATTATCCCAATGTAGGCACATGCCCATCACTGTATGTCATAGTTGTCAGGAAATGTTCCAAAACCTTCACACATATTATTTCATTTAATCCTCAAAATAGTAATAAGGGGGTAAGTGCTATTTCAACGTCCATTTTACAAAGAGGAAACTGAGTCACAGAGGATTGCAATAACCTAACTGAGACTACACAGCTAGCCCAAAACCAGAGCCCAAACTCACAACTACTATGCTCTAAAAGAAATTGCAAAATTAAAAATAAACAAATAGCATTCAGTTTGAAGGGCATATAGTACAACTTGTACATCAGTATTCATTCAAGAGCATGAAAGCCCCCTGCCTTTGTTAAGAAAGAAGGAAAATTCAGATATACTTTAAAACTAATTTGAGTTTACATTAGTGCATGTTATCAGATCTATTTTTACAAGAACTTTTCAATGCTCATTTTCATGAGGAATGTAGATGACGCACACAGTTTTAAAACACTGAGAGTTGTTCTTAGTGTGGCCAAGACTATAATCTTAGAGTTCTTTTGCCCCATCAGTTCCAAGTATCCATTGGGTAATTCTGTGAGCACAAACACAAAGGAGATACAACTCAGAAGGAAATAAAAGCTGATTGTCTTGTCTGATCCATGATTAAAATGCTCAGATTTTCAACTTGAAAAACTGTATTTCACTTTGCTAAAGTAATGCGGTAGAAGGATTTGAATAGATCTAATTATATATAATTTATTATATACATTATATATAATTATTATATATTATCTCAAAAGAAACTTGTTTTGATAAGTTAAATTATTGTTAATCAAGTATTGATATGCAGAGGCCCTAAGGGACATAAAATAGGAAATTGATACAAATGTTGAGCATCAATTACTTACAAATAAATTAATCTAATAAGATAGGAATAGCATTTTTAGGGGCCAGCCTGGCGGCATAGTGGTTGTTTGTCTACTCTGCTTCAGTGGCCTTGGGTTTGCGGGTTTGCATCCTGGGTGCAGACTTAGGCACCACTCATTAAGCCATGCTGTGGTGGTGTCCCACATACAAAAGCTAGAGGAAGATTGGCACAGATGTTATCTCAGCAACAATCTTCCACAGGAAAACAAGATGAATATTTGCAACACATGTCATGGCCAGTTTTTCTCTCTCACACACACACAAATAGCATTTTTAGTTACAAAAATACTTATTACCAAGTGCTCATCCTTTCCTAGATCTCAGATAGAGCAATGAACAAGATAAAAATCCTTTTCTGTATTTCTCATAAATAAGAGAAAAATGCTTACTAAAACTTATTTAATAGCATCACTTTTTATTGAAACACCTTTTTGTTTTTGATGGAGCAAAAGGAAACTTTACTTGATGACCCCACAAACATAATCATAAATTCTAATTATTTAGTGCTTCTAAAGCAGTATTTTTGTTAACTTACTTATCCAATTTTATTCTTTATCTGTCTTAAAATCTAGAAAGACTGCACTTCAATAGTTCCTTCAGTTATGAGAGTAGGACACAACAATTATGGAAAGTTTAAATGAAACAAATAGTGGCACTTGTCACCCCTCCTCCATGATGGCTCACTACTATTCAGATATTGATGTATTGCCTTTCTGTCTGGTACTTGTATATGTATATGCATTTGTGCCCTGAAAACTTGATTCTTGTATTCATTTATTCTTTAATTTTACAAATATGCATTGAACAGCTACTCCATGCCAGAGCAACCAAATACAGGAAGTCTGTTGATAGAGAGAAGAGCAGGAACCAGATTTGGGCGTGTTAGGTTTGACACGGGTATTAAGCACTCAAATGGAAAAGCTGACCAGGGAATTGCATATAGAGTCGTGCAGTTCAGAAGAGAAGTCTGGTCCAGATACGTAACACTTGGGACTAGAAGTTGTTTAAAATCACGAGGCCAGGGGCCAGCCCCATGGCTGAGTAGTTAAGTTCACGCGCTCTGATGCAGCAGCCTAGGGTTTCACTGGTTCGAATCCTGTGTGCAGGCATGGCACGGCTCATCAGGCCATGCTGAGGTGACATCCCATATGCCACAACTGGAAAGACCCACAACTAAGAATATACAACTATGTACTGGGGTGCTTTGGGGAGAAAAAGGAAAAAGATAAAATCTTTAAAGAAAAATCATGACGCGAGGGGCTGGCCCAGTGGTGCACGCATTAAGTGCACACGCTCCACCTCGGTGGCCCCTGGTTCACCGGTTCGGATTCCGGGTGCGGACATGGCATCACTTGGCACGCCATGCTGTGGTAGGTGTCCCACATATAAAGTAGAGGAAGCTGGGCACGGATGTTAGCTCAGGGCCAGTCTTCCTCAGCAAAAAGAGGAGGATTGGCAGCAGTTAGCTCAGGGCTAATCTTCCTCAAAAAAAAAAAATCACGATGCCAGATAAAGCAGCAATGACGTTAGCATGAGTAGAGAAGAGCAGAGCCAAGGACTAAGCCCTGAAACGCTTCAACATCAAGAGAGTGAGGAGAAAAGGAAGAACCAGGAAATGTGAGAGAGAAGGAGCAAGCAGTGAGGAGGAGGAAAAGCAGGGGCATGAGGTGTCTGGAAGCCAATACAGGCGGTGTAATCCAGCAGGAGAGTTCAGCTCTGTCAAATAGCTCCTCCAGGTCATGTGTGAGGATAGGGAAGAACTGGCTGTTGGATTTAAAGTGAGGAGTTCATTGGTGGTCTTGACGAGAGCAGTTTGCATGGAGTATTAGGGGAGAAAACTTGGCTGCGGTGGGATGAAGGGGAAGGGGAGAAGAGTTGGAGTTTGTGTGTAGAGGCCACACCTTCCTGGAGTTTCCCTGAAAGGAGAGTAAACAACATTGAGTGGTACTTCAAGAAGAGGTGGGAAATGGGGCGAAAATTAGGTTTTACTTTTCCTTTTAAAACAAAAAAAAAAATGACATCTGGTTTGAACGCTAATTGAAATCTAAAGGGGAGCAAAAATTTGTGTGAAAAAGAGGGAAGAACTGTGACGCCCATGAGAAAGAGAAAGGGACACCCTTTAGTCAAATATGGAAGAAGCTGAACTCCAGCAACAGACAGGAGGGCAGGAGGTGTGAGGGCAGGTGAGGCCTGGTGGTTAGTCAGCATGCCTGACTGTCTGAAATGACCCCTTTTGTCCACTGAGTGGACAGACTAGGCATAGGTTGGGATAGGCCTGGGAGGAGAAAGTCTAATGGTCATGAATTTAAGGTGAGACAGTCAGGGTGGTTGTTTTCTCCACTCATGTTCAGCTGATTGGCTGCAGGAAAGGAGAAGGAGAGATTCCAGATTCAGGTGGTATTGGTTAGGTCATGGAGTGGCCAGGAAAGCAAAATAAAGATCGTTATCAAATTTTCCTATTTAACATTAAGAGGCAATCCTGGCCTCTTTCCTGTGATATCAAATATCCTTTAAACATTTTTTTAATGCTTGTAAACACAGTGATGCATCACTTAACAATGAGAAATGCATCATTAGGCGATTTTCTCATTGTGTGAACATGATAGAGTGCACTTCCACAAACCTAGGTGGTGTATCTTACTCCACATCTAGGCTCTATGGTACTCAGCTCCTGGGACCACCGTCATAAGTAGGATCCATCTAAATGTCATCATGCAGCTCATGCCTGTAAATGCATGCAATAATATGTTGAAGTATTTCCCATTGTTAGATTTTTTATGTTCTTACTTATTATGTATAACATTACAATAATTATCGAATTTGAGAATCAAAATTGAGAACCAGTAAGGAAATGTATCCAAAAGAACAAAAGAAGTTGAACAAGGATTCCAAAGGAACAAATGGCTTTAGTTAAGATCTATTACTATAAAATACTTCAGTTCCCAAAATTCAATGGCTTGAAAAAAACAGCTATTTATTTGCTCCCACTTCTGCAATTTAGGTAGGACTTGGTGGGAATAGCTTATTTCTACTTCAGCATGCATCAGCTAAAGCAACTTGACTAGAAAAACTACGTCCAAAATGGTGTCACTCATGTGGATGTTGCTGCTGGCTGCTGGCTTGGAGCAAAGCTGGGGATATTTGAGACAATATATCTTAGAAATCAATATTTCATGATGGATATGAATTTTAGCTAGATTGGAAGAGTTTTAAAATGCTTCATTATTTTCCCCAAAATCTTTTAAAAACTTTTTGTTCTGAATTAATTACATATTTTATTTTATTTTATTGTTATTTCCCTCCAGGTGTACATCATTATATTTTGATTTCTGTGTAGATTACATCATGTTCACCACCCAAGGACTAATTACCATCCATCAACACACACATGCCTAATCACCCCTTTCGTCAGCCTCCCTCACCCCTTCCCCTCTGGTAACCACCAATCCAATCTCTGTCTCTATGTATTTGTTTACCATTTTATCTTCTACTTATGAGTGAGATCATACAGTATTTGACTTTCTCCCTCTGATTTATTTCTCTTAGCATGTTATCCTCAAGGTCCACCTATGTTGTCACAAATGTCCAGACTTCATCATTTCTTACAGCTGAGTAACATTCCATTCTGTATACATACCACATCTTCTTTATCCATTTGTCCCTTGATGGGCACCTGGGTTGCTTCCAAGTCTTGGCTATTGTGAATAATGGTGAAATGACCATGAGGGTGCGTGTATCTTTACCCATTCATATTTTCACGTTCTTTGGATAAATACCCAGCAGTGGAATAGCTGGACCTTATGGTAGTTCTATTCTTTATTTTTTGAGGAATCTCCATACTGTTTTCCATAGGGGCTGTAGTAGTTTACACTCCCACCAGCGGTGTATGAGAGTTCCCAGTTTACACTCCCATCAGGAGTGTATGAGAGTTTTCCCTGTCTTGTCTTGTTAATTATAGCCATTCTGACAGGAATGAGGTGATATCTCATTGTAGTTTTGATTTGCGTTTCCCTGATAGTTAGTGATGTTGAACATATTTTCATGTGCCTGTTGGCCATCTGTATATCTTCTTTGGAGAAATCTTTGTTCAGATCTTTTGCCCATTTTTTAATTAGGTTGTTAGGTTTTTTTGTTGTTGAGATGTATGAGTTCTTATATATTTTGGATATTAACCCCTTATCAGATATGTGGTTTGCAGGTATCTTCTCCCAATTATGAGGTTGTCTTTTCATTTTGTCAATGGTTTCCTTTGCTGTGCAGAAGCTTTTTAGTTTGATGT
Organism: Equus quagga; assembly: GCF_021613505.1. NCBI lineage: Eukaryota > Metazoa > Chordata > Mammalia > Perissodactyla > Equidae > Equus > Equus quagga. The sequence goes on along the minus strand of NC_060287.1, from coordinate 3,069,263 downwards.
AGTCCCATTTGTTTATTGTTTCTACTGTTTCCCTTGCCCAGTCAGATATGGTACTTGGAAATATGCTGCTAAGACTGATGTAAAAGAGCATACTGCTTTTGTTTTCTTCTAAAAGTTTCATAGTTTGGGGTCTTACATTCAAGTCGTTAATCCATTTTGAGTTAATTTTAGTGTATGGTGTAAGATAATGGTCTACTTTCATTCTTTTGCATGTGGCTGTCCAGTTTTCCCAACACCATTTATTAAAGAGACTTTCCTTTCTCCATTGTATGTTCTTGGCTCCCTTGTCAAAAATTAGCTGTCCATAGATGTGGAGGTTTATTTCTGGGCTTTCAGTTCCATTCCATTGATCTGTGTGTCTGTTTTTCTGCCAATACCATGCTGTTTTGGTCAATATAACTTTGTCGTATATTTTGAAATCAGGGAGTGTGATACCTCCAGCTTTGTTCTTTTTTCTCAGGATTCCTTTGGCTATACGGGATATTTTGTTCCACACAAATTTAAGTATTCTTTGTTCTACTTCTGTGAAAAATCTTGTTGGAACTTTGATAGGGATTGCACTGAATCTGTAGATTGCTTTAGGAAGTATGACATTTAACTTTGTTAATTCTTCCAATCCAACAGCATGGAATCTTTCCATTTCTCTGTGTCTTCCATTTATTTCAGCAGTGTTTTATAGTTTTCAGTGTACAGATGTTTTACTGCTTTGGTTAAGTTTATTCCTAGTTATTTTAATCTTTTGGGTGCAATTGTAAATGAGATTGTATTCTTTTTTTTTTCTACTTTATCTCCCCAAATCCCCCCTGTACATAGTTGTACATCTTAGTTGCAGGTCCTTCTAGTTGTGGGATGTGGAACACCGCCTCAACGTGGCCTGATGAGCGGTGCCATGTCCGCGCCCAGGATCCGAGCCCTGGGCCGCAGCACTGGAGCGCGCGAACTTAACCACTCGGCCGTGGAGCCGGCCCCGGGATTGTATTCTTAATTTCTCTTTCCACTACTTCACTCTTAGTGTATAGAAATGCAACTGATTTTTGTATGCTAATTTGTATCCTTCAACTTAACCATATTCATTTATCATTTCTAAAAAATTTTTAGTGGATTCTTTAGAGTTTCTTATATATAAAATTATGTCATCTGCAAATAGTGACAGTTTCACTTCTTCCTTTTCAGTTTGGATCCCTATTGTTTCTTTTTCTTGCCTGATTGTGCTGGCTAGAACTTCCAATACTATGCTAAATAAGAGTGGAGAAAGTGGGCAACCTTGTCTGGTTCCTGTTCTTAGAGGGATAGCTTTCAGTTTTTGTCCACGGAGAATGATGTTAGCTGTGGGTTTGTTCCTTTATTATGTTGAAGTACTTTCCTTCTATACTCATTTTATTCGGAGTTTTTATCATAAATGGATTCTGTATCTTGTCAAATGCTTTCTCTGCATCTACTGAGATGATCATGTGATTATTATTCTTCATTTTGTTAAGGTGGTATATCACATGGATTGATTTGCAGATGTTGAACCATCCCTACATCCCTGGAGTAACTCCCACTGGATCATGGTGTATGATCTTTGTAATGTATTGTTGTATTCAATTTTCTTGTGTCTTGTTGAGGGTTTTTGCATCAATGTTCGCCAGTGATTTTGGCCTGTAATTTGCTTTTTTTGTGTTGTCCTTGTCTGGTTTTGGTATCAGGGTAATGTTTGCTTTGCAGAATGAGTTAGGAAGCCTCCTCACCTCTTCAATTTTTTGGAATAGTTTGAGAAGAATAGGTATTAAGTCTTCTTTGAATGTTTGGTAGAATTCACTAGGGAAACCATCTGGTCCTGGACTTTAATTTTTAGGGAGGTTTCTGATTACTGTTTTGATCTCCTTGCTGGTGATTGGTCTACTCGAATTCTCTATTTCTTCTTGACTCAATTTTGGAAGGTTGTATAATTCGAAGGATTTATTCATTTCTTCTAGATTACCTGATGTGTTGCATATGGGTTTCCATAGCATTCTCTTATAATCTTTTGTATTTCTGAGGTGTCCATTGTAATTACTCCTCTTTCATTTCTTTTTCTTTTTTTTTTTTTTTGAGGAAGATTAACCCTGAGCTAACATATGCTACCAATCCTCCTCTTTTTGCTGAGGAAGACTGGCCCTGAGCTAACATCTGTGCCCATCTTCCTCTACTTGATATGTGGGATGCCTACCACAGCATGGCTTGCCAAGTGGTGCCATGTCTGCACCTAGGATCTGAACTGGATAACTCCGGGCCACCAAAGCAAAATGTGCACACTTAACCACTGCACCACCAGGCTGGCCCCTCTCCTCTTTAATTTCTGATTTTTTCTGAACCTTCTCTTTTTCTTTCTTGGTGAGTCAAGCTAAAGGTTTGTCAGTTTTGTTTACCTTCTCAAAGAAATAGCTCTTGGTTTCATTTTTTTTTCTATTTTTCTTAGTCTCTATTTCATTTATTTCTGCTCTGATTTTTATTATTTGTGGCTTTGTTCTTCTTTTTCCACTTCCTTTAGGTTCACTATTGATTGTTTATTTGAAATTTTTCTTCTTTGTTGAGGAAGGCCTGAATTGCTATGAACTTCCTTCTTAGAACTGCTTTTGCTGTGTTTCATAAATTTTGGCATGTCATCTTTTCTTTTTCATTTGTCTGCAGGTATTTTTTGATTTCTCCTTTTATTTCTTCATTGACCCAATCATTGTCCAGTAGCATTTTGTTTAATCTCCACATGTTGGTGGCTTTTCTTATTTTCTTCCTGTAGTTGATTTCTAGTTTAATACCATTATGGTCAGAAAGGATGCTTGGTATTATTTGATCTTATTAAATTTATTGAGACTTGTTTTGTGGCCTAATATATGATCAGTCCTTGAGAATGTTCCATGTGCTTTTGAAAAGAATGTGTATTCTGTGGTTTTTGGATGGAATGTTCTATATACGTCTACTAAGTCCATCTGGTCTAATGTATCATTTAAGTCCAGTGTTTCCTTATTGATCTGTTTGGATGATCTATCCATTGGTGTAAGTGGAGTGTTAAAGTAACCTACTATTATTGTGTTTTTGTCTATTTCTCCTTTTATGTCTTTTAGTAAATGCTTTATACATTTAGCTGCTCCTATGTTGTGTGCATAGATATTTAAAAGTGTTATATCTTCTTGTTGGATTGTTCCCTTTATCACTATGTAGTGCCCTTCATTATCTCTTGTTACAGTTTTTGTTTTAAAGCCTGTTTTGTCTGATAAGCATTGCTACATCAGCTTTCTTGTCATTGCCATTTGCATGGAGTATCTTTTTCCATCCCTTCACTTTCAGTTTGTGAGTGTCTTCAGGTCTAAAGTGCATCTCTTGTATGCAGCATACATATGGATTGTGATTTTTATCCAATCAGACACCCTATGCCTTTTGATTGAAGCATTTACTCCATTGACCTTTAAAGTAGCTATTGATAAGTATATACTTATTGTCATTTTGTTACTTTTTCTCTGGGTGTTTTAGTAGTTCTTCTCTATTCCTTTCTTGTTCTCTTGCTCTCTTCGCTTTTTGCTTTCTTTAGTGTTATTTTGGGATTCCTTTGTCTTAGTTTTGTTGTGTATTTATTATGGGTTTCTGGTTTGTGATTACCATGAGGATCATATATAATAACCTACATATATAGCAATGTATATTAAGTTGATGGTCTCTTTAATTTGACCTCTTTCTAAAAGCTCTACTCTTTTACTCCCCTCCTCCCACATTTTGTTTTGGATAGCATATCTAACCTACTTTTATGTGTGTATCCATTACCCACTTATCATGGAAATAGGTAATTTTACTACTTTTGTCTTTTGATCTTCATATTATCTTCATAGGTGGTTGATCTGCTACCTTTAGTGTATTTTGGCCTTTACCAGTGATTTTATTGCTGTTTTCTCTTTTTTTTAAATAATTTTCTTATTCTTATTTGTTGTCTTCTCTTTCCCACTTAAAGAAGTCCCTTTAGCATTTCTTGAAAAGTTGGTTTCTTGGTGATAAATTCCCTTAATTTTTGCTTGTCTGGGAAATTCTTTATCTGTCTTTCCATTCTGAAGGGTATCCTTGCCAGGCAGGGTATTCTTGGGTGGAAGTTTTTCCTTTCAGCACTTTAAATATATTGTGCCACTCCCTTCCAGCCTGTAAAGTTTCTGCTGAGAAGTCTGCTGATAGCTTTTAGGGTTTCCATTATATGTCACTTGTTGCCTTTCTCTTGTGGCTTTTAGGATTCTCTCTATCTTTAACTCTTGACCTTTTAATTATAATGTGTCTTGGTATGGGCTCCATTGGGTTTATCTTGCTTGGAGCTCTCTGTGTTCCTGTATTTGGATATCTGTTTCCTTCCTTAGATTAGGAAAGTTTTCAGCTATTATTTCTTCAAATACATTCTCTGCCCCTTTGTCTCTCTCTTCTCCTTCTGGGACACCTACAATATGAATGTTAGTGTGCTTGATATTGTCCCAGAGTTCCCTTAGACTGTTCTCATTCTTTTCAATTCTTTTTTCTTTTATCTGTTCAGCTTGGGTGATTTCCTCTAGTCCTTCCTCCAGATTGCTGATCTGGTCTTCTATATCATCTACTCTGCTATTGAGTCTCTCTAGTGAACTTTTGATTTCCAGTATTGTAGTCTTCATTTCTGATTGGTTCATTTTTATATTTTCCAATTTTTTGTTCATGTTCACACTGAGTTAATCCATTCTTCTCCCAAGATCAGTTTGCATCATTATGCCTTTTTGTTTGAACTCTTTGTCAGGTAGCTTGTTTATTTCTGTTTCATTTAGTTATTTTTTCTGGGGTTTGTCCTGTTCCCTTACTTGGAACGTATTCCTTTGTGTCCTCATTTTGCCTCTTTCTCTGTGCTTATATCTATGTATTAGCTAGGTCAGCTATGTCTCCTCATCTTGGAGAGGTGGCCTTAGGGAAGAGACACCTTCTGAGGCCCAGCAGTGTGCTTCCCTCTTGTCACCTGTTCCAAATGTTCCAGAGTATTCCCTGTGTGGGCTACTTGTGTCCTCCTGTTGTGGCAGGGTTTCTCTTACTGCTGGTACCCAGGGACTCTAGGCTGTCCCCTTGGCCAGTTGATTGTGGTTGCTATGGACACTTCAGTCATTTTAGCAGGCATGGGGAGCTCCAGCATAGCTGGCTGCAAGGTCTAATAGCACATTCCTGTTGCAATTTTTCTGATAACTGGGTAGGCCTCCAGTGTGGCTGGTTGCTAGGCTCAGGGACTTATAACTGCTGTAGCCCTCTGGTCTGCAAAGCTGTTGTCAGCTCTTTCAGGCTTGCAACTTAGTGGGGCTAGCCACAGATACGGGAGCACCCAATTTTTTCAGGCTTTGGAAGGTGGGGCTGATCCACTATGTGGCTGTTTGAGAATCACTAGTTGTCTGCAGTTGACAAGCCCCACCACCCACAGGACCACATATCCTATCAACACAGTCTTGCCCCATGCATGCACCCTGACCCCCTGGAGTGGACCCACTCACCCCACTGCAGAGGTCTCACATACTCCATGACTGCTCCACACACTCTACCTGCTTCTTGTGCTTGCCCTGCCCCACAGACGTGGCCCTACTCACCCAGCTTCAGAGGATCCAGGCACCCAACCTATGTAGGCCCACAAATTGCCCATGGGCTTGCTGTTGCTGTGGCCAGTACCTAGGACAGGCTGCCTGCCCTGGCTGGACTTGATTAAATCAATGCTCTAGTAGATGAGGCAGACTCCTGGCTAACAACCCAGGGGAAGAACTCCAATGGCATCTGCCAGTGTCTGTGTCAGCATGCATGTACTAGGTCAGAATAAGGGCTGCCGCCAATGTCTCAGTCCCTGGAGAGGTCTCACCTCTGACCAAGATGCACCCAGACCCTATCAGGTGAGTCACTTTTTACCAAAGGAGTGTGCAACTTTCTTTCTGGTGATTTAGGTTGTTTTCTGAAACAGGTGAATTTGTGTTGGTGCCCTTTAAGTGCTGGCTTTTTGCCTCGTGCATCAGATAGCTTTCCTTGGGTATTCCCCATTCTTGTTAGTAGTCAGCAAAGCCAGATATTATGAGACTCATCATGGTTGTGCCAAGTCCAAAGGATGCTTATAGCAGTAATGCTCTTAGGTCCCCCACTCCTTCAGGGAAGGCTTCATACCTTAGGCTTGCTCTGGGCCAGTCGTGAAGCTCTGTGGGTCATGAAGGTGGCTTTTTTCTCTCCAAAAGGAATTTCTGCCTCTTCTGCCTCAGTCAGGACTGTCCTTCCTTGAGGGGTTATTTTTATCCAGTTTTCAGCTCTCTCTCAGGGTTAATTTTTCCAAGAGTAGTAGTAAATTCGTTGTGTCCAGGTAAGGAAGTGAGTTCAGGGTTTGCCTATGCCGCCATCTTGACACCAACATCTTGAAAATTTATTAATTCTACTTTTTCTGATAGCTAATTTTTGCCTCGATTTTGTTGGAATCACTTTCTTATCTCTTTTAGGAATACTTTGCAGTCATTTGTATGGCCTATTAATGTGAATATTTATTTGGTTTATTTTCATTCTCTAGTTATAATTATTAAAATATTCAAAATTATGCTTCTGCCTTTGAATAGAATTTTGAACACATCTTACATGTTTTACAGTGATGTCGTCTGCTAAGTCATCAGTCATTGTGATTTGCTTCTATTTTATACAGTGCTTTTCAGCAGAGATTTGTTTTTGTTTGTTTATTTTCAACTTGTTGAGGGGTTTTTTAAAAAAATTTCTAATTTTGTTGATTGAATTTAAGAATTGGGACTCTACAATTTCTTCTTTGAGAAATACATTGAGGTTTTCTTTGTGGCATGTTCTATCTTCACCTTTTTTGGAGAATTTTTCATGAATTCAATATAAAGTTGTCTTCTCACTTTTTGGTCGCTAGGTTCAATGTTTCCCCTTAAATTTAACCTAGTGATTAGTTACTCAGGTATTCTATTTTATTCTAAGCATATTACACTGATTACTTGATTGGCTGAAGTTTTTAATATACAACAAGATTATTGCAGCAGATTCATGATAGAGAACAGTTGGACAGCATCATCTCTTTTGTAGACGTGTGATGTTTTCATTCAAATTAATGGTCTCTTACTATATGATTATTATTTGGCAAAATGCAATCTGAATAATCTATTCATTGTAAAGCCATACAAACAACTTAAAAAACCATTCTATGGTTTCATTATAATTGTGGAATAGACAAGATATTAGCCTCTTACATCTAGAATCACTCTGTGAGATAATCCCAAATTAAATATTGTTTCTGAATGTTAAAAATCGTATATCTGAATTTTATTTGTCTCTCCCTAATACTTAAAAATACTTAAGAAATACTTTTAAAATTGATTAAAACCTAAAAAGAAGTTACCACTTTTTTCACAGATGCCTCTTCCCACACGTGCAATGTCTGATGTTTACAAGTCTCTTGTGATAAAGTACATCTTGAATATTGATATTTTTACAGCTTAACTGTACTAATCATTTCATACACCTGATATAAAGCATAGCAAGTAGTGACTATATTAGCTTGTCGTTAACAGCACTGCAGTCCACGGCGTTTGCTGAAATCACATATCCTCTCTTTTGACTCTCATTTCACAGACTAGACCTCAGGATTTATTTTTACATTACTGCTATAATTTTCACTGAAAAGTATTATTTAGTTCAGTTAATATTTTTGCACAGCAAGTATTAATTAATAATGCTTGCTAAGTTTCTCATTGATAAGTTAAAAAATTTAAATGACATATCTGTATGCAATATTACAAAAGTCACAACTATTTGACTTTCACCATTTGCATACTAAGAGAATGACTATTACAATATTTCTATGGAACAGAAGACTACTTTCTTTGTGAACTTCATTAACGTGGATATTTTCCTGCTCTCTTGGTTTGGAATTACATTTGTCACAACATGAGCAGATTCAATGTGAATTAAATGCTTCCTAGGTAATATAAATAAAAATATTCTCAGAGGCAAGTCTGACTAATAGCTAATTATTCTTATAAATGAGCCTCTGTGGTAGAAGTTGTGAGGTTTGTAGGTATATTTTAATGCCATTTCAACAAATATACCTCTGTAACCAGAGAATAAGCCTCAATTGTGGAAATGGTTTGCTGGGGTTCCAGAACTATTTGCAAAGTGAAAGATACTCTGGGGTTTTTTTTTTTCTGTAAAACATGTTTATATTTTAAGTTTACTATAACACTATTATTTACAACTTCATTTTTTATCTTTTATTCCAGCTCTAAATATTATTTTTTTATCTTCAACTTTGAGCAGGGCAGTTTCCCCCTCAAATGTAAACTATGTCAGAGAATGAAGCATGTTTATTGCATCTATAGGAAAATAAAGCACTACATATAATTTCCCCAGGTAAAGTCACATGGTAAAGAAAAATTTTATTACAGCCTCTATTCTAGAATTTAGAGATGTACTTTGTTAATATTATTGATGTTGTTTTTGTCTGTTTTAAAGACCCAACATCCACATGGGAAATTTTAATGTTACCCTTATACTTCTTACAAAAAACTACACATCTTGAAGAAGATTCCACACACACACACACAGACATGTAATGTCTCAGTTATTGAAAGCCTAATCCAAATATATGTCACATGTAATGTTATGAACTGGATCTAGGATAGCAGATCTCTTGATTAGAACCCTCTATTCTCCATTTAATCCCTGTTCATCCTTTGGCAAGCTACTAAACTTTTCCAAGTTTTGAAATTCTTTTCTGTAACATGGGATTTTTACCCAGGGCCATTGTGTAGATTTAGGGAGATAATATATCTAAAGGGTGACGCATTCCTGGTACATAGTAGACACTTGCTATATATTAACTGTTACTTTTATTGTGATATTTTTTTCATATCAGTATAATTTTAAATGGAAGATAAGTATGTGCATATAAGTACGTGTATATTTGTTAAAAAATGACCACACTTTAAGGCAGCATATGATGGATGCTGCAAGGAGATCTAAGCAGGCTCTAGGTATTCCAAGAAGAGAAGATCATTTTTTTTCCCTGCTGAGGAAGATTCACCCTGAGCTAACATCTGTGCCAATCTTCCTCTATTTTTTTCTATGTGAGTTGTCACCACAGCATGGTTGCCAACGAGTGGTGTAGATCCATGCCTGGGAACTGAACCCAGGCCCCTGAAGCAGAGTGTGCCAAATTTGAACACTAGGCCACAGGGTCGGCCCCCAAGAGGAGATCATTTTTATTTGACATTTTCAGAAAAGAGCCCACAATTGAATCACACCCTTCCCAGTCACTGACACAGATTTACGAGTATAATTTTTCATGAAAATAAATTATACAGATAATTGATTGGATGACATAGGTGCGCTTTCAAACATACTAGAATTAATACATATTTTTGAAATAAAAATGGATTTAATTCAATGTATATAAGGTTTATAATTTCGCTCTCTATTGTATTTGAGTCCTTCAGGTGTGTTTGAGAAGCAAAGTACAGTATAATTGTTTTTAAAAGTCACAGGTTAAAAAGTACATGAAATACTTTTTAGAAAATATTTCAATTGGTTACTGCACAGATAATAACCTTCAGCATGCGGTCCTGAGTTAAATGCAAAATAACATCAGGAGCCCTGCTTCAAGAAATAATTGGGCCTTCTGCAGAGTCATTCAGTAAAATTACATTATTGTGTTTAGCTGAGAGGAGCTGTGTAGCATTGTATTTGTAAAATATAATTGCGAGGACAGCTGGCCTGAAAAAGGAAGAATCTTAATAATATATGTTGCTGAGGTGGTCGGTTGTTTACTCCCCATTATGAGAGTGGTTGATAAGAAGAACAGTCATTGCATGGGAAAGAGAAATTAATTCAGGAAAATAATGATGTAGCTTCTCATGTAGTTTCACTGAATTTTTTAAAGTGTAATGTATTGTTAGCCACGTAAGCACATGCTGGAGGATTTGTGCTCTTTGCTCCTGCTCCTGAAGCTTCAAACTTTCCATGGGGCCTTTCCCAGTTGGCTTCTTCTTTTATTTTCTTAACTTCCCTCTTGTAATGTAAACATGGGAAAGAGAAAGTGATAGAAGAACAAAGGATTGGCATATGAAACAGCTCTGCTCCCTCTGCATAAGGCTTTAATAGGGAAATGGTACCACACTGAGATGCTATGAATAGATTGATAACAGTGCGTTCATTTACATCAAATGGGCAGCCACTGGATGTTTTGCCATTTTAAAGTCAATTTCACTTTTACTTAAAGGCCTTCTAGATTTTTGCCCACTCTTTTTCAAATAGGACAATTAATTTTATCAACATAACCTTTCAAAGCCATTGTAAACTCACATGTGCTAAAATAAATGTCTTGATACCCTCATGATCATGAATTATACAGATAGCCACATGAAATATGAGGGAGAGTGTTTCATATACAACTTGCTATCTGTCATATAAATTCAACACAAGTCAAGGGAAGATGAAGAAAAATTTTTAGTTGATTATTAACTCCAGAGAGAACTATAAGCTTTAATATGATATTTAAAAGTAACTTGACTTTTAAATGGTTTTTCATTATACAAAAGAATATCAAGTAAATGTTTATCGTTATCCTCCCTAAAAATAAAAGCATTAATAAACACATATATTAATCATTTCTTGAAAACTAAAAGTTTCTATCTTTAGACAATGTCAGAATACTTTTCTCTTTAAAAATATTGGGGTGATGTGTAGTTTTATTCGTAAAAACAAAGTTTGTAATTTTCAGGTAAAGTATCTGAAGACAAAATTTTACTTCTTCAGCAAATATTTATTGAGGCTATTATGTGCCAGTCACTGTTCTACGCAGGAAACAAAATAAAGTACATTCTGGGAGTGATATGCAAAAGTGAAGGTAGATGTTCCATATTCAATGTCATGTCAGTAGTGACAAGTGTAATGAAGAGAAATTAAGCAGAGTAAGGAGATCAGTGAAGGAAATGCAAGTAGATTGGTCGAGGGAGGTCTCTCTGAGGATGTGGCATATGTTTGGGGTTTTTTTTAGAATTCTTTAATATTTTTAGTATTCCAAAATTGAGGAGGAATAAAAGCCGCCAGAAAATTGTAGGAAATAAATGGAGGAATTCTGTTCTATTTATCACAGGAAACCAAGTCAGATCCCTTAGCTATGAATACTAAGAGCTAGAAATGCTCTTAGTGGTTTCACTTATATAGAAAATATGATTTCAATGATGCACTGGTGATACCAAACCACTTGATCTCACGTTCATGTGCCCCGTCTGCAGCAAGTCAAACACTGAGACATGGGTGCACGGAGATGGAGAAACACCTCATTTGAGTCGGCCAATATGAGAAGGTGGGAGCGTGGGTTCACCCAAATCTGCCTCCACCGGAGCAAAAAGCAGTGGGGTTTTAGAGAGCTAAGGGCTTGGCAGGAGCAGCGTCAGAGAAAAAGAGGGGTCTCTCTCGATAAGCCCTTGGACCATCTGGCTGCCCGCGGTGCCATCCAGTGATCGCAACCGCCCTGAAGGCATTCTCGGTCTTCGGCAAAACTAACTCGCAAATCCTCACGACCTGAGTCACCCTTCAAGTTAAACAGGAAAACAGCAACTCAACAAGATTCATAACAAGCTCAAACGGCAATCATGTTCTTGTTGGATATCTTACTAACACTCTGGTACCTGGCTTCACAGGGAGATATTTAGAACCTATCTTTAATTCATTATATCTCGTTATCTTATGGGTTGAGAATTCAGGCAGAGCTCAGGTGGGCTATTCTTTTTCATGTGGTTTTCGCTAAGGTCATCTGGGTGTGCAGCAGCAGATGGGCTGGTCTAGAAGGTCCAAGGTGGACCTCACACATCTGAAGCCTTGGTGGGGATGACTGAAAGGCTGAGCTTGGCCAGGTGCTGCCAAGGAGGGTGCATATAGGTGCCAGGCAGCATGGTAGTCTCAGGGTAGTCAGAATCTTTATGTGGTGGCTCAGAGCTACCTGAGAGAGCATTCCAAGAAAGAGTAAATAGATGTTCCTAGCCTCTTAAGATCCAGACCCAGCACCTGCCCACAGCGTCATTGTGGCTGTACGTTATTGATCAGAGCAGTGTGGTGCTTACCCAGACTCAAGAGGGTGACATAGGCTCCATTTCTTCACAAAAGTGGAGTCAAAGAGTTTGCAGGTATCCTTAATTTATCACACTACCCATTAAAAAATATCAAGGAGGCCAGCCCAGTGGTGCAGCAGTTAAGTTTACACGTTCCACTTTGGTGGCCTGGGGTTCACCAACTCGAGTACCTGCTGTGGACCTATTCACCACCTTGTCAAGCCATGCTGTGGCAGGCGTGCCACATATAAAAAGTAGAGGTAGATGAGCAAGGATGTTAGCTTAGGGCCAGTCTTCCTCAGCAAAAAAGAGGAGGATTGGTGGCAGATGTTAGCTCAGGGCTAATTTTCCTAAAAAAAAAATCAAAATATATTCAAATCCAATGACCATAAGCAACTTCATCTAAAGTATTTGGATAGTTGTATAGGATTTGTTGCAATAGTGTGTGTATGTGAAGTATTTGAATCAAACCTAAAATGATATAGGTGTCATGACAATATGACATTTTCCCAATCGTGTACTCTAGAACTCATACATTGAAATCCAGTCAGAGAAACATTATTTAATTATATATTGAGGGTGGTGACATGAATCTGTGACATGCAGCAAAAGTTAATGCACTATCGATATTTCTTTCATAGAAAACTCTTCATAGATGGTTTATTTTGATCTCAATATTGGCTTTAGCATCTTTTAATTCTTACATGAAAGATACAATGACCATTCACTGTGACATAATGATCTCCTTTACTTTTAAATTCCCAATAAAAAAACTGCAAAATGGAGATATCTATACAATATCAAAATTATGATGTCGCTATTTGACTTGAAGGTCACATTCTTTTGGCAGCTCTGAGCTGTCAGTCCAATGAGAATGGTCTCTGCTTCCTTTGACAGATAACTCTAAGTTCCAAGCACAATAAAATCATCCTAGTATTCTTCGGAACTGTGGTACATTTTTAATCACTTTCATTCACTTGGTCTACTTTACCAGGACAGACAAGATCACTTAGAATATCTGCTACAGCCATGGAAATCCTTAATTTGGGGAACGATTAAGGACTTATAATAATTGGGATCTAACAGTAGCTATGAGTTAATATTATTAATTTTATTTTCTATGTAAAAGTGCTTTGCTTATATGTAAATTGCCAAACCTTTACAATGATATTGTTATGACGTTATTAATTAATATTTGTTAGGTGGAGCACAGGGTGCCGATGGGGGGCCAAACTTCAACTAGAGATCATAAAAACTGGAATAGCCAGTTGATTACTTGCAGGTCCCAGAGGAAGTACACAGCACGCCTCAAGTGGTCACACGAAGAGGTCAAGGCAGGGCATAGGTAGAGAGAGACAGGCAGGACCTGGGACACACGCTTTATTTGGGTTCCTGGGTGGAATGCTTTGGGGATCCCTGGTTAAGACCAGATTGGTCAATTCAAACCCAAAGAGAGGGGTTTTGGTAAGCCCCACGGGGGTCTTATCTGAGGGAGCGTAAAGAAAAGGTCCTGGGAGGCAGGGAGACTATGGTCTCAGTGGCTGTTGGGGAAGTCACATCAGGAACTTAGAATTGCTGTGACTGAGAGCCATCCAGGGCATGCCCTTCACCAGGAGCCAGTGCCAGTTTACCCCCACAGGCTGCTCGGCCAACGAAAATCGACGTGGAAGCAGCAATACCATGGAGTAGCTTAGCCAAACTCTTGACAGTATCTTACGCAAGAACATGTAAAGTTCTGGAACAGCATTTGCTCCACGATAGCAGTTCTGTGAATTGTCCAAATTCTGGTTTGTACGGACAGCAAGATTTACACTTTTCCTGAGTTCACTTGAGATTTAACAGGGATGCTTATTTCTGTATTGTCAGGCAAGTCTGAGCATGGCTATGTGCACTATTAACCCGGATACAATATACTTGCTTCAGAGACTCCTTTTATTTTATCCATTTGAAGACTTTCTGACTCTAGGTATAACTAGAGCTTATATTAACTAAATAAGGTCTTTCAAGACCTAACTTTTCACTATTTACTTTTAAGGTAAACAACCTGGAAGATATACGTCTTCATGAGTTGGAAAACCAAAATTCTCTTTGCATTTTTGCTCATTAAACATATATAAGTTACGTAGAAACTGGCCCAGGGCACTGCCAGTTGAAATAAACTAAAAAGGAAACTACTTTCCATTCTCCTTGTGCTGGTCTCATGGAATAGTCTCATTCACTCTTTAAACACGTCTCTCAAGTCTGACCATGGCTGGGAAGTTAAGAGAACATAATCACAATCTGGTCTCCTTGAATTGGGTGTGTCTGCTGGCCATCTTTCCTTTCCTCATTCACAATCCCAAATTAGCCTTGCAATTAATTAATAATCACTTTAATTCCTTCCCTGAAAAGCATGATAAAAAAGTTATATCCCCAAATTGAAATGTCTAGAGAGATAATCATCTGGAGATGAGGATAATACCTGCCTGACTTGATTTCAGTCTTGATATTTGGGAATATTTGAAAACCTAACTAAACTTTTTGTTTTCTTTCAAATTCTGTACCTTTTTTCTGGGCTTTTAGTGTTAGATAAACCTAACTAGAGATGATTTGATAATTTTTATAGGAAGCATTTGAGAAATTTATGTAGGAAACACTCATAGCACTGTGTTCCTTTAGATTTACCAATTTTATTTTCCAGAAGCCAATAGCTGTGGATCCACAAACATTGAAAAACAAGAGCTAACTCTTACTGAGGTGTTACTGTACGAGCTTCTTGTGAATTAGCTCATTTAATCTTCATGATACCCCGATAAGGAAGATACTTTTTTGGAGGGGAAGAAGGAGTCATCCTCAATTATAGGTGGGGATTCTAACCCAGAGAAGGTCACAGTAAATGGTAGAATTGGGATTTGAAGTCAGGCTATTTAGCTTATCTTGTCCTTACCTGCTATATTGTTCTTTCTCTCTATATTAGATTTAGGAAGAAATTATTCGTAAAAATTCAATAGCCTTACGATAAGTCAAAACAGAACCAACACATTCAAAATTGCATGGTGTGAGTCATTGCATAATTTTCAAGTCTATGAACTTCATTTATGCTGAACTCAACACCTTAACCACATAGGAATATCTGATCTTAACCTCTTTTGGTGATGGACACTCTTCTTCATCATTTCCTGTGTGTAATATATGATTATCATTTGGATAGAAATGTGTGTGCATATATGTATTTATATACAAAACAGTCATGTGTTTCTTAACTATGGGGATACGTTCTGAGAAATGCATCAAGTGATTTCATCATTGTGCAAACATCACAGAGTGCACTTACACAAACCTGGATGGTATAGCCTACTACACATCTAGACTATATGGTACCAATCTTATGGGACCACTATTGTATATGTGGTCTGTTGTTGACTGATATGTCATTATGCAGCGCATGACTGTATATTTACAGAAATGTGTATATATATATATATACATATATATACACATTTCTGTATAAAAATGTGTATATATATATTTCTGCATGCACATAGATATACAGGAATGTATATATATGAATGTGTATATGTATAATGTATATTATAATATATATATTAGGAAAAGTATTGTTATTACTATTAGATTTTAAAACATAACTTTCTTTTTAAGTTTACATTGTTCTGAGGAGCTTCGAGAAGGAAAAAAAAATGAGTCAAATTACATTTTGGAATTTCTTTTTCCTAAATTAATGTTCTACATTCAGTGACCTCAGGAAGATATTCCAGAAAGGGGAGATAAACAACTTTAGAAGGTGGAAGCATTTCACGTATTTTGATGTTCAACAACACGGACTGTTAAGTGACTGAAACATTGCCAAGAAAAGTAAAACTCTGATGTCTAAACAATAACTATTTTTCTTATATTTACAACTGGTCACAGTACTTAAATGAATTTTGATCTCATGACTCACATCAAACACATACCATTAGATACAGCAAAATTCACTTTAGGAAATTTCCAAGATGATTTATAGAATTTCTTAAAGGTGTAAGAAAATTTCTACATTAATACTTAGGAACGAGGGAAATATTTCTTAAATACAGTAAGACAGAAATAGCAAGAGAAACTTTTTCAAAATGGCTGTTTCTTATAGCTTGTTTAACAGAGCCTTTCTTGTGAAATCAAAAATGTAACCCGTCAGCAAAATGTGCTTGCTAACTTCTCGCGTGTAAAACGACCAGCACATTTTCCTTAAACGCTATTACAGGGTGCAAGTTTTCTGCTCTGACTGTGCTAGGTTTGGACTCATTAAAGTATAAATTCAAAAAATTCCTATTGGAAAAGCATTACAACTAGATGCCCATATAGGCCCTTCTCATGGTCTCTTCAGAAGTGAAGAGATTTTTTCAGACATTGTTTAGTTTTAGCATTTGGTCAGCGAATCAATAAATGTAAAAGTTGTAACCTCGATGGAGATCTGAAAAGATTTGACGTTAGGTGTGGATGTGAAAGAGCAAGAATTGTTGAGACATTATCTTGGCAGTGCTTTCTGAGAACGTTCTAAGTTCCCTGAGGCTGGGACCATCTGCTTTTCATCTTGAGTTGAACACAATTTCTGACACATAGTAGGCAGTTAAAAAATATTTGTTGGATGGAAAAATGACTGAATGTACTTAACTGTTCCTGCTTAGCATTTAGAGGTTATTTTTAAAACTGTTAGAGTGACAAATATACTCATTGAAAACAGCAGAAAATATTTTCCTTTCACAAATCTCCAAGGCCTTTTGTGAGGTATGCTGGTTCCCCAGTGTGCCAAAAGCTGTAGTCACTGTTTTCTTTTAATGCAAGCACCGTGGAAGTCTTTGATTAAAGCTTAAAGAACCTAACTTTGTACTTCCAATTGTTCTCTTTGTGGAAATGTTAATTTATATCTTGAATTTTCCATTTTTTAAAATATCATTAATGGTTTTTCTGCATGATGACTTATAAGCAGTTTTCCTTAAAAACAATTCTACCTATTAAATACCACTTAACAATTATTTTATTATACATAACCCTCATAACAACCCTAAGATGTAGGTATTACAATTATCATTCCTATTAAACTAGGCCTGGAGACGTTAAAGAATCTGCCCGGGTTTATTCGACTAGTAATAGGGCCAGACTTGAAGACTAAACTGTCACCACCATACGATAGTCTGCGGTAAAGTTATTTTTGTTGGCATTGTAGTATACGTGCCACATTTATTGCTTTTATATACACATTTTATTAATTGATTTCTGAGTTTATATATAATCAATTTAGAATCTTTGCTTTAGCAAATTAATTTCTTTCAGTCTAGAATCAAAAGTACAAGGCTGGAAATGTCAATTTTCAAAGTATTTCATACAAATAATATAATTTATTTTTAATATTTTAAAATGTATTTTCTCTTACTTTTCAACATTCTTAAAAGGGCTTCTGCCCAGAAATATAAAAGCCTGAAGAATAAAGACAAAACTTGTTTATTTTTAAACACTAGATTTGTTTTTCAAATGGTAAACACTTCAATTTGTTTTGTTTTCTTACTTCCCAAAATGCTTCCATAGTCATGCCTGGATACAGGTCCACTGGTTTATGATATTCTAGTGTTTTTCAGGCAAAGACAAGTTTATTTTTTTCATACCATTCTTTTATTAATCTAAGCCAATATACCACTAAAAATTCTATAAGAACAACTGAATTAAGGGACAAATCTGAAACCATATTGTCCAGAAATGAGTGGAAAACACATGTATTTAAATTACAAAAATAAGTGCTCATATTACTTCTTCAATCAGCACAATTCAGATATGACTACTGATGGAACACACTCTCCGAGAGCCATAATTGTATTCCTATTATGCTATTTGGATGCTCTTAGCTGCTTGTGTGTCGGGAACCACATCATGACCACAGAACAGACTGTTTCTTGCTGAAAGCAGCAGCACTATAACATAGTTCTTTATGAAAAGAGAGGCCAAGTACCGCCATGTTCATATTTTTGCATTTTCATTATTTTTGGAAATTGCTTCTATTTTCAAAATTAAACATTCATCAGGGTGGTTATCATATCCAGAGATAACTATATAACTCAAAGTTATTTTTCTTATTGTGGTAGTGTAACAACTGATTTAGGGGGTCAATATAAAACCTTAATTCTATTATAATCCTCTTAGTACCCGTATTTCTCTTTATATTATCTAGATGGACAAATAAATTGACCAATAAATATGTAACTTATTCATAAGTGAATAAAAACCCATAAATTTAGAGGAAAGACTTCCCCTGATTGTGTATGGAGATAAGCAATCCCTAGCTCAGTCCGTTTACATATTGAGTAAATTAGAGAATAAATGAATGAACTGTGCCCATCTTAGCTGTTTGTGAAAAAAGTCACAGTGTGGCCATGGTGGGAGACCATAGATGCCCACTGGAATATTACACATACTAAGGGAGAGAGGAAATCTGCCCCTTTTTTAATTATCGGAGTTTCTTAATGGCATAAGGTGAGGATTGTTGGTTGAGGTGTCAGAGACCCGAATGCTTGTCAGTTCTGCATCTAACGCTGTGTGTCCTGTTGCTATTTATTTAACCACATTGGGTCCCAATTTCTTCATAAAGACTATCATCACTTTCCTTGACTCATAAATTTGTGGTGGCTATCAAAAGTTAAAAGATACTGTGCAAAAAGAACCTCCCAAACAAAAAACATTGTCAACTGTAAAGAGTCACTAAGAGATTTTTCTTATCAATATAAAATTGAAAATTGTCTGGAGTTTGCCTTATTTAGATGGAATCTCAGCCCTTAGTAGCTCGTACCTTTTAAATCTTTGGAATTTTCCACGTCTACCCCAAGAATAGCAAATGAAAAACTTCCTTGATGAGTTTATAGATCACAGAGATGACCAGGGAAAGCATGCACGTCATTAAATCAGATGACTAAACCGAAGCCATCATTCCAGATTGCCCCGTAGTTTCATGTACCCAAACCAACATCAACAGTCTTGTGTGTATGTGCATGCTCTCATGTGTGTTTGTGTGTATATTTGTCTGCATGTTTGTCTTTATAATAAACGCTTATTATCCCTTCAAGAAAATGTGCTAATATTCAACTCCTGAATAATCCACTGCATGTAGGAACTATTCTAAGCCAATAGTCTATGTCTTCTAGGAAACCCCTCACAAAGAAAAGGGATTTGTGTTTCTCACAGGACAGCAGAGCACAAAGATATTTTACAGGAGAAATAACTAGTTTGTCCAAAAAGACCAGTCTTGGGCCGGCCCGGTGGCGCAGCGGTTAAGTTCGCACGTTCCGCTTCCCGGCAGCCTGGGGTTCCCCGGTTCGGATCCCGGGTGCGCACATGGCACCGCTTGGCACACCATGCTGTGGTAAGTATCCCACGTATAAAGCAGAGCAAGATGGGCACGATGTTAGCCCAGGGCCAGGCTTTCTCAGCAAAAGAGGAGGACTGGCAGTAGTTAGCTCAGGGCTAATCTTCCTCAAAAAAAAAAAAAAAAGAAAAATTAAATAAAAAAGACCAGTCTTAAAAAGACACATGTTTTATGTTATCTGGTGGAAATGATGGACTGATATTCCTTGTAAAAGGGATCAAATGGCAATAAGAGGAAGCATATCTGATAGCTACAATATCAGGAACAATTAGACAAAAGGGGACAGCAGCACATAACAGACAGCATACATCTGTTGCTACAGTGTGACTCCTCCAAGGAATCCGAGGATTACACAGAAAGATGAAGGGAATTTCATACATTTTGTCTCTAGTTGACATTTCAGCTGCAGAGATACCATAAACTTGTTTTCAGGCTAGACTAATACAAGCAAAAAAATCTAAATCTCATTAAGCACATGTGATACTCAAGAGAAAAAGAAAATGTGATATTCAAGAAAGAAAAAACTTTGTTTTCCAATAGTTAGCTAAAAGAATATATACTATTTCTTTTGTTGAAAGAGTAGAGTCAGTCTTGAAATAATAAAACTTTGCAATACACACAGCAAGAAGCTAATTTATGATTACCACATAGAAAGGTACTCTTTTTTCTATTAAGAAATTGAGGAATGACCATGTTTAAGTTGTACCAGGTTTCAGTGGCTGTGATGTCTTATTGTAATCAGCTATCTAATTATGTTGGAATGGTGTAAAATTTATGTGAATTTAACTGTTCAGTGGTCAAGATATCCCAAGTTAGCACATAGAGCTTGGAAAATGAAAGCAACGTAGTCTAAAACTTTTTAGGAAAAGATAATTTTTTTGTGGTAAAGTATTAACCTATTGTTCAGTTTCAAATACACCTATCTACTTTCTCTTTTTTTTGAAAGATTTTATTTTTTTCCTTTTTCTCCCCAAATCCCCCTAGTACATAGTTGTATATTCTTTGTTGTGGGTCCTTCTAGTTGTGGCATGTGGGACGCTGCCTCAGCGTGGTTTGATGAGCAGTGCCATGTCCGCGTCCAGAATTCGAACCAACGAAACACTGGGCTGCCTACAGCAGAGCGCGCGAACTTAACCACTCAGCCACGGGGCCAGCCCCTACTTTCTCAGTGAAGAATTATGACTAAAAATATATTAATGATCCTTTCTTTAATCAGCACACTTAACCCAGGGGACGTTTCATTTATAGTGTCTACTCTTAAAAGAAACCACAACACAATGAACAAATATGATAACTGAGGACTTATTGAAACTATATTCTAAAATCTCTGATATATATTCTTCTATCATCCTAGGAACAATGAAATAAAACTTACTTATAAGAAATATGCCAAAATTATGTTGCAATATTTTCTTCTATAAACTTGGCAAATAGTGATTTTTACTGTGAAACCAATAAAAGTATTTGGTATGATTCTTATCACATCATTATTTTTTTCAGCATGCCTTCAACTTTCTCTAACTTACACATGCCATTGGGACAGAGAAACATCGCCCAGTTTAGTAGCACACAGCTGATGCTATGGAAAGAGAGTTTGCTTTGCCTTTGGAATAGTTGATATCAGAATGAGGGGTCGGCTGTTTTTAGGTTAACAAGTAAAGAGAAGTATTTGTTGGGGTAGAAAGGTTAACGTACATAGTTATTTTTCAGTGACCACTTTGCATTAGGTCATAGGTTGTTTAATGACTTAGTCCACTTGGAAATTTAAAAATTCAGAGGGTCTTGGGAGAAAAGAAAAGAAAGAGTTACACAGTGCTAAAATATTTAGAAATATTAATTGCTTTTCTCCTACAAGGCTGTGGTTTATATAACGTTGAGTTAAAATACAGAAGGACTTCATTGGTAAAAGCAACAGATGCAGGGAAATTCAGATATAATGATGGTGATGATTATCTATGACGTACACAGTACTCATATGTGTCAAGAATTTATCTAAGACACACGTATAGATAAAAGATAGATAAATAGATATGCATATATATAACACATGTATATAGAGAGAGAGAGATACATGTCGATATGTATATGTACACATAGATATAAGACACTTGTGTATGCATATATGGAGAGAGTAAGACAGAGACAGAAAGAGAAAATGTCTTTACCACAATCAAGCATGAGGTAAATACTATTATTACCTCCATTTCACAAAGAAGAAACTGGCACTAAGAATCAAATTAACTTTTCCAATATCAAACAGCAAACAAGATGTGGAGGCAGGATTCAAAATCAAAAGCAGGAAGGCCTTGGAGTCCGCATGCTGAACCTCTGCACCAACCTGGCTTTCACTGCTCATTAAAGCCCCAAGCTTCTATAAAGAAGAAAAATGTCAAGTTGTACCCCTAAATCTCCCTTCAAGCAAGTAGCTTATGGTCAAGTTGTTATTTATTGTCCCTCATTCCAAAGTGGTTCAAACACTTGACAAACTTCAAAGTCTGTTGTGGTTGAGTTTAAATCCTGACCAACACGTCACTTACTGGATGTGCGACATGGGGTTAGTCACTTACCATTTCTGAGCCTCAGTTTCCTCATCTCTAAACAATAAGGAATAATAATTTTCTTTTACTATTGTATACAGAATTAAGCAAAGATCAATCCTATGTGATCAACGTGAAAATCTTGGCATAGAGGCCAAGAAATAGAAAAGGCCTAATAAATGAAATTGTTATTATTAATATAAGGTTGCCATCATCATCATCATCATCCTTTGGCATGATGTTCACTTTTTTTAGACAAATTAATAATTTGCAAGAAGCATTTCCTAAATATATATTGAATAATGAATAAATGTTCATGCTATCCTGCAACATTTTAAAGAATATCAGCTCTAGTGTATTGATACTCTGATTGTTTTAGACAATACTAGCCCTTTACATTAAATTGAGAAAATATGCTTTCAAGGTGGCTTCTAAACAGTAGAATTTCATGATCCATTTGCAGAGATGGCCTAGGAACCACTAAGAAGTGATTCCTTGGGATTAATACATTATTATGTGTTGATGCGTCTCCTTCCAATGTATACCCATCCCTCTCTATTCCTTCACTGAGCCCAAAGCTATATTCATATTGGTATCTATCTGACTTCAATTTAATCCCTGATAAACTTTTGTGGTCTAGCCTTTTGCTCTGAGCCTTTGGATTCATCTTTTTCTACAAGAATAGCCCTGATAACTTCTGTACTTAACTGGGGTCTTAAAGCCCAGTTATGTTTATGCAAAGCCAAGTTAAGTTATGTTTAAGGAAAGCTGACATCTGGCATAAGAAACACCTTGTCATTAAGCCATCTTTGAGGAATGAAGGTCAGTTTTCAGAGATCCTCAGCTCTTTATGTAGATAGTCTCCACAGTCTTGAACATCTCTAAAAAATATAATGCTTTATATATATAAAAAATTTACCATGTCTGGTGATCCCATTTTAAACAGATTTATTATTGAGATCACATTGTAAATGTAGTAACAAAAGACTAGTGTTTTCCTTCACAAGAGAAAAAGTTTCTCCACAGACTCCTTACAATTTCTCTTTCTTTTTCTTTTTTTAAAAATTAGCAATAACAGAATAATGATCTTTATATGTAGATCTAAGAACCAAAACATTTTATTTGGTTCAACAAACACTTATATTGTACCTACTACTAATGATATCAGCTGTGATTCATTATCTATTTCACATTCATTATACATTTTAATTTTGGAAAGAATCCCATAAGGTAGGTATTATCTCCACTAAAAAGAGAGGGAAAACTAAGATCAAAGAGATACATAGTACAAAAGACAGTGCCTGCACTTAATAAACTTCACAATTTACTATGGTGGGAGACAACTGTGAACACAAAAAGCTTAACACTAGCAATGACATAAGAATAGGCTATACAAGCCCCCTATATAAGCAAAGTGCTTTGAATGCACAGAGTAAGGAGTACATGATACTGATTGGAGAAAGCTGGGAGGAACTGGCCTTTGAGGCAACTTGAAAGAATGAGTGAACATCTGAAAATGGGGGAGAGGGCTGTTGAGGCAGAAGAAACAGTTCGAGCAAAGGCACAGAATGTGAAAGCGTGATGTATAATTGGAAGAGAGAAGGTCAGCATCTCTACACTGACATGTGGCTGTAGTATGGAACGTCTGAGGAGGAAAGCAGGGGAGGCATCATGGTTCAGAGCTGCTCGTCTCAAACTTCAGTGCACGTCAGAATCACTCAGTAGTGATTCCTGCGTGGGCCCAAGACTTTCCATTTCTAACAAGTGACCAGGTGATGCTAATGCTTCTGATTCAGGGAGCACATTTTCTGAATTACTTGTTTGGGGACATATGAGTTGTATATTTTACTTCTGAATTAAAGTTAATTGCAGAATGTAAAAAATTTTATTGTTTATAATTAGTAAAACAAGATTCAATTTTGGCCTGCAATGTTAAAATCCTATGAGTGAAAGGGTAATTGAATACAAGCCTGAAGGGCCTACTGAGAAAGGACATATTACAATGGAGTCTGCAGTTCATATGACTGTATAATGGAGTGCTTGCTCACAGCCTTAAGGATGAAAGCACTGTTGATATTGGCCTAAGACCAAGGCGCTCCTAAGAGCAATAATTAAAGTAACAATCAGTGCCCTGGCTGTAGAAACACATCAACAATACACCCCAAATGGAGACTAGAGTGGCAAAGCAACACTATGTGACATATGCTAAAGGAGATGCCTTGTAAGAAGAGACCAAAGAAAGGTCTTCGAGGTGTCTCTATTTGAAGAACTACTGCAAATGGTCATGAAGTGATATGCAGCCCAATGATGTCCAGCTGAAGTGGACAGGGGGAATGAAAGTCCACCTCCAATCCTTGCACCTTGATACCTGACATTGAGGCACGGATGCAGTTTTACCGGCACAAAATAACCATTTGTCTAGATGGTGCATCCCTTTCTCATTCATCTCCCCATTTTGGGAGTCTGTTTTTTCATTAAAACCCAGGAAGCCAAAGAATTTGGGACAATCTGTTAGTTCCTGAATTATGGAGAGAAAGCAAGCACAATCCTAAGGCTGGTACTGTAGTAGTTGGTTACATGACCTTAAGTAGGTGGTCTAACTCTTCTGGGCTACAGTTCCTTAAAACACAAATTGAAGTAGGTGGAATATGTAATCTCAAATACTCTTTCATCCCTGAAATTTCACAATTCTACATTTAAAATAAAGGAAGAGAGTATGTGAATAGCAAAAAAATTCACAAGCATTGATACCCAGCAGATCTGGGTTGAAATTCAGAATACTTCCTTGTTGAATGGCTTTGGATGCATCATTTATTCTGAGTTTCTGCTGACTCATCTGCAAAATAGGGGCAATAATTCTGACTTCATAAGAACAAGTAAAACCAAAGAACAATGGCTTTCATCACAAATATTTTCTTAAACTCGTTGAAGAAAAAAATTTCTCCCATTATTTTTCTGCCATTGGTAAGATAAAGAACCACATAGAATGAAAATTCACACCACCCCCATATCAAGTCTCTCCTCTGAATCCTACTAGGTTTAAATCCATAGATAAATTTCTTTAAAAACATAGGAAAGAAGGAAGGAAGAGATGGCAAGACATGGAGGAGAGAAAGAGGGAAAGGCTATAGAAGAGAAAAGAGATGTCTTTTAATTCTAGAAGAAAACTTTCTTTGATCCACAATGACTAAATTAAATCATGGCAGAACAAGGACACATTGAACACACGGAAAGTTACATACAATACAAATTAAATTTCCAACAGCTATATATATGAAAAGGATGACCACAAAAGAAACAAACATAAATGGCAAAAGGAATATTTAATGGGTATCTGTATAAAGAAAAAAATCAGTCCATAAGATCTTAAATTCTCAGGAGGGTTCTTACAGGATGAGAAGTGCAATACTATTTTCTAGGAATGCTGGAAACAGTGTGGGCCTAGGGGCTGAAACCAAATCCTATCTGAATCTTGATTCCAACACTGGTATGCCAATAATGTGAGCTTGGGCCAGTTATTTACATTCTCTCACCTTAATTCTTTCATCTATCAAATGTAGATAATACTACCTACTTCTCTGATGAGTTTGTTGCTTACTAACCCAGTGCCCACATAATAAAATCAACTTAAATACTCTCAGCCCAGTTTCTGAGCTATCTCTAAGTTTTATCTCTTATTGGGATTAAAAGAGATATTATATTTAAAATTCTTGCACACAGTAATCATTCAATAAATACTAGCTTTACTAATATTAAAGGATTAGCATAAATGTGCTCTGGGAACATGCAGTTAAAGATATTTACATATAGATACCATCATTTCAATTATTTTAACATCCTAGGATTTTTAGCTCTGTCAAATTAATCTAAAATATTTATGCTTTCTTCAAAAACTGATAAAGGTTAAATGAAGATTAAAGAATTAATTTTCTACAGATCTGTTACTTTTTATGGGACAAAGGAGAAATATGGCCACCTCAAGATTCACATTTTCTATACAAGTCAAGTCATATCACCACCATTTCTGAATGTTGGTCAATTTATCCAAGCAACCAAACACAGTGACACCAGCAGTACCTGCCTAAACACAAATGAAACAGTCAGCCATCTACGTGTGAGCCCTGAACATTGTTTTCCAGAAATCTCAAGATGATAATGCCCCAACAAGTATCCTTTATCTTCTTAGTACCTGAAATTCCAAACTTTAGTGTTTAAGTTTAAAGCTACCATCCTTCCTATCACATTCCGATGCTCCTGAAATACGCATTGTCTTGTGTAATCATTGGCCTCCATACTTATTCTCATTTACAGTCATAATTTTGACCAACGGCCTCACCTAACACAGTCAGCTTCATAATCCGGGTGACTTTGCCACTCCTTGTTGACTATGTATTTATAGTCCAAATGTAAGCCCATTTGAAATGATTAGAGAGCGGGAATACTGCTCAGGCCACAAACTAAATGTTCTCTTATTACCATATTTTATAAGCAAATATGTAGGTACATTGTATAGATTTGGGAAAGTACAAGAAGTCAATGAAGAAAATCAGTATCACTTTCCCCTCAGAGACACCCTATGTGAAGAGCAACATAGAACTCATACTCTGCTCTTTTCATACATCATAAGTATTTTCCCTGGTGATTAAATATTTTTGTAACTGTTCTAATGAGTGTGTAATATGCAGTCACACATTTGTACTATAATTCATTTCAACAACCCCATCGTTGATGCCAATCTTTTAGTATCATAAGTGCATGACAATAAATATATTTATAAATAAACATGTGAGAATTATGTATTACTTCAAAATAACTTCCCAGGAGAGGAATTCCTGATCCAAAGTTAATAAAGCATCTATTTTTGGTAAGTATTTTGCTTTCCAGAAAGATAGTACCAGTTAACATCAAATAAGATGGCTGTTTAAAATTTTTGCAGTAATATGTACTTTCAGTTTAATGGAAATATAACTAATTCATGTTCATTGTAGAAAATTTAGAGAATATAGGAGAAAATAAAAAAATTCCACTGAAAAATTTTACTGTTTACAATGAATAGTTCTTTGTTTCACCAGAGCTTTTTTGTGTGTATTACACACAAAGGACAATTCAAAACTCAGAGGAATCACTCTAGACATGACTGTCTCCCTTTTGTCTAACACCAAGTTCACCGGCCCTCAGATATCCACCTATAGAATAACTCCTATGAGCTTTGGGGCTCCTCTCCAACCAATTTTCCACTATTTTTCTCACTTGTGTTGTTGTAAGTACCTCCTATCAGGTCTTTCTATGTCCAATCCAGCCATCTTATATTCCATACTACATGATGTTGGAGAATCTTCCTTGTGATATTGAAATACAACCCTATCATTACAATGATTACAATGATTCATTTAAGATAAAATTCTGGTTTTTCAGTTGTGACATTGTTCCCTTCATTCATCTCTTGACATTGTTCCAGCAGTAATTTGCCCTCAGGCAAGGCCAAGCCACTTGTTCTTCCCTGACTGTGTTGCTTTCATTAGTATGTCAATTACAGATGGACGCTTTCTGTAGCTAGCAGGGGCTCTGGAGGCACACTGCCTGTGCTGAAGTTCTGGCTGTGCCGCTGTTGACCTCGGGCAGTTAACTTACCTTTTCCATGCTTCAGTTTCCTCACTTGTAAAATTGGGATGGTGACAGTGCTTACCCGGGGATAGTTATGAGGACTGAGTGAGCTAATATTTGTAAGGTGCTTGGAACAGTAACGGGCACAAGTGTCTATTAAACAAGGGCTTTCCGTGTTGCCTGTTATACTGCTTAATTTGTACAACCTGCCTAAAGTTGATATCTCTCCAAAAGTTTTTCTTCTGAAACTAGACTGAGATGCCCGCCTCTACTCTTTTACCTTTGCCCTATCACTTTCACAGTGTTGAAACGGTCTGCATTTGTGACTCCCCAAACAGACAGTCGGAGTTGTCGGAGAGGAGACGTGGTCTTTCCTCTCTTCTTTGCCAGTATCCCAGCACAAAACCTAAGCAATGCCCTCCTAGTTGTGGTCTGTTAGTATCTGTTTTGCAAATGAACAATATTTTATAACTGGTAGTTTTGGTTAAGGTCTTGTTCACCACTTGTTCTTTTTGTGTGCATTATGTTTTCAAGACCCTAGTTAAATAAAAAAAATGTTTTAAGGGCCAAGCCTCATATTACAATAAATTACAAACTTGTAATCTAATTTTAAAAAGAGACTGAGTCAAAATCCACTTTGATCTGGTATTTTACTGTGTTGTTTTCACAGAGAAAACAAGGAGCACAGGCCACATAATACAATGAAAATTAACAACCAACCAGCCTTATTTACTGAGATCATAAGTTGTAGTAATCAGAACTAAACATGATGAGAGGACATGAAAGAAAAAAGTCATCTACCCTGCTTTAAAAGACAGTTGAGGTTTTCTTGGGTTTCAGAGCACACACCCACAAGATGATTTAGGAGTATCTAAAGATGTATAACAGGCTACAATTCAGAAAATAAGCAAATAAAAACATGCAGTGCCCATAGGTATAAAGAGGCCATAAATAGAACAAGTAAGACAGAAACTTTGACCTCAACATTTGAGTATTGAAGGGAGATAGAGTTTTAATTCAGATGATAGGAGATAGATGATAGATAAGACAGAGACAATTGTACAAAGATTTGAAGAGAGAAGGCTAAAATAGCTCAGAGAGATGAAGAGCTTACTCAAAGTACTGAAAGTGGAAATAAGACAGGCAGATGGAAAAGAAGTTTTTGGAGGATGGAAAACAATTGGCAGATTTTCTCTGCCTAACAGTCTATCAGAAAATGAAATAGGTGAATGTACTACAAATCCTGAAGTCTTTTCCACACGTGTCTAAGCAAGGATGAGTGAGGTAAAAGTACTTTGTAAATCATGTTATAAAAACATAGATATTCTTATAATACCACTAATATTATTATGTAGTTTATAACAACACTAGTAACAGTAAATAATAACATAATAATAGTATTACAACTGATGATGATGAAGATTACCATTATGATAATAGACTAGGGGAAGCAAGACATAAGGACAAATACAGATACTCTACATAGCGTTATTTATATTCTTGAAAAACTGAACACCTGGGTATCTAACATGAACTACACCAAAGAATATGGTATTCTTTTCCTAATGAAAAGAGCTTCAAAGGCAAATAAATAATTTCCAAAGTCTTTTGGTCTCTGAGTCTCTCTTACACAAGAGGAATTTGATGAGTTAAGTGTAAATGCATAAGAAACATGTGGATTACATTTTCTTTAAAAAAACACAAGGGTTTAAATATTAAGGAGAAAAAGTGTTTGGCACAGTGTATTTTTTGTGAAGCCAAACCAAAAACATTCAAGACAGTTTCAGATTGTAGTATGACCTTCAACGTTGTTGTGTTTATGTCTATTAAGCTAATCTAAAAATAAACACAATTTTTAACTAGGAGAACTGAAGCAATCAAACCTGCACAAAGGTATGGACTTGAAAGGATAATTTCTTAAGGGTTTTACTGAGTTTCTTCTTCGGTTTTTTTTTTTTTAATAATCTGTCATCTAGAGAGTTGTCCAAACAAATGCCCACCATATGTGTCATACTCTCTGTCTATTCCACTGTTTCTTTCTAACGTTTCTGGTTCACGTAGTAAGGAGAAAACATCAGAATATGTGTAAGAAAAATGTCAGTCCTCCTCTAGTGGTGGGATTAACTTAATTACAATGTGCACTCTTCAGTTGGTTCAAATGTGTTTTCAACCTGAATCATTTTTTAAGACTTTTGGCCTGTACTCTACTATAATCTCTGCCTATATATTTGTTGGAAAGACACTTTTTGGGATGACATTTTGTTTCCGTAAATAGGCAAGATTATTATGACACTTGAATAGCTGGCATATTTTGAGATTTACTGGTAGGTAAGTCAACGTGATGGAACATGAGCTACGACAGGTAATGTCCATCTTGACAGCCTACAGCAAGGGGAAAGAACAATGAAGTAAGAATAGGACAATTGGTGTTTTTATTTTTGTTATTTGCTGCTGGCTCACCTGGTGACTCTATTCAAGCATGCTGTTTCAGTGATTTGGGCTCATTTCTTTGTTCTCCTTGAACCAGAGGTACTATAAAGAGCATTTTGCTATTCCTCAGATTCTCCCAGTCATCTGGCTTTGCCCTCATCTCCTTCAGCCATTTCACACCAAGTATAAAATCCTGTCAGTTATTCCTTTGAACGTTTCCTCAAAATCATGCTTTATTTTCTCTTCCCATTGTCATCTTCCAAAAGTAGGCCCTTCCCTTATTTCTCTACCCCTAAAGTTTTAAAAAGGGAGAAATCATCAGTCTCTCTTCTATTTGAAGTATGCCCCATAGCTTGTTGACAGCAATTTAACACTGGAAGAATAAAAAATCTAAAGCAGATTTTTCATTCTATCACTGTTCTACTTAACAGTCTTCAACAACACCTTATTATTCAAAAGCTAAAAATCTAAACCAGAATACTACAAAGGAGTATTTACTCAATAAATATTTGTTGAAAGAATGTATTCCTCTCATTCATAGCCCTCCAAAACCTATATCCAAACCACCTCCACTATTTTTTGAAGCATACAAACCTTCTGTGGTAGGCAGAATGACTCTCCAAAGATGTCCATATCCTAATTGTTGGGACCTATGAATATGTTATGTTACATGGCAAAGGAGATTTTGCAGATGTCATTAAGGTTACCAACTTTAAAATAGGGAGTAGTCTAGATTACCTAGGTGTGCTCAATCTAATCACACCAGCCCTTAAACACAGGAAACATTTTCTGTCTGGAGGGAGAAAAAGTGTCGCAGAAGGTAAAGCAAGGGATATGCGGCAGAAGGGAAAGTCAGAGAGAGTCCAAGCATGAGCAAATTTGACAGGTCTTTGCTGGCTTGAGATGCAGGGACCCAGATATAAGGGCCTAAGAGATCAGTAGGAGCTAAGGGAAGCTTCCAGCAGATAGCCAGTAAGGAAACAGGAACCTCAATCCTACAACAATAAGGAGCTCGATTCTTCCAAAAACTTGAATGAGTTTGGAAGTAGATTCTTCCCAGGGTCTCCCAATAAGAGCCCAATTACTAATGTTTTTATTTCAGCCTTATGAAAAAGCTGAAACCCAGAGCAGAGAAACTAGCCAAGTCAACAGAACTGTAAGATAATAAATTTGTGTTGTTTTAAGCTAGGTTTTCAGTAATTTGTAACTGCAGCACTAGAAAACTAATATTCTCTCAAATACGTTGTCCTTGAGTTATGCCCATGTGTGTCATTGCTTCTGTACCTCTGACTGGCACACCTGTGACAATAACACACCTTCTATATCACTTCCCAACTCAACTCTAATCCATGGAAACTTCTTTTAAAAAACTGTAATGGATCCCTCACAGCAAAATATTTTAATTAATTAAGATTTGAAAAGGAAAATACTTAGGAGAGTCTTTTAGGTTTGACTGAAAAGGGCAATATACCTTTTGGATCACTTGCTATTATGTATAAAACTTTCTTGTTTGACTTATGACCATAGGCATTTAAGTAAAAAAAACCATTTTAAGCCAGTGCTTAGTGAACATAAATATGCATGTATGGCACCTGGGGATCCTGGTAAAATGCATATCCTGGTACAGTAGTTCTGGGTAGGACCGGAGATTCTTCATGCCCCATGAGCTTTAATTGTATTGTCATTTACTTTTTGTGTGACCTTGGGTAAATTATTTCAGAATCTAAATCTAAATTTTCCCATCCATAAAATGGATAAATGAGACCATAGATATAAAAGAAAGGCTTCTTTTTGTGCCCTATGGCACATCTCCTTGGCCCACTCTAATCTAAGCTGTATTTGTCATAAATACGGTACATCACAGTCATCATATCCCACATGAAACACCAGCTATATTTCTCTGCTTTTCTGTTACAGTAACTCAGACAGACCCAGCAAAGCATCCCAGAAATGCAGTTAATGTCTGTGGAATAACCCACCAGTCAGTGGGGCTCAGGAGCCGGGGGTGAAAGGCCCAGGCTCTGGGTTTTCATTCAGAAGTGGATCCAGCACAGTTCTTCAGAGAGACTGAGCCCCACGGTGGGCCTGAGTCCTAGTTGTTCCCAGTGGGAACAAGCTTTTTTCCTTTTGTGTAACTTTCGCCATCCCTTCATTTCTGTTTCCTGAGATTGCTTTCCAAATAAACCACCTTTTCATAAGTCCTCGTCTCAAACTCTACTTTTGGCAACACAAATAATAGTCTCACCTGTTTTGGAATGGGATGAGGGGCAGGAGAGAGGGCAAACATTCGCTTATGGAGTAGCTCTTGTAATTGAACTGGGTGGGGAAAATGGCAATCTTAAAGATTATGGAATTAGCTCTCATTTTTATTTGCATTGGAAACCTTGGAGAGAGAGAATAACAGCCTGATGTCAGCCACCTACCAACTCAGGGAATGCTGGGAAGGCCAGAAGGCCTTCCCGGAAATTTTTGAAGACCTTCGTGTCCTTCAGATTGGGGGTAGACTTTGCTGAAATTCAAGCCCAGGATTTGATAGTAAAAATGGCAAAGGAGACTCAATGTTCAGTTTTAGTGGATCTTCCATGCTAAAATTAGGGCAAAGATACAGAATAAGTAGGAGCCTGAGATCTGGGATGGCAATTTTTGGAAAACATGCATTAATGAGGAAAACACTAGCATCTTTGAAAAGTGCAATGTGTCTTTTACTGTAGGACAGAATTAATGGAAGGAGGTGATGCCGTGAGAGAGAGGCCCCTAGTGTCAATGAAGATGACATAGTTCCAGAATAACAAAGCTGGCACCTAGCCATCAGAGTAATATTAAGGAAGGATATCCAAGATCTTTCAAGAGATCTTGAAAACTGAGTCTTACTTGATACTGAAATTTAAGTGCCCCTAAACCCTGGTATCCTACAGCAAGGCAGTAAGTGGATCTCTGGCCTAAAGCTATCTTGCAATAAATCCAATTGTTCCAGGACTCACCTTGTGGACATTTCTCAAGACTCAGTTTTTAATCAGACCAAAAATACTTAGAAGCTGGTACAACCCTCACATTGGATTTTCAATCTGCAGAATAAGAGCTATTGGGGTGGAAGACCAAGAGCAAACTTGAGGTTACCCGCCCCTCTCCACACGCAGTCATGATAGTGAATCAGAAATAACGCTACATTCAAGGTGGGAGTGTGTGATCACAGGATCAGAGACAACCTGACAGAATGTAAGAATGGCCTCTTGAAGGCTCAGCCAGGGTGCCAGCCTGGGGAAGACACCTATGTACTTAGGACACTGCCTTCTAAGACACAGTTTTCATATTTAATCAGCAGCTACCGTATGATGCCTTGTACCCAGTACTAGAACACACAGATGTGGGAATCAAATGTTCAAAGAAGGATTGACCACTCTCACCATCCCTCCCAGTGACCCACTGGGGAACTTGTGCTGCTCACTCCTGCAACTTTGGACTCTGCAGGATTCAAGGTCTTGAACTCTAGTAGGAAAATGCTTCTTTAAGGGGACATACTAAACGTCCTCTGAACCTAAAGCTTCAACTTTTGCCTAGTCATGTTGGGCTTCATATGCCCATAGACCAGCAAGTAAATAAAGGAATTAGTAAATTGACAGCATTATTGACCATGATTATCATGAGTTTCTACAGTCACTGCCATATAATGGAGGCACAGAGGAAAGTGTTGGGCACTGAAGAGGATCACTGTAGCATCTCCTGGTGTTTCTATGCTCAATAATAACATTGGCAGCATCAATTGCCTGATAAGGGGTGAGGCAACCAAAGACTCAGACTCCTAAGGGATGAAGACCTGTGCGTTTCTTTCTGGCAAGCAGCTTATATGCCAACTGGAGAGCCAGCTAAGTATGAGGGGACTCTAGAATGGGTGGCAGAGCAGGGAGAGGAACATCAGCTACAGCTCTGACACTCACTGCTAGAGCAGGAACTGTAGCTCGCTACACTAAACCTGTTTTAAATCCTTTTTTCAAGAGGTTATGGTCAACCAGGACTTTGAAGAATTATGAAAAAATTGAACCTAATGTGAGGCAGTGACATTTTTGAGTATGAAAAGGGATGCTGGGCTGGCCAAGTGGCACAGTGGTAAAGTTTGCACATTCCACTTCAGTGGCCTGGGGTTCGCCGGTTTGGATCCCGGGTGTGGACATGGCACTGCTTGGCAAAGCCATGCTGTGGCAGGCATCCCACATGTAAGGTGGAGGAAGATGGGCATGGATGTTAGCTCAGGGCCAGTCTTCCTTAGCAAAAAGAGGAGGATTGGCAGCAGTTAGCTCAGGGCTAATCTTCCTCAAAAAAAAAGAAAGAAAGAAAAGGGATGCTATAGTAGACGATTTGGGGGTTCTGTGTTAAGGTCCCCTAAGCCCACCTATAATTTCAGCTGCATTTGTGGAGAGCTCCCATGCACTCTGGCAGCATCCAGTCTCAGGTGTCTGCTTCTCTGCTTTTCTGCTTTATAGCTCCGTGAAGTTACTGGAAGCTCACTCACTCTGCACACAGGGCAGCATGGAAGTGCAAGATAATTAACGCCACTGGGGCACAGCCCTCAATAACAGTGGACAAGAGTTATGATGAAGGCTCATCCTCCCATCCTTCAGAAAAACAATGCTAAGGCCTCCAGCAGGCCTGAGCCCTGCTTGCCCATGGTGGTAATCCACTCTTATTGGCGTTTCTTCCTTCCGTGTCTCATTCAGCTTACTCTGTCATGCAGTCTGTCTGCTTTCCTCACTTCTACAATAGTTGTATTAACAAACATGGGGCGTCCCTAGGTCCGTTCTCAAGGATACAGGAAGCTGGTTAAAACCCTACGACAAGTGCCTGCCCCTTGCTGTACACCACAGTCTTCCCGAGAGCACCTGCCTGAAGGCAATGTGTTTGAAT
Source organism: Equus quagga (assembly GCF_021613505.1). Lineage (NCBI taxonomy): Eukaryota > Metazoa > Chordata > Mammalia > Perissodactyla > Equidae > Equus > Equus quagga. The sequence continues at coordinate 3,034,329 of NC_060287.1, read as the reverse complement.
CTGGCACAGTCAGACCTGGAGCAAAACTGTGCCTCAGATGAAGGCGGATAGAGCTTAAACTTTGGGAATTGTAACATTCCAGGCTCAAGGTGACTCCTAATTGGTTCCATTTAAAATAGAACCACTTATGTCAAGAAAATGAACGTGAATAAAATGATAAGTAGGTGAGAGTATGAGTAGGCATGCTATGGTTAATTGATATGAAACATAATCATTTTATCAAACTAGATATGCACAGTGAATAGATAAGAATAGTTAGAATGTTTTATAAAACTTTTGAAGAAATAATTTTTTTAATATTATTTCTGTATATATTAGATTCAAAGACTAAGAAAAGTCCTAGGATCACAGAATGTTAAATAAGGAAGGACTTTCGCGAGTGGCTAATTCCATCCTCTGTCCTTCTGTTGTCCTGCTCACCCAGAAAATGCAACAGTGTTGAGACTAAACACAGTACCTGGAGCCCCATGACCTTGGGTCCAGTCCCTCTGTGACCAAGTTACCTGCTTCCGCATCTCGGTTTCTCACCTGTGCAGTGGGGGTGATCACAGGAGTAGCTAATTGCAGGGTTATTGATGAACTGAGTGACTCAATACATAGGGGATCTTGGGACAATTTGTCACACGCTAAGAACACAATAAATTTTATTATTATTTTGTTTTTCTTCCTTCAGCAACTGTTTGTTGAGCACCTACTGCATGCAATCATTGACCAGATACTGGAAATATAAAGACAACCGTCACAGTCTCTGCCTTCAAGATGCTGAGAAACTGGAAGAGATGAACACAAGATTGCACAGGACACCACAATAGTGTAAATGAACTGATTTCCCTGGAGCAGTCTTTACAGACGAGATGATGGTTTAACCAGCACTGGAAAGTTAAGTAAGAGCTCTCTGGGAAGTTGCTGCTGCTGCTGCTGATAATGACGATAAGAAATAGAAATTAATAATACAATCTTTAGTTAGTGGTCAGCATTTACTGGGCCCTTATGTTAGGCCAGACAATTTGTAGTATCAATATGTATTATTTTGTTTAATCTTCAGAAAGATCCCATGAGTTTAGTTTCATTTTTGTCTCTAGCCTTGAACATAGAAAACTGAGGCTCAGAGAGATTGTGACCCTTTCCCAAGATCACTGGCGAAGTAAATAAACGGCAGAGCTTCCCAATGAGCATGGATAAAATGCTTTATAAGCCACGAGACAAAGAGTGGACAGCACACCTAATTGGGAAAAAGCAAGGCATGACACTGCAGGAGAAAAAATTCAGAGTGGCTTGAGCACTGAGTGATCAACGTGCTAATGATGGTGGCAGATGGCAAAGAATCTTGAATATTTTGCTAAAGCTTGAAAGTAATACAGCAGGACCCAGTAGGAAAGGAGAAACCTGTGGAAGTTTATGAGGGGAGAAAAAAGAGTGATTGCTACCGTTTACCAAGAAATTTACATCCATTCACTCTCTCTCTTAACTCTCCCTACCACCTGTGTGCTACGTAAGCGTAAGCATATGCTTGTTTGCACAGAAAAGGAGGCTCACATTCAGAGAGGTCAATCATTTGCCTTGGGATTTGGGGAAGATCACTCTGGAGTCAGCGCACTGGAGACAGATCCTAATTGGAGAGGAGGGTGAGAGGCAGGGAATGATGACGTCAAGAGTGCCCGTGGATTCTGGAGCAGGGCACTGAGCAAGAAATAATTCCATTCAATGAGATTTCACAGTCCAGTTTGAGGGGTGGATGAGGACAAGGAATTCAGGCTTTTGAAAGTAGGTTTCAGAAGAAATGTAAAGGAAAAAAAGATGATGATAGTTACCATATCAGTAATATTTTACAAGACAGTGATCTTTAGTTCCAACATTGTAGAGAAAAATAAAGATGAGTTTGATTTCTTTAGTTTTCATTTCATATATAAAGGGCTAAACCAAGTGTTTTCCAAGTCAGAGAAAGCAACCACGTTCCCCTGAGGTTACTACAAGAAGGAAGGTGGCAATGCGCTAAGTGAAACAACACTGCACCCTGACCCCAAAGGTTGACCCAAGAACAGAGCAGGGGACGGGGAGGCTATGTCTTGGTATTCCCTTTCTGGGTTTGACCTGGGAGTGAGGAAAGTCTGTTAGATAATTTGAAGAGAGTACTAAACTCAGGGACTTGTGACTCACTCCTTCAGTTGAGATCATTTGGGTGGAACCACTATGCTCTCCAAACTCTGCTTCCATGGGGTGGCCCAGTTTAATAAAGAAGGGGGAGTAACATGGATGACGCTCTCTTGGTCCTGCTGTAGTTCTAAAGTGGGAAGTCACCAGGTCTGTGAGCAGCCTTTCTATAGTGGGATGAGGAAGATTTGTGTCAAGGCCAGGAAGATACACGGATGAGAATTGTGTGTCTTAGCCAGCTGAAACGCGGGTAAGCTGAATTAACTAGGTGGAAGCAGACCATGCTCCTGGAAAGACTGTCACAGCCATAGGTTCAAAATCTCAAACTTTACTCTCAGAGGCATGTGAGAGGCCCAACCACAAGGTGGATGAGACTGACAGAGAAGACGTCACCTAGAACATGTGCAGGAAACAGAGGAGGCCAAACGAAAACAAGACAAAACTAAGGCCACCATGAAGACACATGAATGACACACCCTTCCTCTATCTCAAAAACCCAACCTCTTAGCAAGTGAAGGAGGGCAAGGAGGGGCATAGCTGAACCGAGTTTCTATTAGTTCTTTGTTCCTATTTGTGTCTTCCCCTCTTTTTCTGCTTTTTGTGGTTTTAATTGAGCATATTATATGATTCCATTTTTCTCTCCTTTTTTTTTTTTTTTTTTTGCTGAGGAAGATTCGCCCTGAGCTAACATCTGTTGCCAATCTTCCTCTTTTTCGTATGTGAGCTGCACCAACAGCATGGCCACTGACAAGTGGTGTAGGTCCATGCCTGGGAACCAAACCCAGGTCACTAAAGTGGAGCACACCAAACTTAACCAATAGGTCACCAGGGCTGGCCCTTCTCCTTTCTTAGTATATCAGTTATACTTCTTTAAGAGGTTGCCCCAGAGTTTGCAATATACATTTACAGGTAATCCAAGTCCACTTTCAATTAATACTATACCACTTCATAGATAGTGTGAGTACTAAAAATGACAAAGTAATCCTAATTCCTCACTCCCATACCTTGTATCATTACTGTCATTCATTTCACTTACATATAAGCACACATTGCAAATTTATATATGATATATACATAAGCATACATAATTGAAACTTTGTTGCTATTACTTTGAAAATATCTGTTAGATCAATGAAGAAGAAGAAAAATAAAAGTTTTTATTTTACTTTCACTCATTCCTTCTTCAGTGCTCCCACTTTCTTTATGTAGATTTGAGGTTTTGACCTATATTATTTTCCTTTTCTCAAAAGAAGTTTTTTGCATCTGGCCCCATGGCCAAGTGGTTAAGTTTGTGTGCTCCACTTCAGTGGTCCAGGGTTTTGCTGGTTTGGATCCCAAGTGTGGCTCGAGCACTGCTCATCAGGCCATGCTGAGGCAGTGACCCACATGGCAGAGCCAGAAGGGCCTACAACTAGAATATACAACTATGTCCTGGGGGGCTTTGAGGAGAGGAAGGGAAAAAAGAAAAAAAGATTGGCAACAGATGTTAGCTCAGGTGACAATCTTTAAAAAAAACAACAGGTTTTTTTCCCAACATTTCTTGGTCTACTGGCATAAATTTCCTCAATTTTTGTTTGTCTGAGAAAGTTAATTTTTCCTCACTTTTGTGTGTGTGTGCATGAGGAAGATTCACCCTGAGCTAACAACCATTGCCAGTTTTCTTCTTCTTTTTTTTTTACTTGAGGAAGACTAGCCCTGAGGTAACATCTGTGCCAATCTTCCTCTACTTGGTGTGTGGGACGCCTCCACAGCATGGCTGATGAGTGGAATAGGTCCACACCTGTGTTCCAAACCTGCAAACTCGGGTCACTGAAGCAGGGCATGTGGAACTTTAACTATTCGGCCATGAGCCGAGCCCCCTATTTTTCCTTCACTTTTGAAGGATAATTTCACAGGGTACAAAATTCTAGATTGGTGGGTTTTTTCTTTCACATTTTAATATCATGTTCTACTTTCTCCTTGCTTGCATGGTTTCTGAGAAAAAGTTGGATGTAATTCTTATCTTTGTTCCTCACTACGTAAGGTGTTTTTTTTCCTCTGGCTTTTTTCTTTATATTTGATTTTATGTAATATGAAAATGATGTGCTGAGCTGTAGTGTTGTTTGTTTCGGCATTTATCCTGCTTGGTGTTTTCTGAGCTTCCTGGATCTGAGGTTTGGTGTCTGACAGTTTGGGGAAATTCTCAGTAATTATTGTTTCAAATATTTCTTCTGTTCCTTTGTCTCTTTCTTCTCCTTTCTCAATACATGTATGCTACACCGTTTTTAATTTTCTCACAGTCCTTGAATGTTCTGTTCTGTTATCAGTCTTTGTTCTCTTTCCATTTCAGTTTTTGAGGATTCTATTGATAGATCCTTTAAGTCAGAGGTTCTTTCCTCAGCGATGTCCAACCTACTAATAAGCTCATCTCTGCTTGCATTGTCCATCTCTTCTTGCATGCTGTCTACTTTATCCATCAGAGCCCTTACCATCTTCATCATAGTTGTTTTAAATTCCCTGCCTGAGAATTTCAACATCCCTGCCATGTCTGGTTCTGATAGTTTCTCTGTCTCTTCAAATTGTGTTTTTTGCCTTTGGCATGCCTTGTACTTTTTCTTGAGAGCTGGACATGACATGCAAAGTAAAAGGAACTGTTGTAAGTAAGCCTCTAGTAATGTAGTGGTGAGGTGTGGGGAAGGGGAAACAGTCTGTGGTCCTGTGAGTAGATCTCAGGCTTTCCGTGAGCCTGTGCCTCTGGACCACGACCTTCACAAGTGTTTCTCAGCTTTCTTCTCCTCCCTTAGGTGGCACAGGATGGCTAGGGTGGGCTTGAAGTATTTCCCTTTTCCCATATGGAAGGCTAGAGTGGGCTGGAGCTAGGTACTTCCTTTCTTCATGTCACTTAGACTCTGATGATACCCCAGCAGGTTAGGATCTGGCTAACTAGCTTCCCCTGAGGTCAGGCCTTGGTAAGAAGAACAGAGCACTCTAGGGTATTTTAAACGGTTTCTTTGCCCAGTCCCCTGTGGGAATCTTGAGGGGATTTTTCTCAGATATTTACTCAGAGATAAATCTCATAACCTCATGGGCATCCTCCTGTGACTGAGTCCCCCTGGAATTTTTAGCTCTCAGACTTGTCCACTTTGCACCTTCCCCAACCTGCCAATTGGGATTCAGGTTTTCCTATCCCAGCACTGGGTCCCAAAGTGGTTTCTTCTGAGTCTCTGCTCCTGTGAGCTACACCTCCTGTATTTGCCTGTCTGTCTCTCCAATCTTGGGACAGCGGTTTGCCCTGTGTCCTTTCTTCTGTTAGGATGCAAGAAGAGTTCTTGAGTTTTCAGTCTGTTGGGCTTTTTGCTGTTAGGATGGAGTGGCGACTTTCAATCTGCTTACATGCAGAACCGGAAACCGGAAGTTCATCCCTCCTCTTTTCCAGCGTGCTTTCAGGCCTCAGAGAGAAAGGGCTCGCTACATTTGTCCAGGCCTACTTGTGGATGAGAGGGAAACAAATTACACTGCCAAAGCATTATTCAGGCCCTTCAAAGTTAGAAAGTAATTTGAATATATTACAGCATTCAAGAGGGCCTTCTTGCTGGAAATTGTCCGAGGGAAACAAGAGCCACTCCCTCTGCGTGCTGTAGAAGAGCTCTGGCAATTCAGGAGCGTGAAGAGGCAGAGACCCGGGGCGGCAGACCCAGAGAACCACAGCAGAGTCGAGCTGCCCTCATCGTCCATTCCTAAGCTCTCACAGACTCAGGGCCAGATAAAAGTGCTGAGGGTTGAGAAAAAAATATCCCAGGGTTTGTTTGGAGAGAAATGTCTATTTGAAATTCATATATTAATAAAATCTGATGAAAATATGATCACAAAAATCTCTTTGATACAGTTATGACTCACGGTGTCACGCTGGATACACCTTCGAGGGCGGAAACGTTACAAAAATTCTGTACTGGGCACTTAAGATGGAAAAAGTGCCTAAAGAATGTGTATATGTCTTAGGGGATCAGATAATGGGAGGCTAAAAGAGCTAACCAAGAGTCGGCTGAAGAATCATTGGTTCATGGGAATTCAGGTTCCTTCATTTTGTCCTCAAAAATGTTTTCAGGACCTGCAAATAATGCTGAAACTTCCAAAAGTGTCAACTTAAAGCCAAAAGTTTATAAAAATGGTTGGACTATTTCAACCACTACAGATTTTGCAACTATGCTGTGAGGCATCCAGGGATGTTCTTTCAAACCCTCTGGGCAATAAGTGATAGGAGTATGTGTAAAAAGGAACAACCTTGTGAAAGGATTGAAGATTTTCCCCCCTGTTCCCTAAAAAAGCACTCGCTTAAGCGCCGCAGGAAAAGAAGGACTCGGGGCGGCCTGATGGCACAGGGTTCAGTGCGCAAGGTCCGCTTTGGCAGCTGGGGGTTCACCAGCCCAGATCCTGGGTGCGGACATGGCATCGCTTGACAAGCCATGCTGTGGCAGGTGTCCCACATTTAAAGTAGAGGAAGATGGGCACGGATATTAGCTCAGGGCCAGTCTTCCTCAGAAAAAAGAGGAGGATTGGCAGCAGTTAGCTCAGGGCTAATCTTCCTCAAAAAAAAGAAGTAGAAAAGAAAGACTCTTCCTTGAAAATGTGAAGAATCCTCTCATTAGTGCTTGCTTTTGAGTTTAAACTTTGGCTGTAGGTAGATTGCTAGAAAAAGAGACTCTGAAGAGAATCTTAACCCTGAATTGGAGTGTGACCTTATAAACTGTGAGACCCCAAGATCTGGAGGATAGTGAATAGTTAAAGAGCTCAAATTTGTGCTTCCATGGATGGGACAGGAAGGCTCAAAACATAGAATAAAATACCCGCATTACGAAAGAGGCTTTTACATTTAACGTTATTTTTAACCCATTTATGAGTTGGAACTTACTGTCCAGCTTAGAGATGATAAAAACAAAACTCAATAAAAATGGTATCAGGCTCTATATTCACTAAAAATCAGAGCCTGGATTCCAACCCACCTTTGCCTTGCAGAAGAAAATAAGAGTAAAACTCTGCTTTTTCAATGATCTATGCTTCCTGATGTGACCAAACCAGTATTTCTTATAAATTCTTCAAATACACAAGAGGAGAAAAGGTCAAATAACAAAGAAATATTGAAGACTGGTATAATTGTGAGAGTGTAGTGTACTTTTTACATGATTTTATGTTTTAATGTGCATTTACTTTGTCTCAAAGACCATCCACCTTCCTCATTGTATGGTCCCCGCTGTTCATTTTCTTCTTGAACAAGTTCTTCTCAAAACTCATTGACTTCTTATTTTAACTTGATTTGCTTGGTTTCCACACTACTACTTACCTCTTATCCAGAAATTTCTATTCTTTAGTTCCCAGAGTCTAGCACATGGGTTCTTGGATTCCCTCTTTTTGTTTTTCTCAGATTCATGCTTTATTTTGCCAGCCTACACTTTTATGTATTTCTTTAAGAAAGGATTTATAGTAAACTGAGTTTTTACCTTTCCAAAACACCCTTGTTTCTCACCTTGATTAACAGTTTGCCTAAGGATAGATATCAATTTTTAAAACCATTTATCCTGGACATCTGAAGGCATCATCTTCTGGCCCGTGAGAAATGCGATGCCCATCCACACAATGATCCCCGGTGCAGTAGATGTTTAATTTAACTTTAACTTTTGTTTTGAATCCTCCTGCCAGCAACTTTTAAGATCTTCTCTTGTTCTAAATTTTGTGATGTATCTAGTTGTATTTTTTTTTCATTGAATATTGCTTTTTACATAAGGGATTCGTTCAATCTGTAAAGCACTATTTTGGGATGGGGTTTTTCTTTTTTGCCTTTAGGAAATTCCACTCTATTTTCCCCTTGATTATTTCACTCTCTTTATTAATTTCTCACTGCGACTGTAACAAATTACCACCAACCTAATGGCTTTAAAACATCACAGAGTTATTATCTTACAGTTCTAGAGATCAGAAATCCTAAAGCCAAAGTGTCAACAGAACTGCATTTATTCCGGATGCTCTCACGGAGACTACCTTTCCTTGTCTTGTCCAGCTCCTAGAGGCTGCCTGCCTGCCTTGGCTCACAGCTCCTTTCTCAACTCATTCAGACTTCTGCTTCTGTTATCGTGTTCTCTGACTCACCTTCCTACCTTCCTGTTATAACGACTTCTTGTGATTACATTGGGCCCACCTGTATAATTCAGGGTACTCTTAAGAGCCTTAATTTAATCAGAGCTACAAATTCTTTTTAGCCATGGAAGGTAACGTATTCACAGGTTCTGGGAATTAAGACGTAGACATCTTCGGGAGCCACTATTCTCTACCATGCCCTCCGTTTCCTTCATTCTTTCTGGAATTCTTCAGCCTTTCTGGAATTTCTATTTCATAGATGTTGACTTTCCCAGAATGAACGTCTATATCTCTAAGAATGTTTTCTTACATTTTCAGTTTTTTCTTTTTGTGTATATTCTTATAATTTTCTAGACATTTTTCTTTAAATCTATTTTTAACATTTTTATGTTGCTGATTGTGGGGTGTTTTTCATACCTAGCAGCTTGTATTTATTTTATGAGTTTTTCTTCTGTAGTGGCTCCAAACTTGACTGCTCTTTATCTGATATATCTTTTTAAATAATTCCATCCGAATTTCACTATGGAGTAATTAACTAAATATTCGTTCTTATGATAGCCTCACTTTGCTCACCACTTTTTTTTGGTGATTTGTACTTCTGTATTCTCACCTCACTGAATTTTCAGGAAGGAAGTGAAATAAATATATGTGCTCTGTGTTACAACTTGACCTGGAAGTTCTGCAAGTCAGAATTTTAGATTAGCACTGCTTTACAACAGTAAATAGATCTTCTGTGATGGATGGAGTAAATGATGAGAAAACCTGAAGAAAAGCACCTCTAGGAAGAGAAATGGAGGCGATTAGAAAGGCAGGTGAGTAGCAGTGACAGGCAACAAAATGTGAGAAAAACAAAAGCTATGAGAGAGCCATCCTAGTAGGGAGTGGACAGAAATCTGCAATATTTGAAAGAAAATAATTGCACTTGAGATGAAAGTTAAACTGACCTCCTTCTACAAGGATGGTAGGAGGAGAAATAAATACAAGGCAGTACGTTAAGCATTAAGAGACCTTCTTAATCTAAATGCCAAATGAAGAAATCAGTTTAGAGCACGAGCTTCTGTGGGAGCTGCAGTGTCAATATTTAGGCTTTTAATATTTTGAAGTGTTGAAAAATATTTAAGGTTATAAATTTTAATCCAAATAAATTGGTTTGAGTTATGCAATAGCTCATGTTCTGTGTTAAAATTCAATAAAATACCAAAATGTGATGCATGAATATAGTGGGTATTTTTGCTAATAGGCGTAAGAAGTGAGGTGTTTCTACAAACATTGAGGGCATGAAATTTGTTAGACTGAGGATGTGACTTGACCTTCACTCAGTGCTCTATTCCATTCTATCTGAGTCAACCAAGAGACACTAACTGCAGACAGACTCCATGGCATCTTTACTGATGACATGCAGCCACTCCAGCTTGAAGAGGTAACCACTGTTGAACAGGACCTGACATCGGCAGCAAAACCACAACTGTGCTAAAACCAGGGATGTGGAAGAAACTGTGGCTTCCTCGATTGTTCTTGGTCAAGCGTGACTACCAGCACCCAGCCACGTTGGCCTGCTGATGGCCAGGAACATGACGTATTACCAAACAAGGACTCTAAGGATGCATCAAAACTTATCCACACATAGGCGCCCTCATTTAGGACCAGAGACAAACCAGTGTACTAGTTGTAACGATGTATTGGTTGCCTGCCTTCATCAACTGCTCTCAAAGTCCTATCGTTCCATTTAGGTTACCAACTGTAAACTTAAATCTGTCCCATCTTTGCCCAATCCTTGCCACACAACTAATTGGAATGTGCAAGGACATGTGAGGTTCTTCCATGTGGTGGTTACGAGCCTGCTCCTTGGATCCAGACTGTCTGCATTTAAATCCTATTTCCTCCACTCATTCACCATGTATGAGCTTGAACATGTTGCTTAACCTCTCTATGCCTCTGTTTTCTTCTAAACAACCAGGATAATAACAGCACATACCTCTCAAGGTTATTGTGAGGATTGAGTGTCAATATATGCAAAGACCTCAAAATACCATGGAGGTTAGTAGGCACTAAAAGAATGTAAGTATTGTTAGCATGCAGTTTCTTGTCTCCCTTTCTTCTAGGAATAAATGAAGGGCTAATGAATCAATGTAGCAATAGATTGATATGAATAGCTTCCACAGGAATAATTATTCTGCTTTTTATTTTAGTAGTCATGAAGCTGACTGCTGCTTGAAGCACTTCTGTGGTGTGCTTGGACAGCCAACAACATTGCCAACTCAAATGATCCTATGGAGAAAGTCAGACCATACTTAGCCCCTTCTGCTCTGGCTTCTTTAGTACAGAAGTAGATCTGGACCCCCTGTCCCAAGGGCGTATTTGAGGCCAACCACACGTTTTCTACTTGCAAGCTCTTTCTATCATGTTTGAGTTCCTGTCTTCTTTCTGCCTACATTTCCAGTAATGACTCTTGTTTTAATTTTCAAAGTTGTAAGGGTTAACTACTTTCTCATTCTTGCTCTCAGAACTGCATTGCATTCCACCCTCTTGTTGGAAAGGGGCTCTGTCCTTAAATGAAAGGCAAATTTGAATACTACTGAGTCATGATAAATGGTGAAACCTAAGCCCACAGGACTTTCATCTTTGAACATATTTTTACCCTGACATCTTGAAAGTATTATATGGTGCAATTATCTCCATAAGTATTTTTTAAAACTTTTTTTCCATTCCAAGTGGGACTTCAAGTTATTACCATCATCATCATCCTGTGACTACTCTATGTAAGGTGCTTTAAAGATGTTGTTAACACTGAGACATGCATCACAGGATCTTGGCCAGTGACAGGTTAAGAGTCTGTTTAGGGGAATTGTACAAGCACAGAAACATCATGGTCCAGGCAAGATTTACTGTGTGGCTTATAATTGCAGCAGATAATAAATGCTAATGCAGAATAGAAATGGCTTTGAAGAGTCTTAATAGGTGAGTATGTTTGAGACAAGGAAAGTGAGCATATCAGTGCATCCATCATAGGAAGTGTGCAGGGGGCACACATTGTGGAGTCTGGAAGGCAGGTGACATGTGTGAGAAACAATCATAGCACAGTTTGGCCACTGTGTGGAATTTTAATATGGAATCATTTTTCTATCTAGTAAAAACTACAAAGAGCTCGTAAGAGAAGAGGAAAAGAACCCCTAAATATCAACAAAAACACAACATGCATAATGGCCGTTAGGCAAATATTCTTCTTGCTGTAAGTGAATATTTCTTTTGTCTGTCTTTTCCTTCTTTCCCTTTCTTTTTAATGAGAACCTAATGTTCCAAGAATCCATTTGATTTGGCAAGCTATATGAGACACCAAGCAAGAGCATCTTTACTTACGTGAAACAAAGAAATAGAAAATAAAAAACAACCAAAAACTAGAATGCTTGTCACCTGAAAAAACCAGGAAGTGAGGAGAGCCCAGGTGTAGTATACAATATGAAATGGGTGCCAGTGTCTCCAGAAGGCCTGGCTTCTACTGTACAGCCAGCTGCATTGTATTCCACAAAATGGCCAAGCCTGTGGTATATTGGGTGTCTTGTTCTTTGCCTCTTCAAGGGTTAAAACAAACAAGAGAAATTGGGTGATGATTATAATAGGAAGAATATGGGTGTGGGAGGTATGAGAAATCAGCGCCTGGGGCCCGAGTTGGTTCTCTCTTCAATGACTGGAAGTCACAGTGTGGCCTGATGACCAGAAAGGATGCCAAGACTTCCAGTAGACTCTGCAGTCCAGGCCCATGGGAACGGCATTCTGCGACGATGAATCCAAACATCACTTTCTCACATTTGCCAAAACAACCAGCCAGGAGAAGGATGTTCCTCCCCCACGAGGCCCTGCTTCGTCTCCCAGGATTAGTATTGCTTGTTGCTAATGAACCATTAGGACCGCCTCAAACACACCCTGACAGCTGCAGAAGGTTTTGGTAACAGCCTTAATTCCACTTTCCCTTCCATCTGTCTGCAGATGGTTCAAATTTGACCCCTCAAAAAAAAAGTATCCTACCACGAAGCAATTACTATGCTTGTAGATTTCTTGCAAAAAAAAAAGACAGGATTGTTATATGCAGGAGAGTCTTATAATTATGGATTATGTTGGGAGTTTGACTCTCATTCTGGAAATGGAGATTTTGACACTACTTTGGGCTGGATTGCTAATTTTTCATTTAGATTTATTCAAACTGTCAATCATAATGATGTAGAAAATAGAAATGTCAGCCATAAATGCTGAAAGAAGTCAGTCCTTTCAAAACTATTAGCACTGCTTTTATTTTTCTTTTTCAAAATATCTTTCAATGACAACAGGATGATACAACACCAGAATGTTTCTATTTATTATGTGCCATCTGGGTTTCCTTTATTATTTATATAATTCTTTCCACAAAATTTTTCTTTTGAGAATTATAAAACAATTTCAAGGTATTACTTCAATATTCATCACCCTTTAAGGAGATTATCTCAGTAGGAATAACATGATGTGAACAGAGTCCTAGAATACTTCCACGATTGCAGCATCTTAGAATCTTTCCTGCCTGCACGTTCTCTGCGCCAGTCTGTCCTCTGCAAGGTGGGACCTCAGGCGCGGGGAGGGCGGACGGGCCCTGAGCCACTGCCTTAGTTTGCCGCTGAGTAGCCAGTGATCCACTTCTCCTGATGCTTGATTCAGTTCTCCTTCCAGCAAACTTTTCCTAAACTGGACTTTTGACACCTAGATCACACGTAAGTCATTCTTCTTAAATGTCAGTTTTCTATAATGATTTCATTCCTAATTAAAAGTCTCTGAAATAGAAGGAATATCATTTTTAACCTATCAATGCAATATTTTAGAGCACTTACTTTGTGCAGAGTGTTGTAGAGCCTACAAATAAAAATTACAGTCACTTATGTCAAGAAGCATATCAACTGGAAACTAGACTCTTGTTGGTGAACGTGATGCAGTCTATACAGAAGTCAAAATATAACGATGGACATCTGAAATTTATATGATGCTATATAAATTTCAAAGTGACCTCATTGAAATAAATAAATAATTTTTTTTAAAAGAAACGTATCATTCTCTAGGGAAGTTATCTTAGGGAATCAAGGCCTATGCGCGTGAACATATAATGAAGACAGGCTGTGTGTGATGGAGAGTGAATGGCGCGGGAGCTGGAGGAGAGAGCAGGGCTCCTGCCTGGCTGTCTGCTGGTGCCCGCGGTGCTTCCTGAGCTGCAGTGACCTTAGTTTCCTGGAGAGTAGCTTCTTTCTGGGAGAGGAGAACAATGTCACCTACTAATTTTCAGTAAGAATTCTGTAGGCTTGGGCTTAATTTTGGACATTTTAAAACATTTAAATGTAAAATGAGTCTAGAAAAACATTCGGATGTTATGCATTTAGTCTCAAAACTTTATGTTAAAGGTACAGATTATATGTGAAAAACACATTTTTTCCTTTAAATAATTTTCTAAGTACTTTACCAGTAGCTTTCTGATCTGTGATGGTGAATTTTACATGCCAACTCGGCTAGGCCACGGTACCAAGATATTTGGTCAAACACTAGTCCATGTGTTGCCATGAAGGTATTTTTTAGATGATATTAATATTCAGATCAGTGGACCGTGAGTAAAGCAGATAACCTTCATACTGTGGGTGGGCCTTACTCAATCCGCTGAAATAAATGTTTCTTAAGCACCTGAGGTTTAGTGATTGTAATCTCAACCTAACTCTCCTATGCTGTCTAAAACAGGTCTTAAGAGAAAAAAGATGGACATCCCCAAAGACTCTTCCTGCCTGCTGGGGGCCTTCAGATTCCGTCTGCGCCTTCAGCTCTTTCCAGAGCCTCCAGGCTGCCCGGCCAATCTTGGACTTACCCTCAGTGAGTAAACAAACTAAGAATAAATAAACACACACACACACACTCACACATCTCCTATTGTTTTTGTATCTGGGATGAACTCTGACCAATATACCATCAATCTACAAATCTAATAAAATACCATAAAAACAGACTGCTGAAAGAAAGATTCATCTCAATGCTTCCACAGAAATCATGAGAATGACATGGAGGTCAACAGAGAACTACCACTGTGAACATCTGACTGTGGCCTTGGACCGCGGTGGCTGGAGCATTCTCTGGCAGGGAGAGGACGGCTAAGCACGATCATGACAGGCAGGGGTCTGGGCTCTAGACTCGGAGACGAAGGGCACCCTGCCTCAATATTCTTGGCTGTATGTTTTGAGTAAGGCATTTAAGCTGTCTGAATCACAGGCTCATCATTTTAAAATTGTAATTGATTTTAGAATTACATATTATAATAATAATATGTGATTATGTTTCTATCCATAGAAAACATACTCTACAGTATTTTACCTATTTTTACTGGAAATCTTCTTTCTTCCAAATGTGAGTGGATACTTGATTTTTTTTAATCCTTTAGTGAAGTTGTTGTATCATTTCAATTGAATGATTATTATTTTTGTTTTTGTTTTTTGAGGAAGATTAGCCCTGAGCTAACTGCTGCCAATCCTCCTCTTTTTGCTGAGGAAGACTGGCCCTGAGCTAACATCCATGCCCATCTTCCACCACTTTATATGTGGGACGCCTGCCACAGCATGGCTTGTCAAGCAGTGCCGTGTCTGCACCCGGGATCCAAACCAGAGAACCCTGGGCTGCTGAAGCAAAACGTGCAAACTTAACTGGTACGCCACCGGCCGGTCCCTGAATGATTATTATTATTGAAGAAGTGCTTCCATGGTTAGCTCATAGGCTTCCTGGGGACAAATGAGAATTAATATCTTACTCTGTGTTCAGCTTTGGCTCAGTGGTTTACATATAGAAAGGTACTCAATAAGTATTTGTCACTGTCAGTGGCTGTTGCAGAGGGGGTATTCAGCAAGCATTTCTTGCCTACCTTTTCCACATTCTTGCAGTTGAGTAAGACCATGTGAATAGTTTGAGCCAATTAAATATAAGCAGGAAGTACACATTTCGTTTCCAAAATGAATCCATAAAAAAAAGTAGAAACTGAAAAGACTAAGTGTTCCAGATGTTGCAACTTCGAGACACAGAGCCGCCCTACTTCTGGTTCTAGGCTGGTAAGTGGGGTAGAGGCCTCTGTCGGCCTGTGTAGTGAGTGTGAAATAACTGCTTCTTGTATTAAGCCTCTGAGGGTGAAGGATTGTAATCTCAGCCTACCTTCCTCTCCCGTCTAAAGCAGTAATGCGCCACACTTACCCGTCAGTAAGAAGCGTGACTTTCCCAAGGAAATGGAGACTCCAAGCAGCCATCGTGCTGAAATATATCAGATTATCTACAAAACGTTTGCTGAGAAGACAAAATGATGAGGCGATTCAGACCAAAAAGAGTGTTTTCTTTTTACCATTGTTTATATATTTGTTTTTAAAGCTTGACATTTAGGGAATTTATATATTTTTTACTTCAGATAAAATTCATTTTGAAACTCTACAGAAGGTTTAATTAATTTTCAGGAGACCAACATGTATTTAATGGGATTTGATATTTTTAGTTACAGGGCACATTTTAACATTTAAGATAGACCCTTTTATCTGTACAAATTCATAAATTCAGGTTCAGTAAGCTGAAATACCATTTTCACTGTGACTCAGACATCATTGTGGAATTGGATTCTGTCACAGTCTGAAGACCAGGAGCCTTTAAGTATCTGAATAGTTAGATATTGAAATGCTCTAGAATGAGTTTGAAAAAATAATTTCAATCGTCTCTGTTGGTACTTAGAAGAATTTTTCAAGTACCAGTAAAAACAATTTATATAACTCTAATGCTAGTGCTATATACAACTATAACAGAACATATTAGAATGCTTGACCATTGGTGATAAGCTTTATAATGTTTAATATCTTGAGCTGTGTAAGCCACGTTTTCTCATCAAAAAGTATAAATCATTTTAAACTCAAAAGAGTGCATTTCTTTAAAAGTTTAGAGGAAAGTACTTTAGACCTAAGGGGAAAAAAAGTCAAGAAATAAATTAATTTCTTATATTGTCTAGAATTGTAATGCTGATATATATTTCTAATAATAGTCATTCTAGATTTTAGCAAAAAAATATATTCAAAGTAATTTAACTTCGATTTGCAATAATCCAGCTGGTCACAGCTAGTTGTTTTCAACAAAAATCGCCTATATTAATAATAACACTGGGAATAAGGATCTAACACATTATTTACAATCAATGAAAGTTACATTCAAAAGGTAAAATGTTTCTTTTATAAAAGTTTCCATACAAATACAATCTCAACTCTACAAAAGTAATTGAGCTTGCAAAACGAAATAACGAAGACAAATGTGAAAAAAATCCTTTGAGACAAGAAATACCAAAATTATTTTCAAATATGATCCATAAAGAAATTCCATGAATTCCCACAAATTAGGAAAGAACTAGCAAAAAGTCACATTTTAAAGACGTTTAAAGTCACATCAAAAGTCAGGATGATTTTTGTAGGCAATATATATGGTTAGCTCCAGGTAAGTTGCACTCATTAATTGCATGGCAATTTGAAGATGTTACCTGCAGAAATTATAATAACAGTTTACATGTACATAGCATTTTAGAATCTCCAAAATGTGGGATATGAATTACTTATTAATTAGGAGAAATGCATTAAACATGCATAATCAGTAAGTCATGACGGAATAGTGTTCAATGCATAAGTATTTAAAATATTAATTAAATATGATCCTTTCCTTAAAAAAAGTTAAGATAAAATATATATGAAAATAATAATGTCTACTTTAAATTGTGAACTATGGTCATATGACCTCTATTCAGGATGGCTATTGCTTTAAAAGAAATATAAAATTATTTTAGAGAATAAAATGAGAATTTCATTTATGCTCAAGTCCTGCCCATGAAATAGGGGTGGATAGGGGAAATCAGTCTAGAGAGAAAAGAAAAACTTTGCCTAAATGAGGAGAACAAATTCTAGTTAAAAAAAAAATCAAGTTATAATTGAGGAAAATTATGCGTGCTAGATCAAAATCATGACATGGAGCAAGAATAAGAGTCTAAATTATTTGGAGTCTAGAAAACCAGGAGCAAAGTCAGTTCTGTGTGGGGCCAGTGCCTTCAGTGTGGTCTTGATAAAAGTACAAAGACCTTGAGACCTCTTATAGAGTGTAGAGTGAAAGCAGCTTCTTCAGGGACTGTGCTGAAATGACCACATTGGCCCTTACAAGTCTGAGAGAGAAAAAAAAAAGCAGAAAATTGGATGTACTTTCCTGTTTTATAGATCCTGAGCTCCTGTGAGGTGAATCCACATCTGAATCATTTCTCTCTTCTGAGAACTGCTCTCAAGGACAAACAAAAAGCAGGAGTAGCTATAACTCCACACACCCTGCACATACTATGCATTAATGGTACCATGTCTTAGATGCTTGAGAGCTATGTTATTTAACCCTTATAACTATGTTACTCTTGCCCTCAGCCTGTACTTCAGATGGTTAGGTTCATTACCTACTGGGATGATCAAACCTACATTTCTGAAATGTCTGAGTTCTTGGGCTCTTCTCTTATAGATTTTATATTATCTTCCATTGATCTTTGTTGTGAAATATGGAAGCAATAAGATGCACCCTAAGCATCCCCTGGATTCCATACATATTTCTTCTTGCCACAAATTGTTAGCAATCTATTTTCCCCTTGATTTTGTAACCTCCTTCCATCCCTGAGGGTTTAGTGATATGAAGAGCTCAAACAGCCAGGTGTTAGTCTCTGATCCCAATTTAATGAAACACTCCTTCATTAGGCACTAAGATCACAAGCAGAGTAGCACTCAAGTTTGCATGAAGGTGAAGATAAAACTTGCAAAGTGGATTATTTGTTGCAAGGGAGTCAGAAACATACACCATGAGGAACAGGTGTTTACAGTGTATATATAGCATTTATTAAAGAAGTATACATATATAGGATTTATTGGAGAATAACTCACAATAGAGAATTAGTACAGCACACACTGTCTCCTGAACTCTTATTATTCCACTACTTAGGCAGAGTAGAGATGATCGAAATGCACTCTGGTCAGTGTTCCACCAAAGGGGGTCTCTGCTAAGATCAGAAGGCTGGAAGAGCATCTGAGAGCACTCCAAAACAGCAAAAGAGCCCCAAGGCCACATGGCATTCCAGATACTCCAAGGCAGCACAAGCCCCAAGCCCACACTGCATTCCAGATTTATAGGTTAGCCTAAGAAGAGATAGGAAAGCCTGGCTTCACTAAGAAACAAGAAATGCATCAAGATATCTCTGGGCCCGGGTACAATGTTACGGAGGATGTATAAAAATCCCCCACGTCTGCATACTGAGTGCCCTGGGAAAGTCTCACATGCCAGAAATACATATGCAAGTTGAAGGCCTTCTTGTCTCTCTGTAGGTAGGCTCTTAGTACCACTGACCCACCTTCTGCTAAAACACCAAAAGGCAGAGAAACTGAGCCTCCAGGGTCATCTAGACTTGTCTCTTAAGAGGTTATAGATGTGCTAGTGAGAAGGGTCACTCCCACTTCCCTGACAGTTTCCAGACCAGTGTATTCTGACTGTGGAAAAGATAGCACCACATTTTAGCCACTGTTTCAAAGCAAGTTCAGCAAAATTTGCAAGACAGCAAAATCAAACTTGGAGGGTGTTGTCTTCCAGGTGGCCCCAACACTGACTCTAGGCCATTTCACTTTTCTATCAGATCAGCTGGTACATAAGTTAAGTAAATTCAATGGATGTGGATTGCCTTCTTCTCTGGCTGTGGAACGAAGTTTTTCCGTTAGAAGCTAGGAGGTGTGGGGTGCCGTGACTGGAAGGCACTCTGTAACTGCATGGACAGTGACGCTGAGGGAAGAAACAAGGTGCAAGCTAAGGCAAATCCGCTTCTCAAACATATGTCTATTTCAATGAAAATCAGTTTTGCTCCCCAAGAGCTGTTTCTCCCTCTTAGAGGTACATTGCTCAAGTTGCAGGAACACATCTTTCACCTTGGAGAGACTATTCCTACATGCCCTTAGACATGCCACTGACAAGGCAGAAGCCAAAATTTTCATTTGTTTTACTTCTTACGCCCTACACAAAAATAACTTCCTATGCATTTAGGTTATTCTTGCTACTCCTTCCTCACTAGATTCAATCAGCATAAATGTCATGGACCAGTGGGATGTTCTGAGGACATTCAGTATACCGATACCCCTCACAGGTGAAAGTGAGCTGTTTCTGTTGATCCTTTCAAATTATTATGGAGAAGAAAAAGAATAAAAGCACTTTGCCAGCCAGATCAATAGCTGTGTCCTAGGTTCCAAAGGCTGCTTTGACTTACTGCACTCAGGGTGCACGTCTGGAACAGCAGTTACAATTGGAGTCATCACCTGATTAAGTTTAGGACAATCTACAGCCATTCTCCAAGGTCCCTCCTGCTTTTTGCAAGTGAGCTAAATGTGTGGGGGTCCTAGGAATTGATATTCATTCATCCTTTAATCCTTTAGAGGGAAAGCTGATACATACAGTTCCTCCAGAGTAGAGGTTTTGCTTTAGGTTTACTGTTTAAGTAAAGATGGGCACTTCCAGGAGCTAGCATTTGGCCCTTCTTATAATGGCTACTGCGGGAATTCTGTCATTTTCTTAATCTACTTTACCCAACTATGTAATTAGGAACTGGGAAAATAACCAGAGTATGGACCCATGGATTCAATAGGCCCACTTTGAGATAGGCTTTGGCCAAAACTCTATTCATCAGCCAACTTCCATAAGCTTCAGGGTACCATAGTGGCATTTTAGGTACACGGGGATTAGTGTCAACTCAGAGCCAGTGTCTTGGATTTTTCTCTTTCCCCAGTGCACAATCAAGGCAAAAGGGCTGTATACCCTAACAGGAGATGCTTAGAGGAATATTTTCAGTCTGTACATATGACAGTGTTGCAGGGACTTCTTCAAGGGGACCTGGCCTCCCCTTCAATAAAGGGGTTCAGATTTACAGACTAGCTTGGGTAGAGGAATTGGGTGAATTGGCCATGACTTCTTATGGCAATGACTCGAATAAGTTTTCTGCTCCACATATTTCCTGTAATATAGATCAAGTAATATTTTATGATTATTTATTTTGTCCCTAGAATCTTGTAGTTAATTAGCCATGCCCCAGATCCCTACAGGTTAAAACACTCTGAACGGCGGTCCATCCCTACTGCCAGTGCTGGTCATTGAACTGTCCTTATCTCCGATGGCCTCTCTCATTCTGGGATCCCAAAAGTCCCATTAAAATCATGTAGATGACTTTAAGGGTGGTAACTCCCACCATCAGCCCCAATCTATGGATGACAGCCAGCACCAAGTTTTCAAGGATTCTGTTATTTCCCTCTAACGCATTTCTCAATGCCCCAGAGTTGGGAATGTTTTCTGTAACTTTCAGGCAACATTGTCAGAGGGAGAGAAAGCAAATTACACACAATAATTTTATTCTAACATTACCAAATTTGTAAGTGTGTTGGATTCCTTCTTCTAAATAATTACAGGGACGTGCTGGCATCTTGACCTCATTACACAGTCCTCTGTGGAATCCATGCTTTAGTCAGTCAACCAAGCACACTTAAAGCTATTTCCAGCCAATCAAGTTAGTACATTAAATCCTGTATCCAACAGATATAGCCAACGTAACTTTCTACGCCACCTCCTTAGTCTAACATGTTTAGGATCCATTCACACACATGCTTCTCAGCTTCCAAATGGTAAACATGAGAAAGTTACTTCTATCTCTGTGATGTGTAGGCTATCTACTCCCAAGATGACCAGTGATGCTTCTCTGGGTCTTATTGGAATCTGACTCTAGTTTTGTGTCTAGAGGCAATGAGGTGTGATGTGGGTGGATTGTGCAAGAAGCCTAGTTTCCTCAGAAAGAGGAAGGGAGTTGCTTCAACTGGCAAATGAATTTGGGGATTCAATTGTGCGATTCATTTAATTATGGAAATCTAGAGTTTCCAGCTTCATCTGAGAACACCTGATGTTTCTGCCCGTGTCTAAGGGAGTCATTCCTTTCTCACTAAATCCCCTAACATCAGTAGAACACACTTGGCAAAGACATCTGACCACTCTGCTTCATTATTCCCTAAACTGTACCATCAGACTTCAGTCCTGATCATCAGTCATGTTTACCCTGTGTACATAATGAATAAAAAAATTTCATTTAAAGCTGTCATGAAGTTCTCTGGTTTTCTACCTGTTTTTGAGCCAACAGTTCAAAACCTTGAGCTGACTTCTTTTGGGGAAGCCCTTCAGTGCTATCTCAGGTACTTTTCTAACCTCTACAATACTTGTAACCATTGTTGCTGCCATAGTGGCCAGGTTCAGCAGATTACTTAATTTCTTAGCGCCCTGATACTTCAGGTGGTTGTGATGCCACTGCATACCATGGATTACTAAAATTCCTCTCTCTGCCTGCAAGGGGGTCATGCCTACACTCATGCTCTAATAAGTGAATAACTCTATGCCACAATCCTTTCTTGGAGATTTGTTTCCTGGGACCATTCCTTACAGGCAAAAGTGTTTCTGTCACATTCCAACCAGGTAAACAGAAATCACTCTGAGTACTTAAAATAGCAAATTCAGTGCAGGAAATTGGTTACACAGTGATGGAAGAGCTAGGGAAATGGTAAAGCAAACCAGAGATTAGCAACATCAGGATGCCAGTTCTTACTCATAGGGGCAAAAAGGAGGAGCAATATTAAGGGAGCCTAAGGCCAGGGTACCTGGCAGGAGCTGGGAGTGTGGCAGAAGCTGCAGCCACAGAGGAGCCATAGTCGCCACTAGAGACATTGCTGCCAGAGATGATGTCCAACATAGAGCAGGAGGGGGAATAATATCCTAGCTTCTCCCTGCCTTCTAGTCTCATGCTCCAATCTCCTGCCAATGCCAGGGATCAATCTTCCTGTGACACTGAGTGGAACATTGGACGGTCTAGGATGAGAAAGCAAATAGTCCCCACACCTGCAAAGAAACAAATGTGGTTGCCCTTTCCAGAACAGAGCAGTTTACTCAGGAGGAGGAACCATTCCTCCCTCCACCTCAAAGCGGACGCTCTGGTCACAGAGAACAATCACCACCGCCCAGTGAAGAGGACGTCAGGCTCTAAGTGCATGATTAATCTATAACACGGCTATTACGAGAGTCAAAACTGACCAAGTATGCGTTGGGATACTTACTAGGAGGAAGAAATTGAGGAGAAACAGACATTTACTTATGAGAAATGAAGAAAATAAAAAAGAATTAATTTGGCAAAATTATTGATAGAAGGCAACGTGATAGAGATCCAAACACATGGTACAGCCAGACCAAGGAGGTTGAGAATGTGTTTAGGACACAGGGACTGTATCCATTTGACTTGCTTTATCAGACACAAGAGATGGCATCACAAGGAGACGGTAAATGCTTTCAGATTATCGTGATAAGTTGTTCTCCCTGATGAAATCGTAAATGGCTGTAGTTAATTATACAAAATTTAGAAACAAGGAAATTAAGTAGTCAACAAACGTTTTTGATGTTGAAATTTATTCAAATATTAGTTTTCCAGTGGTAATCATAGAAGCCAACGTGGTTTGTTAAAATTAAGCTGGACACATCATAAGGATTTTGTTTTTAAAACCAGGTGGAGCTAAGTTTAGGGGGCAAGGCTGGATATGCTGTTATGTCTTTAATGATATGTGTCTGTGACTCTGTCTACTGTGTTGCACCTAATTAGTAATAGGAATATTGTGATTTGTTTTAATTCTACATCTCTATTTTCCATCAGTGAATAATTCAAACTAGCACATGGAACACATGGGATGAGCAAGGTCTAAATTATTCACAGGTTTGAATATTGGCTCCTAGAGGGATAAACTGCATTAAAAATACAAATTCCAGGAAGTCTAATTCCTAAAGGAATTGTGCCTCTCTTGCTGTTTTTTTTTTTTTTAAGTTCAGATTACATAAATACCAATGGCATTTGTTGCAAAGAGATTCTTTGGAATTTTTCTTTGTTCCACTCTGTACAACATTGTCATTATTGAATTTTTTATAGCTCAGACTTCCACTGACATCTGAAGAAGTTGTCAAATAACGTTTTCCAATTAGATTTTTTTCTTTCTAAAGTATCCTAGCTCCAGGAAAATATTAATACTGATGTCTAAATGAATTATTCTATTATGTTTAAAGAAAAATACATGAAGAATCACAGAACTTTTAGGACTAGAAGAAGCCTTAGGAATTGTCTAGTTCTATTCTTCCTATTTATACATGAGGAAACACACCAAGGAAATTTCATGATTTTTTTCAGAAGCACATAGGTTGTTAGTAACAGATCTAGGTCAGGAATCCATTTTTTTTCCAAATAATATAAGAAAGCATTCTTTGAGTAATGCTTCATTATACAGTAGGATGGTTTTTTTTGAGCATGTGATATAGCTCTGGTTCACGGTCATGAATAGTTGCAAACGTCATATAGTCTCTTTTATTCTTAAGAAAAGCAAAACTGCATATCCAAGGAGTAACTCATTCCTCACTGTTCTCAGCTCCAGGTTATTTGCACATAAATTCTTCAGTTCAGAGTCATCTGACAACTATTTTTTCCTTGTTTGTCTATGTTGAATTCCTTCCAGAATTTTTCAGCTTTCCTTTCTGTCTCCCTCTCTCAACTGGAAGACTTTTTTAATCTTAGCTATTCACTGTGGAACTCTTATCACCTCTGAATTTGTAGTTTGACGTACCATAGCAGACAGGAACCAGAAAATTAAAAATGCAAAGTCACACACCAATGCTCCTATAAGTAGGCCTTTTTTAAACTCTTGGAAACATGTGTAAATGACATGTGCATAGGCAGATTCGCCCTGAGCTAACAAGGCTAAAGTTTCAGGGCCCATTATTTGCACAGGCCCCTCCAAAGCCCTGGAATGGATCCTAGCATTTGTCTTGACATAAGTTTTTCAAATTTTTTAAAAAATAAGCTATTTTAACCACAATCATGTAAGAACACTCTCTCTTTCACTCAGATGCCCCTCCATCACACTTTCCCTTTGCAGGGGGTGGGGGTCAAACTAAGGGGAAATCAAGTTGGTCCCTATATATAGTTTGGATTTGGATTTAGTGGCATATATTTAACGTTCTGAAACCTTTCCAGGTATAAGTAGGTAATCATATCCTAAGATTTGAATGGCTTATAGGAATATTTCAACTCTTCACTGTGCTGTTTCCAAAGGGGCTGAGAGCACGTTAGTCAGTGAACAGGTCCTATGAATGTTCTACCACCAAATCTAAGAAAGAAGTGGAAAAGAAATACCTGGGAAAAGTAAGGATGAAAGCTAGTTGTTGGAAGAGTAATGTGTTCTATTACACATGTGTCTCAACCAGGTAGTTAATACAAATTTACATGATTTTTCTGAATTTTGTGTTTACAGTATTCCTCAGTTTTTCAAAATTTGTTAGTTGTGATTTCTCACTGTCAATATTCACTTTCATACATAACTCAGTATTTATTTCGTATTTTTTTTAAAAACTCCCCTCTCCCCTGCTTTTATGTTTCAGGCCCCACAAATCCTAGCTCTGCCCCTGGGTGATTAACTTTCCAGTGTTAATCTTTTCAGGCTTCAGGACATCCTGATCCTGGCTCACTCCAGAGGCCAGAGCACTGCAAGGCTGGAGCAGGAAAGACAGACTCTGAGCAATCAAAGAAGTCAAAACAGGTAAAAACTTCTGGGAAGTGAAATAAAAGGATCAGCATCAGAGAAGTTGAATTCTGTTGACAAATCTACAGGGATCATCATGGTGCCAGAAAACAGACAAATTTAGAAGCCTCATAGGCCCAGACGCATAGCAGAGAGCAGGGAACAGAGGTAGCATCCAAGAACATTGCCATGAAAAAGCTGACATGTCTAAGACGTGCCTTTATAAATGTACACTGCCTGATGGGCGAGTAGTTTGTCCTATTTCAAATAGTCAGTACAGACAGCATAACCAGTGTCACTGTCAAGGAAAAAGATTTAACATCCATATGACTGGGGACCACGGTCCCTAGAAATTGAAATCACTACTTCGTTTTACTTGTATTAGTATTGTTAAGATATATAGTTGACGCTGTAGAAAAACTAGGTGGAGAAGGAAAAAATATGCTCTCCACACACTCCACATACACTCACACTAAGTTCTGGGGTTCCTTGAGCAGGGAGGTTTCTCCTGCTCTATTTTCATAGGATTTAAAGGAAAAAGAAAATGGGGATTATCTCCCTCCTCCACAAGTTTATGATAATCTGATGCAGAAATTGGACTAGATTTCCAAATAGTCATCATGATATCTCAGTCATGAAATAAGCTGACCAGTAATTTAGTTCAGGGAGCACAGCTCGTTGGTGGTATAAGCAGTTAGAAGCCAAACATCCAATTACTCAGATCAGGATCTTCATACTCTTGTCTTCTTACATCTTATATGTGAATGTGAGCACACAGCAGGCTCTCAATATTAACTGTTTAGTAGATGGAGAGGCAACCTGGTGCAGTGGAAACCATGAGGTTTGAAGATACACAGACTGAGCTTTCCATTCTAATTCTGCTTTGGGCAGTTATTTAAAATCGCTATAATTCAGTTTTCTCATCTGTAGAGTGGAAATAAGAAAACCCCCTTGGAGGGTTGTGCTGAGGACTCAGTGAGGAGACTTCGTAAAGTTCCTGGTTATGGTCACCTAATAAGTTGGGACAATTAGTAATCGATACCTGAAATTCTACACTTCCTAAGAGGTGTAGCATTTAACAGGCATTTACACACTCTCTTCTTTAATCCATGTATCTACTCTATAAGGTAGGTATTATCATCTCTCTTTTCCTAACAAGGAAGAGTCCTTTTTCCCAAGTCAAACAACTGACAAGCGAGGGTAAGAAGATTCAAGTTAAATATTCTTATAATTTCTTAGCTTTCTGACAGAGAAGTTGCAAGTGAAAATATTATGTGTTTTTAAATGATTCATTCTATCTACTTTAGCCCTGCCCCAACACACACTCACTGTGAGAAATGAGGACACTTCACAAACATTACATTGATTCTACAGAAAAATCAAGATTAAAACATAATTTTGATTTTTTTAGCAGACAAAACAAGAGCTCATCCCTAAAGAGATTAGAAAGTTGACATTTTCAGATGAAAAATAAGATGTCAACACAAAGAAGTTATAATTCTTCCAACCTATTATTCACTATCTTAATGAGATCTGAGGTTGACCTGAGTAGAAAAATAACCAGGATCCTTCAGACCAGAAGCATATGTTGAATAAACTGATTCTGTGTTCCCAAGTTACAAATAATGTTCTGCAATTGCAAAATCTATCATAACTCTATTTGGCTCATGAAAACTACATTATTCTTGCTCACTCTTCTAAAGTACCCTTCCCTTTCTGGCCATTTTTTAGTTCCTCCTACTGTCTCTCTTACTTCAGTTGGCTAAGAAGTTATTAAAATATTCTCACAGTAAATGCATTCAATATGACAATAGCAAAAACTTTGGGGGGAAATGTGGTATTTTAAGATTCTTTTTTTGGTTAGATCTGGATTTGAATCCTGGCTCTGTCACTTCTAGCTGAGTGCCCTTGGTCAAGGGCTTAACTGATGATTTCCTCAATTCCCTAAATTACTAAAAAATAAAAGAAAAAGAAAAAAAAGAATGGTTTTCATATTATATGGTACCATATCAGTGGTAAATGATTTATGTCCTTTATTTAATCCCCATAACAACTCTACGAAGTAGTTACTTTTAATATCTTCATTTTACGGATAAACACACTGAGATTTAAAGAAATGGTCCAAGGATGTACACTTTCTGAGTAGCATCACTAGCACTCAAATCCTAATTTTTTTATATTGCTAACGGCCTCCCAAATATGCTATCTGCATCTTGCTAGTTCTGACAATTCCTTGAGATAAATTCATGTAATACTCATGGTATGTAGAGGACTTTTACTAAATATCAGTTCCTGTCTCTTTGTATCTATATAGTATATTTAGTTTTCTCAAAGTAGTTTCTATTTCCCACTTCATTTGATCTTCTTCTGACAGATGAATAAACTGAGAAAACATGAGACTAAACGATATCAACAAATTACCAAGGGAATCGGTCCTAGGACCCCGGGTTCTCCTCTTCACATTTGCTACCTTCTCCTCTCTAAACCTTCAACCTGTCAAAATCTTACAAAAAGAGGCTTTCATTTTTTATTTGTCTTGAGTCCTCCCTTCCTTTTTGTCTCTAGGCAGAAAGGCATTTGCTTATCTTCATAAAGGGATGAGTTCCTTGATGTGAAGCACCTGCTCACACACACTTAAAATGATTACTCTGTAATCTTCGGGATCATCATGGCAGCAAGGCTCCTCTCAGCAGACTTTCCCTCCCCTGGCCATGACGAGCCTTAATGGAATCTGGCCTGCGGAGTGTCTGGGCTGTGCAGGAGGCAGTGTCACAGCAAGTGCAAGCAAGTTCCCGAAGCTCAACCTTCACAGCATCGTGTAACTCAAACATCCCTTCAAGGCACCACCCGCCTTTTCCAGTGGGAATCTATTGAAATGATTCTCTTGGAAGCAGCGTGGAAGTAGGGGGAAGGGTGTTAAGTATGTGCTTTTGGAGGAGAGTGCGGATGGGTGAGTGGGTGGAGACAAAGGGAGGGGGAATGACAAGCAAAGATGGAAAAAATAACCGCTACTGCCACCAAAATATTCTGCTCAAGGATGAGGGAGTACACCCTACAGCTGTTAGGACTGTTCAGCATATTTTGCATATTTACATATACCAACTATTTCCCAACAGCCTTGTGTTTGTTTTAAAATCCCACGCAGAGATGTCTGGTAAAGCTGTCACTTTAGAAAGCTTATTTTCTCGGTGAAGTTTGCAAAATTATTTTCAAAATTCTCTCTATATATCATAAGCTGAGCAGAAGAGACACTGTCATTACCCACATTATAGAGAAGTCTAGACAAGACCATCGACCCATCAGACAACATTCAGAGCAAAACACCCATGTTTTAAGGCAAAGAAAGCACCTGGTTGATTACAGCCAATTTTTTAAATTATTATTTTTGGTTCAATACTAAAGGAAACAGAGAACTTCATCCAGTGATCCTGGGTTAGTCCTGAACCCACTAAAGTGTGATTTTCTTAACTGCTGTTGACTCTCATCTTTGATTTAGAAATGTTTTTTTAAGAAAAATGATAACACTGGATGGCTTTCCCATGTAGCCATTTTCTTTTGGAAACATAAAACTCCAGAAAAGCCCATTTGTAAAAGATTAGGGAACTTCCTGAAGAAGGAATGGGGTAGTTTAAAGCTATATTTTCCTTTTAGCAAGATCCACACGAAAAGCATAGAGTGTCAAGCCTAAAGGGGAACAGATTCTGTATTTTTTGGCAAGATCTTAAATCTTCTGTTGCTATATTTGGCTGCCTGCAAATAGTCTCTTGTACAAGTGCAAAGTAAAGATCAATGCTGGTGTTCTTCATTCAGCCACAGCCAAACTTGGTACGGAAAGTAAAACAGTTGTGCTCGAGTGATATTTCTAAGAGAGTCTGGCTCACTTATTGATCAACAGCATTCCAGAGCATAGGTACCCACTTTACACATTAAATATATCAAAACATGTTTGCTTTCCATAACAGTTTTTCCACTGCTTAACTGAGAGCAGATGTAATGATTCAATCTGGACAGAAATGTAAAAGCTTTACCACGTCAATGTGGCAATGTGGTCATATATAGGTATTCAGTCAAATGTGTGTAAGTAGGTCAAATGAGATGCTTGGAGACAAGACATCACAGGATGGGCATATGTTCCCAAAAAGGGAAGCAAAACAATTAAATGGTAGTTGATTGTCCCCAGAGAAAACACACTTCAGCTAGGAAGAATCTGCTCCAGATGTCTGCTCTCCACCCCCCGCGTGCCTGTTTGACATCAATACCACATAACCCTTTGGACTCCAAGGCACTGTAATAACCAAGTGAAATGTTTGAAAAAGCAGCAGGAAATTCCTTCATATGCAATTATTTAAGTGAATAAAGATGAATCCTACCCAAATGACCACTGCAAACATGCAAGAAGTCTTGCTAGTTCCAGTGATATAGTAAATCCTCCCAGATTACAAGGCTGATAAAAAAAATTGATTGAAATCGAACAGTAACTGTGGTAGACAGAATAACGTCCTCCCAAAGATGTCCACGCGCTCATCCTCAGAACCGGCGAATATGTTCCCTTACATGGAAAGAAGGACTTTGAGACGTAATTAAGGACCTTGAGATGACGATATTATCCAGGTGGAGCCAACGTAATTACAAAGGTCCTTAAACCTGAAGAGATGGTTAGGGTGATGCCACGTGAGAGGGACTCGACCCAGTGGTTGCCGGCTTTGAAGATGGAGGAAGGGGCCACTAGCCAAGAACTCTAGAAGCTGGAAAGAGCAAGGAAACAGCTTCTCCACTAGAGCATCTGGAAGGGATGCAGCTGACACTGATTTAAGCCCACCAAGACCAGCGCCGGATGTCTGACCTTCAGAGCAGCATTCAGATCTGAATATTATTATTCAGATAATAAATTTGTGTTGTTCTAAGCCAGTAAGTTTGTAGTAACTTTTTACATCAGCCATAGAAAACTCATACCTCTAGTCCAGTCTACATATTGCAGATAGTTAAGAAGTCTGTGCCAAATCATTTCACCTGTAATGCTGCAGAGTCTACTGAGTTCAATACTGATTTCCAGACTTCGCACTTTCACATTAAAGATTCATTTAATAAGAAAATAGAGGGCCGTGTAGAGAAACTCTAGCTGCCTTTAAAAATATAAGGTCTTGGAGTTCTTTTTTCTAGGTACACTTCTTCAATGTCAATGAATTGTTAGGAAAGTTTTGTTGGTTTTTCCATACTACTTATAGCAAATTCCATATAACAATGGTAAAAATGAAGCAACAAAAAACACCTCTCCCAGAGAGTAACCGGTAACTTTAGAAGCATCGTATTAGAAAATTCACAAGCCTCTTGCTGTTATGTAATTAACATAGCTCATTTCACTTGCTCTTCCATTATAAACACTCGTTTTATAACCCACTCCTCACTGTAACATGTAAATTCCTTGTCTCCTGAAATTAACCTCACGCACAAAAAAATCTACGACATTTTAATTTCCAAAGATATTTATAAGTTGCTTAATTGAATAAGAAGAAAACAGAGACCTTTAGTTAATTGTCAAGAAAGGCAGACAAAATCAAATGGTACATTAAAATATAAACATTAAGTTCACATTAAATTATTTATTGAACAAATTGAAGATGACATCTGTTTTTATTACAAAGTCCTCCATCATCTTATGTCACTGATACGGTTAGGTGACCTGTATTTGAGGAATGGATAGAAACACTAAAATGTCTCCCTCCTGAACCCCAAGAAAACCAGAAAAAATTTATGATTTTATAATTAGCTTGTAAAGCCAAAGGTTTTATGAATTATATATTTTCCTGTAAATTAAGAATGACAACATAGTTAAGACTAGTCAATTTCTTTTTCTGGAAACGTAAAGTTAATATAAAACTGCTCATGGAACGAACAAATCTGGAATTTCATTGTATTTCAATGTTGTAAGATAATATTTCTATTATTAGCTTTCAATTTACCTAATCAAGTGACAAATATAAAGTTCACCATATTTTTTTATAAAAGTATTTCACCTTATCTAGATTTATATGATGAAAACAAAATGAACCCATGTTTTTCCCTTTCCATATATGCACTTTAAAATGATACAAATAATTCACATGAAAACCCTTCCATATGTTGTATATCCAGAAAAATGTAGGGAATAGTATTCTTAAATCAGATATAATATCCAAGATTGTAAATATCCTAAGAAATTAAATCAAGTGTGTAAATAATCGTTATTAAATTTTGCCCTAGCCACAGCATATAAAATGTACATCTCCATTAGTATAAAGAGACATCATTAGAAAAGTTCACATCTTATGCATATACCAAAAAAAAACTAATTAAAGAATCTTGTATTCTAAAAGAGTCATTCTTAGGTCGAAATTTAGTAGTCCACAAATTGTTACAAAGGAAGCTAATTGATGGTGACCTGCCCTTTTCTCGGAGGCGTCACTGTTTACTTACACAATGGAATTGGTAAATTACACTTAATCAGTATTTCTTGCAACTTTAAAAGGAAATTCAGATAAATTTATTTGATCAAATTAATTTGTTATTTCAAGGGAACACTAGTTTGATCAATTATTTGAAACTATAAAAATATTTTTCAAACAAACGTAAAAGCACAATGGACAATAAAAAATAAGAAAATTACAATATTTTAATAATAATGACTATCTCTATACTTTGGAAAAGTATACAGAGTAAACTTCTAAGAGAGCACTAAAAGAAAACCTACTGAAAAAATTCTGAGTCTGTTCTGTGAGCAGTCTCCACGATCGTGTTACCGAGGTGATCAACATTTGAAGCTGTTCAGACTGAGCCTCCTCGCAGGCCCCACCCATGCGCCAATCCCCAGAGTCATCGACTTTTGTGTAGTTTACATACTCGTCTTCTACATTATGGAACTAAAACTTTAACCCGATTTTTCTAAAACGACTTTAATAATAGTTTTAATGCTTTAATAATAGATTTAAGGGCTCTTGGGCCATGTTTAGAGAGTAAACTTTAATTTCTCTCAAATAAGCCTTAAATTTTCTGAAAGGTGTGTCTTTTATCCTAGTGGAAAGAAAAAACCAAAACCGAGTCCTTGGGGTCCCGTCCATTACAATTGGCAGGCTGACAGTCTCGGTCCCCTGCGCTGTCACGCTCCTGCCGTCCTCCCGTCCGCCGCGAAGGCGATGCATCACACGCGTTCGAACTGCCGTCAGTACCCCTCTGTAAGCGCGGCGGTTCTAGGGAACTCTTTCCATCCAATAACTGACACAGTGTCAACATCTGCTTCCAATAAAGTTGTTTCTTTTTTTTCTCAAAGTAGAGTAAATCTGCTGACTGAGACCGTAAAGGGTTGTTTTTTTCCTCCTCTTTTCATGCGGAGGATTTTTTTCCACCATATTTGCAATTTTTTCCTCCAAGGCAAGTAAAAAAACTCCAATAACTTCAAAAGAGATGTTTTTATTCCAGGTGCTAAGGAAGCCCAAAATATAACTGAAAAACAAAAACTTTGGTGATTTAATACAACTGTTGCCTTAATTTTTGAGACAATAATACATAGGGTCCTTGATGAATAAAATTTTGGAATAGGTAAGAAAAGTCAGAGTTAGACCTACACACCGCTAAGAGGTAATTTATTTTCCTTCATAAATGGCACAGTAAAATCTCAGAGATAATTAAGAAATTTACATTTTATCTTCAACACCTAGTAGAAGGACAAAGATTCTCTTGCAACTTTTTCTTGTGGAAAAGCACAGTCATGTATCTATTTGATTGCTGCAGAAACGGGTGTGAAAAGTAAAGAGAAGGGACATTCAGGAGCTCAATTTTATCATCTACCTACTCAACTGATAGACATTTGTGGTAGCTGTCATTTACTGAACATCTACTATAAGCCAGATGATTGATCATATATACATATTATTTCCAACCTTCACAGCCTGCCAGTTATGTATCATTATCCCACTTTACACATGAGATAAATGAATGAAGCCCCAGATCATACACATCTAACAGTGCCTAAGCCGGAATTCAGAGAATGACCTAATGTCCAAGCCAATGCTCTCTGCATTCATTCATTCTGCTTCTCTATTCATCCCCCAGTCAGAATTCTACCATAAATACTTTCCTTTTCCACCACTTAATGCCACTGCCCCATTGACTTAATTCAGCAAACATTGTGTACCAAACGGACCTTCAGTATGAGATAGAAGGCAGTTTTTTGAAATATAGTTTCTGATTACCACAACCAGATAGTAAATGCAAAAGCTAGATTGTGATAGATATCCTGCAGGTCTTAGAATAGGAATGGGCAAATTCTATGTGCAGAATGAATAACAAGCTCATCAAGGGCATTTTTTATGCCAGTTCTCAGAATTTGTTTTTTTAAAAAGTCTGTTATAAAGTTAAAGAAATAAATTCCCCAATTATTTGCAACTCACTACGTTCTCATTTGCAAACTTTAAAGCAATCCTGGCCAATTTGGCTTAAAATAATAAGGTAAATAATTTTAAGGGAAAGAGAAGGAAAAAAATTAGAGGAGAAAGTTAGGAGGGGACGGTTCTTAAGAAGAAACACTGGTTTTTAAAAAGTTTAGAGGCTTTTTTCAAATAAACAATGAGGGACCAAATAATCTGTTAGGATCTAACCTGTCACTATTATGTTGTTCCTTCACTTATGATAATTTAGTGGTCGAAGCATAGATTAGATGTCCAATAAATGAGATGATTTTCTAGGGTCTAGTTTACAGATCTTTAGAAAGCTCAAAGAAAGTCTAATTTGTAAAATAGCCAAAGGTGAAATGGTTCCAGATGAAATTGGGGAGGGAAGTCGGAGCCCTCACTTGGGCAGTCTGGAAGCCTCCAAATGCAACAGAATCATTTTGAAGTCAGAAAATCAGACTCAGAGATAGCATGTGAAACTTGAAATAAATTCAGAAGATCATGCTAAATTACAACTCATTCTCTTCTATGACTTCTAGTGGTAATGGTAATATGGTCATAGCAAGGGGATGCCAGACAATTTTGGAGACATGCACTCATTCTCTTTTTACTTAGATTTTGATCCACAACTTGTATAGACAAGGATCCAACCCTTGCAATATGCCAACAATACCTGGGCCTGTTCTCAACAGGGGAATCTCACTTCTAAATCTTTCCTGTGTTCAGGAGAATTCAGCTCCCAAAGTTTTCTTGGGCCCCCAGAGCCAAGGAATGTTTCATCGGATAGTTAACACAGAGCAGAGTCTAACTTCAGGGATAAGCTATCTAACTGTCTGCTCTCTCTTTCACCTCAATCCAGTGGAAAATAAGGAAAGGAGCAAAGAGGGACTACCTTTCTTCTCCTCTCAACTGGGAAAATAAAATAGAATGATCTGACTGAGTCAAAGTACAATGCTGTTTCAGAGAAACTGCAAAGGAGGTTAATATATTCCAAGAGGAGGAAAATAAATAACCCCCAGTGAGCCATCCCATGGGAACTGCCAACTACTTGTCTTTGAAAACTCAGGAGGACACAAGATGAAACCAGTTTTATAGATTCATTCAACTCTGTGCTCCATAGATTTGGGCAAATTACAAACAATTCTATCAAATCAAATCGTAGATAATGTGACCAAGCCAGTCCCTGAAAATCTACGTTCATGTCTTTAGTAAGTGGGAGATACTTTAAGTACGGGCCTTACATTAGGTAAAAATGTACATGTTGTGTTAAGGAGATTCTGGTTGCGAGAAGCAATGAATGGAGTGATGAGAATACAAGAGAGTGCATAGATCATAACTCACAAGATGCACCAGGAAAGAAAACTAATGCATAAAATAGAACTAAGAGAAATGTTTGAAAATTATCTGTGAGAACTCTGCCTAGCTAAGTGGAAGTTCTTATATCTAAAATGTCCACACACATAATTTAAGATGGAAAGTGGTATTTCACTAAACTTTGTATTTCACATGGGTGGGGACAGGGATGGGGGAAACTTGAGAAACTTCTTTACCAAACCAAAACTTCTATATAACACTAACTTCTTAGCATGACATGACCCATCCCTGGGAGCAGCTGAAAGGACGGACTCTGTATTGAAAGTCCCTAAAATACCAATAACTGCTACTTTCATAATCTTAATCTTTTCCTGAGGCTTAATGATAATTCCAACTTCACCCTATTTAAATCCTGAGGGCCATGTCAAGCTGAACCCTGGGTTTTCAATAATAAATTTCAAATAATAAATTGTCAATTTGTTAACCTAATTTCAGGAACTGTGATATAAATCCCATTTTAAATTTCACTTTGCCATAAATTTTTTTTAAAAGAATTAAATCACCTAAAACCAGATTTAAACCAAAAAAAAAAAAAAAACCTGCAAAAACCTAGGTTTAAAATATTACATATAAAATATATTATTTTTCAATTTACAATGATGGGTAACATTATCAGAAATAGCCACTGAATTAAAGGCTTTGTGATGAGTCTAGTACTTTTCCAAATATTATCACTTCAAACTATCTCCAGGAAAAAAATAATCCGCTTAAAATACAACTTTAAAAATTGCCATGAATGAATAACTAGCAACAAGGAAAATAAGTCACTGACATTCACAGGTGGCATTGTTAAATGCATTTTTTCCCCAGTAGTTGAATATAAACTCTGGTTCACTTATCAAAGTTGGATGGACTAGAAAGGGAATTATAGACTCCAGCAAACTTTCCATTTGAGTGAAAGTTTACGCAAACTTTCTTCTTAGTCAGCCTCCAAGTCCTCTTTGGAAGATATCAAAGCCAGGAAATATCCTTTCTATAGTGTGGTCATTAAAATGTTCCTTTTCAAGCTATCCATGTAATTCTACGCTAAGTGAGCTGGCATGAAATTAAATCTTCACTGAGATTTAATGTAAAACAATACTATATTGGCTTGGCTACGGTGCTACTTTTGTCAAAAAGAGGAACTATCAAACACTTGAGGTAACCTGGAAAGCACAGAGCATCTCACAGACATCTTAAAGACAAGCATTTTAAACATTTTTGCCAGTGCTTCTCTGAGAGCAAGTTCTTTAAACAGAACTTAACAATTTTTACAATATTAAAAAAAATACATCCCTCAAAAATAGCCCATCAATGCTAAATCAAACTTTCTGTATTTCTACAAAAATAGATGCACACAGAGCTACAAAACTGTATTCCTGAAAGACTGAGCATTTTCATTCGTGTTTCATCTTTTCATGACAAGGTGGTTGGTTCCAAAAGAAAAAAAAATCAAAATCAAACAAAAATTAAACCATACATTGATAAAAGTAAGACAAAAAAAGAGAGTTGTACAGTTGGCAAAGGCTCAGATGAGGGAAAAAAACAAACAAAAATGCTTTCTTTAATGTCTAGTACCCACTCTGCTTTCTCAAGAAAAGGCTCAAACCAAAGTCAGTGGCTGGCACTTCCTCTTCTCCTTGCACGTCTATTGTGTCCCACTGCAGAACGGGAAGCCCTGGCAGCCTCTTTTCCCAGTGGGCCCATGGAATCACGCTCCAACCTGACTTGCTAAGACCGTGAATTTCAGTACCATGGTGATTCCTTGCTCTTGTCTTGATGCTGTAGACCTAGAAAAGGTGACAAGGAGAAAGACAAAAAGCATTCACACATGCAGCACTCAAAAATGGGCATAATCTGTAATACATTGCATACAGAAACCAAAAATACAATCTACGCAACTGTGAGGCATGACCCAAGGAAGACCTGATCTCTAAGGAAATTCTGTGCTTGAGTTCACAATTTTCAAAAAGCCAACCAACACAGTCGGTGACAAAAACCGTGGACTAGAACAGTGCCATTTCTACAGTACCAATTCTTACTGTGGTTTTCATTTTCTTGGAGTATAAGTGAATAGAAATATAAAATAATATAAACGAAACTTTTTCATCTCTAATTTCAAAACGAACTGATACTGGGGCAAAAAGATGTAACCAATCTTTGGACATTTAGGCAGCACTTCAGTTAATACTTTTCAGCAACTGTCAGAATGATACCTTTGGACTACGGTAGTAAATAAATTCTAGTGTTATTTGGAAACGTATTCCGTAACAGGATTGCTAATAAATTATAGTGAGCAATTAGGCATGGTTAAAAACCGAATCTGGTATTGTCAGTAAAATAGATATAGTTGGTTCATAGCTAATAGCACAAACCTATATTCCATTTATAAATTTACTTATTTTTAGTGCATCTTCCTCCAGAAAGTATTTAAGATGGCTTATGAAAATCCACACTTCATAGCAAGAAAATAAAATTTACAGTAAGTTTTAAAAAATAATGAAAAAGGCAAATATGCAAATATGTATGAACACCAATTCAAAGCTAAAAT
This sequence comes from Equus quagga, assembly GCF_021613505.1. Taxonomy (NCBI): domain Eukaryota; kingdom Metazoa; phylum Chordata; class Mammalia; order Perissodactyla; family Equidae; genus Equus; species Equus quagga. Next base: position 2,997,049 of record NC_060287.1, on the reverse strand, counting down.
GATTAGGAAGAAGTTTATCAAAGAGAAGACCCAGAAAATGTGACTGATCTGGTTCTAAAATAGTAAATTGACGAATTTCTGATATTGGCAATTAGCAAAGCACCATCAGTTTACACCCTCCTGAAGTCGCTTTCTTCAGCTTCCTTTATTTTTGTCCTGAGGCATAATCATTTGGAAGAGTAAAGACTCAGAATAATAGTGCTCTTAAGTTGTTTAAAACCAAATATCAAAACATGAAGGTGAGGCTATTAAACAAGCGAGTAGAAATGCAATGGGGTTGCTGTTGTGGGGGTGCTAGGATTGAGGGCTGTCTTCTGGATCCTTGATCCAGAACTGTTGTTAAGTCTGGGCCAGATGTCGTAAATTGAATAGTTCAACGAGCCAGTATGGTTTCAAATTGTAATTGTAACTAAAACAGCTGCAGTGATTTCATTTCTTGTCCCTCAACTTGTCAAAAAATTTTATAAAACAATGGGTGTCATTACAAAACAGACACAATTAGTCAGTAGTTGATGGGAGACATTAAGACAATCTACAAAACAGATTACATGAAAGTAGAGAGAACAAATAGAAGGAGACAATGTAGCACCTCACAGAACCCCAGGGCACTATCCATGGTCTACAGCATTTGTGTACTGGCAAAAAGCAACTCTTCCTGAAGGCTAAAAGATTAGTTCCATCTTAATTTGTTTTTTCTGTGTACTAGCATCATATTTAGATACAAAGTCAATAGTTTTCCTTTCCCATTTCAAAAGAAGAAGAGGAGGGGGATAAAGAGGAGGAAGAGGGGGAGGAAAGAGGAATAAAAAGGATCTGGGGTATACCAATTCTCCCCAAGTTTGCTTTACTCAATTTTGAACGATTTTGTGGTGAGAATAATTTGCAACCTGACATAGTCTCTGTCGGGTGACTCTTATAATCTAAACCACCTTAACTGACAATCTGCTGACTGCATAAATATTGTTTTCATTATTAAAACATCTCATCTTCTGCATGACTCAGTATTTCCACACTTGAAGCCTCCATCAATCTATAGAATGTCAGCACTGCAAGTCATAAATAGTGTTGGAATCATCAAGTGGCTTGAGTATCTTTTTTTCCTCTTAAGTAAAGGCAATCCCTAGTTTACTTTGCAAAGACATATGACTCTGTCAAAATCATGTTAGCCTTTTTCTGTGGACAAGTACTGCATTACTTAACATGGCCCTAAATTTTCCAACCAGAATAACAGAAAGCATTCTCTCATTATAACTTCATCTCTTGAATTTTTTTGTTTCCAAGTTTTTGCATTACTCCAATGGAAACCTTAAAACAATCAAATCATCTATGGCCTGCAATATATTAAATATTTAATGTAGTCCTTGTGGTTTAGATTCTTCTTGGTGTTGGGACATAAATCAAAACCTTTCTTTAATTAGCAGATATTCACACTTGTAAATTTCAAAAAAAAAGGCATAAGTAAAGCGCAAGAAAATGAACTACCACAAAAAACCCTACTAAGTTTCAACAGAGAAGCAGGGCTATGATTTTTCTTGTTAGACCGTGATGAGGGCAGATCAGGATATTTAAGAGCCAGTCAGCACATTTAGTTTTCCCAGCAAGGGTTAAAGGGGACAAGATCGTTAACCCATGATCCCTATGTGATCTACATATATTTGGGATTTCCTCAGATTTTCTTACCAGAACACAAAAGCCACTCTGCTATAATTTTGCTTCTATTCAGGCTTTTTTGCCTTCTCACTTCCCTAGCTCAAACTTATGTGAAATTAGTTCATAACACACCCTGAAATCTCTCCGCTGGCTGTTTGAAATTACCCATGTTTATCTTCTCAATATTAGTAACTCAGTTTTAGTTCTATTGTTTAGTCTATGAGATTTCAGAAGAAAGGAAGATAAACATCATAAAAATGATGTGAGTGAACATTTTCTTAGGCCTGAATATGCCAGGCACTGTTAGAAACGCTTTACATGAAATCTCTCATTAAATGCTCCCAACCATGTTACAATAATATCCATTTTACACACGAGAAAATTGGGGTAGGAGAAGCTATGCAACTATTAAGCGGTAGGGCTAGTACTGAAAACAAGGTGGTCTGATATCAGAGTCAATGGTCTTAACCAGAGCAGGGACGGCTGCCCCTGTGTGGACTACAGTGGCTGTAGACATGGCACTAGCCTATACTCCAGCAACTCACAAGTCAAGATCCTTTCATTAAATCAACTCGAGGAAAAGTTAATCCAGTTTCTATATTCCTTTTTGCACTGTTTAAAAACCCCTTCATTTAACAGAACTGATATCAGCATTTACAAAATAGCTCTCTTTGTGATTTTTTTAAACTATTCATCTACAATGTTTTCCCTAAGACACAGTAAATGATTACACAGTAGTTTGTTATAGTTCAGATGAAGACTACTCCAATCGTAATAGGATATGTCATATTAAGCGATGTGCTTTTTGATGTGTCTTTGATACAACCACCTTGCCCCCCCTCCCCAACCAGACTTCCTCAGTGTGAACACTGAAGACACAGGATGGCCATTTGGCTCATGAGGTGGTTGTCAGAAATGGGACCAGAGAACAAAGACATCACGTTTCTGGCTTCAGAGTTTGAGTGTCTGGAATTCAGCTAGGAGAAAGGCGTGAGAGGAAAGGTAAGCCCACAGACCCAGTTCCTCACTTCAATTCCAACACCACTCCTCCTGACCAGCAAAAGAAAAGGAAAAAAACCCTCCAGACCAAGGAAGAGAGCAAAGGAAGTATAAACAGAGAAAACAAATGTAGTATAATTAGGAGCAGGAGAGAAGTCTTGGTCAAGGAAGATCATAATATGATTTCCCTTTAAAATATAAAGAATCTGACTATAGAGCAAGGCATTTGAGCTCATTGTCTGATTTTTTATTTTTGAGGAAGATTAGCCCTGAGCTAACTGTTACCAATCCTCCTCTTTTTGCTAAGGAAGACTGGCCCTGAGCTAACATCCATACCCGTCTTCCTCTACTTTATATGTGGGATGCCCACCACAGCATGGCTTGCCAAGTGGTGCCATGTCCACAGCCAGGATCCAAACCAGCGAACCCCGGGGCCACAGAAGCCGAATGTGCGAACTCAACCGCTGCACCACTGGGCTGGCTCCTCATTGTCTGATTTTTGAGGTGAGATTTTTGGGAGGCAACAGCTTCACAGATTCACCTCTTGCAAAAGGCTCTGGGAATAAGGAAGTACAGATGGCAACAGGGTGTGTCCCAGCATGAAAAGCCTGGAGACCTCCCCCTCCCAAGCTTCCCTCAACCCCTAGGTGTCTTGCGAAAAGATCCTAACGTTCCGTAGGCCCCTAAAGAAGGGCACAGGAATTCGCTCAGAGAGAATTCTGGTGGGTCTGCTAGTTCGTCCCCTATCTATGTTGTGGGTGCCCCACGGCAGAAGAAATGGCACGGGCCAGCCCAGTTGAATATCTTGGAGGGATCACAAACACTAGGAAGCTATTTAAATCAGTCATTAGCGGGGAGTCCTGCACAGAGAAGGCACTGAGTAAGAGAGCTGGGGGAAGGGATAGGTTTGAAAACAAAGGCCAGGGTAGGAATGAAATGACAAGACCAAGAAGCAGACAGCAACCTCTTAACTGACAACTTTTGTGATGTGACTGACTCTAGGAATCCAGAGGCAATCCCACGGAGAGGGCAAGGGAAGAATCTGAGAAGAGGGCTCAGCTCCAAACGCGACATTGTTTTAAAATGAGAGCAATGGAGAGATCCTTGGGTTGGACTAAGAATACTCAGAATTGGCAAGGTTAAGTTTTCTGCTTTTGGGTAGAAATAAATACTAAATTGGGTTACTGAAAAAGTTATACTCCAGGACCGCTGAGCTTCAGTGGCTGTTTGATTGTCAGTCATATTCACCAGAAAAGCTCATCCTCCTCCTAAGGAAGTGCCATCACTTGACAATAACATTGACTATGCTCTTAAGGAAGCTGAATATGCTTCCAATTAATTTTATTGCTGGAGATAAAAGAGGTAACGTGGTAACCACACACTGAGGAACATGCTATTGATAAAAAGAGAAGAAGAAAGAGACGAACATAAAACATGGAAGTGTGGGTAGGATATCTTATGACCTAAAACTAAAGTACTTAAGTGAATAAATAGAAACTTTTCACTTCACAGATATTAAGAGTCTAGAAACCCTTTTGGATCAGAATGTTTGCTATTAGACCAAAAGAAGCTGGTAGCTTATTCCTAAAAATGAATCCCCTGCTTCGTTCCTGCTTTAATAAAGATAAGTCATATTTATTACAAATATAAATAGCTACAACACTGTGTTGGATGTTAGACCAAAACACTCAACTTTCATCAACAACTTGACATCTAACACTGACACTTGACAAATGATCACAAAGCAATCCAAGAGACAGTCATATTATCTTCTCCTACTTTATAACATTATCACTGGTAATGATCATCCAACTGCATTTGTTAGTCTGAGCCCTGGGGCAATCAGTTTAAATGCCAGTTAACAATTTCTAAATAAGATCTATGTGGTGGTAGCACCTTAACACTAACATAGAGGAAAAAAATGAGAGCAAGAGCTATCCAATTTGGGAACTACGATTTCATTTCAGGGGAATATCAAGATAGATCATGTTTAACAACCATGGAGACCCCCCTTCATTCTTTTTTAAAAATATCTTTTTTTAAATTTTAAAATATCGTAGACTTCTTGTTTAAAAATCAAGATAAAGAGTATTTAGAAAGTAAAAAGTTCTACACAATATCCCATAATCACACAGCTTGTCGAGGACACTCCGGGTGCACATATGTCCTCACACTACTATTTATATTGTGCTGAACATGCTTATTTCACCAGCAAGATCATCTTGGAAAACCATTCCGTGTCAGTACATGTAGGTCAACCCTTTGGAAGGCTGTACAATATTCATTCCACCCTATATCATAAATTACCCAACTCTCTACAGATGCCCACAGTTTGGATACACACACACATATACAATATACTTGTTACTTATGTGAATAATTTGGTAGATAAGATAAATTCCCAAAAATATGTTTGTATAATTGGTGAACCCAAGCATATATCTACATTTACATTTACTATCTCATTGTGGGTGCTAAATGTTTCAGGAAATTTGTACCTGAAAATGTTCATTTTCATTGTACAGGAAAATGTTCATTTTTTCTTTTACTATTTACTATCATTACTATAGATTAAAAGTATCTAATTAAAAGTTCCAATTTGCATCTCTGTCAGTATTAGTGAGGCTGAACATTATGTGATTTTGGCATTTCCTTCTCTGCGCTTTATCTTTGGCCAAGTTTCTATGCTTTTAAGAAAGCAATTTCCTCATTGATTTCTAAGTGCTTTCTGTATATTATGTATATCAGCATTTTTTACCATGTATTCCAAATATTTTTGCCAGTTTGATGAGCACTAGGCACCTCCATACTTAGTACTTACATGTTGGATAATAATTTTTTTTAAGTCATCACAAATAAGATACATTTGAACCAAGCCAAAGACTAAATTTATTATGACACTTGAACTACAGTTACCTCTTACCATTACAACTCTTGCACACTAAACCAATGATAAAAGATATAACTATTACAGTGTAATAATTTATTGGCAGAGGGAGGTTTTACTCTGTGTAGAGATGTTTTTCTCAAGGGACATTTAGAATTGACTTAACATCTCCATGTAGTAGGACTGTCAGAAACAATGAGATGAAAACTGTCTGAACTTGTCAAAATATCTTGAAGTTCAGATTCAAAAGAGGAGTAGAAAAGTAAAACCCACTGAACCGGGTAACACTTGTAGACCATAACTCACTACGTTATTACAAGCAGCATAGCACCTGCACACCTGAGGCGAACACTGCAGGTGACAGGCAGTTCAGTGCCCAGGTGTTTCGCGCTGCTCCTGGCCCAGATGGCAAGCCCCCTTAGCCTACCTGCCCTCTCACAACCTTCCTCCCTCTGAAACCACAAGCTCTCTCATGCACAGAATCTCCAGCCTTTGTCTTTAGCGACACCCACTTCTTCAGCCTAGCGCACGTTAAAATGCCCAGCTTGAAGGAAGACTGGCAAGTACTCTAAGCATCAGGATACAGAGATACAAGTCTACACCAGTCATTGTAAAACTGACCTTGTGGACAAAAAGAAACAACAAATCACAGAGTTAGGTAGTTTTTGATCATAGCGGTAATTTACCATGCTCAAAATTTGAATGTCAATGTGATAACCTCTTGGATGAGAAAAGCCGGGACCAGGAGGTGCAGAATGGAATTGAGACACTGCTCACAAATTCAGTGGCCTCAATTTCAAAAGCAGATATAAAAAAACTTTGAAGACAAGAATAAAGGAAAAAGGGGTGGGGAAGAGTGAAACGGAATACCCTCTGTAATTTCTTCTACAGACTTTCTCCCAGAACTGGAGAGGAGCAAGACCAAAAAATGTTTGGATCACTTATTGTAACTGAAACCACAAGTTCTAACACTCTCAAGAGATTCTAACTATCCAGACATCTGTTGCATAACAAATGCAGCCAAACACGCATCTTTAAAGAGGTTTCTAGGTTATGCAGTGACAGCTTTACGATGCAAAAAATAGATAATCCAACCAGAGAGGAGCTAATCGGGACCCATGGCTTACCCGTAAAAACATAACGAGGGACCCAACATCGACCCAGGACACGCTGCACCTGGGAGCAGGAGGTATTCAAAGACTCCAAAATTTTAAAAATTACTTCAGAACTGCAGAAATACAAATGTATTTTTATGCCCACTTGGTTTAAGTAATCAATCTCTCCATTAAATCAAAACACTTTGGAAAATATTCAGTAGGAATGAGATATGTTGCACATATATCAATTCTACATTGACATCAGTAATTTTTCATCTCACTTATATGTGACATGTACACAAGCTTACTCTCTGACATTTTCCAGAAAAGTCTGTCTAATCCAAGCAAACATAAATAGGGCTTCAATGATTATGAAGATTCTAAGTGTCACCTGATATGCTCAAACAAAGCAGCCATAAGAACGAGCATCGTCACACACGCTGCGGGTTGACAAAAGTTAGGACGTTAAATCTCCAGTATATCAGGCTGTGTCCCAAAGGAAAACGGTATATTTTGCCTCTCCTCAGTCTCTTGCCAGACTTTGTTTTTGGTCATCTTTTTGCCAAGGAATTTGGAACATGTTGGCCACACACAACTGTCTGTGAAACCTTGTATTGTTGATAAATAGAACAATAAGAGAAGAGTTAGGCAGCCCAAGAGAGAATAAACAGAATCTGTAAATTCCACAGGTCATATAGAATTTTTCTATAGAACGTTTGTAGCCTATCTGAAAGCTGATGTAAAATTGTCTGGGGACAAGTTCTGCAACGGATTTCTTCATTCAAGCTGTTTCTTTTAGCTGCACCCATGTATGTGAGATGAGAAATAGCAAAGCATTGCTGAAAAGATGATTTGCTGCTACAAAAGACACCAAACCCTGAAACAGGTCTTATAGCACTTTGACTAATTCTCCCTTAGAGTCCCATTACAATTACCCAGGAGTGTTTCGAACCTCTATAGCTCTCCCCATAGGCAAGCACCTGTCTCCGGGGCTGACATGCTATAGGTTGAAAAGTCCCCAATCCCGACCACAGCTAGTTGATGACAACTCCTTTAAGAAAACAATCAAAAAATGACAGCAATGCCTAAGTTTGCTTGCAATTTTTAAGGAAACACTTCAGAAAGCAAGAAATGCTACTCAGTTTATATAGCAATAAACAGAAACCTGTTTACAAAATTAATACTGGAATGGAAAATGAATCCAGTTTTAGTTCACAAAAGTTTTAAAGATTAGCATGTATTAATGGAGTTTTGGTGAATCTAATTACATGCATAGTCTAAGTTGCTTGTGCTGCACATAAAATTTCCTTTGATCTATATGAGTGACAGGAACAAATATCTCAGCAATACGTAAGCACGATGGGATAGGATCTATTTTTTTTTTTTTGTACTCTTTTATTCCACATGTCAGAGTGTTCTAGATAGAGAAAACTATGTTCAAAAATGTCAAAGTTGTATATACCAATAACACTTCAAATTCTTATCTTCTTGATTCTTTATCCTGCTTCTCCCATTGTCTGCCCAACCATTACAAAAGCACTCAGTTTTCATTGTATGGCCAATATCAGCAAACACCATTACTGGGAAGTTTAGCTCCAACAAATATCATGGTTATTCTTCAAAAATAGAAACAAATTAAGTTTGATAAAGTCAGGAAGGGATAGAGGCATTTAAAGCTTGCATCTCAGTTCATCATGGCGCCTCACATCTCCAGACTGAATTTCTTTTTCTGTTTGGAATGTACTATGTTTATTAAGAATAATGGAAACTTTAGTTCTGCATCATGTGTCACCATCTAGAAAACACAACCACGGGCATGAGTGCATTGGAATCTCCCAGTTGTGTCAGAGTAGGAAGCATAATCTCAATTTTGTATCTAAGGAAGAGGAGAAATGGAGAGGTTATGAGACTTGCTCAGCATGATACAGTTAAGCGATGATCTGGGTCCTGGAATCTACTTTTTGCTTCTCTGCTTTTCCCATACACATCTCTGGACACACACTTCTACACCTCTGCAAAGATTAAATTTCCCTATATTGACCATTATTGTTATGATCCCCTAAGTGATTTGCGGGGGGGGGGGAGTAAATTATTAATAAAATCAATCTCTCTCCTCTGTTCTTGTCTGTCTCTTTCTCTTATCCACATACACACACACACACACACACGTATATAGACATATATTTTTTCTCCTCCTCCCTCTCTCCTCCTTAAATTCATATTAGTGACCCCAATACCTTCAGCCGCAAAAGGAAACACAAGTTGACAAACTAGCCTTCTCTGCTTTCATTGAATTATATGTGCATGCACACACCACACAGACATACACATACAGGATTTCTTGTCATCCTTGTTTTCACAAGAAGGGCATATAGATGTTCTTCATCTTTTTTTTAGACAGCAATACCACATAGGACATCACTCACTCAGGGATGCCCCTCTTGATAGCATCACTTGGTTCCAGTGTTTTGCTACCATGAACATCATCACAACACACATTTTGTACATATATCCTCATGCGCCACTGCTTGTATTCATGTGGCATAGACTCACAAGAGGAAGAATGCTGTGCCAAAGGTTATGAGTATTTTCAACTGTAATACATTATCCAGTTTACTTTTTAAAAGAACTTACAACTCTTTAATTTTCTACCAGCAACGTATGAGAAAAAGCATAAAAGCATTTTCCTTTAACCAAGATGTCTTTTACAAGGATTCACATACACACACACGATTATTTGTATTATTTTGCAAATACATCCTAAAACATTCAGAATCTTCTCAGAAGGCTTCTGCACTTGTTTTAGAAGATAGGAGGGGGAACTGTGAGACAAAATCCCCATGATTTGGACGTTGTGACATTATGGCACCATTCTAAGGATGAGGGCCCAGAAGAGAGCATGGCCACAATCTGCGTGGCAGCGGAATTTCATTAAGGTCCTTCAGAATCCAGCCATGAACACTTGAACCTCACGGCAGGGCTCTGGAATGCATTTCTCCCTCTGATGCACCATCCAGTTACTTTTCATCCAGCAGATCTCCCTCCATGGCTGGGATCTCAGAGATGGTTTCCATTACCCTCTGGTCACCAAATTGTCATTCTGGACATGTGCCCTATACAACTAACACCATTCAAGAGTATGTAAATATTTTAACATATCTTTGGTGGTTTTCTTCTCTCAGTGGAAAATAGGCTTATGAAATAGGCCCAAGAAAAAGAAAACAGTTTGTAGAAAGCGTGAAGCATTCGGTCATTAATTACTAGAGGCTTTATTGTTATTGAATCACAATAAACTGTAAAGAGAAAGTATGAGTTCATAAACATTCTGCCTAGTAATTGTTTTAATCTGCAACTACTGCTTTGTAACATTTTAACTATTATAATTGAGATAATGCCCTCAAGGTAAGTATCCATAAATCTGTAATCTTTACTGAACGGCACACTCCCCTTGAAAAGTCACATAGTCCTGGGGTTGGCCTCTATAGAAAAATGCCATTTGATGTGTCTACTTGCCGAAATCGAATGATTAGAAGTGAGCTTCTCTGCCTATTCTATGTTACAACATCTTTAAAGAAAATTTTCTAATCCCCTCTTCATTTATAAAAATTGCTAATAATGTCAGGAAAGACTCCAATGAATCACTAACTCCATAACCTTCAGAATTCAGACCACTGATAGACATGCCCCATGAAAAGTAGTGAAGGGCACAGGAGGAAACTGCTTTTAGTTGTGCCCCTATAACATATGTTACTTTGATGCTCTCTCTTCTCCAGCAGGAAAAATACCTTAACGCTTTGTTTATAGGACTCATCGTATCCTGTTAATTATTACTGTGACGCTCCAATGCTTTCTCTCCGAATTTACTCCATCTCTCTTTCATTGTAAAGCCTGGAATTGAAGCATGATGATATCAAGTAAATATTCAAATGGCTTGTTTTGGTAACCTTCGTTTCCTTTAGTCTTTTTTTGTAAGTGTATATGTTTAGAGAGAGAAATGATTTCCCAGAGGTTGTTGGATGAAAAGCTCCACGGTTTTAATACCCTTAATACTTCAAATTAAATTCCAAAATTAGTAAAATCTTAAAAACGAATGTTAAAATAGTTTAACCAGGTTATTCTGAGAACGTTTGTGCCCAGGTTTGTCAGCAGACCACCTACAAGAAAGCATGAGTCTTGAGATGTGATCCAGAGAGAGCAAACTCACAGCTGGATGGAAAACAAGCAGGCGCGTGATGCCCATGTCTTTCACGGACAGAAATTGCATCTCCATTTGCTGCTCTGGTTCATTAGCTAGTTTTCACTCTGCTTTCTTATTTCCTGTACTTGATAAAACAAAGATATTTATGTTTCTACACTGGATTTCAATGTAAAGCATCCTTATAGGATTGAGCAAGACTGACCGTCAGAATCTTAACCAATGAAGTAGTATAATTAGCCTATTTCAAAGGGAACACTATAGAACAATTTAGAGCAATAACAATTACAACTTAAACTGCATTAAAATACAATTTTTGTCATTTATAAATGATGTCCCTTTCACAAAATATTCAGATTAAACCAGAATTTTTTTAAAAATATAGTTTACAGGGGCCAGTCTGGTGGGGTAGTAGTTAGGTTCACATGCTCCACTTCGGTGTCCCAGGATTCACAGTTTTGGATCCTGGGTGTGGACCTACGCACCACTGATCAAGCCATGCTGTGGCAGCCATCCCACATATAAAATAGAGGAAGATGGGCACAGATGTTATCTCAGGGCCAATCTTCCTCAGCAAAAAGAGGATTGGCGAAAGATTTTACCTCAGGGCTAATCTTCCGCATAAAAAACATTACATAGTTTACAGGCCTTCTACCGTAAAGAGTTCAGAAAACCATATAAAGTGGTTTTAATTTTTTAAAAAATTATTTTATTGAGGTCATAATTGTTTATAACATTGTGTAATTGCAGGCATACATTATTACTTATCAAACTATGAACAAAATGAAAAGACACACCACCAACTCGGAGAAAAGATTTGCAAATCATATGTCTGACAAGGGATTGGTTAATTTCCAAAATATATAAAAAACTCATACAACTCAACATCAGCAACAAAAAACCTGATCTAAAAATGGGCAGATGATATGAACGAACATTTTTCCAAAGAAGATATATAGATGGCCAACAAGCACATGAAAGGATGTTCAACATCACTAATTATTAGAGAAATGCAGATCAAAACTACAATGAGATATCACCTTACATCTGTTGTAATGGCTATAATCACCAAGACGAAAAACAACAAGTGTTGGAGAGGGTGTGGAGAGAAGGGAACCCTCATACAGTGCTGGTGGGAATGCAAACCGGTGCAGCCACTTTGGAAAACAGTGTGGAGATTTCTCAAAAAATTAAAAATAGAAAGTGATCTTACTTTTATGACAGTATCTGACACAAAGTGTCTATGAAGAGGAAAGAATAAATAAGACGGATATATGTGTACTCCCAATTTCTCTGCTGGCATTCAGTGCTCCCTAATCTCTACCAAAATTTAAGTCCTCAAAAAAATGTTTCCCAGGTTTCTTAACAGAGTAATTCTATTTGCATGATAATGAAGCCCATTGGTATGAAAGTCTCTTCAGCAATAACTCAGATTATGCCTCAACATCTGAGAGAATACTAGAAACACAGCTTCCTGTACTTACGGAAAATTCACAACCTACACTTAGCAAGTAATTTTTACATTTGGTAGCTATTGTAGTTTTATTTTTGAGTGAGAAACAATGTCCCATTCTATGATACATAATCTTGATTTCACTCGATATCTGAAGATGTGTTCCTTAGTGGGAGACGAACCAGATAATGCTTGATATCTGGCTATAACTATAGTCTGGGGCAGAATCATACAAAGGTTTCCTCACCGAATCTACTACTTAGCAAATGTGTGGCTAATGCTTATATGATGAAGTTTATGAGAAGCAGGAAGTACATGGATACATGTTAACTCCCTTTTAGTCCCAGAATTCCTGAACTTGTGATATTGTATAGAATATTGTTTTATTTTTAATCTTAGGCTCTCAATATATCTTAGCAAAAAGAACATATATACCTCAACTCTAAGCTGTTCATGTATATTTTATATTGTTATTGTGACATGCTTCAAAACAACAAAGCAAATAAATTTATAACAAATTGTAGTGAAATAACATGAAGGATCCTAAGAAATATAAATCTGTGAATCTAGAGATGAAACAATCTCAAGGTACAAGCAGCCTGTGTTTATAGAGAAGTCACACCACAAGGCATGACTACTTTTCCTTTTGGCAAATTCAAATACAGTGGATGAAGTGGAAGTTATAAATAAAGTCAACTTTGTATTCAGTAAAAAGGCCTCATTAACACATTTTTACTTTTAATTCAAACTGGCTGGGATATGCAACACTGTATGTCTCTCATTAGGTAAATTATTGCTAATAACAGGAAATGACAATGACAGCATTTCAGCGAAATGTATCTTTTGGTTATGGCCACTGAAAGACAAATAGTAGCTCAGAATTTACTTAATGTCATCACGAAAGGATCTGAGCCTGACAAGACGAGATGTACACTTGCATTCATATATGCGTATCTAATAATACGTTGTATCACAATCACAAATATCTCCACGTTTCACTCTCTTCTTCCTGACAGAGAAAGGGGCCAGGTTCAGTCCTCTGAGCTTCCTGACTTTAGTCCTATGTGTCCGGGCACCCTCCGTCCTTCAGCTTACCTTTCTAGCTATTGTCTTCGGCCCCACTCACCCTTCCTAACCTATACCTCTTCATGGCAGCTTAAAGGTGAAAGTTACTGATAGAAGTTGAAAACTACGGCTTTTATTCTGGCGAAAAAACTAAGAGAAATAGCATTTCCCAATGAGCACGCCATGAGAAGTTAATAAAGAGGCTAAAAATGAAATATGCCCATAAGAAAATCAGAGTGCAAAAATTCCCTCCTAAATTTAACATGTTTCTTTACTGACCTTTTATATGCTATAATAATGTATAATAACCTTTTATATGCTAAAGTGGATTGTGATCTCAAAACAGGTATGTAGCAGGCAACATTTACAAATTCACTTCACCAGTGACCTTTCTTCTTTTCAATTAAGCCCCTATTATCACATTCTGGAGCCAGTGTTCCCACAGAAACCACAGAGCCCAGTTTTGAGACTGTGAAAGGAAAGGGCGAAGCTGAGGGTGGGATTGGTGCAAATAGCCCTTTGGTAAAGATGGGGATTTTCACAAGTAGAGCAGATGCAGATGCGCTACGATCATTCCCACACCCCGATCATCCCAAGGTATCTGTAGGTAATATCTAGTCAACAGAGGGAGCAGCAAGTGAGAGAGAACCAGGCATGACAGGAAAATAGGGTCAGGACAAGGGTGAGGCAAGCGAGGCGCCTTGGGTACAAAATTTAAGGAGGTCTGTCCTTGCACGACCCTGAGAGTGAGAACCCTGCCAACGCTGTGCCGAGGCATCTCCCTCGCCTCACCCCAGCTCGGGCCCGAGAGAAAATGGACCATCTCACCTCATTCTTAGGGAAGGATTTTGCCTACCAAACCCCAGAGCTCTATTCTATTCCTATATTACCACACTCTGTAATAAATTTTTAACAATTAATTACAGATATAGGAAATGGTCTTTGAAAAACTTTCAGGAAATACAGAAGTATACAAAATAGAAAGTGAGGGTCTCTCTCCCCCACAATTCTACTCCTAGGTATTTACCTAAGAAAACCGAAACACATATTCACACAAAAACTTGTACACGAGTGTTCTTCCAGCATTATTCTTACTAGCCAAAAAGCAGAAACAAACCAACTAATGAATGGATAAACGAAACGTGGTAGATCCATACAACGGAATAGTCTCCACCCCCAAACACATGTGCTACAGGGACGAATCCTGAAAACACAGGCCAAGTGAAAGAAGGCAGAAATGAAAGGCTACATTGTGCGACCCCATAAATATGAAATGTCCAGAGTAGGAAATCCATAGAGGCAGAAAGTAGATTAGTGGTTACAAGGTCATGTGGGGAGGGGAGGACTGGGAGTGACTCCTAAGAGATATGGGATTTCTTGTTGAGATGAGGGAAACATTCCGGAATTAGATAATGGGGATGGTTGCATAACATTGTGAACATCATAAAAGCTCACCGAATTGTACACTTTAAAATGGTGTAGTGTATAATATGTGAAATATAGCTCAACAATATTTTAAAAGATAAAAAAGTGAGAGTGTGTCCACCTTCATAGCTAGAATTTATACAGTAACTATTATGTGCAGGGCACATTTGTAAATGTTGTACTTCATTAACTCATTTAATCCTCAAAACAACCCAAGGAGGCATCTTTGAAAGACAAAAATTTGAGGCACCCAGAAGGTTAAGTAATTCACCCAAAGTCCTGCAGCTAGTAAACGACAGAGCTGGGCTCATAAAATCGGGCCATCTGGATTCAATGCTTAGGCGCCCACTAATTACCAGTAGTAATGATCATTAAGAGTTGGGGGCATATACTTCCAGATAATTCTCATTGAGGGAGTACAGGTGCACACGTGTATGTTTGTGTGTGTACGTAGATAAAAATTATACACCCAGGACCATCCTGGGGTCAGCAAACTACACTGCACAGGCCAAATCAGGCCCACCGACTGTCTACACACAGCCCATGAGCTAACAAGGAAAGAATGGCCTTTACGTTTTTCAATGGTTGAGAAAGAAGAGAATAAAAACAAAGAGAGTAGCATTTCATGACACATGAAAAGTACATAAATTTCAAACTTCAGTGTCCATCAAAAAGTTTCATTGGGACACATGCTCTGTCATTTAAGTTTCATCTGTGGCTGCTTTTCCACTACAAGAGGAGAGCTGAGGAGTAGCAACAGAGACAATACGCCCTCAAAGCATTAAGTATTTCTATCAGCCCCTTTACAGAAAAATTTTGCTGACCCCTGGTTTATACCATATCTCATACTCTAAAACTTCCTTTGGTCATTAAGCCTTATATCATGGCCAACCTTTTGGATTTCCTACAGATTTCCTCAATTTCTTTAAATGGCTGCAAAATAAAAATGCACCTAAAATTATTAAACCTTTCCCCTGTTGATGAAAATATCATACCCTTTACCAAATTGCTCTGAAAATGGCTGCATCAACTTATTTATCTCCTAATGGAATGTGAAAATGACCTGCATTTTGGTGGCCTATGTACCTGGACTTGGAGAAGTTTCACGACGGTCTCACCTGACTGCAGGCTCTTCCCTCGGCTGCTCAGTGCCACCCAACACGGGAGCTGAGTCCCGGGCCGAGCCCCTGGTTGGGCTGCATGGTCAGGTCAGTGTTGCATAGACTGCATAGAGGGACTCATCTCTCTTTCTTCTCAACTATTCTACCTTCTTAGCTTGGGCCTATTACACAGAAACTTCTGTTCTTTTATCAGTAGTTAGACAAGAAGAAAAGTAGCTACTACTGTCTTGTCATGCTCCTGTAGTGGATACTGCGGTGGGGTACCAATTGCTCCCCACTCCATGTGGAGACGTCCATTCCCCTGCTATTGGCAGCTCATGACTGTCAGTCATTTCTCTCTTTGGGAATTGCCTTCAGGAGAGCAAAGCTACCCTGCCTAATGCCATGCCCCCTTTCCAGAGGGAAATCCATCCAATCACTTGTCAGCGCAGGGACATAGAAGCCCATCCACACCGACTCAGGACAGGACAATTATAAAGGGCCATCCAAGCTCCCGAGCTCCCTGAAGAATCTCCTAAGGCTCAGCTGAACTTAATCACAGGGAGACTTCTCCTGCCCAATTCTTCCCACAGCCCACAAAGATGCTGCCCTGAGAACACAACCCCATAAATTATCTACAGTCAAATCTACACCTTAGAGTCTGTTTCTTGGAGAAACTGGCCCAAAACACTCCTCTGTAACTCTTCCCAAAGGAAGAGAGATGTGACATTTGATATGATGCCTGGAGTTAGAAGAGCACAGGTGGCTTAGCCCCTGCCACTGCCCCTTTTGGTCCAGCCCCAGGCAGGGAGGTGCAGCCTCCTCCTGTGCCTGCCCTTTGGAGGGAGAGCACACCAGGGTCCTGCCTCAGATGATGCTTTTCAGAGGCAAATTTGAGCAACCAGCAATCTCTTTTCACAGTAAAGGGGCTGTAAACTGTGTGACAAGGAAGATGTCTATGGGAATCTTCTCTGATTCTCTAGATTAGGCAGGAAACCTAATCTAGGATCTCCAATTCAGCCCAATCAAGGATTATGCTAATAATTTGATCTTCATCTGCTTGATTCCTTTGTCCTTGTTTCTCAACTGGGTCAAAACTACGGAATAGGGATGAATCATGATCCTCATCCCAAACCCACACTGACGAAGAGGAGCACTACGTACAGCCAGTAGGTTAATCTTCATCCCTCCTTACTAATCATTAATAGTCTAATTTAACAGTCCTAATAAATAATCTATTTTACCTATATATACAAGGAGATGCTACCCCCACAACTTCTTAGATTGGAGAAGGTCTTAGTTCAAAGCCAGCTTGAGCACTTGAGATTTAGGCAAGTAGTTCTCAAATGGAAAAACCGAGGCTGTTTCCTTACTTGTAAATGAATCTAAGAAGACCTATTTCAGACTTGGTTTAAGGATTAAAAGCAAAAAGATATATCTGAAGTACCTCTGGCAGTCCCTTGCATAGTGGGTACTCAATGAACGTTGATTCATAGCTCAGTAAGTATCAAGAACTATGGGTCCTTGGGTCCTCTCTAGATTCTTCAGAAAGAACAAAAATTTTCTCTTCTCCACTCCCAAAAGGTAGGAGGATGAATTTCCCCCCCCTCAGTGACTACTTAAAGATGAAATTAGGAACAATGAGTCAATGAATCAGGCCCACACCAAAGTTGACAAGTACAAAAGTAGATAACAAGTGACAGAGAATTAGAAGCAGAGAACAAGCAATCACGTCCATCTTCCCCTTCATGTTACAGAATGCACAGGGGGGTGCTATAGACTGAATGTTTGTGTCCCCCCAAAATTCCTATGTTAAACCCTAATGCCCAAAGTGAAGGTATGGGGGGGGGAGTTTGGAGGTGATTAGGTCATGAAAGCAGAACCTTCATGAATGGAGACCCCAGAGAGCCTCCTTGTTCCTTCCACTATACGAGGACGCATTGAGAAGAGTGTCTGTGAATCAGGAAGCGGGCCCTTGTCAGACATTAAATGTGCCGGTACTCTGATTTTGGACTCCCCAGCCTCCAGAACTGAGAACTAAATGCTTGTTGTTTAAGGCATCCGGGGACTGGTATTCCGTTAGAGCAGCCCAAAGTGACTAAGACAGGAGAGGACATTCCCTTTGTCTGCTAAGGGCACTGTTAACCCTGCTAAGGGCCATGTTAACTCTGGTCACACAGGCATCGCTAAGTGCTGGCTACACATGATGGCAGCTACTGAACTGGGACTCGACTCAGATCAGGCCCCAGGCATCAAACAACTCAAGAGCTGCCTTCTCTCTGCTAGCACGTGCAGAGGAAGAAGCGCCTGTGGTGGGTAGCCCCATCACATTCTCTTCTCTTAGAGAGGGAGAACCAAGGCCCCTGAGAGTTTGCTTAGAAAAACAGCTTGAACCCAGAGACTCCACAGGAAGCTGAAATGGGTGAGGCCAGGCAATGAACAACCTTGGAAAGCTCAGTGGAGAGAACCAGTAACCAAGATAAGAATGTTCCACTCATGTCAGGGAGAATGCCACTTGACCCTGGGCATTTACTACTCTGGGGAGTCTCTGCTGTGAAGCAGCATTCCAATTAAAGCTCCTGCACAGTATAGAAAAACCAAGGACAGAGGGAGTTTCTTTAAACCTCTGGAAGGAGAGTCCTAATATGTCACAAGGTGTTCCCGGAAAAGAACCCAGGATTGGAGGCAGAGGTGGGCGACTGGAACGCAGAGTCTGGGGATGTAATCACTGACTCGATTTGTCTTTTTAGCCTCTGATGCCTGTGCTGTCAGGAACTCAAAACCAATAATACTGTTAACATAACTAGTCTGGTCCAAAAAGAAGCTCCAACATTTAACACTACGCCCTCAGAACTAGCGAATTCCAGAGAGGAGCTAAATGCTCTGTTCATAAATATTTCCCTTACCAGTTTTTTTCTAAATCTATTGAAAATAAACTTTATAGTAGTCTTTTAAGTCTGGTGTTATTTAAAATAGAGAAAAGGAGGGACAGAAATAGAGAGAGGAAGAGAGGAAGGATGAGGAGGAAGGAAGGGAAAAAGAGAGAAGGCAAAGGAGAGGAAGGGAAGAGAAGGGAAACCCACTCCTTTCAATACTTTTCTTCTTTTCAAAAGAGTAGACCATTGACTATTCTCAGAAAGCAGTTTGTTTTATAAATCATTAATAAGACCTAAAAAAAGGAGAGAAAGAAAAACTCCTGACACATACTTTTTCTGAACTCTTTTAGGCCTTGCACATGGCACAGAGCACAGACGCAGGGACTTAAAGAACAAGACCCATTCTTTGAAACATAAGGTGCTAGAGATCCCCACTCAAAGGAACAGATCACCAGCTGAAAGGTAGTCTTTGTCAAAGGGGAGAAAAGCTCCCAGGCCCTTCCCAGGCTGTACTCGCTGGGCGAGTCACAGCAGTTTCTGCAAGAACACAGGAATTGTGGCAAAATGCTTAGGTTCTCTAAGAATACTGGCAAAGTTTCACTTTACATATAAGAGAAAAAATATTTCAAAGTATTTACAACATCCTCCATTTCTCAATATTGATTTCTTAACTTCTCTTTATGGAAATCCCCTGGCTCACCTGTATCAAACCCCACACTTGGCACGATGTCCACGGTTCCGTGAAAGGCTCCAGCCCACGCTGAGGTAGCAGTGGTGACTGTTGTCGGGTCTGTCTTTGCGACATCACACTGGGGAGCAGGTATCCTGGCTGCACGCACTGACGGCATCAGCAGGGGCCCATAGGACGGATCCAGGGCAGAGCCAGCAGGAGGGTGGTGGTGGTGGTGGTGGCGGTGGTGCATGTGGGCATGGGGGTGATGGTGCCGCATGTACACGTCATGCATGTGGCTGTAGGAGGGGCTCACCTGAGATGCCAAAGGGTAGTGCCAGGACTCAGACACAGGAGGGGGAGGGGCTGGGCCGGTCTGATGCAGGCCGTGTCCCGGCCAGGGGTTGGGGTCGGCTGCGGTAAAGGTGCCAGGGGGTGCAGTGACCTGGAAGTCAGGATGAACGCCCCCCAAACAGGGTGCAGGTGGCGACTGGTAAGAGCTGGTCCAGAAGGAAGTTGGGAAACTACTCCGCTGGCTTGAGAGAGCTGAGCTGTCTGAGAAGACAGAAAAATAAATTACTTACAGAAGATTCAGTTTTAAGATAGGCTTGCCTCTACTTGTCCAATATTTGACAAGCAGGCTAATGAGTATGCACTTTCTGTCCCCACACAGAGGTGAACTGATACCAGGTAAGCCTCTGAGCTCCCGTGCCAAGTCAGTGCACAGGGTTCAAGTGCTCAACAGGTCCCCACCCCGCCATGTTTCCTTAGGGTAAGCTTCACAGTCCGAGGAGAGGTTCACATGTCTGGGGTGGAAAAGCTTCATTTCCTCCTGGGAGTCTTGCTGCCGTTGGGTCTGGACAGAGGTCACAGGTAACATGTGTCGTAGGTAAAGAAAGCTTATGCCATTGAAGTGATTCAGGTGAGTTGAAATGATCATGTTTACCAACTTCTTTCAAATGCAAATACAATTTTCATTCAAACTAAACATTGTAATGCCAAAGTAACAAACAGAAGTAAGATCGCACTAAATTATGCTCACCAACACTCATTTTTCATCAACAAGAGTGTATTCCAAGCTTACTTTCCCTGTAGAGGTCTGGGGGTCTCTGGACTGAGAATAACAACAATGACAGTGACCAAACGCCCGCCACCAGCCAGTGGCTGTTCTTGGATGGTCTTCTTGGATCCTCACTGCAGCCCTGTGAGGTGGTTGTGAGTATCCCCGTTGCAGAGATGGGGAAATTGAGGCAGGGAAGAAGCCCAGGACTTCACGGCTGGCAAGCAGGAGACTGGGCTTTGAAGACAGGCAGCCTGTCCGGATGGCTGGCACTCTTCATAACCGCGCCACAAGAGGGCACAATTGTAACTACAACCCCAGCATGTAGGATTTGGTAAAGACTCTTCTGTGGAAATCATGAGTGGAGGCGATTCAAGTAGGAAAAATGGATTGAAGGATGGTGTTTGGGGAGGGGGAAATATCAAAGAATAGCACGTACAGAGAAGAGGAGGAAGCACCTCTGCGACTCCGCCTCAGCGCAATTTCTCCACTCAATTGTCAAAACATATCTATAGGTGACCCACTATGCACAGACACAGGAGGTTGGGGATGACCAAACTGACGTCACTTTTCCTCACAATCTGGAGGTGGACAGGTAAGTAAATGGACATGTGCAACGTGATGTGGTCAGTGCTCTCATGGGAGAAGCACAGAGAGGGACAGAAAGCGACAGCTAAACTGAAAGGGTGAGTTGGCTGGGCCTCGTGAAGAGGTCAGGAAAAGTGTTTTAGGCAAATGAAAGAGTGTGTGAAAAAAGGCCAATAATTACACACACACATACATTCACCCCTTTGAGGAACAAAAATGAGTTCAGTGGGTGGAAGCTGGCAAAAAATTAGACTACAGTGCAAGAAGGATTCAGATCGGTATGGCCTTGCCAGCCACATTCTGAATGTGGGCGCTGCCCTGAGGAGCTCTCAGGCCGCTTTGAATGGTTTTGATCTGGGGAGTGTTATAGTCAGATCCATGTTTAGAAAGACTGATACCTCTAACTATGGCCTGTTGCCTACGGTGTGGTGTCACTGAATGAGCACTGGACTAGGAGTCTAGAAAGCTCAGCCAGAGACCAAGCAGCTAAGCAATTACCCTATCTCATCTTCTGACCCCAAATGGATCTGTTGACCTCTCTGTGGCTCAGTTTCTTCCACTAAAATACGAGGCATTTGAATTAAAATTCCAAATATCTTCTGGCTCCATACTTTTTCTATTCTGTGAAGTGGCCTATAAATTATTTCTATCCACTGATAAAGGTAAGGTTGCTCAGCACATTAGTCAGGCATGTCTAGTAAGATACTATTTTCACACTGAGTTCCACACAAAAGAATCTAGCTAGATCTTTCCATAGAATGAAGGATATCCTAAGAAGTACTCCGAAATAACAGCATTCAGAAGTCTGGTATATCCACGTTCTCACTTCATAAATTTACAGGACAGAGTTTTCTCACCTCAGGGAGAGTTTATATAAGTTGAATCAACCACCACATATGGCATTTGACTGACATCATCAGAGTGTCACTGGGGTGTTCAAACATTTCCTCTCTCCAGCTGCCCGAATGGCTGTGGCACCAGCCTTGCAACCTCTTCAATTCTCTTGTGGTCAGCCCTCCACCAGAGCCATCGTCATTCACCCCATTCATTCCGTGGACAGATAGCTATTCAGCGTTTCAAATTCAAGTCTCTCACCCACAGAATCTCCATAGATCTCAAACCTCTTGGGGAAATCTAGGAAAGGATGTCCTTCAAGCGGCAAAGGACGGAAGCGCACACTGTTCTTCGAGTCTTCAAACAGTCCTGGCAAACTTTTAACTGATTGACTTTGCTTCGCCACAACTACGATCTATCAGAAAACAGCACTTAGAGTCAAACTTACTGGCATTGAGGCAAATATGTTTTATGAAAGAACTGTCTTCCTTTGACATACGAAAAATGGCTGCTAATGACAAGAAAAAATTGTGAAAGCTGTGAGATGAAAATTCACTTTGCCTTAAATGATGGCCATTTGTGGAATACTTCTGTCACACCCATAATGAAAGCTGTCAATGTTTAAAGTTTAATACCCATACAAGGAGTTTACAGAGGCTCCTTACATTACGTGGTGCAACTTTGTCACCATCAATCTGCCACTTTGCTCTCACACATCCAATCTTTGGGACCAAACCCTTCCTTCTCCTCATAACCTTTCTCTCCTGGTGGAGCCAGAGTCCCATTATGAAAACTGTGGAAGCCAACCCACAGGCGTGTGCCAGAGATACCCAGCTCCCCTGGTGAGAAGCCTCCAAAATGTCAAAAGCACCTAGAGACGACGTCATTTCTCTGGATGCTTTCCTTTATTTATTTTCATTCATATAGACATGGACCCAATTTCATTTTAGAGATGCTTCAGCACTTTGGGCATGCAAACACAAATGTGAACAATTAATAAATTCCTTACCAAAAAATGCTATTCTATTTATGAAATATTGAACTGTGATCAGTGAACACATTATCATTGAAAGTGGAAATCTATTTTTAAAAATGTACTCCATAAAGGCAGAACAAAGCTTTAAAATGCCCCAGGGAAAAATAAAATGAGAAGTAACTTAGTATTTTCCCAGTTGGTACGTCTCCCGAGATGAATATAAAGTTTGCAGAGATCTAGGCAGCCCCTTTCCAAAACAGTGTTGCATTTTACAAGTAAATGAAATAATATTGGATAGAAAATATGTTTATGAACAAGTCTACACTTCAAAAACACTATTTGGTATCTTATTGTTAAAAAAATCTTGATACAAAGAAACAGATGATACGCTCTCTTTCATGCCTGGGAATCAATGAGCTTAGTTCATATGTATGTAAATTTTTTCATTACATGAATCCTTGCTTACGAGTACTTAATCACAGCCACATTTGTTGTATGAAAAGGCATATGAAAAACTGTGCACGAGCAACTTCCACGCAATATTACTTTTCAGGATAAAGGAGGCAATTCAGCACTATGTGATGTTAACACTCCATGGCGACTTTGGGCTGAATGGGACTGGGTATGCAGGTGATGTTAACACTGATAGCCTAACACGTATGAAAAGTCTAAACAGACTATGGTTCAGTTTGCATTAGGAATTAAAAAGTATCACTTACATACACACACATCCTTATTTATAAACAACAATAAAAAATGACAAAATTGATACATTACCCAGTACAATCCACCCAAAGCATACCCAGTGATGTCACTGTGTGATTTATACCACAGACACGTCTGAGAGACACAGAAGACATGGGACATAAAGTGGTTCTGTCTGTTTCATAGTAGATGGGGCTACCTTTCACATTAACTTTAAATATATGTAAAAGAAATCTAAGGGCAAAAAAATTAAGCAAGAGAAAATTCAACATTTAAATTAAAAACTTAAACATTTTATTAATTTTGAAAAAATGAAAACTACATTAAAAGGACAATGGTACAAAAAATGTAGAATCTCTATCTTGTCATCTTAAAAATCTCTAGAAAACATATTCTTAGAATAAACAGTAATTTAAAATATCAATGTTAAAAGACATTTACTGTTTTACTAACCTCAATGAAAAGAAAATGCTACTCCATTCTTAACATAAAAGGTCCTTGCTGTCATTTAATTCCCCATCTTCTTCTCTGCTTCCCATGAAAATAAACTGTCAGGTCAGAGGTGAAAGGGTATGTGTTCCGAAGTTTTCGGTCATTCAGGAATGAGGCATTACCATGATGTCCAGAGACTGCCCTCTGGTTATTTTGTTCTAGAGTTGCTCAGAATGGGCCTTGAGACTCTACAATGAGAGTTTCCAGTGGCAGTATCAGATTTCCACACTCCTTGGAGGCAGAACAAGGAGGAAGGTCAGGCCTCACTTTCCTCTGTGTGTTTGTTCTAGACTTCCCAGCAGTGATGACCTCCAGCGCCTCCTGGAGATGTACCTAGTCTCCTTCCCAGTCTCAGCCAGCTAAGGACACAGGCCTCCTCTCCTTTCTTCTCTTTGCTCTTTTAGGCTAGTACTCATTCTGAGAGGTCTTTCCTATGAGCATGAGTTGCTCCAAGCAGATACTATATAGATCAATCAACCAATAGGTACTTACTTTGCAACTACAACAATAAAAAATATCAATAAGTTTACCACTCAGCATGGTTTTTAAGTCAGTGATATATTTTGCTATGGTGCAACAAACTACTCCTCTTAAACACACACACACACACACACACTTTCTGTAATAATACTTGGGCACCGAGATCAATACATAGACATATTTGAAGCCAACATTTCTATTTGGATGGGGACAAGGAGGCAATCAGATTCATTAAGTTTCACTGAGAAGCCTTATTCAATCTCTATTAGAAGGTTTAATGGGACAAGAGGTAATTGATGCGAGGTTGTGCCAAATAAAGTACAGATATTTCCTGTTGACTGTTTGCCTAACAGCTGCAAAACACCTAAAGAGGACTTCCCCAGCTCCATCCAGATACACATGAAAGTATGACCATTATTCCATTGTTAGCTGACACTCCATCCTAATCTAAAGATTTACTGTGAAATATATTATGCAATCAAACATAATTCAGTTTTAAATTCCTTTGTAGCACTGTAGTACTTGTGCAGCACTGAAAAAACGGCATGCCATAAACTAGACCCTTTAATTTAATACAGCTGGTCAGCAGTTCCTGCATAAAGTATTCCTGCCATAGCCATCAACATTGTCAATAGCCTTGAATACCTACTATGTCCAAGGCACTGGTTTTTGGCCAGAAATACAAACGTCCAGAAAACAACATTTCTGGATAAAGATCCAAGGCTCCAAATAAGTGGAAACTTAAGGTAGAGAGAAAAGGCATCTGATTTTCATTTAGCACTTTGCGTCAAGCCCTATGCCAAATTATTCATAGGCATTATCAAAATATCTTTACAATAGACCTAGGAAATGGGTATCAATAAATGCATATTATAGTTGAAGTTGAGCTCAGAGAGATTTTAAGTAGTTAATCCAAGATCACGTTGCAACCAGACAGTAATAAGACCCAAACTTGAACCCAAAACAAACAGAATCCAAAGACTGTATTATCCAAACCTATGTTGCTTTGGCAATTAATACAAAATCCCCAATAACTCTCTTTACTAGACATGGGAAGCTCAATTAATCATACTTTTCTCTAAGATATTGCTTTCTAAATCTTTAACTACATTTTGTGGATCTCCTATGAATTGTATCCAAGTTATGTATCTTTATCTAAAACTGGCTAATTCACAATTAGAAACAACTATAGCAAAGTCGTATTCACAAGATGAGAGAGTCCAAGATAGCGGGGTAGGAAGACCAGCACTCACCTACGGCCATGGACACATGGAATCTACGCCTACATACAGAGCAACTCCTCCTAAAGAAGAACTTAGGGCTGAATGAACAGCTTCTGCAAACAAACGACAGAGGGACCACATGGAGACTAGCAGGAGAGATGGACACACAGTATTGATAGGAACCCCATCTTCAACATGATGACCCACAGAAGGCAGGGATATCACTGAGGGGCCCATGTGCAGACTTGCACGCCCTGGAGCAAAGCAAAACAATAGCAGTCTAAAGGAAATTCAGACTACATGTGAAGGAAATCCATTTACTAACCCTAGAGCATTTGCCAAATGGGTGGGAAACTGCTGGACATCTCTTTGGGGTCAGAGGGATCAATGAGCACCATTTCTTGTATTCCCCCTCCACCTTGATAAAGCAGGCAAGAGCACACTCCAGGGGCTCTAAGCAGCCTTCCAAGGCCACCCCAATGCACCCTAGGACCCCCAGCTCCAGCTACCCCCCTCAACATGGCCCCAGCATGGTGTACCTCTGGACCACCCTGACACCTCTTCCAGCTCCAGTTACCCAGTGGGGTAGCCCCAGCATGGCACACTCTAGTATGCTAGAACCACCCGTCCTGTCCTATGTTCTCCCTAGCTCCAGCCAAGCTGCCAAAGCCACCTGACACACGCAATCTACACAGGGGATGCTCCTAAACAAGGCCACTCCTTCAAGACCAGGAGAGGTAGCTGTTTCACCAAATTAATAGAAACAAACATAGAAAATCAAACAAAATTAAGAGATGGAGGAATATGTTCCAAATGAAAGAACAAGATAAAACCACAGGAAAAAACCCTAATGAAACAAAGATCCGTAATTTACTTGACAAAGAGTTCAAAGTAATGGTCATGAGGATGCTCACTGAACTGGGGAGAAGAATGGATGAACACAGTGAGAACTTCAACAAAGAGCTAGAAAATATAAGAAAGAACCAATCAGAGTTGAAGAATGCAATAACTGAAATGAAAAATATACTAGAGGGAATCAACACCAGATTAAATGATACAGAAGAATGGATCAGTGATCTGGAAGACAAAAGAGTGGAAATCACCCAATCGGAAGAGCAAAAGAAAAAAAGAATTTTAAAAAATGAAAATAGTTTAAGGAACTTCTGGGGCAACATCAAGCATACTAATATTTGCATTATAGGTGTCCCAAAAGGAGAAAAGAAAGAGAAAGGGGCAGAAAACTTATTTGAACAAATAATGGCTAAAAACTTCCCTAGCCTGGGGAAGGAAACAGACATCTAGGTCCAGAAAGCACAGAGAGTCCCAAACAAGATGAAGCCAAAGTGATCCACACTAAGACATATAATAAGTAAAATGGCAGAAATTAAAACGAAAATCTTAAAGGCAGCAAAAGAAAACAACCAGTCACATACAAGCAAGCCCCAATAAGACCATCAGCTGAGTATTTAGCACTTTGCAGGCTAGAAGGGAGTGGCAGGGTATATTTAAAGTGCTGACAGGAAAAAACTTACAACCAAGAATACTCTCCCCAGCAAAGTCATTCAGAATTGAAGGAGAGATAAAGAGTTTCCCAGACAAACAAAAACTAAGAGTTCATCATCACCAAACTGGCCTTACAAGAAATGCTATGGAGTCTTCTTAAGTGGAAAAGAAAAGGTCATAAATAGAAATAAGAAAATATATGAAAGAAAAAAAATACCACTGGTAAAGACAAATATATAGTAAAGCAGTGGCAGCCACTTAAAAAGCTAGTATGAACGTTAAAAGACAAAGTGGCAAAACCAAATGTGACTACAATAAGTAGTTAAGGGATAGACAAAGTCAAAAGAAGCAAAATATGACATCAAAAACAAAACACGGCAGGAGGAGTAAAAATGTAGTGCTTTTAGAATGTGCTCGAATATAAGTGACTATCAGCTTAAAGCAGACTGCTCTATGAAGAGGTAGATACATATGAACTTCATGATAACTACAAACCAAAAATCTACAATAGAGACACAAAAACTAAAGAGATAAGAGCCCAAATATAACACTAAAGAAAACCATCAAATCACAAGGCAAAAGACTAAGAGAAGAAGAAAGGATCAGAGAATAACTATAAAAACAACCAGAAAAGAACAAAATGGCAAAAAGTAAATACCTATCAATAATTACTTTAAATATAAATGGACTAAATGTTCCAATCAAATGACAGAGAGTGGTTGAATGTATAAAACACAAGGCTAATCTATGTGCTGCCTACAAGAGACTCATTTCAGATTTGAAGACACACACAGATTGAAAATGAAAGGATGGAAAAAGATATCCAATGCAAATGGAAATGAAAAGAAAGCTGGGTTATCAATACTTATCTCAGACAAAACAGACTTTAAAACAAAGACTCTAATAAGAGACAAAGAAAGGCATTACATAATGATAAAGGGGTCAATCCAAGAAGAACATATAACATTTGTAAATATTTATGCACCCAACATAAGAGCACCTAAATACATAAAGCAAATATTAACAGACATAAAAGGAGAAATTGATAGGAATACAATAATAGTAGGGGACTTTAATACCCCACTACATCAATGGATAGATCATCCAGATAGAAAATTATAAGGGAACATTGGCCTTAAAAGACACATTAGACCACATGAACTCAAGAAATATTCAAAACATTCCATCCAAAAACTGCAGAATACATAATCTTTCCAAATGCACATGGAACATTCTCCAGGATAGATCACACGTTAGGCCACAAAATAAGTCTTAATAAATTTAAGAAGATTGAAATCATAATCAAGCATCTTTTCCAACCACAACAATATGAAAATATTAATTAATTACAAGAATAAAACTGCAAAAAACAGGAACATGTGGAGACTAAACAAGATGCTTCTAAACAACCAATGAGTCATTGAAGAAATCAAAGAGAAAATCAAAAAATAGCTTGAGACAAGTCAAAATGGAAACAGACCTTTTGAAAATCTATAGCAAGCAACAAAAGAAGTTCTAAAAGGAAAGTTGATAGTGATACAGGCCTATCTTAAGCAATAAGAAAAATCTCAAGTAAGCAATCTAACTTTACACCTAAAGGAACCAGAAAAAAACAGAACAAACAAGGCCCAACCTTAGTAGAAGGAAGAAAATAAGAAAGATCAGACCTGAAATAAATGAAATAGAGACTAAAAAAACAGTGAAACTAAAGGCTGGTTCTTCGAAAAGATAAACAAAATTGATAAACCTTTAGCCAGACTCATCAAGAAAAAAAGAGAGAGGGTGCAAATAAATAAAATCAGAAATTAAAGAGAAGTTACAACTGACACCATAGAAATACAAAGGATTATAAAAGACCATTACAAACAATTATATGCCAATAAACTGGAAAACCTACAAGAAATGGATAAATTCCTAGAAACACACAAACTTCCAAGACTGAATCATGAAGAAATAGAAAATCTGAATAGACTGATTACAAGTAATGAAATTGAATCAGTAATCAAAAAACTCCTAAAAACCCCAAATTCCAGGATTGAATGGCTTCACAGATGAATTCTATCAAACATTTAAAGAGTTAAGACCTATCCTTCTAAAATTATTACAAAATTTGAAGAGAAAGAAACAATTCTAAACTCATTTTACAAAGGCAGCATTATCCTGACATCAAAACCAGACAAAGACATCATAAAAAAAGAAAATCACAGGCCAATGGCCCTGTTGAACATAGATGCAAAGATGCTTAACAAATATGAGCAAACCAAATTCAACATCATATGAAAAGGATCATACACAATCATCAAGTGGGATTATTCCAAGGATGCAAGGATGGTTCAACATCTGCAAATCAATCAAAGTAATATACTACATTAACAAAATGAAGAATAAAAATCATACAATCATCTTAATAGATGCAGAAAAAGCATCTGATGAAATTAAACATCCATTTATGATAAAAACTCTCAACAAAGTAGGTATAAAGGAAATGTACCTCAACATCACAAAGGCCATATATGACAAGCCCACAACTAACATCATACTCAATGGTGAAAAGCTGAAAGCCTTTCCTCTAAGATCAGGAACAACATATAACACCCACTCTCACCACTTTTATTCCACATAGTACTGGCAGTCCCAGCCAGAACAATTAGGCAAGAAAAAGAAACAAAAGGCATCCAAATTGGAAAAGAAGCAAAAGTGTCACTATTTTCAGGTGACATGATGCTATATATAGAGAGAATCCACCAAAAAACTGTTAGAACTAATAAATGAATTTAGTAAAGTTGCAAGATACAAAATTAGTATACAGAAATCAGTTGTGTTTCTACACACTAATAATGAGCTACTCAAAAGAGAAATTAAGAAAACAATCCCATTCACAATTGCATCAAAAAGAATAAAACACCTGGGAACAAATTTAACCAAGGAGGTGAAAGATCTGTACTCTGAAAACTATAAGACACAGGTGAAAGAAATTGAAGACAACAAAAATAAATGAAAAGATATACCATGCTCATGGACTGGAAGAATTAATATTGTTATAATGTCCAAGCTACAGGTTCAATGTAATCCCCATCAAAATAACAATGGCATTTTTCATACAACTAGTACAAAGAATCCTAAAATTTGTACGGAACCATAAAAGACCCTGAATAGTCAAAGCAATCTTAAGAAAGGAGAACAAAGCTGGAGGTATCATGCTCCCCAATTTCAAACCATACTACAAAGCTATAGTAGTCAAAACAGTATGGCACTGGCAAGAAAACATGCACATAGATCAATGGAATAGAATAGAAAGCCTAGAAATAAGCCTGTGCATATATGATCAATTAATCTACAGCAAAGGAGACAAGAACATATAATGGAGAAAAGACATTCTCTCCAATAAATGGTATTGGCAAAACTGGACAGCCACAAGCAAAAGAATGAAACTGGACCACTGCCTTAGACCATATTCAAAAATCAGCTCAAAACAGATTAGGGGCCAGCCTGGTGGCCAAGTGGTTAAGTTTGCGCACTCCGCTACGGCCACCCAGGGTTTCACTGGTTCGAATCCTGGGCACAGACATGGCACCGCTCATCAGGCCACATTGAGGCGGCATCCCACATACCACAACTAGAAGGACCCGCAACTAAAATATACAACTATATACTGGGGGGATTGGGGGAGAAAAAGCAGGAAAAAAAAGATTGGCAACAGTTATTAGCTCAGGTGCCAATCTTTAAAAAAAAAAATGGATTAAAGACTTAAATGTAAGATCTGAAACCATAAAACTCCTAGAAGAAAACATAGGCAGTCACCTCTCTTACATTGGTCTTGGCAATATTTTTTGGAGCAGTCTTCTCAAGCAATGGCAACAAAAGCAAATATAAACAAATAGGACTACATCAAACTAAAAAGCTTTTGAACAGTGAAGAAAACACTCAACAATAGAAAACTGCAATCTACTGAATGAAAGAAGATATTTGCAAATCATACACATGATAAGGGTTAACATCCAAAATATATAAAGAACTTACACAACTTAATATCAAAAAAACAAGCAGCCTGATTAAAAAATAGGCAGAGGACTTGAATAGATATTTTTCTAAAGAAGACGTACAAATGGCTAACAGGCACATATAAAGATGCTCAACATCACTAATCATCAAAGAAATGCAAATCAAAACCACAATAAGAGATCACTTCACACTAGTAAGAATGGCAGTTATCAATGAGACCAAAAAAAACAAATGTTGGTGAGGATGTAGAGAAAACAAACCCTCATACACTGTTGGTGAGAATGTAGACTGGTGCAGCCACCATGGAAAACAGTTTGGAGGTTCCTCAAAAAATTACAAATAGAAGTACCATATTGATCCAGCAATTCCACTTCTGGGCATTTGCCCAAAGGCAACAAAAACAATAATTCAAAGAGACATATGAACCCAATGTTCACTGCAGCATTATTTACAATAGTCAATATATGGAAGCAGCCTGAGTGTCCATTGGTAGATGAATGGACAAAGAAGGTGTGGTATATATACACAATGTAATATTATTCAACCATCAAGAAGAATGAAATATGGCCACTTGCGACATGGATGGACCTAGAGGGTATTATGCTGAGTGAAATAAGTCAGATAAAGACAAATACTGTATGATTTTACATATATGTAGAATCTAAAAAACAAAACAAATGAACAAACAAAAGAAAACAGAAACAGACTTATAGATACAGGTAAGTAATTGGTAGTTACCAAAGGGGGAAGGGGTGCAGGAAAAAATAGGTAAAGGGGATTAAGATGTACAAACTTGCAATTATAAAAAGAATAAGTCATGGGGATGTAATGTACAGCATAGGGAATATAGTCAATAACACTGTAATAACTTTGTTGGTGACAGATGCTAACTAGACTTATCCTAGTGATCATTTCATAATGTATATAGATATTGAATCACTATGATGTACACCTGAAACTAATAGGATATTGTACATCAATTATACTTCAGTAAACAAAAGTAAAAGAAGCAAAGTGCTATTCACAAGTGGAAAGTAAACAATACATTTGAAATCACAGAAATTTTACAGAGAAAAGATTTCAACAATCACCTAATTCAATGCTTATTTACAAATAAGAAAACTGTAACCAAAGATTTCATACAGCTTACTGCTAATAAATTCTCCATCAAGGACTTTTTTTTCTAATCCAGGGTACATGGTATGAACTCGGTTCATCTAACTCAGTCACGTAATCATTCAATTCATATTCATTCCAGATTTTCCATATAGAAATGCATTATCCTGAGCATTAGGGAAAATGACGTGACATAACCGGATATGATATATGCATTCTCAGTGGGTGAGGGAGAGATGGAAATAGAGGAGCTTGCTGTGTGTGCCTGGGCTACCCTGATAAACTAAACTGCCATACAAAGCTCTAAAAATCCTTGTCTCTAGAAATCACTCTTCATTTCACTCTACACACGCCAGCATTTTTGCTTCTCATTGAACGCTCTAAGCTCAGTCCTTCCTCAGGGCCTTTGCACTGGCTGTTCCCTCTGCCTCGAATAATCTCCCCCTAGATATTCATGTGATGAGGAGCACTCTCACTTCCTTCAGTCTGTGCTCAAACAAAACGGTCTCAGAGAGAGCGTCTATTATCATCCTAAGCAAAGCAACAGCTTGCGTCTCATCATATATTTATTATCTGTCTCTTCCACTAAAAAGCTCCACAAACGTAGAGGCTGAGACTCTCCTGTTCATGACACAGGCCCACAACCTAGAGCACAGTGGGACCTGGACACTTGCTGCAGAAGTCAGGAAATGAGGCCAGAGAGAGATCTGACGGCCAAATTGAAGATGATGCCAAGAAAACTGTTTAACCATTCCTGAAACATTATCCTGATCCACCCTTTCTATCCTGAAATTTGGCATCTGTCCAGGGGGCTTCTCCATTCAGTCACGTAGAGTATAGGAAAAACACTAAACTGCAAATTTTTGCATGTTCACAATACCTTGCTTAAAACTATTCTGGTTGTGATACTGTGACAATCACTCTCCCATCGAGCTGTAATTTAGGGTTCTCGTCCCTCTGTTGCAGGTGACATGATCACCAGGTGGCAGGGCCAGTGGGTGACAGGAGTAGGCCCTGCCTAGAGCCCTCTCCTAGGACGACTGTCTTCACAGGATTTAAGACTGATATCTCAAACTGTTCACTCCAGCCAGCTAACTCACTGGCGTTTTCCTAGGTCACCCTCCACAAGTTATTAAAAGCGCTCACCATGTGCTATCAAATAGCATGTTGGTTGATTCCATAAGCGTCTTAGGCTTCCAAGGACTCAGCTCTCAGTTCTTGTAATATTCACTAGTCAATCAGCAGCTACACTTCCGAATCACCTCTATTAAGATCACTTGAGTTTGTATTCCACCTTCCCCTCTCTAGTCACTGCTTATCTTAGTGTTGTTCACATTTGCTACTTTCACATTACTTTTTCTAAAAAGAAAAAAGAAAGAAGGTAGGAAGGCAGGCAGGCAGAGAGGCAGGCATGAAAGAAAAGCATCGTATCTACAGA
Organism: Equus quagga; assembly: GCF_021613505.1. Lineage (NCBI taxonomy): Eukaryota > Metazoa > Chordata > Mammalia > Perissodactyla > Equidae > Equus > Equus quagga. The sequence goes on along the minus strand of NC_060287.1, from coordinate 2,963,215 downwards.
CCGGGCCAGGCAATCTCCTACGGCCAGGATCTCTCCTACAAGAAGCACAACCACCTCTCCAGTGCTGAGAGGGGACCAGCCATTCATCCCCTCTCACCTGGCCCCTACCACAGGTGGGTGACCAGGTGACAAGCCCTTCCTTGTCATAGGATCACCCGGGCACTGGGTCAGGTCTGATTCTGAGACTGTGACTCAGTATGTCTGAGTTTGGCGGCCTGCGATCTCTGTTTGTAACAGCACTAGATCAACAAGGATCAGATGTGAGCCTGCACTGGAACCCCTGGGTGGCTCACCAAAACAGATTAGCTACCCCTGAGTTTCCGATTCAGTAAGGTGTGGGGTGTGACCCAAGAATTTGCATTTCTAACCAGCCCCCACCTGATTCGGACATTCCTGGTCTTGGAAACCACATTTTGAGAACCGTTTTACGAGATGCTTCTTGCAACCAGGTGAGCTCAGCAGAAATGTCCATAACACATTCCTCTAAAACTACTACTGGGACGATGTATTATCTTTTCTCTAACCTTGTAATTATCCCAATCAGGACGTCACCCAACGATTTTCTATGTGTCCAATTCAAACACACCTCTGTGACGTCTATGTAGAGGGAAAGCGAGAAAAGGATGCCCATTCTACTGGTTTCCTTTCCAGAGCTAAGAACAAGAGCTAAGCTAGGTAGACTCAGTCAATAATGTCTGGATTGTACACTACAAGGAGTAAACACCACGACAAAGCAGGACAGAGAGAGCTCTTAAGAGAACACAGAAGGCTTTCAAAGTCTGTATTTCTGCGTCAGACTCAAACCTCTGCTATGTCACCACGTAGCACCTAGTGGAATGAGCAAGAGCTAATTTTTAAAAGCTGATGCAGGCACGCCTATTATTTAGACATCCAAATTGGGCCATCGGGGCTTAAGGAATGGTGCTTCTCAGCTCGATGCTGCCACTATAAACTTGAGCTGGTTGCATCACTACTTTCCATGAGGAATTAAGGGGTGTGACTGCATCCTTTCCAACCCCACATTCCACATGTGACAAAACGGATCCAGCTGTTTGTCTGAAAGAAATTCCTTGCTGTCCTTAAAAATTAAAAAGCAAATGGATATCCGTCCTCCAGGGGCACGTCTCCAGCTGGAACCTGGTACAGGCAGTTGCGAAACAGAGACGGTGCCCTGGAGAGCATCTGCTTTTGAATTCTTACCTCGCCAGAGGGGGGTTAGCCCCATCTTGCTTTTTGAAATGGCAGATTCTGGATGGAGGGTGCTGGCTTGGCCCAAAGCTCTTGAGAAGTGTTCATCCACTACTGACCCAATGTCTCCCTGGAAATAAGTGAAAAGGACACAGCGAGAGTTAAGGTACTCCATCTCGGCAGGCTGGTCTTTCTCCTCCTCCTCCTCCTCCTCCTCTTGTTTGCTGGGAAGGGTGACTTCCAGAGAGTCCTGCATCTTGCTGTATACCGCTAACTTCTTCTGGGATGGAATAAACAAAACACAGTATCAAAGACAGTTTGTAAAAAAGCATTAACTAGTTAACTTTTCACTTAAAAAAAAGAATCTAAATATTAGCATATGTTCACAAACTGATTGTTTTGCATCTGCTCTACTCCATCCTTCCCCTCCCCAAACCAGCCTTCTCCTTCCCATCCTGAAAGAAAGGCTGTTATTTCAAATGTGTAAAAGTTTTAAAACTCCATTATCAAATGGTATGTTTTCAGAGTGTGAAAACAGGTTTGTTTTTTTCTTAAACTAGATACACCAAAAGGAGAATGGCTTTAAAAAAAAGTGACTGATTCCTTCCAGTTTTTCTTCCCGTTTTCTATTTTAAAGATTTAATGTGCAACAACCTGAGAGCGTGGGATGGGGAGGGAGGGAGCAAAGGAGGCCTGCCTGTCTGCCGGACGGGTGGAGAAGAAAAGAGCTCCTCATAAACGGAATACGCTAAAATAAAAACAGGAATGTAGCATCTTATACAAGGATTTGGCAGATGTGCTGAACTCATTTCTCAAAAATCAAACCAAAATGACAAAATAAGTCTGTGTGAAGATTCATTCTGCATGGAACATATTTTTCAGATGTTCGTCTTACCACCATTATCATAGAGGGAGAAATGGCATTGCTATGGCTTATAGAAAATAATACGAGATACCAGCAAGGGCTAGTATGACTTTCAAATAAAAATGAGACGGGCTTGATAATTTTAAAATATTTTTAAAACATACAATCATACCCATAATAGTAGTTAATAAATATCATGCCAAACACTCTTGTAAAACTTTCTATTTATTAATGATGCCCATTTAATCTTTATAATTCTATAACATGGTTAGTGTTACTATCCATATTTTAAAGATGAAGAAACTAAGGCACAGAAAAGTGAGGTAACTTGTCAAAGGTCACAGAGCATGTAAGCGCTGGAGCCAGAAGGCATAATAAACACATGCAGGTGTACACAGGCAGGTGCAAGTCTGTGTGGGAGGAGAGCAGGGGATATCCAGAGGGAAAAAAATCAAAAATTTTGTTTTGTATTATTTCTCTCGGTACTAAGTTTCTAGTTGTTACTTTCTTATTACTGCTTTTTAATATTTCCAAACATTTCTCATCAAGCACATATCACTTTTATAATCAACAACCTCAGTGTGAATTATGTATAAGAAGATAATGCTAAAGATCATAAAATTCATTATCCTAATGATGAAATGACCTTTCTATCCTCTGGTTGCCTGTAAAACCTATTCCTTTGTCATACCATTTTTCTTACTTCAGAAAAAAATGCATGCTGGGAAATGAATGTGAGTTGAAAAAAATAAGTCATTCTAGAATACTCAGTAAGCACATAGTTTTGCAAATGTTATCTAAACACATAACCCAGACTCTTAGGTTTCTAATGTAATTACTGGCTTCAAAATCTATAGCCTCGAATTATAAATGCATCATTCAATAAATTGAACCCTTCCCCCTGGCAATGAATATGCTGTTCTTGTGTGACATGGGTCCTAAAATGTTCAGGCATATTACGAGCAGCAGGTTATTATTTAGGGGCTGTTATTTATAAATATACACATTTCTTTTTATTTAAAATTTGTGTCAATATGGTTATCGCTTGGTGATGAATAGATAATTCATTCCTTGTGAGTGACTGTGCCTTGCTGATGAATAGCTGATTGTAATGACTGAGTGGCTATATTTCTCACAATCTGTTTTACACAGATTTCAACATGTTTATATTTTAACTTCAATAGTAAAAACACCACAGTCACATAGGTTATGTATAAAATGAGAGGATTGATCTCAAGTGACCTCTAACGTTACTCCTAGCTTTAAATTCCATTATAAAATTAGACAAATATTACGATTTATTAGTCAAATCATGGTACTGTTTCTCTTTGTGCATGTGTATTTACCTGAAGTTATACTGTTTTAAGCACACACACACACTCTCTGCCGAATCTTCAGGCATAGCAAAAAGAAGCACTGTTTTTACATGAGAAGGAAATTAAAACTGATCTGCAGAGTAGCTTCACTGTCCACAAGTGTTCATTATTATTTATGAAACCGATTTCTTTTTCCTACTGATGTCCAGCTCAGCATCAGTGTGAGAGTTGAGTTTTGCATCTAATTGTTTCATTTGTTTAATTTTAACTTTTATTATTTAAATGAGAAAGCTCTGCTGTCTTAATTATCCAAAGAAAGGCAATGTTGTTTTTTACCCCACTTAGCAATTAATTCTTAGGTGAAATGAAATTAATTAAAGTTATATATATATATATATATATAGAAAAGATCTGTAAACTACAAATCCTGATATAAATGCAGCATAGTATTATGACCAATAATAGCAATAATAAAATATCAATTTTTAAATTGATGGCAGTTGAATATAATCAATAGATTTTCAATCTATTTAAGATCACACAATTTTCTAAATGTTACATAATTTCGTGTTATTGCTCTTCAACCAATTGTTGAATGGTTGGATACAAATAAATTAATTAATCTAAAAATTACACACTTTTAAATATGAAATGGGGAGAAAGTGAGCAAAATGTGACATTATATAAAAATGCCATTTATTAGTCAATTTTCTAAAAACCATTCTTCTGTCAGATGCACTAATTCTCTATATTCTTTAGTATTTCATATATATGTAATATATGTCTGTATACATATATCTGCTTTTATATAAATATATACTGATACACAATTCTTTTTGATATGCGAACATCTGTGGTTCTATAAAATATCTATATTGACTCTTCTATTTAAGTAAAGTTTTTTGAAATGATTATAAAATATGTTTCCTTTTTTTTCTCTCTCCCAACCCTTTAAAGTAGGTCCTCCACTAATTAAATAAATCTGCTTGGAGACTATCAAACAAATAAAATAAAAAGGGAGCCTATGATACACCTACCAATAGGCAGGGCATAAGGCATCTCTACCATTCCTTGTTATACTTTTTTCAGATAAAGTAGGTCAATTTTCACAAATTGTAGTGAACCAATTTAGATATTTACATTTACACACACACACTCACACATCCATTTACAGCCTCACTACCAACTCCACTGGTTAAAAGAATTCCAAAGTATCCAAATGGCCTAATAGTTCCCTAAAATGGAACATGCAATTTGCATAGATTTTTTAAACATGCAGCGTGAGCATGAAGAAAACAGGAACACAGAATTGAAACAGCAACTGATTCATACATGGCCAATCCCACCACCCTACTGTTCTTCTCCAGAGGCTCTTAAGCCTCAACTACTTTCCCTGCTCTGTGCTCTGGTGACTGTGAATCAATTCTTTGCCTTTTCCTTAACTAAGGAGATACTCATGTGCGCTTTTGCCATATTCTGTATTCATTTGGTCTTTGCTCCTTGGAATGAAACTTCCCTGGTGTTATCTTCTTTCTTGAGAATAATATAGAAAATTCAAAACATTGAGAATAAATCTCAAATCATCAGAACCTAGATTTCCTGAATCAAGGCAATGTAGTTCATATGTTTCTTCAAAGGCACAATCATTTCCTAAAAATACTCCAATCTCTGAAAAATGTTCATACTTTTCTTAAGAGACCCTGAAGAATTGTTAATAAAAATAAAGTCATCAAAAGGAACTTCAAGGACTATAAGTTGGTTTATTTAAGGCACATTAGCCAGGGACAATTTTTCCCCAGGTGCAATGACCTGGAGTTAGGTGAAACAATGATGGATGGAGTTAGCAGACACGAAGTTAAAACTAAGTCACAAAGAGGTTAGAGCTGCAGTGTGAAGAGTCGGCCTCGCGGGCAAACCACGCCCAGCCACCCCCCAGCCTGCCATCAGGCACGACAGAAACAAACTCGCCCAGGAATGTGCAGGGGAAAGGATTTGTCTGACAAGAGAAAGACTTCCATGTCAGGAGCCAAATACCACGAACTCCCCAAGGCTTAAGCCTGCAAAACGCCAAGTGATTACTGTGCATATGTGGAAACTTTTTTCCTAAGGAAACAAAAGTATTTTAATGAATCATTGGATATTTGGAAACAGCTTTCTTAAAAAAAATTTCTTCTGGCTATCTTCTCTAAATGCAACGGTTCTTTTATGTTCAAAAATATGGTGGAGCATTTAAGAAAGGACTACTAGCCGGGAATAAAGATCTCAAAATTAGAAAGTTCATAAAAGCAGTACATTGCACTTTGATCACATTTTTTTTTGAATTTACTTGGATAACAGAGCTTTAAAAATATCTCGGAGAGCTTTGAAATTTTGATCCTTGGCCTATCTAGAAGAGGAGGAATCAGGTTAAGGGAAGGTGGGTCAGGATAAGGAAGATATGCCACAGCCCTTCTGCGTATTTCATTTCACTTATCCCTCACACACACGCAATACTTTGTCTGAATAATAACTCCTAATTTACACACACAAAAACTGACTGACTTGGCTAGGATCATCTAACTACTAAGTGACAGAGATGGAATTAGAACCTATTTCTGTCTACAATGCACATGCCAAGAAAATAAATGAAAGAAAATGAGTCTCTATATGATATTTATTTCAATCGAATAAACAAATAGAAGTCCACAGTCAGCATGGCATGACACGCTAACTAAGGAGAGTCTAAAGTTATTTATAACATTAAAAAAATTAGAGATGTAAACATGTATCAGAGGTATAGCTATTAAGTCATGGAGTAGATGCATATCTAGATGAAACTGAACTTCTATATCTAAAAATGTATTGTCCCCTTGGCAAGTCTGATACATAATACATTGCCTACCATTTTTCTGGAAATCCTATTTTGGAAATGTGAGCAGCGCCAATTTGTGAGAGACAGTCACACCAAGAGATTCTATATTTTTTTGCTTTTTTAAAAAAATGTTTTTCCTTATAGTAGGCAAGAGCAAACCAAAAATATTATTCCTTAACATGGTCAGCTATTTTTGAGCACACTTGCCTCTCAATGATTCTGGTCGTTAACAAAAATCAAACTCTTCCCCTCCAAGGATGAAAATTTTCCAGTTTTGAGGATGTTCAAAAAAAATGTGCCACGGGCTTAGAGAGAATTTCAAAATGTGCATTCCCAAAATGTTTTAAGCAATGATCACATCATAAGGGTATGTATTCTCTCTCAAACCGACGACTTTGAATACAATCGTTTCTGAAGTATAAATTTCTGATATGTTTTTTGTTTGTTTGTTCTGGGTTTTTATTAACGTTTTTTTTAAAGATTGGCCCTGGGCTATCTGTTGCCAATGTTTTTTTTTCCTTCTTCTTCTTCTCCCCAAAGCCCTCCAGTACAGAGTTGTATCTTCTAGTTCTTCAAGTTCTGCTACGTGGGACGGGGCCTCAGCATGGTTTGACGAGCCATGCTAGGTCCGTGCCCAGGATCTGAACCAGCGAAACACTGGGCTGCCAAAGCGGAACAGGTGAACTTAACCACTGGCCACGGGGCTGGCCCCATCTAGTATGTTTGTATAATCCTATTACTAGACTTAGGGTATGATTTCACTTTTTAAAATTTATCTGTTATTCATCAAATTGTCAATTAATTCCTATTTTGTGCCACTAACTGTGCAAAGGCTTGGAGCCACAAAGATGAAATTGTTAGCCTGTCCCTAAGCTCAATCTGCTCATAGTTGGTTGGGAGAGCACTGGAAGAGCCTCAGGGTTTACCCATATGGCTAATTATGTTATTTCTCTAAGTAGCTAATATTTAAAAATGAGAAAAGGAAGAAGGTAACATTAGGTAAATTACTAATTGTTTTCCTGTTTCTGAGGAAGCTCAGAAGGAAAAGGAACACAGTAGAAAGAGAAGTGGAAAGAGAGAGAGGATTTGACCACAACCAGTCCATGAGTTCGGGTAAGTCATGGAACCCTGTGACCCTCAGCTTCCTCTTCTGAGAATGAGAGATTCTGACCTGATTGTCTCAAAGGTCTTGTCCAACTGCATATCCTAATAAGCCACACGCTGGAGCTCTAGAAAAACTCACATGTAATTTTGTCTCTTCTGCTAGCCGCCGCCTCTGATTTTGCAGGACACTAACCAAGCAAACCCTACAGACCACTGAAGACTAACTCATTTCCAGGCACAGCTCATCTAGCCCAATTCCTACCAATTCGTTTTGGTACTTCCTTTATCTATCTTCATGGTAACAAGAAAGGACGCATCCATCGAGCCCCCAACTAAATCACACAAGATCAAAAGTTTGGCATACTAAAACAACATAGTTCTAAGAGGAACAGGACACCTCTTTACTTTAGGTCATTGTTTCTTTCTTTTTCTTTTTTTGAGCTCTACTAAAGTACGAGACAAGTGAAAAATAGTTCAGTGACCCCAGTTCAGACCCTTGTAAATTACTGGCATCAATCGGGTATCTTCTGAAATATTTGCAAACACGGCACTTAGGACTCATTTCTAGCAGCATGCGTTTGGGTCTAATGGTTCAAGGCACTCTTGGGGTCTTCCTAAATGAATAGTTAAAGCAGAAAACCAGCTGCTTAAAGAGATGCTTTTTGAAAGATTCAGGTCAGAGTTTTGCCCAAAATTATTTTGTTCACTGTCTCTGCCAGAACCTGGAATTCAAGTATTTACAGAGCCTTGGTTTCTTGAATGAAAATGTTTTTTAGAGACAGTACCTTAAATTATTATCTATTACTAGATGTATTAATTTTGGGACTTTTTAAAAAGCTAGCTGGAAAACAGGGCCTATGGGAATGGGATCCAATTTAAGTGCCCAGGTTTTAGAACGACAGTCACCTAACTCACAAGTTTGCTTTAGGATCTGCCCTACGCATCACAAGCATAATATTTTTAGTCTCATTGTAAATTCCGTTTGCCCAGAAATATACGAGACAGAAATATGCATACTGCCCAACACGGTCAGCACAGCATCTCTTCTGTAGTAGCTCAAACAGTCACTGTACAGGATGGTTCTACCCTCTGAACATCCTCATTTCCCTCGATGTGAGCCACGTGCCTGCCATCCCCAAGTCTGTGATATGCGAGACTTTCCTGAGTGCTGGGTGAAGTTGGACTTCCCTGCATTTAACCAAAATGCCCTTCACTTGAATTCCCAGAGAGTGTCACCTTGTCCCAGCATTTGGTCTTCTGGTGAGCACATCCTCATTATGCATGATTTTATGGATTTAGAGCCTGCCCTTACTATCGTTATTGTAATCTCCATTCTGGTTGACTGCCAGAGACGACAGTTCAGCTTAGTTATTTTAAAGTTTAATTTTTCCTCTAGCTTTGAATTTTCTGGCTGAAAAGTTATTGGGAGCATAAAACTGCGGGGCACTTTAAGCTTCTAAGTCTCTGCAGTCAAGTTAATTTGTGTCGTGTGGAATTATAAGGGCTGTTCTTTCTCAAAGAAGTCCTGTATGAATTCTTATAAATCCACTTAAGTCCCTGCTTACAGTTGCAAGAAAATTAGATCCTCCACCTTAAATAAGTTGACTGTGTATTGAAACTATTTAAGATGTAATTGTACTCTTTTCTTAATGAATCTAAACTTACATTGGAATGGCAATGATATATGAGGCACTTAAAACTAACTGTTAACACCGCTTCCTGCATATTATTTTAAAATAAATAAATGTTCATTTGTTAAGTGGATATTCTTCCTCATCAACAAAGGATGCAACAAGGATGGCAAAAGTCATTATCATAATACAAATGCTTGCAAAAGGACTTTGGAATGCCCAAACTAAAAACATACACTACCAAGGACTTGGAAAGAATTTCAAGCTGCAAGGCCAAAGAATCTACTGCATATTAATCTTCTTTATCAAAAAGTTGATTTCGAGCACTGAAGACAAAAATAAGCTTATTGTGCAACAGCGGAAAAAAAAAGCTTAGAGGCTGCAAGGCATGGTGGAAAGATGCTACACTGGGGAGCAGGGGATCTGGTGGTCCTAATTTTGTCACTGATTACCTTTGAAACTTTTAGCCAGGCATTTCAGCCCTATGAACACGCATTTTCCCATCTCTAAAAGAGGGGTTAAAGTATGTTTTTCCAGGGTTTTTTCCTGACAAACAGAATCTCAGAGAGGTTTGCTGACCTAACCAAGGCGGCAGAATCCAGAGAAAGAGTTTTAAAAACGCCTCACTGACATACAACTGCAGGCCTGCCTCCCAAGGGCACTTGAGTCTGTTAAGTGGAAGCGTGCATGCAGACTCACCCAGCTGTCACCCTCGGAGAGGACCAAGTAAACGTGTCGAACTTATATGAAGTCCTAAGTGGGACTGTTAAAAAGCCCCTTTGCACATTTAGAAAACTGGCGATTCTTCTTCTCTGCCTTCACCGCCCCCTCTGGAAACTACACAATTCTGAAAATTTGCTTAAAGTATCTTCTTAATGTTAACATTATGAATACATGGGGGGTGGCTTCAGACAACAGACAGTCTGCACTTAAGATGAGAAATCCACTGAGCATGAAGGGAATCTATGATTTCATATTATTTCCCTCAATTTTTCCTGACACATATTTTGACAATTTTTCTCTCGGTTCCTACTTTCCCTGTTAGAATACAAGTACATTCCTTTCTGCACACGTTCGGCACTGTCATCATGCCTCGGGAGCACGTGCTGAGAGACTGAGTTAAGAGTTCTCCCGAGGAGATGTTAGCAACTGAAGTATTAAGGCCATGAAGACACGGTGGGCCTGGAGGCCGGGGAGCTCAGCATCCCTCAGCAAAGAGGGCTCTATAACACGCACTGTAAGATTAATGCATAGGCATGCAATTTCTAGGAATTAACGTCAGGGGCTATAAAATTTATTTTTCAGATATATTTACATATTGCTTTGAATCATTTAGCCTACTGTATGCCTAAGTAACACCCTGCAGTGCAGCCTGATGTATACACAGTTCACTGTGTCCTTAAGACACTAACCTACCGCCTGCCTACAAGGTATAAGATGATCAATATAAAACTAAACTTAAAATTTGAAGTGTACATTTGTGCTTTTAGGGGAAAAGTTGAGAGTACACACGCCTGGAGTATGAAATTCTATTATTTCAAAAAGGATTTTCAGCTATATGATCACACCTCAAAAGGAAAAATATACCTATGTTTAAAATCCATTATGATGAAGCATTTTGATATACCAATTTACAAGGACTTCAGAGATATACAGATTTGAGAAAAAAAACTCAGTTCAAAGGTTCACTACTACACTGGAATACAGAAGTAATACAAAACTTTAACATTCTCTTTTCTAACATTTTCTAAATGATCATTAAACTTTCTTTATAGCTCCATCACTTTTCCTGCTTCTTGTCCTTTTTCCTCCCCAAGTCAATTGCTCAAATGCAGTATGAGTTGTAGCCCTATTTCTGTCTCCCAGGCAAGATGCTATTAGGGGGTCACTTCCCATGTACGGAGAAAACAATCTTCATGGATAATAATGATAAAACCTTATGGAATGCAAAAACAACCAAAATATGTATTCTCGGATGACTGCATCAGGGCCAAGTCAATATTAGTCCCACTTCACCCACGCACTGCATAGTCTAAAAATGCTGTCAGCCTGATAAGAATTTCCTGATTTACTCTTTTTTCCAATAAAAAATATAGGTCATCAAAATAAACTCCTGACAGTAAAAGAACAGTAGTCACACCATCAAGTCTCTTTTTATTTTGCTGGCCGGTGAGGGTCAAATAGTCTCTTTCCTTGACAAGAAAAGTAATCTCAAACAAGCCATTTTAGTGAAAGCAGCATGAAAATTTCCAAGCTCACCTCTCAACTAAGCTGTTAAGGTCAGCGCAGCCTGACATCTCCTTGAGCGATACCCACAGAAGTCCAAAGCATGTGGAAGTTGATCATCACTTACTATACATACAACTCATCAATGTGGACGATTCAAGGGAAAAGAAGCTTATTCTTCAGTTTGTTGATGGTCTTAAGTGAAAGAATGGAATTTGGGCACTGAGTGTCAGGGTTATTGCAAAAGTTAGACAAAGTACTGGAGTGATTTCTGATTGAAAACTAAATTTTATGATTAGAAATTTATAATTTTTCTGATACTGAATTTTATTTTCTGGCTGAAAAGAATATTACAGTTCCAACCCACACCACAGATTCATACACTGATGGAATTATGTTCACAACTCCAGAAAATAAAACCTTATTCACAACTTCTACTAGTTCAAGTTATTTTTAAGGGGGGGAACACCTATCTGTATGTTTAGTAAAGTCTGAGTCTGTTGCTTGTCCACATTCCAATTGATAATTGGAGGCTTCTACAGTCTCTGAGACGGAGGAAAGGAGAGGAGGAAAAAGGGTGATTCATTTGGGATGGAGTGGTAACAAAGCACATAAAACTGATATCCAGCGTCTCCTTGCCTCACCTGCCTCAGTTGTACCTAGATAGTTTTCTCCACTACCTATATCTCTTATACTTAAAGCCAAAGAAAAACAAACGGCAAAACCAAAATGTTTTAATCTGTCACCCTTAACCACAAATTACAAAACGCTTTCCCATCTCCCTCCCTAAAAGTAATCTTGCTTTGAAATGCTGAAGCTGCTGAATATTAAAAAAAAAAAAAAATGCGATAGCGAGACAGTGAGGTGCTGCCTCTTTTGCCCCCCTTGGTCCTGGTTCAGCTGATACTGTTTAGCAGATAAGTCTAGAGCATGCACCCTTCCAGAATCAGCTGAATTTCACAGTCCCTAAATTCTAAACAGAAGTTATGATTTCTTTCCACAGAGTAGCACTATAAATCTAGTGAAGAAAGAGAGGTAAAGAAAATATAGAAATTAAAAGGCCAAATTAATTAAAGAGCCAAATCCTTAAGACAACAATAAAACATATGGTTTCTAAGAAACTAAAAATATCAGTCAATGAATTCTGTGTACGGTAATTTCCAAACCATGCCTAGGTCCCTGATAAGCGTCTCCATCTCAGAGTGCATAAACTGTATTTTTTAAGTCTCTTCACATCAACCCACCCTAATTCCCAGAACTGAGGACCCTATTCTGGCACAACCCAGTGTCACATACTCACATCCATGTTTTCTGTAGCACTAACTAAGCCTTGACACACACTCTTGGTGTTCAGAGAGGAATGTCCAGGGGTACATAGTGCCAAATTCCCCAGAAACGCGCTCTCCCTTCTAAAGGAACTATCATCTCCCTGGTTCCTGAACTTTCTTTATCAACAGCATTCCTGGTCTCCGCATGTGGAGACCCAGTATCCGGTGACCCAAGGTTACCTGGGTGGGGAGGAGGGGGGAGGGTGTGCAGGAAGCGGGGGAAACGGACACTTCCAAGACCTAACTATAACACCTCTGTGCTTTGATGGAATTAAAAATGAATGAGGGACTTTGGGATCAATCCCTGTCCTCTAAGTCCCTAAGTGGTGAGAAGACAGACTCTGCGGAGTTCTGGTAGCATTTGACAACCATTCCACTAGACCCATGTTCCACCATAAAGGTCTGAGAAAAGTCACTCCCTGAGCTCACGTCCAGGGAGGCTCCCCTATGTCAGGAATACATTTCATCCTCTTCATCAAGAAACCCTGAAACACTCTACCTTTCCAAAGGAAACAAAATATTTAGTGTAAAGGAAGTTTACTCACATACTCCTAAGACAGATGCCCTTGGTGAGTTTCAGAGAACTGAGCCCTAAGAGCTAAGGTGGCAATGAGAAGCAGCCTCTGAGCTCCGGCGACAAGAGCTCAGTGAAGCCCCGAGCCAGGTGATGCCTCTCATCGAATCCCCACCCGACCACCAGCAGTTCGTCCCTTCCCGAAGCCTCTCCTCCTCTCTTCGGATGCCTTTCGGCTCAAGGGCACTCCTGCAGGTCCCAGAGCATCCTCCGCACCACCCGTCCCGGCAGGACGTCGCCGGAGCCCACGTCGATACTCCCGGGGCCCCTGGCTCCCGCCCCCGCAGGCTGCCCGGTCGGTGACTCACCTGCTGGCCAGGTTGGGGCGCCGGGTGGTAGCAGGCTGTGGGGCAGGTTGCAGCTGCCACAGGGTTGGGCAGATACTGGGGCGCTCCATACGGCTGGGGGTGATACATCACCTCCGCACAACTCATGGCAGCCGGGGCAGCGGCGGCCCCCGAGCTGCCGCCGCCGCTCTGCGCGCTCGCGCCACCGGCGCCGCCGCCGCCTCTGTCGCTGCTCCAGCTGCTTCTGCGGCGAAGGCGGGTCCTGGGCGGCCGCGGGCTCCGCGCGGGGCGCGGGCTCGGGAGGGGGTGGCAATCAGCGGCGGCCCATGCGCGGGCACCTGCATCTTCAGCCCGCCGGTGGCCCCTGCCCGCGCTTATCGAGCGGCTCGGGGACGCAGCGGCCCGCCGCGCAGCGCGGGCATGACAGCGCCGGGCTCCGGCGGGGGCAGCGGCGCCCGGGGCAGCGCCAGCCGCAGCCGCAGCCCCGGCCCGGGTCGGGCAGCCCTGGGCGCCGCGGCTCTGCTTTGCATAGACACAGTGCACGCCCGGGGCTCGTCCTATCCCCGGCGCGCCCGGCTGGGCGAGGACGGGGGCGGGGGCAGAGGGAGGGACGGCCGGGGAGGAGCGGGCGCTCGGCGCCTCCGGGGCTCTGAGCGCGGCCGGCGAGCTTCCTCCCCCTCGGTCCGCGGCGGGCGGGTCGTGCGGATGGGGCACCCCGGGGAGGGCCGGCTGCGGATTGGAGCAAAGTTGGAAGCCCTCCCCGCCTCCCAGCGTGGGACGGTGGTGGAGGGGAATGGTATGCGAGCGGCTGCGCTCCCTGCGAGCAGCGCGGCTCCCACCCTGTGTCCGTCACCTGGCCGCATGGGCGAGGCTTCCCAAGCCCACGGAACTTCTGCAGGGAGCTCCAGCGCAGAGGCCAAGTGTGCTGAGAGGTGGAACAGAGCGGTGCAAAACGCCCTGGGATCAGCTCCTGCGTTAAATATAGCTGTAAGTGAGAGCTGACTTTATTGCAAGTGCGCACATGCCAAGAATGCAGCACAGTTTTCTACAAGCAATCTCCGCCTTAAGTTTCCGTCTTGATACTATGACATTCTTGTGGGACGTCAACCTGTTCTGGCTTTTCCTGCCTGGGTTCCACAGAGCGACAGACAAGAGTCGATGAAACCCGTTCAGCTACTATTTGAAGGTTTATCTATTTGGAAGTGGCTTATAACCCTCTCCAAAATGAAAAGGAAAATCTGCTTGTAGGAATATAACTGTATTTTGATAGAATCAGGTAAAGTAGAAAAGAAATATACTTATTTCATAAATGAGCAAACTCTGACCTTTAACCCTATCTCTCCTCCTTTATACAGGTATCCTCTTTTGTGACACACAACAATCTCTCTGATTTTCACAGAGATTATCCTTTGTCTGAGGAAAAGTCAATCTGATGTCAAATGTACTGATGTTGTTATGGTCTGAATTCTGTCTGTGCCCGAAAATTCATATATTGAAGTCCTAATCCCTAATGTGGCAATGTATTTGGAGACAGGGCCTATAAGGAGGTAACTGAGGTTAAATGAGGTCATAGGGTGGGGCCCTGATCTGGCCTGCTGTCCTTATCAGAAGAGAAAGAGACAGGGGAGATGGCACTCTGCACTGGCACAGAGAAGGGGCCTTGCGAGGTGTCCCAGCCAGAAAGAGTGGTCCCCCCAGAAACGAACCCTGCTGGCACCTGACCTAGGCTGTCCGCCTGCAAACAGTGAGACAATAAATTCCTGTTGTTTAAGCCGCCCAGCCGGTGGCATTTTGTTATGGCAGCCCTAGCAGACTGACACAGATGTACAGTACTAATATGTTATTAATCTTTATAGTGTGTGTGTGTGTATAACTCCACAGACACATACATACCTAAATACTATACACTCACACGTGTACACACTCAAACATACAAATAAGCTGTTATAATTGGATAAGAACTCTTTGCTAACCATAACAGCTCTTATGTACTCACTCATTCTTTCATCCATTGAATATTAAGAATATACTTACTCAGGGCTTACACAGTGTGGACTTTAAATGTGCTTTTTGTAGTGGAGGAATATTCCTACCAATAAGATTACAAGGATTTATTTTAAATGGTTATTACTGCCTTTCCCCAAATTGACTTCCCCAGGTCACATCCCTTTCTCATGTTGCAGATTCATCTATTTGACTTCTGTCTAGATGGCTCCACATAGATGTCCCATATCAATCTCAGTCATGAAAGCACTATTATTTTTCCCACAGCCCCAACCTGATCCTCCTCTTTTAATCTCCATCTCAGATATTGAAAGTCCCACCCATCAGTTACTAAGCTAGGCATCTGGGAAGAATCCAGCATTCCTTCCTTCTCCTCACAGTCTGCACATCTGGTCTTGGAGTCCACTTGATTCCAACTTCTACATTTCTACTGACTCTCTCCCCTCATCTCTTTCTCTCTGCTGCTACAATCCTTGATTCAGTCAGCATCTCTTGGCTACGCTCCTGCCAGAGCCTCCTACCTGATTTCCAGCCTCCAAGTTGAACCCCCTTCTGAGCCATTCTTCTCAATTATCCTCCTACTCGTTTGTCCCAGCCACTGCAAATCCAACAGAGTCATGATATTTTATCCCTCTTTTAAAAAATTTCACAGTAGCTCCCAACAGTCTTCAGTCACAACTCTTTAAGTTTCAAATTCTGGCCCCTGCCTGTGTCCCCATCTCCTGTGACTGTCCATACAGCCACCTGTATTGAGAACTCCCTTTCCAGGAAGAAGCTATGGTATCCCCTCCACCAGTCCTTTTTATACACGACCAGAACAGCTGCACCAACACCCTCCACCTTCTTCACTTGCTAACTTCTTTTTGTTCTTCAAGGAATCATCTTCCATAACATCCGTTGAAGACCAACCTTGATGGCTCTGCTCTCAGCGGCGCCTGCACGCCGGGAACACTGCTCTCACCATAGCAATGACGTGATTTGAAACTGCTGATTTGCTCGTTCCCCTAACACAACCATGGCTGCTTGAGAGCAAGGACAGTGACTTTCAGCTCTGAATTTCAATCACGTAAGGCTTGGCTTAATAAACATTCATTGAATAAATGTAGTATAAAAAGGGGAGGAAAAACTCTTAAAGGAGCTTGCAAACTTGTGGAGGATCCAAACACTTGAAATCAATGAAGGTCAGAATATGGAACACGGTTTCAGGACTCTGTTTCAGGCTTTCTACTGCATATTAGAATGAAGTCCTTGTGACATGAGGAAATTTAGGACCTACAGTGTTAAGTGACTAAATTAGGCCAGAAAGCTAGTTTGTGACAGCAGCCCTTCCTTAACCACAGACTTCCTGTTTTAAGTACTTAACGCCTCCCACTTTATCTTCAAATAATATATCTGTAGTTGATTATTGTTTGGTACAATTATGTGTTCAATATCTGTCTCCTCCGTTAAACTACTGCAGAGACCATTTACATCTCGTATAGCTAACATTTGGAAGATATGCAGCACATATTTGTTGACTTAGAAAATAAAGCAAGAACTAGATCCAACATGTCCATACTTCTAATTCTGCATCTTCCTTTGTGCCTCACAAGGCCTATAGTAGGCTGTAAATATTTAACGTATGGCAAAGGTGTAGTTCTTGCATACTAACGAGTCATGTACTCAAAAGTCTGGTGGTATTGGCAAAATCTTCCTATAATGCAGTATCTTTGTTTGGATACCTCCCTTCATTTCTACATTGTACTAGTGGAAGAAAATTAGACAATAAAAATAAATTCTGCCCAGAATTAGAATCCAGAAGAAGGACAGACAGAGTAGAGGGAGAAAATAACCTGTCAAAGGTCTTTGTTTGCTCATTAATGCAAAATAGGAGAATCCCTGGTAAGGAGAGCTAACAGGAGCTAACAAGAGTTCTAGTAGGAGAGCAGATGTACCTGACTTCTCCCAGATGTTTAGGGTTTTAGAACAGAAGAGATTCAAAAAGATCGTCTAGTCTAAAACATCTTTCACAGAAAAGCAAACATGTGGTCTGATTAAAGTCTCCCAGGGAACTGGAGGCAGAACTGAATCCAAAGCCCCAGGTCTCTTGACTCTTAATTTAGCTCTCTCTCTATCATCCATGATAAGGATACACTAACAAACACACATGTATATTTACATGCATGCATACATTATACACGTGTACATATGCACACAAGTACCTATTTATACGTATTCATTTATGCGCCTACATACATACGTGCATGCACGTAAGAAGAAGTTTTAGATCAGATCATCCTTTGGTCAACTTGGGGTTGTGGAAGAGGAGTTGGTAGGGAAATGTAGGCCAACTGCATTTAACAACAGTGAGTCACCCAGTTCAGAGAGTGCCATCTGACCACTGATGTACTCATTGTCATGTCTACTATGTAGAGGTGTCACACCTACTTGGAATAAAATACCAATGGGATAGAACTTGACTACTTACATTTCTGAGCTAAAGTTCCTCAAAACTGATCCATTTATCTTTTCTCCTCCTCTTCTCACACTGCTCCACCTCTCTTCTGGTTCAGTGCTGATGTGGAACTCAATCCTACCTGTCTGGTGTTTATCTTTCTACTCTTTTCTATTCCAGCCACAGCAACTTTAATAGAACACCAAAATGATCTTAAATGTGCCCAATTCTTCTGAGTCAGGGGCTTGTAGTCACTATATTTTTGACCCCACTCACCAAATTTTCCAGAATGTTCCCAAATTTTCCAGCTGGAACTTAGTGAGGAGAACTCCCCAAACCAGGTTTATTTGGAGGGGTAACCTGAATTGGGTATGTCCAATATCTCTTGGGATACGACAGGGCAAAAAGAGGGGCAGCTTTTGTTTTTGAGTCATGATAGCCAAACTTGTCTTTAACTTGGGGTCCCAGTGTAAGAGAACATATGAGACCTATAGCACAGGTGTTGGGTATCTCAAGCTGTGTATCCAAGCCCTCTTCCCCAGCCACCAAACAGCTGACTGTGGCCAGCCCTCCAGCCTCAGCTGAGCACTGAGCGTACAGCCTGCTCTAGGAAGCATGGCTCTCAGGAAGTGGACTAAGGTTGTCTGCACAGGAAATTCCCAGGTCTTGAGTACAGAAACATTGTTGTTCTAGGCAGAATAATGCCTATGTATATATTTACCTTATACAGCAAATGGGAGTTAAGATTGCAGATGTAATTAAGGCTACTAACGAGTGCGTTTTAAGATAGGAAAATTATCCTGGATTTTATCCTGGATTTTAAGATAGTAAAATTATCTGGGTGAGCCCAGTGTAATCAGAAGGGTCCTTTCAAGAGGGAGGCAGGAGGCAGAAAAGTCAGTGTCACATTGATGTGAAGTGAGAAAGACTCTGAAGGCCCTTGCTGACTTTGAAGATAGAAGGAAGCCGTGAACCGTTAAGTACAGGCAGTGTCTAGAAGCTAGAAAAGGCACAAAGTGGACTCCCCTAGGGCCTCCAGAAGGAAAACAGCCTGCTAACACCATTGTAGACCTCCAGAACTAGAAGTCAATATATTTGCAGTGTGTTAAGTCACTGAGTTGGTGGTAATTTGTCACAGCAGCAATAGAAAACTGATATAATAGTTTAATGGGGGAGGGGTTGCTAATGGGAGGGCTTTGGGTTGCACATGCCCCCTTTGTCCTACAGATTCCTATGAGGAGAGGCACAATAGGAAGAAGGCCGGTGAGGAGTTCTCCAAAGCTCAGAGGCCAGGGAGGGACTCTTGTTGCCTGGATCTAAGGGTGGTGCCAATAATATCAGTGGAATAGACGTGAAAACAGAAGGTCAAAACTCACATGTAAAGCAATAAGACCACTTCCTTCAGTTGACCTTTGGGATCACTTGCCTTATTTGGGCCATCCTCAATGCCCAGCAGCTTTCCTGTTTCTCTGGTGTGCTTACGATGTCCTCTTGCAACTGTGGCCTCCTGTCTTTGCCACCATTCTCAATCTCTCAAATTCACTCCACTTTCTTCCTTCCATTCACTTTTTGGCCCACTTGCAATCAGAGTTCTGCCCCATCACCCACCAAAATTTATTAAGGTCACCAGGAATGGACATGTTAACAAGTTCAAGGTTCATTTTTCAAACTTCATCCTAATTGATGCTTCATAAATTTTGACCTTGTGGATTAATCCCTCCTTAAGTTCTCTCTTCTCTTGACATCCTTCCATGACATCCCTCTGTCTTATCTGTTTCCTTACACTTTGGCTACTCTTTCTGTTTCCTTTGCCAAGTCCTGCTCTATTTAAACACTAAATATTGAATTTCTTAGTTGCTTAGACCTGGGCCTTTTTTTCATCTTACTCTATCCTCATCCTAAGAGATCTCATCCATCTTCAAATCACCTCTATATGCAAATAACTCAGAAAAATTAGCCTCCAGCCCAGAGCACTCCCCAGAGTCCAAGACTTGTAGAGTGGGGATATATCTTATATGGGATTCTAAAGTTGATAAAGAAAGCAAATGAAACCATGTGCAGCCCAAATTATTACTGAAAATTTCTTCAATCCCCCACAATGAACTGGATACACATATACTGTGTCTTAGCAAGTTCAATACCATTTGACCTCCAGTATTGCAAAGACTGCCTTTTCTTGGGTTGACCACCAGATGAAATATGGGTTCATGTTTAGAAGCCATGTCTTTTCAAAAACATGTTAATCTTTAAGGGCTAAAATCATACTCAAATTGGCAAGATAAATACATAAAGTGAGAGAGGTATGTGGGAATTTAGACCAACTCAAAGAATAGTCGATTCTGTCTCTCATCTTACTCTTACTTTGGGCTAGCTCAATGTCCACTGAGTTGAATAGTGAATATAGTACTTGCTTATCATAAATTCTCTCTCCCTTTCTCTCTCTCTCTCTCTCTGTTTCTCCTCTCTCTCCGCCTCTGCCAGCTTATCTCCACAACCACCTAGCCATTTCCTCCTGTCCACTCTGCAACTTTGTTCTAGCACACACGTCATCCACTCATTTGCTTTGGTACAATGAACCGTCTCCCTCAGTCTTTGAATGACCCATTTACTAGGAAAATTCTTCCCCCTACACTTGGCCTACCTACTCTCTAGGGCTTAACTTAAGCATGCTTCCCAAAAGGCACTTCTCAGTTTAAAGTACACCCTGTCCCACCCCCTATTCTCTCCAGCGACAGCCTGCTCACCCCCGCTCCCCTGCCCCGATCCTGGTATTTACCATATTTTGAAATACAGGGTTTTTCTCAACTTTTTTTTTCCTGTCTCCCCATTATGATCCATGAAGGCATAAAGCATGTATGTTTCATTCGCTACCATATCAGAGCACCTAAGAACTATTCACTAAATATTTGTTCCATAAGGTAATGACTTTATGCTTTATTTAGGGATAGTTTCCTTTGAGATTCAACATAGTCACAGCTGTAGGGATAGTTTTTGTTTAAAAGTAGATTTCACCAGCTAAAATGTAGGTTATAGACTTAGATGACAGAGCATGTGCTTTTAGGAGAGAATGAAGAATAATGAAGGAGGTTTATATAGACCAGGTGTTTGTGATTTTTGTGCTTTTATGGGGAAGATGATGATAAACGGAACTCACATTTTATGAGAATTTGCAATAGACCAAATTGCTTTTCTTTCACTCATTTAATCCTCATAATAATCCTATGAAAGAGTTGGTAACACCATTTAGATATGAAAAAGCTGAAGGTTAGAGAAATTAAATATTTTAAAGACCACCTAGCTGATGAGTGGCTTAGCCAGGATTTGACCCCAGGTCTAATTCTAAAACACTTGTGTTTTTAAAACATTATTATTATATCATATTATCTAATAATAAATGGACATTAAATCTAATGAAATGGTCCATATATATATGTAACTTTACATCTTTGAGTGAAGGAGGTAAGAAGATAGATTCACCAAAGAGTTGACAAGCCTGAGAGAAAGCTTCCTGGATCCATTATTTATCTATTGGGTCAATTTAACTAAAATTCCTGCTGAGCCTGTGTTTCCAGCTTTAAGAATTGGTTTGGAATAGATAAAGAGTTCCTAAAAACCCCAAGTTCAATGGAAAAATTAATTACAAGGGATTATAGGAGTAGGTTCAAAATTTTCTCTTGGGGTAGAATTGACAACTTTATCTCAAAAGTACTTTTCTGTTTAATTTTTTCTCTTCTTTTTGGTTCCTTTCATAATCTATGAAAAATTGAATAGCATTTGATATTACCAGAAACATAGCCTTAGTTTCAGGAAACGGGGACTTTGAATGGAGTAAGGAAGAGTGACCAGGTGGCCAGGACAGAAGGCCAGGTAGGAGAGGGTGATCAGAGAAGTCAGTGGGCAGCAGACTTGCTCACCAGGAGGGTAGAGGCTGGCATGCTGTGGGATGACTAGTAAAATCAGTCACCATTGGGCCCTCAGATACTCGCATGAAGAATGAATTGAACAAAACCTTGGCTTTAGACAAAACTCTCAACTTCAGTTTTCTCATATCTAAGTGGAGATAGTCACACTCACAGGGCTTCTGTGAGGATTAACAAATAATGTTGATAAGGCCCATCCGGAAACCTGAACCATACTGACTCCAACATGTTAGCGTCTTTGCCCGCCACAAACCTACCTCGGCAAATTGTGGAATAGACAAAAATCTGGAACAGGACCTATCTCAGAGAAACTAAAAACTTTTTTAAAAACATAATTTGGAAGTCTTTTTAAGAGTTCTGATCTAAAAATGGACAAGCCAACCACCCAGTCTTGTGGATTCAAGGACAATCTAGGGCGTAGGAATGGCAGAGTTATGCATGACACATGCGTCTTATGTTTTGCATTATGCTATTCTCTTCAGCCTGGTAGGATTTAACGGGGAAGCTGTAACAGTCAGCGCATTCTCTCCATGGACTGTTTGAAAAACATCCGTGCAAGAAGTTCTTCGGCAGTGCTCCTTACAGAGCTATCATTTGTACTCTGATTCAAGGTGGTGGCTTTTTTCCCGCTGAGTTTCCACCTTCAGCAAAGTAGCACCTTCCCTGACTTATTTACTCCCATGAGCAGGACTTCAGGGTAAAGCCATGCTGCTCGTGACAAGTCGAAGGCCTCATTTAAAGGTTCCGGGGATGAAGCTTCATCGATTTACAATTAATAATGAAGCTAGTTTTAATCCTCATGGTTTGGTTTGTTTAATAAGTGAGATTTTAAATATCTCGGGTGACCCTGCAGAGACACACAGCTGATGGCAGCCCTGCCTCGCGAGTTTCTCACTCCCAGGAGGTTTGGCGCGACCCCTCCCCCCACCCCCCGCCCCATTACTACTGGAATGTATTCCTGAAACGGTCAATATGTTCTCTCTCTGCAGTTTTTTCTGGTCTTGTTTTCCTTTAGTAATTTTGGCTGGAATTGTAGGATTTCATAGTACTCCTCATCTGATATATTTTACAGAGATTTAATAATAGAGGAATCCAAGTTGGGGAAGATGAGCTGAAGAGATGTCAAGACAGTTCTTAGCCTGTATTAAAGGATCAGCAAAGAGTATGTACTTGACCATAAAATAGGGTCATTTGTCCTCATGGAAGATAATGACAGACCATTAGTGCAATGTGTACCTTGAGTTTTTTGTTTGTTCTCTGCTAGTTCTCCTGGTAGCAATGGCAGATCTGGGCTTATCTAACTACATTGTCTCAGTCAGCCTCTGACAAGTGGGATACATTCACATGAGGGCTGGCCTGGGTATGGGCATAATTCTGTCCATGGAATGGAACAAAGCTAAGTAGGCCAGGGAGGATTAAAGCCTTGAGCTTGGCATCATTAGCACTGTGTTCCAACCCACCGGGCTAACTAGCCACAGACAAAGACCAATTGGACTAATAAATCACAGCAGCCAGAGCAATCTGGTTTGAATTTATTTCTCATTTTTAATACATTAGTTTTATAATTTGATTTAAATATTTTAGGATAAATGAAGCCAAAGGCCCATGTTACTCTCATTCTGAAGAGAGAAAGCAGAGAGGAAAAGCTATCCCACATGACTTCCCATAATCACGAGGCACAAAGTGGCACCGAGGCTGTATGCTCACTTTGTACAAGAGGTGTCTATCTGGGACACTGAGAGTAAATCATGATTTTTATAACTAATTTATGTTTAATAAGCACAGAAGAGGCTTTGCATTTAAGGAAAACTTTTTGGACCACTTTAAAGGTCAAGAACTTTTATGAAACCAAAAAATTACTCTTCTGTTGTGTTGTTTGTTTTTGCCAGATTTTCATGTGTTGTGTTTGATCCAGAAACAAGGTATGCATGTATCTTCAAATCCTAAAATTAATTTAGTTGCATCCCAGCTTTCACTTCATTGTCATCGTATAAATAGGCCACTAGAGAGGATTTCTTAACATTATGGTTCCTGTGGCTGTAGATGCCTGGAACATATTCAGAAACCCACCTACTTCCAAGGCCCATTATAAGGAGCACCTCTTCTAGGAAGTGTATCTTAACATTTGAAAATTGGTTTTCAATTTTCAATTGAAAATTGAAAATTTCAATTTCAAATTTCCTTTCTACCATCATGATTTGTATTGCCTGCTCCTTGTATTTGGTGACTTGATTGCTTGTGATTATTATTATTATTGCTCTTTATTTTGCTTGATCACTTCAACTATCATAATTGTCTCTCTTATGAAAAGATAAAAAGCTAAATTCCATGAGGGAAAAGTCAGAGCTGGAAATTTCTGTTGTGACTCACACGGCACCAAAGGTAGCTACCATATAAACCTGCTGACGTGAATTTGAACTGAACGACTCTCCCTGTGACCGGTGAATGCTGTGGGATTGTTAATCTATAAATGTTACTGCTTTGGGCTCTTTCAAACACCAAATAGGAAGAACACAGGTGCTAAGGATTTTTTATGTGAACTTTACATAGAAAATATAC
This sequence comes from Equus quagga, assembly GCF_021613505.1. Classification (NCBI taxonomy): domain Eukaryota; kingdom Metazoa; phylum Chordata; class Mammalia; order Perissodactyla; family Equidae; genus Equus; species Equus quagga. Next base: position 2,938,928 of record NC_060287.1, on the reverse strand, counting down.
CTTTCATTATTTTTTAGCCTTATTTTCAGTCCTTTCTTTGATGAGTAAATTATAGGTCTTCAAACACGTCTCTTTTCATATTATCTATAGAATAATGTCAAAATGTTGGATGTGTTGAGTAACACTTTTGAAAATGCTTTTTTGTTATTTCCTAAGGATTTTAATGTGAGCAGTCTCCTTAGTATAGTACAACTGTAGTACAACTGAAAAATACAAGATCCATTGAGAATTCAGGAAATATACATCATCTCCAGTAACTACAAATTCTAGCAGCACATCCTTCACGTGTTAGTAGCTACAGAGGCCGCAAAATCAAGTCCATCCTGGTGGTATATTTAGGAGTAGACTTCCTGAAAGTATGTAGCCATAGCAGAACCTTGACCAGGATAAGGGAACAAAGTAACAATAGTAACAATGATAAGAAGAAGAAGAACAATCACAGTTAACCTTTATATGGAGCCTGCCATGGGCTTGGCAGGTCTTAAGCACTTTTCCATTTACCAACTCATGTAATCCTCACAACAGCCTCATGAGGTTCATGCAATAATCACCTCCATTATACAGAATAATAAATCAAGGCATCAAGTGTTGAGTGGTTTGCTCCACGTTACTCACCCAGGCCATCTGTTTCCACAGTCCAGCTCTTAACCATTGTGCATACTATGTCTCACAGTGGGTGCTCAAGAAAGTTGATGTGTAATTTTGGCAGTTCTGGATAATTTTACCCATTCTATCATAGGAAGTCCCAGTCTTTTGTCTACAAGCTTTCTCAGCAGCTGAACAGACAGCATCATCTCCAATGTCTACAACGATGTTCTGTACTCCAGGTGACAGTGGTCTTCTCCAGAGGGACAAAAGCATGAGTGACAACTGTCCCTTACATGCACCACCTTCCTGGAACCTCAAGGAGATAGAGACAGTGAAAGCAAACAAAACAGTACCTCCACTGCCTTAGGACTTGCCCACTTTCCTCACTTATAGCATCCAAATATAAATTTTGTTTTCTTAAAAGTGAATAACTGAAACAATGATATGTCTGCTGCCAACTTTGTGGGATTAAATCTCATAAATTCTCAAGGACCGAACTGTTTGTTTATATTTTCCCTGGAAGCACACCATGTTCTTTATAGATAATAACAAATATTAAAAAAAAAATCGTAAAAGTAATTTCAGAACATCTGATAATCAGATCATGACATCATCAACTTCAGATATGCTGAGAATATGAGGAACTTGACATGAACAGATGGGAGAGAGAAAGAAACGTGGGAGATATTCTTGGGCAATGTGAGATTCAATAGAGAATATTAATTGTTACTTCAAGTTCAGGAAACGTGCAAAAATTGGTCATTAACCAGAGCATTGCTCCTCAAAGTGCAGTCTGCAGTCCAGCAGGATCATCATTATCTGGGAGTTTGTTAGCAGTGAAAATCTCAGGCCGTGGCCCAAACCTGCAGAATCTGAGACCACATTTTGAGAAGATCTTCCGGGTGATTCCTATGTGCAGTAAAATCTGAGATGTGCTGAACTGGAGTGCCTCTCTACGCCCATATCAAATCACTTACAGTCAATCAAGCCTAACTTTAAAGAGCACAGCCACCTGGTAGAATAGACCAATGGTGATATATTTATGGAAATTTAACTATTATTAAACCATTTCCTAGGCATTTACTCATTTAATAGCCTCATTCTGCCTATGAGAAAGCTAGAATATATATATGTTTTTTATGATAAAATTGTTGCTAGGAGAAACAATCACGGGGCCAAATGCATTGAGGCGGTAATTTAAACCCTGGTCTTCCAAACACAGATTCAGTACCTTGTTCATTCACGGGCAAACCATCTGCAGTTGGCGGAATATGTTTAAGTTGTGTCTTTGGAAATGCTAAAAGGTTGACGGTGTTTTTCTAAGACACAACTTATTCCTCCTCATAGCGTTCAGTCATGAAAGCAGAAAAGGCCATCTCAGTCAAGCGCAGGCAAACGCGGTCATTCCAGGCGCTCCCAGCCTCATGCGCGCACACTCGGCGACGCGAGGGCCCACGCACCTGTCACAGGTTCCCTCTCAGGCCAGGGCTCGCGGCCCACGTGGCGCTGCGGCACCGAGGCTAGGCCGTGGCTGCCACAGAGCCATCTCTACCCAGTTTCCCACAGTGTGGGGACACCCTTGGGAGGCAGAAGGCAGAGGCATGGGTACTGCGTCCTTTGAAGTTCCACTGATGACTGACATCTCCTGCTCCTCCTCCCTTTTCAGGAACCGACTTGTGGGGGAGGGAGGGGACGGAACCCGCGCTCCTGTGCCTTCGCCTGTGTCTAGCTCGCCAGCTTCCTCTACAGCTCTTCCCTGTCCCCTATCGCTTCTACCCAGAGTTCTTATCTCTTCAGAGGCAGGAAAAACTTGATCTTCAAGTATTCCTGTGTGGCTTTTTTCAAAGCTTAAAAGCCAAGAATTTGTTCTCCAGTTTCCATAGTTGCCACCCCCCTTGAGGCATGCCTGCCTGAAGTCTAGTGGCCTAAATGGAGGAGAGGTGACAGGGTAAAACGGAATGAGGGACGGCAAGAACCAGTTAATACTTAAAAATATTGTCCTTCCTGGTGTCCTGTAGTTCTGACGCCTTGGACTCTGGAGTTTAAATCGCGGGAAATGAGGCTCCCTCCAGTCTGTCTGTCGTAATACCTGAAGTGCCACCTCAGATCTCAGTGATACTCTGTAAACATGATCGGCAAGAAGGGGTGTCCGTCGGCAAACAACCAAAATGGTACGTTGTCTGAGAATGGTTTCATGTGAGGCCTAATTACAGGAATTATGATTATTTAGCCTAAAAAAAGTAAAGGCTAAAGGGAAATAAGTATTTCAATGCCTATCATATCATGTGGAAAAGACTAAACTTTTGTTGTTGTTGTGTTTTGCTCCAAGAGGAGAATTAGAATCAAGGAATTAAGTTTAAGACATCAAATCTCAGTTCAAATTAAATTTGGCAGAGATGACGCTGCCGTTTTCATTTTGCTCCTGGTTAGAGCAACATTATAGACGAGCCCCAATTCCTGAGACATCACTTGAAGGAGAAATCCCCTAGGAAGGTGAGCTTCCTAACCCGTACTGAATGATGATGTGAGAAAGAAATAAACTTTTTATCATATAATGCCAGTTACTAATATTTTGTGATTTTTATGTTATTACAGCATATCCTCTCCTGCTTGACTAATACAGTAAGGAAGAACTTCCAAAGAAAGGAGTTTAGCAATGGACTGGATTTCCCACACAGAAGTACCTACCCTATTATGGAAATTTTCAAGCAGTAAATAGAAATCATTTATTAATAAATGTATTCATAAATCATTTATGCATCTATTAAACTATGTATTACATGAGTACATACTATTCACCAGTGTGCGTTACTCTGTTATGCACAGGAGAAAAAGTGGTAGGCAATACCAGCATGACCTCTCAGCATCGTCTAGTAGTTTTCATAGGTGATTCTCATGTTTGCTTCCAATTCTAAGTTTTTTAGTGTCACTTCAATAAATTAGTAGAAGATTGTTACCACCGTATCCTGCTGTACAATGTTGCTATAGCATTTAGCCATCTTCATTTTTTCTATATACATGATGATACGTGTGTATATGTATATACACATTTTTGTGTTTATGCAGACAGATTTTATACTTCTGGCAATTCACCTGATGATTGTCAGGAATTGTGAAGAATTTGAGATTTTATCCAACTTGCAAGTTAACAAGTGAGTTTGGATGCTGGCAGAAGGCAAAAGACTCCTCGATCAGAGACAAAGGACAGTTTATTATTCACAGCAATAGCTGTAGCCAAAATATCAGCGTTTTCACTGCTGCCTGAGTCCTAATTCCTACGAGGAGGAATGACAAGGTCCAGGAGATACATGCACTTGCAATGGGTTGCATTACAGAAAAGGAATCCCAAGTTTAGGAAATGTCAGTCTTTCAGAATCAGCTGCAAGCAAGCCTGCCGACACTTTGTCCCAGAGAGAGGCATTAGTGGAAACAAACAAACCTGCTCTCTGCTCTGAAAGGAGACCCTATCTCTTTCAAGGTTATTCTCTCCATAAACATCCCTGAAAAGATAATCAGAACAAAAGGCTGTCAGTGCTTCTGCTCACAAAACATGCAGAAATGCTAGCAGTCCATGGAGAGTAGCCTTGCAACATGATACCCACTAGATTATAAGCTGTCATGAACCAGAACTAAACCTACCATTTTCATCACCATATCTTCAATTCCTAGCACAGGGCTTGGGGTGCAGTAACAGGAGCTAACACATCATATGCCGGGCCCTTTCCAACACATGTGGTAACTCACTTAATCCCAGCCACTACTGTCAGATAGTTACAAATCTTACCCATGCTTTTCTTTGGAGGAAACTGAAGCCAGAATTGTTTAGCAACTCACCTAAAATCATACAACTAATAAACAGAGGAACTTAAATATGCATTTCTTGAAGAAGTGAACTGAGTGAATGGATGGATGAGTAACTGAAATAGAAAAGAAGCATTTGCAATTATATGCATCAAGCTAACGACCAGGTTGCAGTTTTGAGTTTGAATTCAGCGCATCTCTGTCCTAGACCTCATGCACTGCTAAAACCAGACTAAAATCCAAGGCTAATGCATATTCCTATATTATTTGTTGATTTCTGTAGCTGTGATGTGCTCAGAGAGTCTACATGTAAGCCTGTGCTGAAACATGTTTAATTAAAGCTTTACTGCCTAGGTTTAATTTGCCTGACTTGGCCAAGCTTCATGGTAAAAGACTAATTCTCTCTGAAAAAATATGAGAATTTATTTCATACTTATTGTTCTTAGCAGTGTGTTCATTGGCAGAACATTAAAAACAAGTAGAATTGCTCTGTTTTATTAGCTGTGGAATAAATGTACAATGGAAAAACTAGCTCATGACTGAAACAGAGAGAAGTCATTTCTGTGCTATGTAGCTGTCCCTGGATGTAGACAGGACTGGAGCTACACAAAGTACATACCACACACTGTCTTGATTTTTGTTTTTCAAAAAAATTCAATCTGTTTTTTTACTTCTAATCTCCCTCTTCATAGAATTATCTTTTTGCGCAAGTTGTAAACATAACATGTCCAGGGTTAGAAGGAGACTGAAAAATATGTGTTACTATATATCAACAGGATATGCATGGAGAGCAAGGTGGGGGAATGGAGGAAAAATTTGAGACAATCAGGAAAAAAAGGTATCCCTAATTCCACACTCTAACAGAGAATTATTACCACATTAATTTGTATATTTTCTTCCAGTATTTACTTTGTCAATAAATTCACACACATATTTATTGAGTACCTACTGTGTGCATGATACTGTTTAAGATGCTGGGGATATAGGGATGTACAAAATGAAATAGACAAATATTCCTGCCATACATTCTAGAGATAGCTTTTTAGATAGTATACGTCAAATTTTGAAGACTACCTTTTAAACATATAAACGTTTTCCCATGTTCCTCTTTGGTTTTTATAACCTTCATTTTTAATGACTAAATTCTTTTACCTGAATAGTTAATGATTTAAACTACTTTTCTGTGGTTGCTATATTCGTTGTCTTTTGTTTTTGGGGTTTTTTTAAGCAAATAATCCCATAGTGAATATCTTCACAGATTGATTTGCCTCCATATTTTATACAAGTCTATTCTTTCAGTTCAAAGTTCCCCTGGACATGCGCACACCTCCTCTGGACACTGTTCTGCTCGTGTTTCATACAAAACTCTCATTTAACATACAGAATTTTCTGCCAGCAGAATCATCATTGAATGGTCTCAGAGGTGCCGAAGAGTATTGCTCCTGAAATCTCCTCCATCCATGGCTGAAATTTAAAGGTTAGAGTTCCGTCTCTGTTCTCTTTTAAAATGTCCATACCACTGCAGTACTAACATATTGCATATCTAGAATCATCCACACCTCTACAAGAACAAATGGGAAGACAGTAGGCTTGATAGGGAGAAGAAAGCAGGAGACCAGTGGTGACCACATTGCCTAAAGAGCAGGCAGGTACGTTTCTGCATATATATATATATAATTATTTCTGTGAAATACCTAGATAGCTAGTTTGGTATTATCTGACATTGAAGAATTCTGTTCAAGTGTAAGCACATGTGTAGTTGGCTGGGTAAAGGGTGCTGGTGTGAATCTCATTAGTGTAACATTTTAGTTGTCTGGAGTCAATAAATAGGAGTGATTTTTATATATTGTCAAACTGTTATAATGCTTAAGGGTAAGAAAAAGCTGGGGATGGAGCAGATTCGCAGATTATTATAACTGCAAGACTTGGTACAGTTATTTCATTTTCAGATAAAGGAGCTGAGGATTAACAAAACTGAGAAATTTGACCGAGTCATAAAAATAGCATGCTATTTCCATTCTAGTATTCTTTCAGCTATAGCTTACTGCTTCCATACCTTGGTGAGCACTTGAACATTTTATAGCGGCCTTTGAAAAACTCTAGTCTTTCATCTTTTTGGAGGAAAGAGGAAATCAGTAGAAGCTTTTCTTTACTTTTATTTTTCCCTTTTGAAAAAAATGGAGTCAATATTTTTCCTGAACTGCTTTATGAACATATTTTATGTAAAAGGGAACAGGAGGGACAAGGAGAAAAAAGACAATAGAATGAAACAACAATTTAAAAGGAAATTAAGTGAATTAAGACTTTCTTTAATTTGTAACAATATATAAAGCTTCAACTTGTGTTTTGATATGAAAATTCAAGTTTTCTTTGCATTACACTGGAAGGAGCCATTCAGGCTCTCCTTTGGGGGCCGTGCTTCCCAGGACAAAATAAAGCCCCTTTTTTTCCCTTTGAAAGTTGAGCCAGGCATGAATTTTGGGTTTCTTAAGACAAAGTCCCCTGTTTCCTTAAGGAAGGCTAAATAATGTTTTTAATTGCTGATGGATTAGGCTCTTTTCTAACAGATGATTGTATTCCTCTCCAGGAGTCTGATAGTCCTATTATGAGAGAAAAAGAAGCTGAAAAACAATTTGTGTATTTATTCATGAGACAGAAAAAGGGTGCGGGTGAAAATTCTTGGAGAAACTGGGAAATTGTGAACTCTAGTGAGAGGAGTGTAGAAACCCAAGGACAAAAGCCTCTAAGCATGGTCCTATAGTGGATCTGCTTTCAGAAATTCCTGGAGCAAGGACGCAGGGGACAAAGACCTTACAAGAAGTGCTAGTCTAATGCCCAGGAGCTGTACTGGACAAGAAACCCAACTTCAGCCAACTGTGCAGTCATTACATGATGGACATACCTTCTTTGCCTGCTGTCCATGTAGGCTTGGGGTGATTGAGAGAACAACCTGCGCACATCATTCCAGTCTTCCCAGCTCACAGCATTTGGCTGCTCCATGACGTTGATTGCCCACAAGTTCCCAGGACATTTGTAAGCTGGTGGATTATAAGTCACTTATCATTGCAAAGAAATGTGAGTCTGTATTTGGGGCTGAATGGAATATACTAAATAAGACTGGAGGCACTTAAATGCCTCTCATTACTCACTTTTTGTTAAAGTTGATCTTTTTCTGCTATGGATTTTTCTGAGAGGATTAGTGAATACTTGGATAAAAGGAGATTTTTGATGACTCTAAATGTCTTCCCTATCAACTCCTCTAGTCCTCAAAGGGTTTGTGATTTAGGAAGTGACAGTGAGAAATGAAAGGCTATCATGCCTGTGTAATGCGCACGCTCTTGGGCCTGAAGTGGCTGGCAGGGCTCCTTATTAACGTTGCCTAGGGCATGTTTAGTGCTTAGGAAGGTCAGGATGCTGCACCAAATAGGAATCTAATTTAGATTCAGATTTCAAACAAACAAGACTCTCTCCACCAAAATCCTACACAAGATCACAGAATCAGGACAGAGAAGCCAGAGCACAAAATGTGTGTCCCCGACTGTCTACAGCCCTTAACGGTCAAGGGAGGCAGAGCAGCACTCTTACTCTGCTGTCTGGGGATTCACAAGGAGAGGTTACGCGGTCTGATTAGCAGCAAGTGCTTTACATAGAAAGATCATTGGTAGGTCAGACCACACGAGAGTGTCTAATACACCACAGTACAAGTGTCTAATGCATCATGGGCCTTAAAAATTTAACCTCTCCCTCCCCAAAAATACCCATAAGCAATCAATGAGATTTGTTTTCGTTTTGTTTTACAATACTTAGTTTAAAATTAATCTGGATATTTATCTCAATTCACCAGTTCTTCAACTGAATTACTTAAATCATGTAAGACTATTTTGGACAGAAACAAAGATTTGAACTATTTTCCCCCCATACTATTATAGTTTATTTTTTCCTGTTTACTGGATCATTAATGGAAATAAAGTAATCTTTTCTCTCTTTTTCTGTATTTACTATGCTATCTTGAAATGAGAAAGAGAAAGAGAGAGAGAGGGAAGAGAGAGAGATTATATTCCATTCCTTTTTCTCTGCTCATCTTTCTGGACAATTATTCATTCTTCAATAATGCGTGTCAGTTGAATTTGCACATGTTCATATAATTTATAAACTGCCAGAACACAGTTTTGTGCAACTACCAAATTAAAATATTATGCCCATTAAAATGTAGCATTCCTTATTTAGATTATGCACTATTTCTTAAGGAATGAGAATGACTCAAAAGAGTTTATGATTATTTACTGAGGCCTACTTCTATTGTAAAACACATCAGGCCATAACTTCCATGATAGGTGTTACATGCTGAGGGTTATTCTCTTAAAAGGAAAATAAAAGTTAAATTTCTTAATTGTAAAGTTTAATATTTAAGTTGTAGTTATCAGAAGCTATATTTAAATTCATGAATTACTGCCCACTCCTCAAAAGAACTATATATAGATGAATACTTTGTTTGCTTTGTCTTTATTAGTTTGGTTACATATTTTTAGATATCTATTAGTTTTTGAAGTGTATATTAAGTAATTTAAGTATTAAGTAATAACTCATGGAAGTAAATGTAATTTCCTATTAACTCATATATATTGAGACATAATTTGTGTACAAAACAATTTCTTCTTTTACAGGTATAGTTTTGTGAGTTCTGAAAAACATATACAGCTGTGTAACCACCATCACAGTTAAGAAATAGAATATCCCCATCAGCCCTTCAAAATTCCCTATTCCCACTTATAGTCAATGCCCTCCCCCAGCACCACCCCTGCCAATCACTGTTCTGTTTTCTTTTTCCCCAGTTTTGTCCTTTCCAGAATGTCATATAAATGAAATAATATGGTATGTAACCATTTAAATCTGGCTTCTTTCACCTGGTGTAATGCCTTTGATACTCATCCATGTTGTTACATGTATCATTAGTAGTTTGCTGACTTTTTATTGCTGAGTATCATTCCACTGTATGGATGTACCACAACATGTTTTCCCATTCACTACTTGATACACATTTGGATTGTTTCCATTCTTGGTGATCTGAATAAAGCTGCTGTAAACATTGGTATACAAATGTTGTGTAGCTCTACGTCTTGATTTCTCTTGGGTAAATACCTAAGAGTGGGGCTGCTGAGTCATAATGCTAATGAATGTTTAATTTCGTTTTAACATTTATTCACTGCCTCTTCCTATAAGAAGGCTATACTTGATATCAGACTTCTCCATGTGACTTCCTTTAGCCAATAAAATGTGAGCAAAAGTTGAGGCCAGCCCAGTGGCATACTGGTTGAGTTCACACACTCCCTGTCGGTGGCCCAGGGTTGCAGGTTCAGATCTCAGGTGTGGATGTAGCACCACTCATCAAGCCATGCTGTGGCGGCATCCCACAGACAAAATAGAAGAATACTGGCACAGAAGTTAGCACAGGGACAATCTTCCTTAAGCAAAAAGAGGAAGATTGGCAACAGATGTTAGCCCAGGGCCAATCTTCCTCACCAAAAAAAAAAAGTGATCAAAAGTACCTGTGCAGCTTCTGACTAAAAGCTGTAAGGAACAATACATGGTTCTTCTTGATGCTTTTCCCTCTACCAGGAGAACTGCACGTCCCTTATTGGGCTGCTCCTCCAGCCTGGATCTAGGAAAGAAGACACATGGAGAGCATAGTCAACCCACAGTCTGCGTGTAATCTGAGTGAGAACTGAACATTTGCTGTTGGGTGAAACGGAGGCTTTGAGTTTGTTACTCAGCATAACCTAGCAAAAGCTGACTGATAAGCCTTGGACATGCTTCTTTCTATGTGCTTAATTTCACGTAACATTCGAAATCTGCTACCGTGAACTTCTTTCTTTACTCCCTTGAGCTTGATATGTGATCATCTTTCATTTCTACCCTCTTTGCTCCTTCATTATTATTTTCATTGGGTCACCTTCCTGCTGCCATTCTCTCCAAAACTAATTCTTTAATCACATCCTTACATCTTCACACTAATTGTGCTATAGTAGATGTTTAATTAGTCTCACTGTTTTGAGTCTATAATCTCCTAGCCTAAATTGTGCATTCACACTGCTAAATAATCTTTTTTAAAAAACAATATCCTCCTTTTATTATGTTACTACTAAAACCCTTCAGTAAGTAACTACTCATGACTTGCAGGACCAGTCTGACCCCCTTGCTTTGTTTGCAAGGTGCTTTCTGTTGGGTCTTGAATGTCCTCCTCTGCTGCGTCCACCATCACCAACACCTCCCAGCTCCTCCAGTGAATGAGCACTCTCTTCCGATCACACGGAGGTACTCCTTGGTTCAGGATTTGCAGCAGATATTTTTATGTCCTTTGTGATCTATTTTTTCTCATCATTTTAAATCCTTTAGCTGTATCTTAAATTTTATTATTTTAGGCAAAACTTTCTACTGATTCCACTCAGAGTTGCCATTGGCCATGCAAGCCATTCTCCACAAAGCAGCCAGAATGACTTTTAAGAACACATATCCATCATCCCTTCTCTTACCCTACTTAAATTGTTTCACTGGCACTTAGATAAATACTAACTAACATCTTGATGCTATGATGGGTTGGCCCCTCCCCACCTCGTCGGCCTCTTCCTCTCCCTCCTAGCATTCTGGCCATAGTGGTCCTCTTTTTGTTCCATTGAACGTCAGGCTCCCTCCCGCCCTGTGATGTCTGTGCTTGCCATTTTCTCTTTTATCTCTAGTTAACTCCTAGTTAATGCCTCCTTATCTTTCAGATCTCAATTCTGTTATTACTTCCTCAGAGAAGCCTTCCTTGACTTCTCTGAATGGGTCCAAACTTCTCAATATATTCCTTGATAGTACCATTTATCCACCCTCCTTCAGTGTGGCACAGTTGTACTTTTACGTGTATTCGTGTGATTATTACATCTACCTGTTTGGGCTTCAGCATTGTAGAATCGTCCTATCTATGGAACAATATCTGGAACATTTATTTGCTGGATGTTTCTCAAAGATCTGCAGCCCACAGTACCTGCCCCCTTCTCTCTGTGTCTGCACCATCCTGATTGGTAGTCTCCTGTTGATTTGTAATAAGCTCTCTATCTCTCTGCATCGGCGTTTCTTCTTGTTTGCCTATCTCATCACGATGCCAACAAACACAGGCACCTAGTAGGTTCTCTGCTCTTAGTTGAATAAATGAATGATTTCTGGTATTTTTGAACATGAATGCTCTTAGATTGAAGGTTAGTCGATGTAGAGCAATTAATGTATTTAAATACATCAATATGTGGCCTCTTCGAAAAATTTCAGTCCATAGTTTCATTTACGCATTTAAACAAAACTTAAACCCTCAAATTTCTGTTGTCATCAGCACTGTGACTCATTGCCAGATAAAATTTCAAGCATGAGTGATTTTTTAGTGTATGTTCCCAATATTGCATAGGGCAGAATTATACTAAAATTTATTTGTGGTTTATCTGAAATTCAAGTTTAGCCGGGAATCACTTATTTTTATTTGCTTAGTCTGGTAACCCTAACTAGGACACTCCTTGAAATGGCAATGGTTACTCTCCATTGAGTGCCGACTGTGAGTCACACACAGCACCAAGTGCTGTCTGTTGATTATTTTATTTCATCCTCACAAGCAAATGAGTAGGTCCTATAAACATTCGCTTTGGACTTATGGAGAAGCTAAGGCACAGAATAAAGAATTTTCTGAGACATGTGACTATCAAGTGGCAAGTCTTGTGTATACATCTCAAGGTATATAACAACTCAGAGCCTGCACTCCTAACCATATAGTATACCACCTCATCTAACACTATCTAAGCCATTGAACATGCACTAGGCAACTACAGAGACAACAGAGAAACTTTTGCCATCAGGTGCTCTGAATATTTTCTAACTATGGTAATCCAGAGATCACAGTGTAATACTCAGCATGGAATTTGTGAAACAGCAAATGAGTTTCTGATGCTCCTTAAGGAATTTCAGGTCTTTTGACTACTATATGGATTCTGAATTTACATGACAGTGCTACAATATCACCTTCTGGGTAAGTTACAACCTTGGTCTGTTATTGCCCATGAGTTAACTGTTTAAGAACTTTCTATGACATAGAGAAAAATCCAGATATGCTTTGCATGTCCTTCGATCAATGTAATGGATATCTCCCTTAGTGACAAAAACATCTCCAAGATGAAGCCTCCTCTGAGGGTTTGTAAAGATTTGCACTATGCTCGCCATTTTTAGTGGTAACTTTCAATATTAACAGACCACCCAGTTCTTTCCACTGTAATCCTGTAAATACAATGTGAATGGGTCCATTTTCTTCTTGAATGTTGTTACTTTTGAATCTCTTTTCTAAGAATTAATTCTAATTTCCCTCGTTTAAATTGAATTGTTAGGCGACTTAAAATAGTTTTTGAACTCTATCCAAAGGCAACTTGGGCACAGTGATCAGTTGAGTAATTCTTGCACAGAATTTAAATATCAGCTTCAAAGAAGGTAAAGAAGAAATTTTAAGGTATGTCATATGTCAGGAATATCAGGCCTTCAAGGTGTTGTGCATTCAATCATCCCTCTACAACTTGTTTCAAGGACATGACTCTTCAGGTTCCATACAAAGTAAATCTCTGCTCCTTCATCACTAGATAACTCACCAAGCAGTGGGTGTCAGACACACATTTAAGATGGTATATCCCACACCGAGCCCGTACACATTCTTTCCCTGGTTCATTTAACCTAGCTCCCTCACTCTTTCTCACCCTCTTTACATCACTCTCCTGAGATCTTGTCACTGGGCGCACCCAGGGATAAGCTGCCCCCATTCCCTGATGCGGCAGCAATAATACAAAGTCAGCAGCGAAGGCTCTTGAGTCAGACAGACCTCAGTCCAAATACCAGATCTAGTTGTTAGCTGTGTGACCATTCTCTCCCTCAATTTACTCACTCAAAAAATCACAGTAATAATAGCACCAACTTCTTAGGATTATCATAAATGTTAAATGGGTAATGCGTGGGGACCATAGGAAGAGAATAAGTAGTCAAAATGTTAACAAAAAACAAAATGTTAACAAAAAAGGAAAAACAAAATGTTTTTTTTTTTTTGTCTCCTAAACATCCATGGGTCCCCTCACTAAGGAGATTTGTGAAGGTCCGTATTTGCATACTCATTAGGTACAGTTTCGTGTGTCTGCATGTTAAAAACTGTGTCAGTTCTTGGAGTAGAAGATATTTTGCAACAAAATAAACTTTGGAAATCTTCGTGGTCTGCAGAACTGATTATAGATCCACAAGTAGCTGCTTATGGTGATTGCAACAATATCTCCATGTTGGTCCAGTTTTTACTATAAATGTTGTTCTTAACAAATAATAAGTACTTGAAACCCTCTTTTGAGGAAAAATTAATAAATAGTGTTTGAGAGGGTGGCACTGGTTTCTGTTAAGTAATATATTTTGTATCAAAATAAATATCCACAAGGCCCCTTATGCAAAAGCTCTATGCTGAATATTTGAAAAAATGGACAAACTACTCTGCGTATTAAACATCCAATTCTTGAATTCATTCCTTCAATAAATATTTGAGAGACTACTACATTTCAAACTTTGGGCAAAGCTCTAAGGATGGAGCATCGAGTGATACCATATCCAGGTTCCTATTTTTATGTAGTTTGCATTCTGAAGAAGACACACATCAAGTAAATAACTACTATTTTCACTTGTACAATTCTATGAAGAAGTCTTAGTTGATTCTATGACAGTGTGTATTTGACTGGGTGGGGAATGGGTGAATCAGAGAAATCTGAAGACTTGGAATTCTCATTTCAAACAAAATAAAAATTACCAGGTAATCATATGGTCTACTATTCTTCTTAACTAAAAAATGGATTTCTCATGTGTATTTATTAAATTAATCAATCATATATGTAATTATGGAAAATTGGAGCTATCTGTACTATATCTCGATCAAACCAGAATCCTCTCTGAAGGAAAAATTTGCATTCTAAAATCTGCTGTTTTCATCAATTTGAGGATAGGACATAACTTCTTTAGAAGGATCGTACCTCCAAAACTCAAATGTGAGTGAATGAACAGATAGAATTTTATATAGTGATACCATGTTAAGTTTCTTTGGCTACCACCACTTCAGGACTGTAACTCATGTGTAATGACATTACAATTATGACCAGAAGGTCACTTATATCAGAAAGTCAAATACATAATGGAAAAGGACTCCAATTCATAAATTAACAAAATTTATTAAGCTCTTCCTTTGGATCAGACCCAGGGCTTTGGGTGTGTAGTAATAGTAACCATCTTTCTCTGGGGGAAATCAGGAAGGCTTTCCCCTAAAGAATATCTTTACCAGATTTCTTTTTTCAGTTTTTTTTTTTAATTTTTAATTGCAGTAACATTGGATTATAATATTATATAGCTTTCAGATGTACATCGTAATATATTTCAAATTCTGTGTGTGTGTATTACATCAGGTTCACCACCCAAAAACTAATTATTCTCCATCACCTCACATGTGAGCCTAATCCCCCCTTTTGCCCTCCCCCCTCCCCCAGGCCCCTATGGTAACCACCAATCCAATCTCTGTTGCTATGTGTTTGTCATTGTTTTTATCCTCTACTTATGAGTGAGATCATATGGTGTTTGACTTTCTCCCTCTGACTTATTTCACTCAGCGTAATACCCTCAAGGACCATCCAAGTTGTCACAAACAGCCAGAATTCTTCATTTCTCATGGCTGAGTAGTATTCCACTGTGTATATATAGCACATCTTCTTTATCCATTTGTCCCCTGATGGGCACCTAAGTTGCTTCCAAGTCTTGGCTATTGTGAATAAGGCTGCAATGAACATAGGGGTGCAGGTATCCTTATGCCTTTGCATTTTGAGGTTCTTTGGATAAATACCCAGAAGTGGGATAGCTGGATCATGTGGTAGATCTATTCTTAATTTTCTGAGGATACTGCATACTGTTTTCCATAGTGGCTACATCAGTTTGCGCTCCCACCAGCAGTGTACGAGGGTTCCCTTCTCTCCACATCCTCTCCTACACTTGTTGTTTCCTGCCTGGTTAATTATAGCCATTCTGACGGGAGTGAGGTGATACCTCATTGTAGTTTTGATTTGCATTTCTCTGATAGCTACTGATGTTGAGCATCTTTTCATATAACTGTTGGCCATCTGTATATCCTCTTTGGAGAAATCTCTGTTCAGATCTTTTGCCGATTTTTTAATTGGGTTATTGGTTTCTTTTGTTGTTGAGCTGTATGAGTTCTTTGTATATTTTGGATATTAACCCCTTATCTGATATATGGTTTGCAAATATCTTCTCCCAATTGTTAGGTTGTCTGTTCGTTTTGTTGATGGTTTCCTTTGCTGTGCAGAAGCTTTTTAGTTTGATGTAGTCTCATTTGTTCATTTTTTCTTTTGTTTCCCTTGCCCAGTCAGACACGGTACTTGAAAATATGCTGCTAAGACCAATGTCCAAGAGCATACTGCCTATGTTTTCTTCTAGAAGTCTCATGGTTTCAGGTCTTACATTCAAGTCTTTAATCCATTTTGAGTTGATTTTTGTGCATGGTGTAAGGTAATGGTCTACTTTTGTTCTTTTGCATGTGGCTGTCCAGTTTTCCCAACACCATTTATTGAAGAGATTCTCCTTTCTCCAGCATGTGCTCTTGGCTCCCTTGTCAAATATTAGCTGTCCGTAAATGTGTGGGTTTATTTCTGGGCTCTTGATTCTGTTTCATTGATCTATGTGTCTGTTTTTGTGCCAGCACCGTGCTGTTTTGGTTACTATGGCTTTGTAGTATATTTTAAAATCAGGGGGTACAATACTTCCAGCTTTGTTCTTTTTTCTCAGGAATCCTTTGGCTATTCGGGGTCTTTTGCTCTTCCATATTAATTTTAGGATTCTTTGTTCTATTTCTGTGAAAAATGTTCTTGGAACTTTGATAGGGATTGTGTTGAATCTATAGATTGCTTTAGGAAGTATGGACATTTTAACGATGTTAATTCTTCCAATCCAAGAGCACTGAATATCTCTTCTTTTCTTTGTGTCATCTTTGATTTCTTTCAACAATGTTTTATAGTTTTTGGTGTACAGATCTTTCACCTCTTTGGTTGAGTTTATTCCTAGGTATTTTATTCTTTTTGTTGCAATTGTAAATGGGATTGTATTTTTAATTTCTCTTTTTGCTACTTCATTGTTAGTGTATAGAAACACAATCGGTTTTTGTATTTTGATTTTGTATCCTGTGGCTTGACTGTATTCATTTATTGTTTCTTAAAGTATTTTAGTGGATTCTTTAGGGTTTTCTACATATAAAATCACGTCGTCTGCAAAGAGTGATAGTTTCATTTCTTCTTTTCCAATATGGATCCAGTTTATTTCTTTTTCTTGCCTGATTGCTCTGGCTAGGACTTCCAATACTATGTTAAATAAGAGTGGTGACAGTGGGCATCCTTGTCTGGTTCCTGTTCTTAGAGGGATAGCTTTCAGTTTTTCTCCATTGAGAATGATATTTGCTGTGGGTTTGTCATATATGGGCTTTATTATGTTGAGGTATTTTCCTTCTATTCCCATTTTATTTAGAGTTTTCATCATAAATGGATGCTGTATCTTGTCAAATGCTTTCGCTGCGTCTATTGAGATGATCATGTGATTTTTATTCTTCACTTTGTTAATGTGGTGTATCATGTTGATAGATTTGGGGATGTTGAACCATCCCTGCACCCCTGGAATAAATCCCACTTGATCATGTTGTATGATCTTTTTAATGTATTGTGGTATTTGATTTGTTAGTATTTTCTTGAGGATTTTTGCATCGATGTTCATCAGTGATATTGGCGTGTACTTTTCTTTTTTTTCTGTTGTCCTTGTCTGGTTTAGGTATCAGGATAATGTTGCCTTTGTAGAAGGAGTTAGGAAGCCTCCTTTCCTCTTCAATTTTTGGGAAGAGTTTGAGAAGGATATATATTAAGTCTTCTTTAAATGTTTGGTAGAATTCAACCAGGGAAGTCCTGGACTTTTAGTTTTTGGGAGGTTTTTGATTGCTGTTTCGATCTCCTTACTGGTGATTGGTCTATTCAAATTCTCTGTTTCTTCTTGGTCCAGTTTTGGAAGGCGGTATGTTTCTAAGAATTTATCTATTTCTTCTAGATTATCCAATTTGTTGGTATATGGCTTTTCATGGTATTCTCTTATTATCTTTTGTATTTCTGAGGTGTCTGTTGTAATCTCTCCTCTTTCATTTCTGATTTTATTTATTTGAGCCTTCTCTCTTTTTTTCTTGGTGAGTCTAGCTAAGGGTTTGTCAATTTTGTTTAACTTTTCAAAGAACCAGCTCTTGGCTTCATTAACTTTTTCTAATTTTTTTTAGTCTCTAATTCATTTATTTCTGCTCTGATTTTTATTATTTACTTTCTTCTGCTGATTTGGGGATTTTTTGCTCTTCTTTTTCCAGTACCTTTAGGTGCACTTTTAGATTGTCTATTTGGGATTTTTCTTCTTTGTTGAGGTAGGCCTGAATTGCTATAAACTTCCCTCTTAGAACTGCTTTTGCTGTATCCCATAGATTTTGGTATGTCATATTTTCATTTGTCTCCAGGAATTTTTTTATTTCTCCTTTGATTTCTTCATTGACCCAATAGTTGTTCAGTAGCATTTTGTTTAATCTCCACATTTTTGTGGCTTTTCTGGTATTCTTCCTGTAGTTGATTTCCAGTTTCATACCTTTGTGGTCAGAAAAGATGCATGGTATTATTTCGATCTTTTCAAATTTATTGAGACTTGTTTTGTGGCCTAATATGTGATCAATCCTGGAGAATGTTCCATGGGCATGTGAAAAAAATGTGTATTCTGTGGTTTTTGGATGGAATGTTCTGTGTATATCTCCTAAGTCCATCCGGTCTAATGTGTCCTTTAAGGCGAGTGTTTCCTTATTGATCTTCTGTTTGAATGATCTATCCGTTGATGTAAATGGAGTGTTAAAGTCCCCTACTATCATTGTGTTACTGTCTATGTCTCCTCTTATGTCTGTTAATAATTGCTTTATATATTTAGGTGCTCCTATGTTGGGTGCATAGATGTTTACAAGTGTTATATTCTCTTGTTGGATTGTTCCCTTTGTTGTTATGTAGTGCCCGTCTTTGTCTCTTGCTGCAGTTTTTGTTTTAAAGTCTATTTTGTCTGATATTAGTATTGCTACCTCAGCTTTCTTCTCTTTGCCATTTGCATGGAATATCTTTTTCCATCCTTTCGCTTTCAGTTTGTGAGTGTCTTTAGGTCTGAAGTGTGTCTCTTGTATGCAGCGTATACACGGGTCTTGTTTTTTTATGCAATCGGCCAACCTATGCCTTCTGATTGGAGCATTTAGTTCATTGACATTTAAAGTAGCTATTGATAAATATGTATTTATTGACATTTTGTTACTTTTTTTCTGGGTGTTTTAATAGTTCTTCTCTGTTCCTTTCTTTCTCTCTTGCTCTCTTCCCTTGTGGTTTGATGGTTATCTTTAGTAATATGTTTGATTTCTTTTGTGTTACTTTATTTGCTTACTTATTGTAGCTTTCTGATTTGTGATTACCATGAGGATCCTATATAATATTCTATGTAGATAACAGTCTATATCGAGTTGATAGACTCTTTAACTTGACCTCTTTCTAAAAGCTCTACTTTTTCACTTCCCTCCTCCCACATTTTATACTTTTGAAATCATATATAGTCTCTTGTTTAATGTGAGTCTACCCATTATCTTCTTATCATTGAAATAGGTAATTTTAGTACATTTGTCTTTTAACCTTCATATTATTTTCAGAAGTAGTTGATCTGCTACCTTTACTATATTTTTACCTTTACCAGTGATTTTATCCCGTTTTTTTTCTTTTTGATAATTTTTCTATCCTTATTTGTGGTCATTGCTTTCCCACTTAAATAAGTCCCTTCAGCATTTCTTGTAGAACTGGTTTCTTGGTGATGAACTCATTTAATTTTAGCTTGTCTGGGAAGCTCTATATATCTCCTTCAATTCTGAATGACAACCTTGATGGATAGAGTATTCTTGGCTGTTGTTTTCCATTCAGAACTTTCAATATGTCATACCATTCTCTTATCGCCTGTAGGGTTTTAGCTGAGAAGTCCACTGATAGCCTTATGATCTTCCCTTTGTATGTCACTTGTGGCCTTTCTCTTGCTGCTTTTAGTATTCTCTCTTTATCTTTAATTTTTGACATTTTAATTATAATGTGTCTTGGTGTGGGCCTCTTTGGGCTTATCTTGTTTGGAACTTTCTGTGCATCCTCCAGTTGGATGTCTGTTTCCTTCCTTAGGTTAGGAAAATTTTCATATATTATTTCTTCAAATAAATTTTCTGCCCCTTTGTCTCTCTCTTCTCCTTCTGGGACACCTATAATCAGGATGTTATCACACTTGATATTGTCCCAGAGTTCCCTTAGACTGTTCTCATTCTGTCTAATTCTTTTTTCTTTTTCCTGTTCAGCTTGGGTGATTTCCTCCAGTCTTTTGTCTAGCTCGCTGATCTGTTCCTCTGTATCCACTACTCTGCTATCGAGTCCCACTAGTGAATTTTTCATTTCCAATATTGTATTCTTCATTTCTGATTGGTTCTTTTTTACCTTTTCCAGTTCTTTGCTGATGATCTGACTGTGTACATCCAGTCTTCTCCCAATATCTGTAAGCATCCTTATGAGATTTTGTTTGAATTCTTTGTCGGATAGGTGGCTTATTTCTGTTTCATTTAGTCCTTTTCCTGGGATTTTGTCCTATTCCTTTCCTTGCAATATATTCATTTGTCTCCTCATTATGCCTCTTTCTCTGTGCTTATTTCTATATATTAGGTGAGTCAGTTATGTCTCCTGATCTTGGAGAAGTGGCTTTATGTAAGAGATGCCTTATGAGGCCCATCAGTGTGCTTCCCTCTCGTCACCAGCCCAAATGATCCAGGAGTGACCACTTTGTGGGCTACTTGTGTCTTTATGCTGTGGCAGGGTTGCTTTTAATGCAGGTACCCAGGGAGTCTAGTCTTTCTTTCCCTGGCCAGCTGTTTATAAATCTGGTTTGGGGAGCCTCAGCACCATTGGCTACAAAGTCTAACAGCACACTCCTGTTGCAGTTTTCCTGTTAATTGGGTAGGTACCCAATGTAGCTGGTTGCTAGGCTCAGGGGCTTACAGTTGTTATAGGCCTCAGGCCTACAAGGCTGTTGTCAGTTCTCTTAGGAGTGCAGCTGAGTGGGGCTGGCCCTAGACATGAGAGCACTCAATTGTTTCAGGTGAGGCTGATCCTTTTTATGGGTGTTTGTGAAGCATAGGTCTTCTGTCACTGATAAGCTTCACCTCCTACAGGACTACACACAATGTCAACATAGTCCTGGTCCATGCACACTTTCCAATCCCCTGGAGCATACCCCAACACCCCACTGCAGAGGCCCCCACCTCTCCACCAGTGTCCCCCACAGTTCACCTGGTCCTCACACAGGCCCTGCCCCACAGAAGGGGACATTCTTGCCTTCCTGTAGAAGATCAAGGCACCCAGTCAATGGGTGCTGACAAGTAGGCTGAAAGCTTGCTGTTGGGCAGGGCTGGTTCCTAGGCTGGGCAGCCTGCCCTGGCTGAACTAGATTAAATCTTCACTCTAGTGGGTGTGGCATACCCCTGGGCTAACAGGCCAAGGGAAGAATCTCAATGGCATCCACCAGGGTCTGTGTCAGCATGCCTGGACCAGGTCAGAGCAATGGCCCCCACCATTGTCTGAGTCTGTGGAGAGGTCCTTCCTCTCACTGAGATGCCCCCAGAGCCCACCAGGTGAATCTCTTTTCACCAAAGGAATGTCAGCCTTCTCTCTGGTGATTTTAGGTTGCTGCAGTGAGTGAGTTTGTGTGTGGGCCCTTTAAGACCCAGGTCATTTCGGCTTTCATCCAATAGCTTTTCTAGAGGTATCCTTGCTTCAGTTAATAGCCAGTGAAGCCAGATAGTAAGACCCCCGTCTCAGTTGTGCTGAGTCTGAAGGATGCTTATAGCAGTATCAGTCCCCGCTCCAGACCTCACTCCTGCAGGGAGGGCTGCATACCTTAGGCTGGCTCCCGCCTGCCTAGCTGAGAAGCTCCGCTGCTCCCAAAGGTGGCTTTTTTCCTCTCCAGCAGGAATTTCTACCTCTTCCACCTTAGTCAGGACTGTCCTTTGTTGTGGGGTTTTTTTTTTATCTAGTTTTCAGTTTTCTATCCAGGGTAATTTTTCCAAAAATACTTGTAACCTGGTTGTGTTCATGGGAGGAGATGAGTTCAGAGTCTATTTACGCCGCCATCTTGACGAGATCCGGAACTATCCTCTTCGCAGGATTTTTAAGTGTGAGTAGATACTCATCAGATGAGAGGAGGGGAATGGATATCCTGGGGCTAGGGAAGAGCTGGGAGAAGCCCTAGAGGCTTGAAAGGGCATGTTCAGAAGACAGAGAAAATGGAATGGATTTTTGGGAAACAATCGTAGCATTTCGTGTAGTAACATTGGTCATACTAAAGAGTTTAGATTTTACTGTTCTTAGTGGTGAACCAACAGCGATTTCCAAGTAGCAAAGTAACAAGATCATATGTACTTTTTAGTAAGTTTGCTCTGCTGTTAGCAGACCTCTGAATTAAGTTCTCAGGACTAGGCAGACCACAGTGAAACAGACGGACAACTACAGCAATAATCTGGCGAAGAGATGATCTCACTCTACGCAATCCAATCCATGGAATTACTCCGTCCGTGAGAATTATTCCCAATGTGAAGTCACAGGGAAGTTTAATACATATAGGACTGTGAGATGATGTTTTAGACCAATAAAACATATTTAAGCATAGCACCAACTAGCCTACTAAAAGTTAACATCATAGGTGAACAGTTTTTGACCAGAGAAGCAGGGAGCCATAGTGCATGGGCATAATCCTCATCAGCAGCATGAATTTGACCTTCAACCCAAAATGAAAGTCACGGCTTCAGATTTTAAATAGTTTCTTAAACATCAAACAAAAGCTAAAATTTTTCAACCAAATATGTTCCTTTTCTTATCCTTTACAGATAACTCGCATTTCTCTGTTTCGTTAATGCTGTGGTCACCGATGTCAGTTTCTTCACGGGGGCAACTGGCGGGACCCAAAGCTGCTGGGAGAACTCTCTGCATGGAGTTTCTAAGCAACACACTTTGCGTGTGGTCAGAGTTAAAGTTTATTATAGTCCAGGGTGTTCTGGCTGCTGTAGAAAGATTTTTGTGTGTGTGGTTTGGTTTGTTTTTTTGAATTTTCCACCGTGCCTATTAGTAATTTATAATCAAATGCAAAAAAATTGTCTACCACAAGGAAAGTTACAGGTTTGAAAGCAAACAAAGACATGAGCAGTGCTTTTCTGAATCTTGATCTGTGTAGAGAGTCAGATTCACTAACGCTGTCCTTTGAACCACTTTTCCTGCTTCCCTGACTCTACTATTTTTCAGTGTACTTTTTTCCCCATGTGGCAGAAAAATCAATGGCATCTTCCTTGGCATAGGGGTTGGGAGGAATACAAGGTGAAATCAGGAGAGTCTCTTTTTAGTGTCAGTTCTGTGATCCAGCCACGTTCAGACCCTGCTGAGGACAGCCAAGCATTCCTCCCCTTTGTCATCTGGCTCTGACTGCAGCTGGGAGAGGGGCGTCCTGAGCGCGGGTTCGGTGTCCGCATGGCTCTCTTCTGGCTCTAGAATGCAGCAGAGCTGGCAAAGGCTGTAGAAGAATCTCAGGAGTACCCAGTCCCACTTTGCTGAGTCCTTTGTTGGGACTGGGAATCTGGACCATCCATGTTGACCTTTTGAATCACTTATTAATTCTTCCAGGCTGTGAAACACCGGGAAATCTAGTCATGCAAATGACTCCAGAACATAGCCCCTGAAATAGCCTTCTGCCTGGGAAAGAACTGGGTTATTAATTTACATGCTGTATTTGGTACTAAAATGGAGTTTTGAAATAATGTTTGATTGGAAGACAGAAGATGACGGCCTGTGTCAGACAAACGGTGTGAGTGAAAAATTTTTGTTGTTTCTCAGATTTGGGAGTTGTTACCATGGTATACCATAGCCTTTCCTGCCCAAGTTCAACCATTACATTTCACAATCCTATTTTATTTAATAGAAAATACACATTTCAATTGCAAGTCTAATGTCAGGCCATAAAATTTATGGTTTCTAAAAATCTATTCCGTTAATATGTACTATATAAGGGTTATTTTAAAACTATCAACAACACTTGAAGCATTAAAATGTGCTTCTATTTAATGTCAGTAAGCAATTACAATAAAATAAAAGAACTTCAAAATTGGTTTTGTATAAACCATAAAGAGAAATAGAGTAGAATGGGAAATATTTTTCTCTTCTGCATTTAATTTATATTCAGAAAAGATGGTTTAGTTTCCATATTTTGGAAAACAGTGTTGCACATGGACTCAATTTTACTAAAAATGCAGTGTTTGTGTATATTATTTTCCAAGTCATTCCTTTTTCCATGAAATATGGCTAATTTTTCCCTTTTCTGCTGTGATACATTTTCACAATTTCATGAGTTACATGGTAATATTTTTTAATATTAGAGAAATTTAAAAAATATATTTTCTCCAACTTTAAAGCTAACACCAGAAAGTTAGACGAATGTCAAAACAATCCAAATAGATATTTAAAAAATTCAGGCATCCATATGTTATTAATTTTAGAGCCAGTCATTGAATAGACTGAACAATCAAAAAAGGGTTGATATTTTTCTATTTTATTCAGAAAATGTTATAATACCAAATTGATTTGCAATTTATCTTACATTTTATTTGAAAAAAATACATTTTTCTAGAGGAAAATCCTTTAGTGGCTTACCAATAAACCACATCCTTGCTTGCCATTAGTTGTAAAACTTTTGTTTGTTCCACCTAGATTCTGTGTCACCAGAGAACGAGGTTACTGTTAGTACTTGACTGTCAATACTTACCCAAAATGCTGCAGAACTCCACTTTTCTTCACGCTGACTGTAACACAGCAGTCCTATTTTCATACTGAAATCTGAATCATGTTGCTTCTTCATATGCTGAGATTTAAGGAGCATCAAGACCATAAGAACAGACTTGTGATTTGACAAACTGAGTTCAAACTCCCATCGGTCAGCCAAGCAGCTGGGTATCCTTGGAGAATTACTTACCTTCTCAAAGCCTCTGGTTCCATGATTACAAATGTGCGTATTGATAATTATCTGCCTCATACATTTGTCATGAGAGATAAATGGGATACGACATGTGATTCCAGAACTACAGTTTCAACAAAGTTGTTCTGTTTTGCTCATCCAGGAGCCCCAGTACCTACCTTGCCCCACACAAAGGAGTCTGGCATAATGTTTGTTGAGTCAATGACTGAATAAACATTTAAGGAATAAAATGGATCAATGATTGAAGAGAGAAATTTACAGAATATGCAATATATTGATAAGTTCTACACATGATAGTTATCATTATTACTATTGTTACTCTTTCATGATACACTATCTACTTTTACCCTTAGACTCACCAAAGATTTTGTAATTTAACTTTTAAAAAATATTGTGACCAGGGCTGGCTCCGTGGCCGAGTGGTTAAGTTTGTGCGCTCTGCTGCGGCAGCCCAGGGTTTCACAGGTTCAAATCCTGGGTGTGGACACGGCACCACTCATCGGGCCACGCTGAGGTGGCATCCCACATGCCACAACTGGAAGGACCCACAACTAAAAATACAGAACTATGTACCAGGGGGCTTTGGGACAAAAAGGAAAAATAAAAAAAATCTTAAAAAAAAATGAGCATTTAAAAAAAATATTGTGACCAATTATCATAATTCTGATAAACCAAACAGTTATGGCCTAAAATCCTGGACTACCATAAAGAAGATCCATATCTAGCTGTCATGAAAAGCCATTCATTCTTTTCGTTATTTGATATCAGTCCACAAAGACTGTAAGAATCTTGACTTTCAAGGTTTAATTTACTAAGATATATTCATTCAACTGATTTTAATGAAAACGTAAAGACTGATAATTAGAATTTATTTTGTGTAGGATGTTTTAAGACACATGTTCTCCAGATTTCTTTTTTTCAGTCACACTCTTAACACCTTCTTAAATGCTCCAAAATACTTCTCCAACACTCACCACGTGAACACGTAGACAGTCCCTCTCTCCTTGTCAAAGCCTCTTTCAGAGACTAGGGAGCAGTTTGACAAAGTCACACTATGGAAAAGGCATCAGTGTGCAGCCACGCTTGCTCTTTGCCTCACGGTGTTGGCCATTTCACTTGTGGACTATAAAGACTGAACATGGAACACCACGCCCCTCGGGAAGCTGACCTCTTCTGTGCGCTGGGCTTCTCAGCTCAGGAATTTTTCTATTCCCTATGAAGTTCGATGATGAGCCAAAAAAGTAACTAGCAGAACTTTGAAATCCCTCCTGGGTCATGCTAAACGAGGATAGCAGAGCAGAGGCAGTTCTTCGAGATGCAAGACCAATCCAGAAACCTGAGGCTGTGGTAGAATCCAGCCTACACTCAAAATGATTAGAGAAACTCTGCTTACAAATCTTGCAGGAAAAGGTAAAGGAACCAGACAATGTATGCATTTGTTGTCACCACACATCTCCTGCAATAGTCCACATTTATATGCTATTATCTTATTGTTGGCTACTATTCTAGGAGTACTTGACAGTGTGGCAGTACCTGGGTATTTTTGTTTCGTTACTAAACAGAGCAAACTCTCATTTCCTTTTAAAATAGAGCTAAATCCTCACCGCAGCTACTTTGGGACTAATCCTATAAAAGAATTTTGACAAGTCATGTGAAGAAACACATTTTTTTTCCTGTAAATAAACCACCAAAAATCCACCACAACATACTGGAGAAATACAGGTAAGGAGAATAAAGGATCTCAGTTCATTGTACTCTAGAATTGCTTTGGGGGAAAGTGTATAAACTGTTTTAACAGTTCTCTACTTCTAAATCATTACAAACTTTCTTGTTCTTCATTGTCTGGCCCACAAGCAATAAAGTAGCTCTTCAGTATATGGGGAGTGTCTGGAGTTTGGCTGCCTGAAGGACGAGAGCAAGGATGTTACATGCCACATTTGCTAAAATTCTCTCCTCAGGGTCCTACCAAACAATATAAGACTTTGATTTTTATAATAAATCAGAGGAGCTCTTGTTTTGGGCCTGTCAATATTTCTCCACTGCCCACCAAAACACCTGGTGCATAATAATTGCTTAATGAACATTTATGGAGTGAATGACTGAAAGAACACTTCTCTGGTAAACCAATTAAATAGGATTTCAGGATTAATTTATAGTTAGTCAGTTTGTCAACAGTTTGTGAGCAACTTTGGACCACAACAGTTTCAGCATTTTCATTTTAATGATGGAGAATTTGATGCCTCCAGATTTGCAGTGCCAGCTACTTATTCTCCAAGGGACCAGCATCAACATGGGTCTGAGGAGCTTGGGGATGTTCTTCCAGAGAGACTGAACTTCATGCAGAACTGTACAAAGTGAGAGCCAGATACAACGCTGGTGAAGAATTCTGTTCCAGGTTACATCACAGCTAGTTTCATGTGTGTTACAATCCAGTTCCCTTGCCGCTCTAGTCTAGTTCTTTCCTTTCAGTGCCACCGTGGTCCAGTTTGCAGTACGAAATTCCTCTTCTAAGAAAAAAATATCTCACAACTCTCTCCTGCTCTTCCTCCCACTTGGACCAGAAATCCGGAACCAGCCTGAGGTTTCATGCTGCTCTAAGCACATACTTCCCAGTACTTCCCTGTGTTTCTTCTCTAAGCCCCCTTGCTCCATTCCCTACCCAGGCCCCGTGCTCACTGCCAGTTCCCCTCCAGCTAGCAACTCAGTCGACGAGCAGTTAATGAGAACCTGGTCACGTGTGCACGAGTTTGCAGGGCTCACAGTCCTTCCTGTTCACACATCTGAGCTTGAGCAAGTTGGGTGGGAAGTTTATAAAAGGCCAGGAACCTCCAGGCCGCCCTTTCAGCTAAAACAAATATACCGTATTTCGAGGATTAGGTTTTGTTACCTCTTGGACGAAGAGCAAAAACTTAACAGTCATTTCTGCCAGTGGTAATAGCCACCTTGCCTTATTCTCTAAACTCAGACTTCAAAAAGTCAATACGGCCCCCAGTACATTCTTCTCAAAAGCAAGTAACAAAGATGTTTTTTTAAATCTGGATTTAAGATAAATCTTTACATCCAAGCAATTTGGGGAAAAAGGAAAGATGCTCTGCCTATTATCCCAAGTGTTTCAGAGCAAATGGAAGTTTAGGAAGTTGCTCTTCTTTTAGTTAATACGCCTTACTTGTTTTTCTCATGAATGTGGAAAACTGACTGTACCACAATAAAAAAGTTAAATAGGACATTTGTTTTTCCAAGTATTTAGCAAATGAATATGTACAAGATTTGTCAATCCATAAAGAAGAATAATTTTCTCTATATTTCAAAATAGATAAGTAGATTCTAGGAAGAGGAGTTAAAAATAACTTGGAATTGTACCAATTTGCCAGTTTAATAGACACGAACAAGATACAGGTCATTTATAAAAACTCCCTATTTTTATTCTAACAGCACAAAGAACAAAAAAGGAAGAAAAGAGATTGTTTCTATTTGTTGCTGGAGACTACAGGTAGTATGTATGTGGGAGGAATAAAAATCCTGCAGACTGATAAAAAGGCTCAGTGCTACGGACCTTCTAAAGACAGTCGTGCCAGGACTGAGTCCAACCAGAACAACGACTCAAGAGCAGATTCCCCCTCTTCATGTGAAAAAGGTCAAAAGATTTAGTGCTTGAATCTTCTGTAAATATTCCCAAAATAGAGGCAAAATTTAAAACAATGCTTACTAAAACATTTGAATTTTCCTTACGTTATTAGAATATATAATTCTATGTTGTGGTTCCTCTGGGGATGTAACAAGATTATGAAAGATTGATTAAAGCAAATGGCAGCTAAGTGCTTAGTCTATTAAAACAAAAGGCCAAGGGATCCACGGCCTTGGCCTCCTGTCAGCAATTCTCCCACAGAAATTAGACCTTTATGCCACCTGAAAAGATTGTGAACTGATTCCTCACATATCCTTTTACCCTTGACCCAAGTATGGGGATTCTGGAATGAAACATAGACAACTCTAAACCATTATGTATTTGGTATCTTCCTACGTGTTTTGAGAGAATATATTAGCACCAAAATAATTGAAAATTATAATCCTGACCCAGCTTCAGTGGGAATTCATCACTCTAAATTCTTTGGAAAACTGAGTAGTGTAAAATAAGTAAATAAACCAGGACTTTTGTGTGATAAATACATGCAGATAAACAATTGAAGACGTTGGTCCTCCTCACTCCTTGTGGACTGACTTTTCTGGTGCTCTTTGGGGTCTAGGCAAGAGTAGAGGTTTTGACCACCATGGGGTACCAGGTCTCACACACAATGTTGTTTCATGTACTTAATGCAATCTTCTTTTTCCACATTGGAAAATTATGTTGTATGAGTGGGTAAACGTGTGTGTGTGTGTGTGTGAGGGGAATGTTATTTTCAGATGAAATAATTGCAAAAGGTAGAAAGCTAGAATTAAGGTCTTCCAGGGCGAAGATACCCTCAATGTCTGAAAATACCAAGAACGGTGTGTTAGACAGAATAGTGTTCCCTCAAACACATCCACATGCTAATCCCTGAAACCTACGAATATGTTGCCTTATATGTGGCAAAAGTGACTTTGTAGGCATGATTAAATTAAGGATCTCGAGGTACAGAGATTATCCTGGATTGTCTGGGTGGGCACGATTTAATCACAAGTGTCATTCTAAGAGGGATTCGGGAGGATCAGAGTCAGAGAAGGGGTTGTGACAATGGAAGCAGAGTTGTAGATTTGAATACATTCCACTGCTGACTTCAAAGATGAAAGAAAGGGCTTCAAGCCAAGGAAGGCAAAGTGCTTCTAGAAGCTGGAAAAGCGATTCTTCCCTGGAACATCCAGATGGAGCACAATCCTTGATTTTATTCCGCTAAGACCCTTTTGGACTTCTGAACTCCAGAACTAGAAGATAATAAATCCTGTTGTTTCAAGTCATTGAGTTTGTTGTAATTTGTTACAGCAGCACCAGGAAAGTGAAGCAAGTGGGTATTGTGTGCCGAGAAAGAGTGAAGTCTCTAGAGCTGGACCGCTTCGGTTTGAATCCACCTTACTGTGTGACATTGATCAATTTAGTTTTTCTGTGTCTCAGTTTCTTCATGTGTAGAATGGTGATAATAATAATAACTACTTCATAGGGTTGAGGTGAGGGACTAAATAAATTAATATATGTAAAGCACTTAAAATATAAACTTGGAATGCAAAAGTCGTATATGTGTCACCCATTATTATAAAAATTGGAGCAATTGGTATATCTGGCAGTCAATTGGTCCTATGTAGCTGCCACCTGCTTAGTCAGTGAATGAATTCCAGCTTGGTCCATTGGCAAAGTGATTTTCTGTCTACAGAGTATGAAAATATACTGCCTTCTATTCTGTTATTTACCTCTTTTGCTGGAATGGTTCACTGCCTATTTCCTGTCACAAAGCAGGACAAGGTTATTTCATATCATCCTGAGGCATAAGGT
The DNA here is from genome assembly GCF_021613505.1 of Equus quagga. Taxonomy (NCBI): domain Eukaryota; kingdom Metazoa; phylum Chordata; class Mammalia; order Perissodactyla; family Equidae; genus Equus; species Equus quagga. Next base: position 2,908,864 of record NC_060287.1, on the reverse strand, counting down.
TTATGTTCAAAATTCCAAAATTAAATCAATAGAGGAAAAGTGCAATAAAAAGCAGATTGGGACCAAATATAAAGTCAAAGGCACAGGAGATGTCAAATTTGAGCAACACTGAAAATACCAGCTTTTGTTGCCTGATTCAGTGTTGAAGAAAGAAAGTAGGGAAAGGCATAGTAACGACTGCAAATATTGGAAAATCTGTACAAATTTACTCAAACCATGTGTTGTGATCATGGAATTTCCCTAATCTGCATTTAGTCCAGAAATCTTCCAGAAATCCAAGAATCTCTTTCTGATAGTCACCTGATCATCTCTGCACATCTCCTCCCCATATTCCTTATCTTGCTTGATTAATTATACCAGCATTCCACTCAGAACCTGGGAGCTATCATCAACCTCTCCCTCATAGCTAGTGTCTAATTCGCCAAGTCCCGTCAATTCTACACGCCAAGTAAATCTCAACTGCCTTCTCTCTCCACTCCCATAGTTTAAACCCTAATAATTTCTCATCAGCTTCCTAACTGGTCTGTCTGCCTCTATTCTCACCACCTTTCAAGAATCCTACACACTCTGCCAGACTTATCTATATAAAAATCAGATTTGTTCATGCCACTCCTCTGTTTAAAATATTTTAATAGATAAACTATAGGACTAAAACAACATTTCTTCACAAGGATTTCAACATTCCAGCTGTGTCTACTATTCCATCCTCATGGCTCTCTGTCAGCTCATTCCTAGGAACATGGACTCTGTAAGTTATTTCTTGATCTTACTGAAACGCACAATTCCGTCTCATCCTTTCACAGAATTACATGTACTCTCCCTTTCCCTAAACACTCGTCATCCGTTATTCATCTAGCATGTTCTTATTTATCTTTCCAACTTTGCTTAAATGTTGCCACCCTTGCAAATACTGTGAAGCCTTCCTTACTGCAAGGTCTTTGCTATGTGTGTATTAGTAATCGGTGTGAATCTCAGTAAGTCTGAAAGAGCTCAGTGTGCAAGAAACATACTTCACTTTTTTTTGTAACAAAAATTAATTTGATCTTGAAAACTCATTTTTGTCAGTGTAGCAGAAAATTGCTTTAAGTCAATTTAGGCTTCCTGCCCCTTTTCCTGGGGTTGGGCTTAGTTTCGGGAGACTTAAATAATTCCACGTACTTAGGGGGTGGGAAACCACATCTTCACTCATCCACTGATGCATTGTTGCACGTGGTCCTTAGTCATCAGACCATTCAGCTCAGCACTGAAATTCCCACTCTTGTGGCCCCATCAAGTGGGTTTGTTATTTGCTGTTAATATGATGTTTCCACAACGTGTTGGGGTTACAGAAATTGCTGCAATGATTTCTATGGATCCTAGGCCTAGAGTTCAACTTCTCAGGACTCTAATCATAGATATGAGGTATGTGATCACTCTCTCTCCATTCCCCATGCCCCTCTCAACCTTTGTCCTTATAACATCTTCTCCATCTCTCTTCCCTCCTGTTGGGAGAGTTGGTGGGAAAGCGAATCATTTTCTCTTCATATATCTTTATGAAATCTCAAATCCTCTTCGTTTCCTCAAGGGTTTAACTATCTGGAGACCAAAGCCAGGAAGAAGCTCAAACATTTTCTATCTCTCTCTTTCTCTTTCTCTTTTTTTTTTTTTTGCTGAGGAAGATTAGCCCTGACGTAATATCTGTTGTCAGTCTTCCTCATTTTTTGCTCAGGAAGACTAGCCCTGAGCCAACACCTGTGCAAGTCTTCCTCTATTTTGTATGTGGATTGCCACCACAGCATGGCTGACAAGTGGTGTAGGTCCGTGCCTAGGATCTGAGCCCATGAACCAGGGCCAAAGCAGAATGAGCCAAAGTGAACTGCTAAGCCTTGGGGTTGGCCCCAATTTTCTCTTTTTAGAATTATTATTATTTTGATTGTTGTGGTGGTCATTGTGTTTCTGTTTTGATGCTTCCCTCCTGGAAGTGATGCACAGCCAAGTTTATCTGCTGGAGTCAAGAGGAAGAGAGAGAATAAATCCACACGGGAAACTGAAAGGAAACGTAGTTGGTATCTTTACAAGATTATTCTGTGCCACGTCACGACTAAGATATGAGGCAGAGACAAGCGGCAGGGTCCAAAATCATTGTCTTCTACCAGGGCTGCTGTGGGCCAAACTGAAGTGAAAGTTGGTCTTCGGACATCACCTCTCTTCCAGCGTCTCCTGAACTCTCCTCTTGTTTTTGTTTGCCTGTTTTCTCCTCCATCCACCAAAATAAGCTTCCAGGAAAGGCTCACATAGCAGTTATTTACGATTAAATGTAAAAACTTTAATAGTAGTAAAATTTTTTGAAGTAGCAACTTCCTGCACAGTCATTTCATACACATTACAGGAGTTACAGTCCCAAGCTGCCATGGGCCAGGGGCAGGGAGAGACTTGAGAAGAAACATGTACTCTAATTCTGAAGGAAAGAATGAGACTTTTTTCTTTTGTCCGTGGTGCTTCAAAGGACCAGATGAAGAAGCTAGCTAAGAAAACAGACATGCGTAAGACTACACCAACCACAAATTTAGTTGTCTGCTTTCAGGCAATCAGAAAACATAATTGCTGGTAATTCTTTCTTTGACTAACTTGTTATCCATTGTGCCAGGGGTTGCTTTGGGTTGAGTTGCTCATCATAATTTGCAAGAATAATTTTGTGGGTCTTCTCTAACTGCCATGCACCAGCTGCCAGCTTTGATTTACATAGTTATAAAGGATAATATCATTTTTTTATTATTACCATATGAGTGTTTACACATAAAGATTCTTTTTTATACTATCTTATTTCAATGAAACATGTTAAATATATCAAGACTAATTTTTAACTACATTGAGAATAGTAAACCAAAAATTGTCAACTTTCAGATAAAATAATGTGCCTAAAGATAGGATTGTAGGTAATGTGCAGGCTTAGAAAAAAATGTCACTTTCATAGAAAAGAAACCAAATATTATTAATATTCAACTATATATATATTTCCAGTCATTTATTAAAGTTGCTAATTATTAAATATTTTTAAATGGACAAATTCTATATATATCACACACCAGTGAAGCACTTATATATTTGAAAGTTTAAAGTTGTCATTCCCAAATTTAGAGGCCAAGGGCAACTTTTTGGTTCTTGCATAAGGCCAAGAACAAAACCTTGAAATAGACCCAAACCATTTGAGGGTTCAAATATTCCTGTTTTTCCAGCTGTGCATTCTAGAAGAGCCTACAGATATCTAACAGTTTACATTTTACAGATTTCACTGAAAGAGGGAAAAATTGTTTTTCGTGACAGAAAACTACTCTTGGTAAATATAAATATAAATGAAACCAGAAGGTGCACTTCAGTGTTTAGCTGAAGGGGAAATTTTATCTATTTACACAATTCTTTTCTGTTCTCCTCTGATTTTGACTTGAATGGCTTCCAGTTCTGTTTGCCTCCTTTGTCTCGGCTTCACAGTCTCCCTCACTGAACCCATCGTTAAGTTAGTGCATCTATTGAAAAGTCTCAGAACCCGTGTCTTAGAACTAAAGATTCTCTTCCTTTGGTCCATCACTTCTCTACCAAAAGGTGCTCAATTCAAAAGAAACAAATGTATTCTGGCTCTCATAGAATTTCCACACCTAAGAAAAGAATTAGCTCACTCTACGTGCCACCCTTAACAGAGGAATTCAAATCACTGCAACAAATCAATTATGAGGACCTCCATTTTCTTCAGAAGTCTAGTTATCTGTAATAAAAACAGCTTGATTTATTCCCGGTACTTTTCCTTCATTGTTTGACACTGCCTAGCAGGCAGAGATTATATTTGCCACAGAGTGATGCAAGGTTATCAACTATATGTAAAATGCCGGGATCCTTACTCTGTAATCTCCAAAATTGTGAAAGCCACTGCCTGGAAGACACTGAGAGCACACATAGATATGTAAATGCTGGGTCTGAATTTTTATAAGAGTTGAGATTAGTATTTTCAAAACACTCCTTAAAGTTTTTTGGATGTGTGCTTTGTTTCATAAGAGCTAATATTGGATTGTAAAAATTTGTTATTACGATTTTTGTTTGAGAGAATATTCAAGAAGAAAATATTTGATTGACATACTTTAAATTATATGCATATGTACCTATTTGTTTATATATACATGCAGAAAGAACAGCATTTGGTTACTGTTGTGTGATACAATATTTTGTCCACTAGATGGGTCTCACTTTCATATTTTTCAAAATAAGACACCCATGTTTCTGTGTTTGCTCTGCTTGACCTCACAGAGTTGCCTGCTGGAGTTAAAAACAAACCTAACCAGTATCTTCAAAAGTGCCAAGGTCATGAATGACCAAAAAAGAAAAAGAAAGAAAAAAAAGCAATTGAGCAACTGTTCTAACTGTAACTAAGGATAAATTAAATAACAGCAAAATGCAATGTGGGAGCCTGAATTCAATCCTGGAACAGAAATAAAGACATTAGTGGGACAACTAGCAAAATTTGAATGTCACTATTTTAGTTAATAGTACCATATGCATGCTAATTTCCTGATTTTGATAATTGTACCATGGTTATGCAAGGTGTTAGCATTAATGGAGGCAGGATGAAGAATATGAAGGAACTCTGCTATTTTTGCAAGTCTTTTGTAAGTCTAGAACTATGTAAAAATAAAAAGTTTTTGAAAATCAATGTTATAGAATTGAAGTAAATGATAAATTAGAAAAAATAATTATCAGGAGTACCATGGCTGTGGTTAATGAAAAGTAGAAAGGCTTGATAAATGAGATGTGGGAAAATGTTTAGCGTACATTTTTTAAATTCTGTAGAACATGATCATTTTTTCTGTTAGTTTAAGGTGTTGTCCCACTAAAGCACAGCTGTGGGTTTGGTGCACCAAAACGAAAGGCACGAATTGAGGAAAACAGAGTAATATGAGTATGCTTCACACAGCCCTTATATCATATAATTTTCTGATTTGGGATTTTTTTTCTTTTTATTTTGAATTCTTGCTCCGTCAGTTAGAGCAGACATCTTTTTTTTTCCCAGAAAATACACATAAATAGTATGTTTTATGAACTTGTAATTACCTGAAAATTAATTATTATTGCATTTGTAAGTAAATGGCTGACCAATTTATAGTTATCAGGTCACAGCAAATTCTTCTCAAATTTCTGAAGTTCCTTTTTAGTTCCGTGTATTATTTGCCTGCCCAGAAGCTTTTAGAGTTCTAGCTTTGTCATGGAGCTTCACAATGCTACTAGTATCTATCTGGATATAGACCTTTTATTACTATCATTACTATTGTTATTGTTATTAATATTACTTGAGACATAATATTAATAATGGAAATTTTTAATCTCTAGATACATGCTTATCTAACTCAAGGATGTTTCATGTCATACACTACCTTGGTTTTCTATGTTTTACTTGCTCTGGTTTTTTCTTTGGAAACAATTATTTACATGTTGGATTCATATTCTCTATCCTTCATATCAAGTAATACACGATCCGTCCTTCCTTCCTTATTTCCTTCTTTCCGTCCCTTTTTCCCTCTGCCCCTCCCTCCCTCCTTTCTCCTTTTCTGTCTGTCTCTCTTTGTGTTGGTAATCTTTTTTCTGCAGTCTGGATAATTTTGTCATTTTTTTCTCTACTTTATCATTGACTTGGATTGGTTAGTTCTTTTACTGCATAGATGTGAACTTTAATTTGGCTATTGCATTTTGATTGTTATACTGCTTTTCATCTTTGCTTAAGCACATCACGATTGTTTGTCCCTAAAGAACACCTTACTCTTCTCTGAGGTCACCAGAGTTATGTTTCCTATCTTGCTTTAACCTTCATCAATAATACTTTCTAAATTTTGAAAATTACAACTCTCTGTATGCAACATAACTGGGGGTAGAAATAGACACTTTAAAGGGGATATTGATAAATTGCAAAGCTATCAGAAGTTAGCAAAGATGGCCAGAAATTTCAAATTTTTCTATTCAGGAGAATGAATACAAGTATGAAAAGATTTAAGAATAAAACAGAAGAATCTATTCAGTATCTTAACTGTGGTGCCACTTACATGGATATATACAGGTGACAAAAACTGTATAGGACTTATGCATGCACATGCACATATACACATAAATGAGTACAAATAAAACTGAGGCTATCTAAGTAAGATCAGTGCAGGGGATCACTGTCAATATTTTGATTGTAACACTAAACTATAGTTTTGCAAAATGTTACCATTGGGGAAAACTTGGAAAAATATACAAGAGATCTCTCATTATTTTACACAATTTCATGTGAATCTACAATTATCTCAATAAAGAAAAAAACATGAAAGCAAAATAAAGATATTCTCCAATTTTAAAAGAGAGAGAAAGAGAGAGCCAGAGATAGGAGTCTCAAATATTTGTTTTTCTACAGAGGAGAAGACAATAAGTTTATTTTTTGTGGTTCCTAAAGAGTCAGGAAACTTTTTCTATAAAGCACTAGACAGTAAATATTTTAGGCTTTGTGGGCCCTGAGGTCTCTGTTCCAACTCGTCTCTACCATTGCAGCCTGACAGCAGCCATGGTTAATAAACAAAAAATGGGCAGGACCGTGTCCCAAGAAAACTTTCTTTATAGATACTTAAATCTGAATTTTGTGTAATTGTCATGTGTCATTAAATATCATTCTGCCTTTGATTTTTTCAACCATTTAAAAATGTAATATCCATTTTTAGCTTACAGGTCATACACAAACAGGCAGCAGTGCAAAATCTGGCCTGAAGGCTGTGGTTTGCTGACTCCTGCTGTAGAGACAGATTTGACTGAAAACAATGAAGATATTTACAACAGTAGAACTGAAGACTCATGGTCTCTCTCTTAAGATGGTAGAGGGGAGCTTCACAAAATAGATGAGAGGCTGAAATCAGTAATCCAAGATGACTTTCAATTGGAAGATTCTGTGATTCTTTGGTCTTGTCGTGTCCTCAAAAGTGGTAGGTTAAAGGGTAAAAGAGATTTTATTACTTATTTTAAAATAATTTTCTTTTAATTTGCCTCAGACTGATGTCAGCATCATGGCAGAGTGACCTCTTCCCTTGGACTCTCCCCTCTAAAATACAACCAAAAGGACATTCAAACACCAACAGAGAACACACACACAACACAAAAGATGCCTGAGAGACCCTTGTAGCCATACATCTGAAGGTGGTGGTGGGGCTGTGTCCTCCAGAGGAAGTGGAAGTTGACTGGCAGGAACTCCATGAAGAGAGAGGGGCCATGGTTGGGGGAGGTGAGCAACTGAGCAGAGGCACCTCTTCCCCACCCGGCACTCCAGCCCCGTGTAATTGCACAGAGCATGGTACAGAGATGGAGGGGCTGTCTTTGGGAGGTGCACAGCTAGGGAGAGGTGCTCTATTCCCACCCAGCATTCCAGCCCCATGTGATCTCACAGACAGAAAGGGGCAGGCTGGGAGAGGTGTGCAGCTGAGGGGAGACTAGCCACTGTAGCTCCACACTCCATGCCCATAATCGCTGGGAGTGCAGCATAGACAGGGAAGCAGCAGCTTGTGGAGTCGGGAGCAGTGAGGGAGGGCCGACTGGGAGAGGTATGTGGCTGAGGAGAGATGCCCCATCTCAGCCTGGTGCTCCAGCCCCATGATCGCCCGGAACACAGCATGGAGAGAGAAGTGGCGGCTTGTGGAGCTCCATGAATGCCGAGAGCACCACACAGAGAGAGAGGCAGCAGTTGGGGGAGGCACATAGGTGTAAGAAAGTGCCCCTTCCCACACCTGGCACTGCAGTCCTGAAATCACCCAGAGCTCCACACAGAGAGAGAAGCAGAGGCTGAGGGAAGCACAAATGAAGGACAGCACCCCGTCCCCTGCCCAGTGCCCCAGATCTGCCATTGGCCAGAGTGTCACACAGTGAGAAAAGCAGTCACTGACCAGAGCTGGGGAGCCTCTGGTCATGCTGGGCCCAGAATTCACAGCACCTGAACCCCATCCAGTGGAGGCAAGTGGCAATGGCAACCAAATAATAACTAGGTGGAGGCAAAAATCCACACCATCAAGCAGTATGAGAAAGAATATTAAATCTCCAGAGCAGAAGGAAAATGGCAAGTACCCAGAAACCAACCCTGAAGACACAGAAATCCATAACCTAAATGGCAAAGAATTCAAAATAGCTATCATAAAGATACTCAACAAGTTACAAGAAAACACAGAAAGACAAATTAACGAATAAAGGAGCTTCTTCACCAAAAGAGATTGAAACTTTAAAGAAGAACCAATCAGAATTATTGGAGATGAAAAACACAATGGGTGATATTTAAAAAGATCTGGACTCTCTAAACAACAAAACTGACAATATGCAAGACAGAATTAGCAATTTAGAAGACAATACTATAGAAATGCTTCAGAGAGAGGAGAAGAGAGAACTAAGGAAAAAGAAATGGAGATGCTCTCAGAGAAATATCTAACTCAATTAGGAAATGTAACATAAGGATTATAGGTATTCCAGAGAGGGAAGAGAAGGAGAATGGAGCAGAAAGCTTGTTCAAAGAAATAATAGTGGAGAATTTCCCAAACCCAGAGAAGGAGATTGATATCCAGGTGAAAGAGGCTACCGGAACTCTCAACTATGTTAATGTAAAAGACGTACTGTAAGGCATATAGTAGTAAAGCTAGCAAAAGTCAATGACAGAGAAAAAAATATTATGGGCAGCAAAGCAGAAGAAAATAACTTACAAAGGAACCCCTATCAGGATTTCAGTGTATTTCTCAACAGAAATTTTACAGGCTAGGAGAGAGTGGAATGATATATTCAAAATCTTGAAAGACAAAATTTTCAGCCAAGAATACTCTATCCAGTGAAAACCTCCTTCAGATATGACAGAGAAACAAAACTTTCCCAGATAAACAAAAGCTAAGGGACTTCATCACCACAAGACCCCCACAACAAGAAATCCTTAAGAAGGCTCTGATACATGAAAAGAAAAAAACACAGGAAAGTGGCTGCAAAGCCCTGAGCAAAGAGATAAATAGGTAGGCAATAAGCAGAAAACAGCAGCTCTCTATTTGATCAGGTTGGTAAACACTTAACTTTTACATCAGGAAGAAGGAAAATTAAAACACCAAAATAAAAATTATCTCATCATTTTAACTACAAACTCACAACAAAGATGTAATAAGATATGACAAAAATAACTTAGAAGGGGGAGAGGAAAGGGACTGAATCAGTATAGTCTAAGGAAATAAGAAGCAATCAGAAAATGGACTATCTCATCTATGAGACTTTTTATACAAACCTAACGGTAATCATTAAACAAATAATTAGAACAGAGACATATATGATAAACAAAGAGAAAATGAAGAAAACCAACATAGAAAACTACCTACTCAAATTGGTAGTCCAAAATACATGGGACAAGAAACAAAGGATATGCAGAAGAACCAGAAAACGTGCAATAAGATGGAAGGATTAAGACCTCATATATCAATAGTCATTCTAACTGTAAATGGACTGAATTCTCCAATCAAAAGACACAGAGTGGCAGGATGGATTAAAGAATAAGACCCAACAATATGCTGCCTCCAGGAAACACATCTCAGTTCTACAGACAAGCATAGGCTCAGAGTGAAGAGATGGAAGATGGTACTCCAAGCTAATGGCAAACAATAGAAAGCAAGTGTTGCCATACTTATATCAGACAAAGTAGACATCAAGATAAAACAGGTAAAGAGAGACATAGAGATGTAGTATATAATGACAAAAGGGACTCTCTACCAAGAAGACATAACGCTTGTAAACATATATGCACCCAAAACAGGATCACCAAAGTACATAAAGCAACTATTAACAAACCTAAAAGGAGATATGAGCAAAAACACAATAATAGTAGGGAACCTCAACACCCCACTTACTTCAATGGATAGATCATCCAGACAAAAAGTCAATAAGGACATAGTGGAATTAAATGAAAAGCTAGACCAGAGGAACTTAATAGATATATACAGAGTATTCTATCCAAAAATATCACCATATACATTCTTCTCAAGCACACACAGAACATTCTCAAAGATAGACAATATATTGGGAAATAAGGCAAACATCAATAAATTTAAGAAGATTGAAATCATACCTACTATCTTCTCTGACCATAATGCTATGAAACTAGAAATCAACTACAAGAAAAAAGCTGGGAAGGAACAAAAATGTGGAGACTAAACAGCATGCTACTGGACAGCCAATGGGTTGTCGAAGAAATAAAAGGAGAAATCAAACAATGTTTGGAGACAAATGAGAATGAAAACACACCATACCAACTCATATGGGATGCAGCAAAAGCAATCCTAAGATGGTAATTTATAGCAATATAGGCCCGTGTTAACAAACAAGAAAAAACTCAAATAAACAAGCATAAACTACACCTAACAGAATTAGAAATAGAACAAACAAAGCCCAAACTCAGCAGAGGAAGGTAAGTAATAAAAATTAGAGCAGACATAAATGAAACAAAAAGACTGTAGAAATGATAAGAAACAAGGAGCTGGTTCTTTGAGAAGATAAACAGAATTGACAAACCTTTAGCTAGACTCACTAAGAAAAAAAGAAAGAAGCCTCAAATAAATAAAATTAGAAATGAAAGAGGAGAAATTACAATGGGTACCACAGAAATACAAAAGATTATAAGAGAATACTATGAAAAACTATATGCCAACAAACTGGATAATCTAGAAGGAATGGATAAATTCTTAGATTCTTACAACCTTCCAAAACTGAATTAAGAATAAATAGAGAATCTGAATAGACCAATCACAAGTTAAGAGATTGAAACAGTTATCAAAAACCTCCCCCAAAATAAAAGTCCAGAACAAGATGACTTCTCAGGAGAATTCTACCAAACATTCAAAGAAGATTTATTACCTATTCTTCTCAAGCTATTCCAAAAAATTGAGGAAGACAAAAATATTCCTAAGACATTCTATGAGGCCAACATCACCCTGATACCAAAGCCAGACAAGGACAACACAAAGAAGGAAAATTACAGGCTAATATCACTGATGAACATAGATGCAAAAATCCTCCACAAAATATTGGCAAACCAAATACAGCAATACATTAGAAGGATCATAAACCATGATCAAGTGGGATTCATACCAAGGACACAGGAATGGTTCAACATCCACAAAGCAATCAATGTGACATACCACATTAACAAAATGAGGAACAAAACCCACATGATAATCTCCATAGATGCAGAGAAAGCATTTGACAAGATCCAACATCCATTCATGATAAAAACTCTCAATAAAATGGGTATAAGAGGAAAGTACCTCAACATAATAAAGGCCATATATGAAAAACCCACAGCCAACATCATGCTCAACGGGGATAAATTGAAAGCCCTCCCTCTACAGGAACAAGACAAGGATGCCCACTCTCACCACTTTTATTCAACATAGTACTGGAGGTTTTGGCCAGAGGAATTTGACAAGAAAAAGAAATAAAATGAATCCAAATAGGCACTGAAGGAGTGAAACTATCGCTGTTTGCAGACAACATGATTTTATACAAAGAAAAACCTAAAGAATCCATTGGGAAACTATTAGAAATAATCAACGACTATAGCAAAGTTGCAGGGTACAAAGTCAACTTAAAAAAATTGGTAGCATTTCTATACTCTAATAATGAACTAACAGAACAAAAACTCAAGAGTATAATCCCATTTACAATTGCAACAAAAAGAATAAAATATCCAGGAATAAATTTAACCAAGGAGGTGAAAGATTGATACAAGGAAAACTGTAAGGCATTACTGAAATAAATAGATAATTACATAAAGAAATGAAAAGATATTCCTTGCACATGGATTGGAAGAATACATATAATCAAAATGTCCATACTACCTAAAGAAATCTACAGATTCAACACAATCCCAATCAGAATCCCAAGGACATTCTTCACAGAAATAGAACAAAGAATCTTAAAATTCATATGGGGCAAGGATAGAGCCAGAATAGCCAAAGCAATACTAAAAAACAAGAACAAAGCAGGTAGCATCACAATTCCTGACTTCAAAATATAATACAAAGCTATTGTAATCAAAACAGCTTGGTACTGGTACAAGAACAGACGCACAGATCAATGGAACAGAATTGAAAGCCCAGAAATAAAACCACACATGTATGGACAGCTAATCTTTAACAAAGGAGTCAAGAACATACAATGGAGAAAGGAAAACCTATTCAATAAATGGTGCTGGGAAAACTGGACAGCCACATGCAAAAGATTGAAAGTAGACCGTTATCTTTCCCCATGCTCAAAAATAGACTCAAAATGGACCAAAGACTTGAAGGTAAGACCTGAAACTATAAAACTTCTGGAAGAGAATATAGGCAGTACATCCTTTGATGTCAGACTTAAAAGAATATTTTCGAATACCATGTCTACTCAGACAAGGGAAATAAAAGAAAAAATAAACAAGTAGGACTTCATCACACTAAAGATCTTCTGAAAGGCAAACGAAACTAAGATCAAAATGAAAAAACAACCCACCAACTGGGAGAAAATATTTTCAAATCATATATCCAATAAGGGATTAATCTCCATAACGTATAAAGAACTCATACAAATGATCTGCAAAAGAAACAAACAACCCAATCAAAAAGTGGGCAGAGGATATGAACATACATTTTTACAAAGAAGATATACAGATGTCCAAGAAACACATGAAAAGTTGTTCAACGTCACTAATCATCAGGGAAATGCAAACCAAAGCTACACTTAGATATCATCTTATGCCTTTTAGAATGATTATAATCACCAAGACAAAAAGTAACAAATGTTGGAGAGGTTGTAGAGAAAAGGGAACCCTCATCCACTGCTGGTGGGAATGCAAACTGGAGCAGCCACTATGGAAAACAGTATGGAGATTTCTCAAAAAGTTAAAAATAGAACTACCATATGACCCAGCTGTCTCACTACTGACTGTTTACCCAAAGAATTTGAAATCAACACTTCAAAGATGTTTATGCACCCTTATGTTCATTACAGCATTATTCACAACAGCCAAGACATGTAAGCAACCCAAGTGCCCATCTACTGATGATTGAATAAAGATGTGGTAAATATATATATATATACAATGAAATACTACTCAGTCATAAAAAGAGACAAAATCGTCTCATTCGCAACCACATGGATGGACCTTGAAGGCATTACGTTAAGTGAAATAAGCGAGACAAAGATAAATACCATACAATTTTACTCATATGTGGAATACAAACAAAATTCTGGACAAAGAGAACAAATTAATGGTTACTGGGGGAGGGTGGAGGGTGGGCACAAGGGGTGAAGGGACACATTTATATGGTGTCTGGCAAATAATAATATACAACTGAAATTTCAAAAAAAATATTTGCCTCAAAATATTGACAATGTTTTCCAAGAACTTAAAAAAAACTAAAGAATTGTACCCTTATGTTCCATAAACCCAAATCTACCTCCAAACCTGAATCATTCTTTACATTCTGATTCCTGTCTGCCATTCAGGAAACACCTTCAGTAAGTTGACTTAAATTTTGTAGCCAAAGCCACAGTTTAGCAAAGTCCTGGCATTTGTTAAGTGTTCAATAATAGCTAACTATTCTTGTCTTATTACTATTACTATTTCCAAATTTTGCATCGATGAAAGAAAGCCTAGCTGTGCCACAGAGAACAAGAGAGAATGACTCAGAGGCACCCCCCCCCCCCCCCGCCATGTAAATTCAGTCCACTGAGATATCAATGTGTAGACACAGAAATATTTGGTTTCAAACTCTGGAAAGATTTTTCCTCCTTGTTGGCAGAGACCTGACATTCAGTGGTGAAAACTTCACCTCTTTTTGTTAAGGCTTTGGGCTCCATGTAAATGCCAGGCCTTTGGAAGGGCTGCCTGACCACCGTGTATGAGGGGCCTGATTCAGGTTTTGTGAGACCTGAAACTCTCTTTAAGAAAAATAATGCACAATTATAGATAAAAACTAGGTACAGTACTTGGTAGGGGTGCTACACAACAGAAGGAATCTGAAGCTTAAACTTTATGAGCTTGACAGGAAATTCACTTCAGTAATCAAAAATGGACAAGTCTCAGATTCTTTACTAAGAGCAATTTATTTATTTATTTTTTTGGCTGAGGAAGATTCTCCCTGAGCTAACATCCATTGCCAATCTTCCTCTATTTTGTATGTGGGCTGCCACCACAGCATGTCCACTGACAGATGAGTGGTATAGATCCACACTGAGGAACCGAACCAGGGCCCCTGAAGTGGAGTGTGCCAAACTTAACCACTAGGGTACCAGCGCTGGCCCACTAACAGCATTTTTGAAACAAAAGAAGGAAGACTCTAAGGATCAGAATAATTGAGTTTGTGTGAGTAATGAGATTTCCAATATAGCATATTGAGGAGAGGACACTGGCCACTGAGGGGGCACTGGGTTCTCAAGGACAAACTTCATCCCTCTCGAGGTTTCATTTTCCCCTTTTCCTTTCCTGATTGGGAGGGTCCTCCCTGTTTCCTCTTCATTGTTGGTGCCACAGAGAAAGCAATGTCATCCAGTCTCCTGCCAACTTAGCACCCCCAGCCCCAACAATTAGGCAAATAAAGTCAAATGCCCCAAAGACATACATCTTCAAAATAAGCAAATAATGGATTTTCAGTAAATAAAGACTATCTTAAGATCGGAAATCGTGATTCAGTTCATGAGAACATCTTTTGGAAAGATATCATCATCTAAAAATGATCAAAGCTTTAGGATCAAGGAAAGTGTGCATCTTTGAGCCAGTGGCCTCGTGTTTCCTGAGGCAGTTCTGGCTTTCGTTCCACTTGTCGTAAAGCACACACACTGAAGCGTGTAATGATGGAGGCAAGCTGAGGACTGAACCGCTGCTACGTGAGCGTGTCTCCTCCTAAACACCCTCTGAGCCATAGCTGATCAGTGAGCATATCTTTTCAGTTCATGCCAGCAATTTTGGCTGAAGTCAATCAGGTATAACTAACTCTCATAAGTCTTAGCCGAATATTAGAATCTTACCTATGTAGTTAGGAAGAGTCGTATCTACATTTTGCGTCACAAGCAAGCCTTTTGTCTATTAGTGGTTTTCAAGAGGGACGTAGCTACAACTGTGAGATAGGTTTCAAGATACTTTGTAAAAATAGAAAGGGAAAAAATGTATGACTAACCCTTGAAAATTATAGCATGTTCAAGGGTAGCTATGAAATTCATGTGCTTCATTTGCTGCATTATTAGATGCTTTCTTCAGCCAGAGAAAAGGGGTAGTTTTATAGCTATTGAGACAGAAATTGTGCATAACCAACAATATTAGTGACGTCTTTGAATAGCTGCTTTCATTATTGATGTATTATTAACTGCTTTTAGAATGGCTCGATTAATACAACTATGGTACTATTTGGTATGTCTGATGCTCCACAGCATATAGTAAATAGGAATCACACCCATGTGCCTATTACAGTGCAGCAAGCTTGAGCACCACTGGCTGAGGGAATCTGAGGGCCCTGCATCCCTGATACACTCAAATCCGTAAGTGTACTGGGAATCGCCTAGAGATGGAATAAACTATGTCTCACACATATATGTACAATGTTTCAGTGTGTAAATGCTGTTTTGATTAAAATGACTTTTTAAGGGTTTCTGAATTCATGTTAGAGTTTTGGCCTTATGTATTTTTACAATGAATGGATACTAAACATACAATTATGATCACATGAGGGCTTGTGAAATATTTTGAGCTTAAAAAAGTGCCAGGTAATTAAAAAAACTGGAAATCTTCAGAGGTAGAGTTGGTAATTAGATAATAACATCTCCCTCCCAGAACTCTTTTCTTGTCAGGCACTCCAGGATTCTGAGCCGCAGGACTGACTTCGTGCAGCACACGTCCCTATAGAGGGGCAGTGATGGGACCAACGTCGTGCTCGAGGTTGAGTATTGTCCTCCTTCTCCAAGTGAAGAATTATTTTCTTTTACCTTTGCTAGTGGAATTACTTTTCCTCAATATGATTTATGAACCAAATCTCCGCCTATAAAAACCAATGTGTGTGTCTCCCCTAAACGTTACTGTGTAAGGTAGCTCCTTGTAACCTGAATAATCCCTCAGTGACAACTAGCTCATTTTAATGTTCTTTGATTAAAAACAATTGTGATTTATAGAGTGGAGGTAATAGCTACGTTTAAGATCCTACTGTGATTAACAACACAGCGGGAGAGCTCTCAAGACAACCGCTTGTCAGCAGAGAATGTTATGGAGCAATGGTAACATATTTCAGTACCCCAGCCCACCATCCTTCCAGTGCCCAAACCAGAGTGTAACACTAATGTGCAGGTTGCACACATGCATACAGGAATGGATTTCATGAGCCAAGTCCATGCATTTTGCCAATTTAGACTTAAAAAAACCCAAAACATTGCACACATTTTTACCATAGCACTATGTGGAAAGATTTATTATGTGACACACTATATCTTACACAGTATTAGCATATTGCACATGAGAAATTCATCCATTTTGTGTTTCATAAAAACTTTTCCTTTGCTTCACATAGCTACTTAATAAAAATTTTTAAAACATTTTTAACTGAATAATTTATTTGTTGTTTAATGCTAAAACCTTGGTGACATCACTCCCCCAATCCTAAAACTATCATTTTAAAAAGGAATATCTTTCTTTGCTTTTTACTATTAAAATTTAATGACATTTGACGGAGGGAGGGAACTAAATGTCCTTTTAAAAAATTAGATATGTGACAAGTAATTGAAACTGTTAAATTCTAGAAGGTAAAGCAAATTACCTGTCTTGCTGCATATCTATGTAAACATTCAATAAAGAAATATTGAGGTCCAGAGTATAGTGCTGTACTGAAATGCTGTGGAGGGCTGTTTTTTCTCTTCTTTAGGCCTATGTCAATAAGTCGTCGGAATTATTATGAGTAATATTCTCACCAAACAGTGTTGAGAGCTCCCCTCTAAGGCTTGTCTGGAGGGTAGGAATGAAGAGTTGAATGTGAGAGCTGAAGAGACCCTCTGGGGTCATTTAGCAGAACCTTCTCATTTTATTCATTAGGAAAGTTCAGACTAGAGAGGGGGTTTGCCCAAGGTCACACAAAAGTCTCAGTAAATCTGGCCTTTCATTGTCACATTGCTACCTCTTCTGCTCTAGCACCATTCCTTCCCCTTAGCACTAGTTTAAATAAAGATCGAGAGGCTTCTGGGTGATTGTTTTAGCTGGTCTAACACTCTTATAAATTTTTCTTCTTCAAACTGTGCTATAAGTAAAAATTTACCCACTCTCCAAACTTTTACTCAGAGTCAAACAAAATTTTGGCACTGTCTCTTTCATTTTTCCAAGGTTTTTTGTTTATTACATGCTGCAGTGAGAAAGCCCGAGTTGGCAGTAGTCACATAAGGACCCTGAATAAAAGACTGGCTCCTTGACCCCTCTGAATCAGCTGAAAATGTCTCCAGGGATGCTCCAAATAGAAGAGGATACCAGGCCTTTTCAGACCATTGAGAAGGGTACAGTATGCAAGGATGACTCTTAGGGCCTGCTTACCTTCGCTCCAGGATTCTAGGAGGAAATATGGTAGGGAAAAGGGAGATAGAGAAGAGATTGAGATGACTTCCATGTGCCCAGGACGGCATGTGTGGGTCTTGTTCTAAATGCAAAGCTGTAAATCAACCTTTTCGAAACCAATGCAATTTGAATTGATATTCCTCGAAAGTGACCCAAGAGTTTCAGAAATATTACAACCACAAGGTTGCTAAGCATCCCTCTAATGTACACAGAGCAAGCCTAAGACTTTAAACACAAGGCAAGACTATTCAAATAAAAAGATTTCAAATGATCCTGAAAGCAACGTGACCTGAATGCTTCCAGACCCTACTAGGAGAAGGTTCCGCCATTGCTGGCGTGCAGAGCAGACTGCTATGCAATGGACTTCCAAAGGCAAAACAGTTCCACTTCAGTTTCCCCTAATTTTGCTCACCAACAACTTTTATTTTGCATTTATAGGATTTTACGCAAATAGCGTTACATAATTGAAGTTAAAAGATCTTGTAAAAAGTAGAGGCTTAATAAATAGATACTGCAACTTAAGTAATGTTTTATTTGTCATTATACCAAAATATATTGATGTATAATTCTTAAATTAAATTTTTATTTACTGTCTTATATTCTGTGCCACACAGCAAAGTGAACATTCCACTAGCAAAATGTAAACGAAGCAAGCTTAGTTGGTTAAATATAGGAAAATGCAACTGACGTCTGTTTTTTATAAACATTTCGTTCAGTTATTGGCCATCATGTTTCCACATGTGAATGTGTGTATATTTAAAACAAAGGCACAGTATAAGCTATGTATCTTCAATTTCAAATGCTTCAAAAAACTCAAATGAAAGAGTTATTGCTTCTTATTTTAAAGCAAATCTTCACCATGACTCCTGGATATACTAAGCTTTCACTAATTATTATTCAAGACTTTAAAATGTCTAAAGAGAGATTGAGAAGCCAGAGTTGCCAACTAACCAGCTCTTCAGTTTCACCGATGTTTCTATTACTCCACTGAATTTATAAGAAAATCACCAGTTAACCATAATTTTGTCTAATCTAATGGACTTTCTAGTGACTCACTTTAAAAACAACTTCCTGTCAACTTTCCACACGGTTGGTTTCTCCTTCCTAGAAACTCTCTTATCTTGGCTCAGTGAGACTAAATCCTCCTGCCTTTCTTCTTGTCTTTCTTTGGCCACTATTTCACAATTTTTCTGCTTCTCTTCTACCCGACATCTAAATGTTGGAGTTTCTCAGAACTCATTTTATACCCTCTTCTGTTCTCACTATAAATTCTTATCACATATTAGCTTGTAAACTTTAGTGTCATTTGAACATGGAAGGATAGTCCCCACCATTCCATCCCACAAGCATTTTGATGGGAAGGGAGTGTAGTAAAACTGAGTAAAAGAGATAAGAGACTTTATTAAATCCATAATGCATCTGGCTGAAGAAACTTAAAGACTTAAATACCCCCTTAAAGAGAAGACATAAGGTTATACCATTATGATATTGCCAAGATTCACCATTGTGTGCCAAGAGCACCACAAACAACTGGACCCTGGAGAAGAGATGAGAGGTTTAGGATGACCAGGTGGAATGTGAGGGGAGGGCAGAGAATGGAGGGAGAACATATGTGTTCACAAACAGCTAATGGAAAGACTGTTCTTTTTTTGCTGGTGTTTCTTATAATTGACTCATGTACACAGTTCCAGATGCCGAAGGCATAATTAATGTTACATCAGTGCCCAGGACTCCTGGTTTTTATCTCCAGCCTAGATTTTCCTTTGACTTTCAGACCGTTATACTGAGTCATCACTCAATATATCTGTGTCACCTCCAGCTAAGTATTTATGAAAGAGAACTTTGTGCTTCTTCTTCTCTCTCTTTTTCTTCTGGTGATGTTTATCACACTGTTGCTCATGAAGAAACCTAAAGTTTTCTTTGAAAATTCAATATTCTTCATCCTCTATATCAAATCCGTTCGTTCTCTTCCCATCTCTGCTATCACTACCTGTCAAGAATAAGAATAGGATCCATGTTGGGCCACATACCCATTGTGACAGAAAGAAAAGCTTTGATATAACTGTTCTAATAGAATCACAACTAAATTTTTTGCCAGTGATACTCAAACCCTCACTTATTTTCCGAGTGGAATGATGATTTTGGCTTATTGTTTCAGTTATATAAGACAGGCAACCCCAAGGAGGCTTGCTGATAAGAGTTTCCAAAGAATGACTCCCTTGGAGATTTATAACCTAGAGTGACTCACAGCCGGGCAGCGCGGTACCACTACTCGTCCTTCTTTCCCGTTTTTACCTGCAAACCTCCAGTGGTCCTGGGATCTGATTCCATATGATTCCTTGGTTACATAGCATCCAGACCATAAGCTTTATTTCCATATATGTATTTATACTCCCAAAGTGAAGATCTTGAAAAAGAGAGACAGAGAATGAAAGAGAGGGAGGATCAGGGAAACCCAAGTACTATTTTAAATGTCAAGCTACAACCTGAACACCAGACTGCAGCAAAATGATCAACAGCGGCTCCTGGTCACATCTTAATCCCAAATCTAATGTACGACACATATCATATCCTATTGCCTACAGGAAGAACTTTTTATTGATACGAAAATGATGACTTCTTTATATTATTAACTAGCCTACATCATTCTATCCAATCATAAATTCATTGCCTTACAATAATAGCTAATATTAGCTGAATATTTATTAGGCACTGTTGTAAGTGCATTAGATAGATAGACAGACATAGATAGACAGACAGATAGATAGATAGATAGATAAAGAGAAATAGTTTTTAGATATAAACTCATTTAAATGTCACATCAACTCTTACAAAAGAAGGGTTAATTTTCCTCCATTTTACAGAGGAGAGGAAAACTGAGCTACAGAGAGGGTAAGCAGTTTACCCGAAGTTGCAGAGCTAGTGAGTGGCAAACCTTCTATTCAAACCCAGATACTCTTGAGCCAAAGTCACATTACAGAACTTCAATCACTATCCTCTATTGACACAATCTTCCCCGTGGTTACTCTTCTGCCTAGCATCTGTCACAATTCCATTACTTCCTTTGTCAGTCAGGCTAGTTGAATAACAATTTTTGTCATTCAATTCTCCATGTGCCACAAGAAAATCCTCCACAAAAACCTTGTCCTTTTGTTCTAAGCCTATCCCCATAGATATCAATGATTTTACCATTTGTGGATATTGAGCGCAAGCTTCTATAGGTACCATCTTAGTCCTGAAATAAACATTGACTGACAAGAAAATTTAACACAATAATAATTGATTCAACACATCCTTTCCCTTTTTAGCATTACATATTTTCATTTTGCATTCATTATAAAATCTGCGAATAACTCTGCTTTCCAATGATTTAATTAATACTTTTTCAACCAGGTGGTGAGGCAAAGAGCTTGTGATCCATTAATCTTGTTAGTCTCTTTACTTTTTTCCTATTTCTATATAATAATCCTAATAGGAAATTATTAAGCCAGCATTGAAAGAGAGAATTTTAGAGGATTTTAATATGAACTCACTAGATATTTAGGTTGACTGTCAGAGTTTCGGAAAGAGAAAAAGGATACTTAGAAAAAGAAAAAATTATTTTAAGGAGATGGAATGTGTTATGGGACGTTATACTAAAGACAACGTCTGGTTCTAATCCCAGCTCTATTTCTAACTTGCTGTGAGAATTTGAGCAAATCACTTTGTCCATCTGTTCAGTGGGAATATTGAATTATATTATCATAGAGGCTCATTTCTATGCTGAAATTTTATTTCCATACTATTATGAAACAAAGGAAGTGGTAAGTTGAGACAGATGTCCTCCTCCAGAATTGATATCTAAAATCAAATTATTTTGACTTCTCCCTCAAAAAAAATTAAAAATCAATAAGATATTTACTCAAATGCTTTGATGAAGTTGACGTGGTTCAGTTACCTACCCCCAAACCTCCACCACCCATCTTTGACTACGTGGGCTTACCTAATTCTTACTCATTTATATTATAAATTCCAGGATGAGTAGGTATTCTTTAAGAAATAACTTCCACTCTTTCTAAAGAAGACAGCTGGGCAAATCTCCTCTAACTTCCTCATCCCCCAACTACTTTTGACATAATTTGTAAAGCGCTGTTGGCATCATGGCACTTGGCCACTAACTAGCCATGCTTATAACTACCCAGTTTTCTCTAGACCACGTTGCAATCCACTGGGGAAGCTTTTAAAACTACTGATGGCTGGATCCCACCTCCAGAGATTCCGATTTAATAGATCTGTCATGGGGCCTGAGCATTGGGATTTTTAAAAGCTCCCCGGTGATTTTAATGAGCAAGCAATATTGAGAATTCTTCCGAGTTCTGAAAATGTGTTGAAGGAATCCAAACTCTGGATCGCTGACAATGGTGTGCTCACCATTCTATGTAGCCTCCCTGACTCACCCTTGGCGTCTTCGGAGTTAAAAGAGCATATGCTATTCATCTTGGTTGTAAGAAAATATTGCTATTGTAAAAGAAAGAAGGATTTCAGACTTTTCTATATGTGGGAGACTGCATAATTCCTCTTAGGTAGAAAATGATTTCTTTCCTTTAAAAAAATGGTATTTTTTTCGTTATGAAAGACAAGACATAGGGCAGAGTTTGGATGAGAAACATAATTGAGTGCTTTGCATAATAAAATTTATTATTTGCTTTTGCTGATGTGGAGAGGTTATTTCAACATAAAATAATGTCAGCTTTGAACAGGTGTCCCCAAAGGCAGGAATTGTAGGGGGCAGTGGGGGAGGAGTGCTGGGTTTTTTACAATTTTGCTGGGGGTGGGGTTGTGAAGGATGGAGAAGAGGTGGAGTTGTCAGGGGTAGAGTATAGAGGAAGAACTCAGAGAAAAGATTTAGCAAAGAGAACATATGTCCCAGCAGCATAGGTACAGATTAAGCCCAAAGGAAAAACATGACTACTATTTAAACATTCCCTGAGTCAACGTGTGATGATAAGCATAGAAAGAGCAGTTTCCTAGTCTATGCTGCGATTTTCTTAACCCCAACCCTACCAAATCTATAACCCCAACCCTCCCCAAATCTATGATGCTGTCTCTTGCCCCTGCTTTGGATAATAACGTCTACGTTTACATTTTGCTGTGAAGTCGATCAGAAGGGCTGAAGGACTGCGTGGAGGTGGTGAGCAGAGGCCGGGAGGTCAGGAAGAAGCAGCCAAAGCCAGGGATTTGGCGCAAAAGCCAACAAATAACCACCAAGGCGTGTAAGCACAATCTCCAGGAATTCTCAGAAATATTTGGGAGGAATATGCATTTCTTGGAGTCTAAAGTGTGACTGGAATTCAAATTATTTCATTTAGAAATTTAAGCTCGCCCCTCTGAAGGCTGCAGGGCACGATCGGGTTACGTAGTGGGACATTTATGGAGGGGGCAGAACGCCTAGGAGAGCTGTGATTCGCTCCTTTTTCATCAGGCCATCTTCCTTTTCGGGGTGAGCGCATCACAAAGTTGAGAAAGGATCCTTGGGGCTTTCATCCTGCAATGGAGAATAAGAGCTTAACATGTGCTCTCCACCGAGGGCTATGGGCTTGAGGGAACTCCCGATTTCTAGGTCACAATCACCACTGCTTTGAGCCTTGTAAGAACTCCCTTGGGAGTTGCAATGTCTTTTTATCTAAAGTTACAGTTGTGTTTCTTGTTGTTATTGTAAGTGAGATGGAAATTGTATCAAAAGAAGAAAATAAGTCATAAATTGTCCAACATTAGGGCAATTACAGGATGCTAAACAGTTTCCAAATCTGTAAACAAGGTACACTTTATTGAGTGACTTGTAGTTTGTATTTAGATGATATTTTTCTTCCTTTAAGAGTCTTAAAATATGATACACTTCAATTCTCACTAATGGCCAATTTTACTATACTCATGGGATATTTTTGGCATTTATTTTTTTCTTAAAGAGAATTTTTTTCTGTAGAAATACTGGTATAGGGGTGGGCCTAGTGGAGCAGCGGTTAAGTCCACTTTGGCAGCCCCAAGTTTGTGGGTTCGGATCCCCGGTGCAGACATGGGACAGCTTGGCAAGCCGTGTTGTGGCAGGCATCCCACATATAAAGTAGAGGAAGATGGGCACAGATGTTAGCTCAGGGCCAGTCTTCCTCAGCAAAAGAGGAAGAGTGGTGGCAGATGTTAGCTCAGGGCTAATCTTCCTCAAAAAAACAAAAGAAAAGAAATACTGGTATAATTTCTAATCCAGTGGTTCCAAAAAATATGTAAAACACAAAAATAATTAAAATACAAAAAATACATAGCCAGCTGCCTGTGTAAGAACCACAGACACAGGCAAGAGTCAGATGCATATGGCTTTGTAGGCCATGGTAAGAGTTGGGATTTTATTCCAGTTGCAATGAAAGGTAACCAGAGGGTTCCAAATAAGGAGAAAAGGTGGGGTTCTGGCTTATACTTTAAAAAATATTACTCTGCCTGCTTCATAACAATGTTATGGGTGGTCAAGAGAAAGTTCTGCTGAGCAACTCCAACAGGAAGACAAGAATGAGAAAGGTGAGGGCTGGCTGTTGTCTTTCGACACTCAGGGTTGTCCCCCCTCTTTCCATCATCTCCCGGGACCTCGGGTGCTGCATACTGGGAGCTGTGTTTTCCTTAGCCCCTCACCAGTAAGCCTTGGTTTAGACTCTGCCTATCGTAGGCCCTCACTCAAGGTTCAGAAGAAGGAAAAGAGAGAGAATTCATTCTTCCTCCACTAAGGTGCTGGCAGCTTGGACTACTGGGGTGGTGGCAGTGGTTTCAGGCAGATTCTTAAAATCCAAAGTCCCTTGTCAGGGTCCTGCTTCCCAGGTGCAGTTTTAGTTTTGTCATTTCTAGACTGCACCCCCAATGCTTACAGTTGCTGTATTAAATCTTTCTGTTTGAAGCATGTAGATTGATTTCTGTTTCCCTTACTGAACTCTGATTAGCATAGTATTTTTCTTTGTCCAGGAATAGTTCCAAGAAACAGGCCCTCAAAGATGTGAACCTGGGAGTAATTATTTGTCCTGACTGAGTTTGAAGGTAGTGACAACCTCCTCTCCAGGAGAAAATGGTATGTTGGTCACATATAGCATTTAGACAAAGTGGCCATTAGGGTATAAGTGATAATCGCAAGTGCTCTGCGTGGGCTAGTTACTTCTGGCTACATTGCAAAGACCACATAAAGAAAATGATGAGTTCAGGGCTTTAAATTCTCTGTTCAAGTTATAAGCAGAGAACTTGAGTATTTCAATGACTGCCCTAAAGTAACCTCTTATCTGTTATCTATAAGAGAGAAGACGACGAACACAGGCAAAAACCAGACCCCAAATTCAATTCTGTAGATTTGAAAAATTATGATGTAAATTTAATTCAGAGCATTAATAGAACTTTAATTTGAATTTATAGCCTTTAAAAAAATGGAATTAGACTCAGAGAATTGGATGGGGAAAATTTCAATTGATTTAGATGAAACTTGAACCTCTATGTCCCACTGTGCTTCCTGAAGGAAGCAGCCCCTTCTTCTCTGAGTGAGGGGACAAACCCTTTCTTATCTCATCTGAAGCAGTTACCTTACAAAGAGTGACCAATCTCTTCAAGATCCACCCTTCATCTCTCATTGTCTCCAGAACCATAGTTAGAACATGCCCCAGGATTAAACATACACAGTCTGCCCATAAGAAAACAAATTATACTCTAAAATAACCTCAAAATTTTGCTGTCATTGATGAAATCATAAGGGGGGGATATATTTGGAAATGGCCAGAGAAGAAGACATATATCACCAGTTTGGGCTATTTAAAGATAAATTGCCCCGGATCCATTGAGTTGACTCGAGGAACAGAAGAGGCTCCAACAATTTTCTCAGGTGGTTGACTGAAATCTCAACAGTGTCCTACATGAAAGTCCAGATGTCCAAAATGTATTTGTATAATGTAAAAGAAAGGATCTCATGTTGTGAGGAGAAGGGAATGTTGTAGTGGATCTATTCTCATACTATGGCTCCTAGGAAGCCCCAGAGGACTGCTTTCACTAAGATATTGCAAGAAAGAAACATTGATATCATGCATCTAGGAAAACTTCTGTACTTGCTGTGCTTTTTGTGTGAATAGAACTAGGAGATGATGCCATCTGAATGGGCCCTCTGGTTTTATCAGGGCTGTGGCCCAAGAGTAGCAGCATTTAAATGCCTGGGACAAGGTTGTGAAGACCAGCAAAATGGGCCGAAGGGATGGAGTGGTGATCAGAATGTTTGCACCTGCAGGGATCTCTGACAGTGGTCAAAGGATCACAGCTCAATCTACTAAAGCATTACATGATGTGATTAATCACACCCAGTTGTCCAGATGGAAGTTCCCAGCCTCCCACTGAGATCCTAGACCTCAACTGGTTCACACACCTGAAGCCCCTTGAATGAAGGACCCTGAGAATCTGCCAGAAGTGTAAATTGTAAATCATCCTCCTAGCCTCCCCAAAGGGACCTGCAGACATTTGCCAGGGTCAGTGTGCACAGAGGAAAGAAAAATACCCAAGCTTTGGGGACATTATAAGACATTGAATCTGAGCTGACACTATTTCTTGGAGAATCAAAATGTCTCTGTTGTCTACCAATCAGAAGGAGGATTTACAGAAGTCATGTGATAAAGATTTAAGTCAAAATCATCAGAACTGGCCTCTGTTGATCTGTCTTTTCTGAGTCTTGAAAGG
Source organism: Equus quagga (assembly GCF_021613505.1). Classification (NCBI taxonomy): domain Eukaryota; kingdom Metazoa; phylum Chordata; class Mammalia; order Perissodactyla; family Equidae; genus Equus; species Equus quagga. Next base: position 2,882,544 of record NC_060287.1, on the reverse strand, counting down.
TAGCATGAATCTGTTTTGTCCGGATACGTGGTAGTACCTTTGTTTTTATATTTTGATAGGGACAAATAATTTCAGAGACTTAGACCTGGACTTATCTACCATAATTGCCCTAATTTTATTGCTTTTAGATTGAGGAAATATCAGATTATTGAAAGAAATATCCTTATATACTTGCCTCTTCAGTGTGTGGAAAGATATTTAGGTCATAGCAAACAGCAGTCAAAGACTTTGAGTTACAGTCAATGGTGACATTGAGGGCAGCTGATGTTCCAGATGTGAACTTTTTGCTAGAACAAATTAACATATCCATTCTCGTTAAGTGTGCAGATTTTGATCTGCAAGTGTGCACTTACCCCAATTGTAATTATTAAACATCATCTGGCAAGGCAGTGGTCAAACTTCATTCTTTTACTTCAGGAGAATTTCAGGTTTCTGATGATCTGGCATAGTCTAATGTTCAGGGCACTTGACCACAGCACCATCCTACAGGACATCATGCTGGCCCGCTATATCCATGACCTCCTCTTGATTGGACCTGGTGCACAGGAAGTAGCTAACATCCTCATGTGTTGACAAGACACATGCATGGCAGAAGGAAGAGAGAAACCCCATGAAATGTAGAGACTTGTCATCTTTGTGAGAGTCTAGGAATCCAGCAGAACTGAAGAATGCCCAGATATTTCCTCCGAAGTGAAAGACAAGTTGCTTTGCTTTGTATCTCTATAAGTCAGAAAGAGAAAATGCTTAGTGAGTTTTAGATTTTGAAGGCAATGTGCAGTACCTGTAATATACTGCTCCGAATTGTTTAACAGGCAATTTTGATATTAGGCACAATATTGGCTCTCCACAGATGTCCATATCCTCTGGAACCTGTGAATATATTCCGTTACTTGGCAAAAGGGACTTGGAAGATATGATTAAGGACCTTGAATTGGGGAGATTATTCTGGATTTTACAAGTGGGCCCAATCTAATCACATGGATTCTTAAAAGCTGAGAAACTGTTCCAGCTGTTGAAAGAGAAAGAGACGTGACTATGGAAAAAGAAAGAGATGCAGCATTGCTGGATTTGAAGATAGAGGAACAGGATCACAAGACAAGGAATGGCCTCCAGTAGCTGGAAAGGAAATGGATTTTCTCAGAGCCTCCAGAAAGGAATGCAGCCTTGCCAAACCATGTTGGATTTCTGACCTACAGAACTATAAGATAATAAATTTTTGTTGTCATAGGCCACTAAGTTTGTGGTTATTTGTTCCATAGCAATAGAAAACTAATACAGGTTCAGAGCAAGAAATGTTTCTGAAGCTGGTAGGCATGGAGAAAGCTGCTTTCTTGCTTGCGCTTTACGACTGTACAGATTCAACAGTGCTCCAAATATCTATTGCGGACGCGAATGCCGATGGACCATCTGGGAACCCCTGATAGGAGAATCAAGATGCAGACTCCCAGAGTGTGGGATTGCAGCTATGCCTTATTGCGCAAATAGCTTATTCACATTTTGAAAAACAGCTCCTGCGCTTGCTGCTAGGCTCCAATAGAGAGCGCATGCCTGATCTGGAACACCAAATGGACATGTAACCCGATCTGCCCATTTATGAACTAATTCTTATCTGATCCACCAAATCATAAAGTTGAGTGTGCAAAGCAGTACCCCATACTCAAGCAGAGTTAGATAAGGCTTTGCGGTCTCTGAGAGCACAAGGAAGTTTTATACATATTTGCTGCAGGGACTCCTGGTACCCGCTCCTACTGTATTGTCCCGTCTCTCTGAACCTGAATCTCTGGGTAAGTTTCCCATGACAATTGACTGGGAAAAAAGCTTCATCTAGATTTAACAGTGCTCACAAAGACACTTATTAGAGGGGTGCTTAATAATCGTGTAGACAATATAATCAGTTCTGAGTGTATCACTAAGCCTCTTTCCACAGTTCAGGGGGAAAAAGTACCCATCCTGGAAAGAGTATTAAAATTAAGTATAGGCTCCATGATATATTTCCCCTAACAGCCTCATCTAACTACTCTCCCTGCCGTATTCCCAACCAGCAACAGCAGAGGTCAAGGCTAGGTTTCTAAAGTAGCTCTATTCTCTAAGGTACTGACCAGCCACCTGTAGGCAGGGTAATTACACTGGAGTCCTTACACAGTGGAGGGGACAAAATTTTGTCTTCACTGTAATAGACACTTATTCTAGATATGCATCTACCTGCCTTGTACACAATGCTTCTTCCAGTACCACCATTGATTGCCTTATTCATGATTGCAGCATCTCATACAACATTGTTTCTGTCTGAGGAAGTCATTTTTCTGCAAAATAAGTGAGACAAATGAGCGTCCCAATTCTACCAGGTATCCCATCATCCAGAAGTCTCTTGCCTTATAGAACGTCAGAAGGCCTGTCAAAGACTCAGTCATGAGACCAGTTGGAAGAACACTTGTGAGTTTGGGGTTCTGCCCTACAAGGTGAAAAATAAGCTTTGAACATGATTTTGATCCCATAAACTATGAATGTAACTGTTTCTTCCAAAGTCAGAATAAATGGATCCCGGAACCAACAAGTGGAAGAGTCTGGGGTTGGCTTCTATCACTGTGACCTCTAAGAAACCACTCAGATAATTTGTTCCTTGTCCTTTGGAACTTTGGACTTTGGATGCTGATATCTTAATGCACCTAATTACGAAGAAGGGAATACTTCCATCGGGAAATATAGCAATGTTTTAACTGAAATAAAATTGGCACTCTTTGATGAGTGTGCTTCATCTTCTCATCTCTGCTGCCTGGCTTTCCCTTGTTCTTGTCCATATATCAGGCTATGTCTGCACTACTAATCTCATATATAATAGTTCTAGTGACACATAAATACCAAATCCCTCTGTCTTTGTTCCTATTGCAAATTTTTAGGAAAGCATATCTGAGTGTGTCTGCTGGAGTCAGATTCATTCTAACCCCAATCTGCTTAGCAGAAGCCAGGGAGCCAGTGACCAAGGCCAGAGGCCAAAGAGAAAAGGGGTCATCATCATCTATGCAGACATTCCCAACTGTGCCTCGACACCTGGGTGGTGATGTTCATCATCCTTTTAAATCCTCACATCAAATGAAACTGAGATGTCAACTGAGGACTTCCTGCCCTCAGGAATTGAGTTACAGTTATGGGTGACTTGAACCTCCAGCTACATGCTCTGTGGAAGTTCACTTTCCTCCACAACATGCAACAAGTTCCCAAGAGGCTTATGTTCTCCATCTCCAGGGTCCTGCTTCCATATACACGTCTCTTCTCCATTCCACTCTAACCCAAATGCAAAGCTCAATCACTCATTTAGTTTCCACTAAAACAAAAAAAAAGAAAACCCACTATTCACATATATCATGCATCATACTAAGAGTTTAGAATTATAGAAACGGGTTACATCACAGCAAAGCATCAACAAATCCCATTATAATCTTTCTCATGAGATTTTTAATAATATCAACATTGGTCTTTCAATTCATGCATCATTTGCTCCTTCCTGGTCAATTTCTACTCAGAGACTATAAAATGGAAACAAAATCATCAAATTCTCTCATACTGTATAAGTCAACCCTCTCTTAGCTATATTGCTAAAAATATCATCTTCAAATTCAATATATTAATCAAGTTTTTATCTTCCCCCAAACAGAAAATCTCCTCTTTAAAAATCTATCAAGTATTAAGTGCATAATAATATGACTAATCAAATGACAAATTTTATTAAAATGATAAGTTTTCACATAGTTAAATGATCATGATATATCGGAATGGTTTTTCTTGTTTTAAAGAGGATTAATATGAGACCAAGTAATCATAGATTAAATGCCACATTAGGGAGAGATGGAGTTTTAACCAAAGTATGCTTTATTCCAAATTCATGCTGTTTCCCCTATAACTGACTTCTTCCCAGATGTTTATTGATGCCTTGCTGTACACCAAGACTTTGCATATCATACTTCACTTATTCCTCACAACAGCCTTGTAAAGTCAGCAGTAAGGATATTTTAAATTTTAGCATCTAGTCAAGATGTATTCCAACTAGCTCTGCTAACTTTTTCATCTACTGCTTCTCCATCTGTAAAACGAGCCATTTGCACTTAATTACCTGGGTGGCCACTTTGGGTTCTAACCTTCGGGGACCATACTACGTTTTCTGTCATTCTTTCTTACTCTGTCTATAATAACAACTACCCTGGCTTGATAAAAGCAAAAGAACTTTATTTCTAGCATTTATCATACATATTAGAGTTAATTTTTCATGTGATGCCTGTTAGCTATTCTGGAGGGCAAACCAAATATCAATTTTTGTGTCCCAGTGCCTGCATATAGTAAGGGCTAAATGAATACTTGTTGAGTAACAGAGGAATGAATCCACAGGATTTGACTGTATAGTCTGGGACCGTCCATGAGGGAACGATTCACATTGATTAACAGCTAAAGTGAAAGACTGCATTCATGTTCAGTACAATTCAAGGGAACATGTTTCCCTTTAACTGGAGAGATTTGATTTTAACAAGTGAAGCCTGCACACAAAAATCCATTTACAAAGGTAAAAGTGGGTTCATTTATGAACGGGGAGTGTGTTCTTTGTCTTTTATTTGTTGGTTGATTGGTTGGTTGTTTTCTTGTTTGTTTATATTAAAATGCGTGTGAAAATATCGTGTTCACATTGTTCATTCACTTGTGCTTAGTTCTAATGTTACCTCATAATGTGTTTATACATGCGTTTCAGGTAAAGGGAGAGTAGCTTCATTCTACCTTAAAAAATAAAAAAAAAAGAATTTGATATCTAGAACATGGCAACATGACCCTCCTACAATCAAGTCTTTGGAAGAAAAGCACAATTTTTTCTTCTTTGCTGTTTGTTAGTTATCTGTATGATTCATGTAGACATATATTTTACCATCTTCTGTGTGGAGAAAAGAGGATAAATTCCCATTATGGGATTTAGATGAAATGTCCAATTAAAATAGGAATTGTCTGTTTTCTTTGTTTTGCTCTGTCCTGTTGTTCAAACATGTCCTGATCACAAATTGTCTCCCTCCGTGTCACAGAGCAATGCTTATGTCCCAAAGTCTGATCAGCTGCCTGTCTGAAGGTGGGTCAATTGGTTTTCACGTACATGTGCGTGAAAGCTTAAAGTGCATTAGCATGTCCTTTACCAAAAACAAATAAATGAAATAAAAAGTAAAATGAAACCAAAAACCAGTGTTAATCTTGTAGGCACTTAAGTTTTCAGGCTGTTTTGTAACAGAATATTTTAGATGTAAATGCTATTGTCAATTAGGTGGCTTATTTGCCTTCCCTGCATTCTTCAGCCAACAGCAGTATCTTATAGAGAACAATTATTTTGTGGAGCTAACTGGAAATAAGAGGCAGGGAGACAATTCCACCAGCCAGTGTGATTAGTAGAGATACATAATTGCCTGCCTATTTGCTTTGAAGCTGTCATTTAATGAAGTGGTTCTAACTAAAACTCTAATGGAAAAAATTTCTTAATACCTTTTTAATATTTCTCTATGTCTGGGAACGTAATTTAAAATAAATTTGAATGTTGATTGCTAAATTATATTCTTTCCCATTAGGACATAAGTTGTTTCTCTGCTTATAGGCAACAAAACAGATCATTTAAGATGTTATACAAAATAAACAGCCAATCATTAGAAGATCATCATAACCGGTCCAAACGAAATGCCAATTCTTATACAGCTTACTCAATTTAAATGTTGATTTTTTTCATTCAATGTTCTTAATATATTTATCACAAAAATGGTTATCAATTCTAATGTTTTCTGCATTATGTTATTTATGAAAATAATATTTAAACAAATTCTTCACAATAAAATCAAACAGAATTTTGTCCATAGAAATTGTATAATTAACGTGTTTAAATTTCCCCATTGAACATATCTATTCAGCATTATTCTAAACGAAAAACACCAATCACAAAAGTTGACCTACTGTATGATTCCATTTATAAAACATTCTCGAAATGACAAAAATTATAGAAATGGAGAACAAGCTAGGTGTTGCCAGGCGGTAGGGATGGTGAAGGGAGGAGGGTAAGTGTGACGATAAAGGAGTGGCCATGAGGGAAGTCTTTATGGTGATGGACTATGGAGTAGATCTGTCTCGTGATTGCAGTGGTGGTTACACGAATCCCCACTTGTGATAAAATGGCACAGAAACTAGACACACACACTGCACCAATGGCAACTTCCTGATTTGATGTACTTTACTTACATAAGAAATAACCATTGCGGAAAATTGGGGGAAGAGAAGATGAGACCTCTCTGTACTATTTTTGTGACTTCCTTTGAATCTGTAATTATTTCAAAATAAAGTTTAAAAAATACATGTATTGAGGTAGAATAGTGTAGTAAAGTCCACGAGCTCTAGAAACAGATTGTCTAGATTAGAACCCTGGCTTACCTCTTATCAGCTCTTTTTATCTCTTATCAGCTGTAAGACCTTATATATAGCCAGGAAACTGGACTGCAGTTATCCTTCTCTGCAAAACGTAGAAAATAGTCTTCTCTACCTCTTACATCAATAACTTAAAACATTGCCTGGACTCTAGGCAATGCTATTTAAGTGATTTCCATCTTCATCATCAAGATGATGGATTCCCTGATTCATGGAATCACTGAGGAATCGTGGAATCACTGATTTGCCTTAAAGTGAGACTATCAGTTGCCCCTGATGGTCTCCATTTAGGACTGTTGTCACAATCTACTTATTATTAGATCCTCTTTCACTCTTAAATGTGTTCTGTTGAGAGTAAAAAAGATATGGGCATCTTATTGAAAAGTCTGTTATTCTTGGATCCAGTGTATGTTGGTCCATTCCAGGACTCCAATCTACACTGTGTAAACTCTGTCTAAAAATAGCCAATAATAGAAAAGTTTAGTATTTCATGGCGGTCTAATCTCTTTTCAGGCATTTCTAATTGTCAGAAATTTCTTCCTTTGATTGAGCTGAAATCTGACTCCCTAAAATGACCTCTTGGCTCCCATGATGTTAACCCATCCTCTGGTGCTATACAAATGAGGCTAATTCGTCCTTCATGTTACATCCTTCCTATCTCTGAAGCTCACTCAACACACCAAACTCTCAATCCTGTCCCCTCACTGCCCACTCATCTTTGCATCGCTTTTCCCTTAGCCTTAACATCTTCTACTGCATCTACATTTCTAGTGAGCAAATGTCTTCCATTCTCATTGCTTTCCCCCAGAAGCATTACAGTTTGCCAATATTCCTTTTAAAACGTGGGATCTGGAGCCAATACCCACTCAGATGTGATGTATGTGCTGTATACAGTGGGATCATTGTCTGCCTTATTTAAAACTTGTGCTACATTTATTAATACAATTTAATGTCACATTTGCTTCATTGGCTGCACGACACGTTGTGTAGTAATTATGTAACTAATATTTGAACTTAGATGCTACTGCTTTCTTGGCATATCCTATAATACATGTTAGAATAATTTTTCTGATGCAAATGCTACGATTGTAATCAGGTCATATATTGCATAAGTATATAGATTATCTAAAAATAAATCATATAAATTATATAATAATGAATTAGTTAATAAGCATTAATAAATTACATAAATATATTATTAATGTATAATAAGTATATTCTGTTAATATTACAATTCTAATGATATTTATATATTTTTATACATATTGTATAATAATCTACTTGAGAAAATAATCTGAAGTTATTTAATATTTTACCATGTTGATTAAAATGTAGATTTTGGAGAATATAGTACATACAACTTCAGTTTGTGGAGAATAAAGATGTTTTCAAAGAAAATTACTCAAAGCTCCCATCCTGAGAATAACAGTGGGTATATTTGGAGAACATGATGCTAATGAATGTTACATTTCCATTGTATATATTTTATGAAAGAATTTTTTATTGAGGCTGGTTATTCTATGACAGTGTAAGCAGGTTCTACTACTTATAATTCACACAATCGCCTCCTAGTCATAAAATATCGCGAGCTACTCCCCGTGGTTAGCTATGTTTTATGAGTACCAGCCTATAACAGCTTGTGTAGAGATATCTTTGTCATTGCTTCACATTAAAATGTATCTGAGTGCTGCATGAGATTGTCTGGGAATTGGGCAGTTAAATCATCCCTGAGAAAATTTACCACATAGTAACTCATTGTTTGCATTGCCTGCAAAAGACTCTTGACAAAAGAAAAAAAAAAAGAATAACTTGGTCCTTTCACTTAGAATAAATTGACATTAAACTGACATGATATATATTACATAAAAGGATTCTTAATAGAAACAGGGAAAACAGTCTATGTGTGTGTTTAGGGTAAATAATAGGTTATAATCCTATGCTTCTTAAAATATTTTAATAACAAATTTGCATGCAATTTTGGTGTAGTCTTTTTCATTTCCTGCCAGACAGAGTGGTATTCACAAATCACTTCCTCAGCATTGAGAACGGTGACTAAACTGTGTAAAAAACATGGCAAGCTTGGACCTGGGTTCTTGAGCCAGATTTATTGCACATGAAGTGTCAGAGCTCTTTGGAAACACAACTTGAAGACTTGAGTTCCATCCTTACTCTGTCACAACTAGTGATACAACTTGAGGAATTACTTCAATTTACTGAGCCTCAGAGCGTTCAAGAGCAAATTGGAGATAATGAAATGGTAAGCGTGAAACACCTAGCTAATTGTGAAAAATTCAAGCTTCTTGTAAGATGAGCATGTGATTCAAAATGAAACATTGAAGCTTTGGAGAAAGAACTCACAGAGCAGTTGTCCAAAAGTCAGGAGATGGAGGTTCCATTACCATTAATTCCTGTGTTTCTAGAAAAGTAACAATCTCTCTGGGACGTAGTTCTCTCATTAAAATAATTAAGTTCAATCAGATGATGAATAAAGCTACTTTCAAATCCAAAGATATGTAATTGAGACAAATATTCACAGAATGAGACTTCAAATTTTGGTTGTGGGGAAAATTATTATAGCAAACAATGAAGAGAAGAAGGCTATAAACAAAATATTGAGGTGAGAGGAAAAACCCCCATGAGACATTCAGAAGGAATAGAATGGCTAGACTAGTGAGAGAAGTAAAATATGTGTTAACGAGTAGGAGGGAAAGAGAATTCAACATTCATTCTTCACCTTGTTTCTGCCAGGTACATGATAAATCCTTTATATGCTCTATCTGATTTCACACAAAATCATGCAGGGAGTTTTCATGATTGCCATTCCATACGTGAGATAACTTAGGTCAAGAATGGGTGGAACTGCAATTAACATCCAGGTCGAGTTTCTATTTTATGCTGGCCTCCACTTTCTAGGAAATATGTGGAGTCCAAAACTGTAAGTCATTGGAAGTGGTTGATGATGAAACATATCAGAAAAGTTTTGGGTAAATAAAACAATGGCATAAGAGCAGTAACGTTGGAGTAGAATTGGGAAGAAGAGAAATAGGTGCTTGAGTTCGGTGAGTCTGGCAAGAATTAACCTGGGAAATAGGTTAGGAAGAAGCAGAGATAAATGGGAATTGTTGACAACAATGAGAGCCTGGCTATGATTAAAGAATATGAAATACGAGTGGGTACATTTGAAGGGCTATATTAATATCTCTCATAATATTTCTCCTCTAAAGGAGAGAAACAGAGGGTGGCAGCAATCCAGACTTGGTATTTTCAAAATGTTCCCAAGGTAATCAAAGAGGAAGTAAAAATAGGCAGTATCGACGTAGCTGACCATGGACTCCCAGCTGGGTAGGAATCAAGTTAGTGTGTCATGGACTTCGAGGATACGGAAACGCTGAAATTATTTCTGATGCAAAATATTTTACATCGTTTTTGCTTCAGCACCGCAATCATAGGCACTTGCTGCTTGCACAAATCATTTGACTCCTTTCACCATTAGTAGCATCACCTTTTTATCCCACAGATTTTTTACATAACCTTCAGGATATAAAGGTTTGTGACTTGTTATGTTGACCTACCAGTTAGCAGCTCCTTATTTTGCTAGCCCAGCCAACCACACAATGCACACATTACGAATGGACAAAATATGAGCTCTGTTTCTGTCTTTATTAACCACTGAGTTAAGAGAACTCTAATTAAAAAAACCTCTTCCTTCTCTTTCCCTGCTTAACTGAAAATGATGAGTTTGTCTTTCATTACAAGAATTTATGATGTGCCTTCGTACAAGATCCTTTACAAAAGCATAAGGGATAACTTTATAACTGATTTTAAAAGTTTAACAGTTTTCTGCTTTTCTTTAATTAAAAAGATTTTAATTTAGAATTGTCTTTCTATTGCTATTACTGAAACTAGGCTTTTTATTTTCCACCTCTGTTGGAAAGAACATGCTAACTTCCTTTTCTGCTACTAATTCTCCCCATCTTCCCTCCTCGTCCCCCATCTGATAAACACACACTCTTCTTTCCAAAGCCAACTTGAAGGCTACCACTCTTAAGCCTCCTCTAACACCCACCAATAGTCATCCCATGAGGAACTAATCACTCTCTGTTGTGCCAAAACACCTTGACGTTGGTTGTTAAGAGAGCAGGGCTGGACTGGGCAGAGCTTCCAGCAAACCCTGGCTCTGGAATGAGCTGTGCCATCTTGGGAAAGTCATCCTCTCTGGGCCTCAGTCTCCTCATGATAGATGTCATTATTATATTTCTCTACACATACTGCTACATAGCATCTAATTTGTAATCATATATGTATGCATATATAATGAATTAGACACCATATTAGAAACATGTATATATTAGACAAATAAACTCTATTATTTGTTGTCCTTATCCTCAGAATCTAATACAGTTCTCACAATAATAAATGTAGTTAACAGTTTTTGAATTAGTTAATGAGTGGTAAAAATAACAGCAACAGTGGTCTATCATTTACCGAGAGCACTGGCCCATGGCGTTGTGTTCAGCACTTGACATGCATTCGTATTTAACCTCAGTAGCCACGGAATAATGTGTGTAGTATCTTCATTTTACTGTTGATGTTGGTGAATTTTAGTGAGCTGAATAACTTATGCAAAGCCATATAGTAAATATGTGAAGGAAAGAAGATTTGAGCCCATGTCAATCTGATTCCGAAACTGAATGAATGAATGCATGAATGAGAAATGAGTTGTTTAGTCAAGTTATGCTCACACATCCACAAGGGGAGAGATACTTAGACCCCACAATGCCCCTGATCCCTGCCTTCCAGGTGTGCACACTCGGGGCAGCCTCTGTCTCTCATGCCCACATTCTGGTGAGTGACTTGCACAGCACACAGTGTGGAAGTGCAAGAACAAAGTTTGTTTCAGAAGGTAGTATTCATGAAAACTGATCTAAACAAACAGAAAATTATATTGTATTCTCTTTAAAAAAAATTCCTCTTCAGCCTTTTAAATCTAGTGAACAATTAATTTTTGATATCTTTTAAAAATAATTTTAAAAGCTACTTAAACATGATTGCTAAGTTTGTTTATCCTTCGAGACACCTTAAAAAAATCCCTTATCAGTTCAGTAGATTTATATAATTAGACTCAACATTTGAAAATCTTTCATCGCTTTAAACATTGGACAAAGTCCTTTTCTAACTTTCGTGTCATTCAATTTCAGCACAGTGTTAGCCTGGCTCCCAGAGTTGCTAAGCACATTCAGTGACTTTAAAGCTCCCCATGTCGTTTGAAGAGGAGTTAGTCTTCCACGGTGAGATCTGATGGTCAGCAGGCTGTCCTTCTACAAGGGTGTTTCACTTTTCCTCTATGGGGCATGTTTGTATTCTCTTCCCAGAGCCTGCAGGAGATTGACTGCACCTGGAGAGAAAGGACTGCATCCAGTCCACACTGCAGAGAGGCTCATTAAATAGGTCCACCCATTACATACGAAAGAGCTTTCCTTCAGACATACCTACCAAGAAATCTCATATTTTTAACTATTTCCTTTACTCGATTAATTCCTATCTCTGTAAGAATCTCATATGGTATTTCTATTTTTAATTTTTTGAGAAATCTCCATAATGTTTTCCATAGTGGCTGCACCAATTTACATTCCCACTAGCAGAGTATGAGGGTTCTCTTTTCTCCACACCCTCTCCATCATTTGTTGCTTTTTGTCTAGGTAATTATAGCCATTCTGACTTGTGTAAGGTGGTATCTTATTATAGTTTTTATTTGCATTTCCCTAATAATTAGTGATATTGAACATCATTTCATGTGTCTGTTGGCCACCTATACATCTTCTTTGGAAAAGTGTTCATATCCTCGGCCCATTTTTTTGATCAAAAATAGAAATACCATACTATCCAGCTATCTCACTACTGGGTATTTATCCAAAGAACTCAAAATCAATGAGCCAAAGAGACTTATGCACCCCTATGTTCACTGCAGCATTATTCACAATAGCAAGACACGGAAGCAACCCCAGTGCCCTTCTATGGATGAATGGATAAAGAAGATGTGGTATATATACACTATGGAATACTCCTCAGCCATAGAAAAAGACAAAATCGTCCCATCCGCAACAACGTGGATGCACCTTGAGGGTACGATGTTAAGGGAGAGAAGGCAGAGAAAGACAAATACTGCGTGATTTCACTCATATCTTGAAAATAACAAATATTTGGATAAAGAGAACAGATTGGCGGTAAAAGGGCACATGTGTACAGTGACAGATAAAAACTAGACTATTGGTGGTAAGCAAAATGCAACCTATTCAGAAATTGACAAATAATGGTGCACACTCAAAATTACATAATGTCATAAACAAAACCATTATGATCTCAATAAAATTACTGGGGAAATTTGACTTACAAATAAATATTAGAGTCATTTTTAAATCAAAAAGAACAAAAAGAATCCCTGAGTTCCCCCCTTATGGCTTTTTACTTGAATTTCAAATCTTCTGCCTAGAATGTTCTTCCTTCAGATCTTCTCAGAACCGGCCCCCATGTTAGGCCCAGCTGTTTGCTCCAGGAGGGGCTGCACTGACCATGCCAGCTGCACCTCGGCCCCCGTTTCACACCCTGTGTCAGCTTCTTCGTAATGCTTGAGACTGCTTGGAATTATCTTACAATTTATTTACTTCTCTACTTTTTAATACTTTTCCTCGATAGAATGTGAGCCTCTTGTTCACACCAAAGTGCCATCTAGGCCATAAATCAGCCAACAAATTGAAGAGAAAAGAGACAAGTTATAATGACCTCCTATATGTTTTTGAGTTCTCCTAGTACCTTGCTGAAACCCCTACTGAACCGTTTACTGTTTGGAAATAAATATGTAATTCCTCCCACAGACTCTGACCTCAGAGAATGGCAACATTTTATTTATTTCACACAACTTATAGACAATGCACAGTAAATATTTTTAGTTTTATTAAATAATAAATATTCAAGAAAATATAGGCTGAACAGGGCTATGTTTTAAGCAGAGCTGTGTTGTAAGTGAAATTCTACAAATCGTTACCTCTCATTGATCAAGTGTTCATCAAGGCATTTTACTTCTACTAAAGGCTTCTTCTTAGTTCTAGACACTCACACTATGTCCGAGATGATGTCTGCAAAGTTAAACCTCCGTGAGGTATGGTTTCCTCCATCTCTTAATATTTTTTATTCCTTTTGATAGCGCCAAAGGGAGGAGATGATAATGAATAAAATAAGTTTCTACAGCTGACAATCAATGGGAAAGTGATACTAAATAATATCCATAATACTAGTCCTTTCACTATTTTATACTCTCTGTAAACTCCATAGTGATTGGTTAAAATGTGGAGTAAATTTTAGCTTATCTAGTGTATGATACAGAAAATGTCTTTCTTGATTCTGTGCACCAAGAGGAGACTCCTTTTGAAGTGTGGGCACTTTTGGATTCAAGAGGTTAAGAGTGACCTCTGGTGGCAATGGCATTTCTTGTTCACCTTTACTCTGAAGGGGAGAAAACTGACTTGAGTGATTTTTCCACATCCTAAAAATGACAGAGTTGGTGGTTAAAGAAGATCAGTTATAATCAGTCACAAGCAAGTTAAAACAACCAACTGTCCAGGGGACTGGGGGCTTGGGGTTTGGCACAATTCATTTTTTTTTCAGTGAGGAAGATTGGCCCTGAGTTGACATTTGTTGCCAATCTTCCTCTTTTTACTTGAGGAAGATTGTCACTGAGCTAACATCTGTGGCAATCTCCCTCTGTTTTGAATGTGGGATGCCGCCACAGCATGGCTTGATGAGCAGTGTATAGGTCCATGCCCAGGATCCAAACCTGCAAACTCCAGGCCACCAAAGCAAAGTGTGTGAATTTAATCACTACGCCACCAGGCCAGTCCTGGTTGACACAACTTTTAGCCCTAGTGTTTGTCTATTTCTTTGGTGAAAATCTCAGCCATGGCCTGTTTCAATGAGACACTGCTGAACGCAGGGTTGGGAAAAGATGCTTACGATCAGCTCTAAACACCTGGTGGGATCCGGCTCCAGTCAATCACTGATTGAAACCCTTTGTTGGGCCCTCAATAGCCTTCCCCCTAATGCACGTTCAAGGCTGGCCAAACACAAAACAAGGAGAGGCACTGAGAGCAGTGAGTTTTCTGTCACTGTTGTGGGTAGAATGACGTGTTCAGGACAAAGAGTTACCAGATAAATACAAGATGCTCAGTTAAATTTGAATTGCAGATAAACAACAAATAACTTTTTTATTATGAATGTGTTACAACTATTGCATGGGACATACTCATACTAAAATATTATTCATTGTTTATGAAATTCAAATTTAACTGAACACTCTATATTTTTATTTGCTAAACCTGGCAATCTTAAAAGGGCCACAGAATGAAAAGTTTATTTAAGAGAAGATGAAATACTGGTCAGAATTGGCAACCTGCAAATCCTCCCAACCAGTTCCTCACAACTGATGGAGCCTCCCACCCAGTGCCCTTGAATGGCTTACAGGTGACACAAGACATGGATTCCCAGAGGGCTTGGCACACGGGGAAGAGTCCCAGAGCATCATCGCTGCCCTCTAGGGAGCTCGTCTATATTCCCTGGGGTCATGTGATATTATCCCTGTCTGTGTCACCATGTTAGGAAGTTTGGAAGGTTCTCTTCTACTGTTCTTGCCCCTTCTTCCCCGCCTCCACTGAGGTCTGCCCTGGTTTTTTGGCACTGCTGTGGCTTCAGGCAGAATTTCCACAGAGTTCTTTGGCCTGGCAACATCATGAGGCTTAGCTGCGGTCTCTGGGGACATGGCGAGTCAGCTGATGGCTATGATGCTCTCCATCACCTGGTCCTGGGGATACTGAGGCAGGGAGTGGCAGTGCTGACAAGAGATCTCAGACCAGCTCCAGACCCTGCAAATTGCTGTAGGAGGAGGTGGTGGTTTTGGTAATTTTAGGATTCCATAATCGTTAGAAGCCTATGCAGTTAGAGACAAAGAACTGGCCATTTGAGCATCTGCCCTTCTGAAGGAAAGGGGGTCCTTTGAAATGCTGTCTCATAAAGAGGAATCTGCAGGAAGTGAGTTAACTTTAATGGAAGCCAGACTTGAGAACATTTTAATAGAAATTCAAAAGCTGGAGGCCATTAATAAGGACCTGGAATCTCTAACTCCTTAAGAAAAGAGACATAGAAAAAGACTGAAAGAACAGGAATGTAAATGTTTAGAACAAGGTGGACTGGTGGCAAATGTGACAAGAAAGAGTCAGTCTTTAAACAGTAAATAGTGCATCAAGATGCTTAAAATTTCAAGTAGCTGCAACTAAAACTGCCATCATTATACATTCAGAAAAATGAAGCACAATATTAAATGAATATTAAATGAAGGCAATATTAAAAAGTGCTTTGAATGAAAATTCCAATCTTAAGGAAAGCACCATGCTGCTTTCACAGGTAGAAGGATGGAAAAGAAGAGTAAGTGAACATTAAACGAAATGCAGCGCTACAAAACTCTGAATGGTGTGGAGTAAGTTCCACCGGAAGAGACCCTGTTTCTGGGGGAACGTGTGCCACAGCTGAGAGATCTTGTTCTTAGCGAAGACAACATGCGGGACTGTGGGAACTTGGAATTCCATAAAACAAGGTATCAGAAACTGGAGACCTCTTTGTAGAACTGTAGAAGACACAGAATGAAATGTCGAATAAAACTTTCTGTGGTAGGCTGAACAATGGCCCCTTAAAGATGTCCATGTCTTAATCCCCAGAACCTTCCATGGCCAAAGGGACTTGGTAGATTTGATCAAGTTAAGGATCTTGAGATAGGAGAGTACCCTGGATTATCTGGGTGGGCCCGGTGTCATCACAAGGGTCCTTAGAAGAGGGCTGCAAGAGGGTCAGAGTCAGAGAAGGAAATGATATGATGGAAGCAGAGGTTGAAGTGATGTGGACATGAGCCAAGGAATGTAGGCAGCCCCTAGAAGCTGTAAAAGACAAGGAATGGATTCTCGCCCCCCCCCAGAGGAAACACAGCCCTGTGGAAAACTAATTTTAGTCCAGTGAAACTGATTTCAGACTGTCAGATAATAAATGTGTGTTGTTTTAAGCCACTAAGCCTATGGTAATTTGTTATAGCAGCCACAGGAAACTAATACACTTTGTTAAAAACTCTTAAAGAAAAAAGAAAACAAACATACATCAAATTAGCTGAAGAAGATAAAATAATTTATGTGCTTCAAGAGCATATTAAAAGTCTCCAAACTAAGAAAGTTTGGCTGCAATTAGAAAACTACAGTTAGAGAGTAAAAAGTAAAAGCTCCAGCAGAAAATTCATGTCCTTCCTGAATGCATCAACAAAAAGAAATGTGTTTTCATGAACTATTCAATTTAGAGTGAATTTACCGCAAAAGAGATAGAGGAGAATTTTTCCAAAGCAATTGAAGAGATCAGCTACACATGTGAGGAGCAGGACACATATAAAATAGAAGCCAGAGTCTTTCAGAAAAATTGGAAATGATCACTGGAAAGTATCAGTGTCACAGTATTTCATGTGAGACAAAAGCTCATGATAACAGGTAGGGAATACTGATGGTTGAAAGCAAATTTGATGACTTAAGGAAGGAAAAATGGAAACTTCAGACAAAAATGTTTTGAACTAGAATTTAATATGGACATTTTGAAAAGTATCTTTATGTTCTTGACGTTGTAAATGCGACATTTGACAGAGCTCTAGAAGACCACCTGGAACTCTCTGGATGACGAGATCCCGAGGAAAGAGGTACACGCTGCTGTAATGGGGCAGAGATCTGGGGTCTCATGGTTAGTGGAGACCAGACACCACCCCCATGGGTCAGGACCCCAGGAGAAGGAGAGACAGCAGCCCCTCCTCAAGACAAAGACAGAGCTTGTCCTAATGCTCTTGCAAGGCAGATACTGAGGACCTTCCTTTGATGTAACCCTCCATCCAAATGGTGAGTCTGGTCCTCCACCTCATCTGCCCATCAGAAGCCATATGTTACAGAAGGGACCCAAGAGGAAATTCCTAAGAGGAGGATGCTGGCCTGTCCCCTCTTCTAGAAAGCAAGAACAAACCTCCCCTGAAATCTCCTCCTTCGAGGGACTTCCATGACTGAGGACAACATCCACTGGCAACAAATATTTCTGTACCAAGTGCTGAGTTCAGTCTTCTCTCCACTCAACCTGAAGACAGATGTGTTTCAGCCTCTGGGCTGATCCCACCTTCCAATATGCTGACTGCTGAAGGTCCAGAACCACAGTAAGACGCTTTCTTCTCTACTAAAGTTATCTTGATTTTTTTTTCCTCTTAGTTTTACTGCTGTTAGTTAATGATTATACATTGACCCAAATGGAAGTCTGATAGAATTATGTCTTAAGAAAATGCTTTATAACTTTAGATTATCTAAAGGTGCATTTTATAAGTAATCACTTTATTTTACTCTATTTGTAGGTAGTATAATTACAATATCTTTGTTGTTGTCAACAAGTCTATTAAAATAATCCAGAAATACAGCAAGTAATTTGTTTGGTCTTCTAAAATAATTTTGAACTTTTTCTATTTTGGCATTATTACCATTTTTTAAGTGATTATATAATAGTTAAAATGGAAATTTCATAGATTATAATTCTATTGATTGTGTTTTATAAATCTACATTATTTAACTTACAATCTTATGAATAAATGTTTCCAGTTTCCAGTCATATGCCAGATAATGGCATTTCAGTCAACAATGGACCGCATATACGATAGTAGTCCAATAAGATGAGTACCATATAGCCTAGGTGTGTAGTAGGCTATACCATCTAGGTTTATGTAAGTACTGTAGGGAAAGGAGAAGTTTTCCTCTTCCGTTCTAGGTTCATCTGGCTGATCTAAGAATTAAACCCACATGAGACAGATTAACAGGAGACAAACAAATCAAACTTTAATAACATGTGTACATAGGAGAAACCCAGGAAAACAGAATAACTCACCAAAATGGCCAAAGCCCTCCCCATAAATACTATCCTCAGCTAAGACAAAAGAAGATGTTGAGGGTGGGGAGAGTCATGGACTTCAAAGGGGAAGAAGGCAATTCACAGGTAGGTGAAAAGCAGCAAATGTTTGGAAAACAAGTGTTTGTTTATGGGACCAGCCTGGTGGTATAGTGGTTAAGTTGGAGCACTCTGCTTCAGTGGCCCGGGGTTCACAGGTTCAGATCCTGGGTGTGGACCTAGCAGCACTTATCAAGCTACACTGTGGCAGCATCCTACATAAAATAGAGGAAGATTAGCACATACATTAGTTCAGTGACAATCTTCCTCAAGCAAAAAGAGGAAGATTAGCAACAGATGTTAGCTCAGGGACAATCTTCCTCACACACGCAAAAAGTAATAAATGTTTGTTTGGCCACATAGATACAGAAGCACACCGACGGAGACCAGTTAAGGAGGAGGTAACAAGAAAAACTTTCTGAGTCTTTTGTTTCTTAAAAATAATCAGCCCAGGGGCTGGCCCCGTGGCCTAGTGGTTAAGTTCGCGCGCTCCGCTGCAGGCGGCCCAGTGTTTCGTTGGTTCAAATCCTGGGCGCGGACATGGCACTGCTCATCAGACCACGCTGAGGCAGCGTCCCACATGCCACAACTAGAAGAACCCACAACGAAGAATACACAACTATGTACCGGGGGGCGTTGGGGAGAAAAAGGAAAAAATAAAATCTTTAAAAAATAAATAAATAAAATAATCAGCCTGAAATATCATTATGTTAAAGAGACACATTTTGGGGTGGCAAATTTTGTTCCCCTTCAGTGCACTCTATGATGGCTACACCACGATGAAATCACCTAATGACACCTTCCTCAGAACAGATCCCCGTCATTAAGAGAAGCATGACTGTACTTGATTTCTAGATAGTGTAATTATCAGTATTTTTGTTGTTGATATTTAGCAAGACTCTTCTGTTGACCCAGAAACAGAGATTTTTTGTCTCTCTTCTAAAGGAAGAATATTCTCCCCTTTTTAGTTTCACTGTTAGAATTCAGTGATTATACAATTCCTCAAAAGTGTGACAAAAATTATAATTCTTAGCATAGTATTTCATAATTGTCATTTACTTAAAAGTAAATTTCGTGAGTAAATTGTTTCTTTTTCTTCTATTTCTGCATAGTACACGGATAGTATTTTGACTGATGGTGTTTAAAAAGTCCCCTGTAACACGAACTGTGCTAAGAGTTTACAGGGACATTCTCACATTGGGAGACATTCAAAATTCCAAGTTCATTTATGTATACCAAGGGTTGAATTGATTCTGGTTATATGACTAATATGTTTACATAACAAATTTTAGTTTAAAAAAAATACTTGTTCGTGGGTTGCGTTGTGCTCAGCATGAAAACCACCAAACTCCTCCCCGTGAACTGCAAGGCCCTGTGTGGGCTGGACTCTGCCAGTCCAGACCTCACCTCATGCTGACTGTGCCCGGGGCTCCCGGGGCTCCTGCCAGTGCCTCAAGGGCCCTGAGCTCCTCTTCCCTTTCGCTCAGGCTGTTCTTTCATTCTGAAATGCTTTTCTTCTTATTCCTTGTCTATCTCTTACTCCTTCATGTTTTAAATGGGATGTATTTGGAGAAGCTTTCACTGATTTCCCAATTGAAATGAATTCCTCTGATTCCTCTTTATCTTCACATCCTACGCTTTGCCAGTTTTCTTGGCTAACACTTACTACAATGTGCAATTATATAATCATGTATGTGATTATTTGTTGAATGTGCATCTCTGCCCCACATCTTTGTGTAGTCAGGGACTAGATCTATTTTTCTCCTTTTACTATTTCCGATGTTTCTAGGGCAGGAAGTGGAGAGTGTTTAGGGCAGCTGGATGGGATGAGTCTTTCTTGTGTATGTGTATTAGGCTGGTTTTGCTGCAGTAACAAAAACGCATAACAAATAACCTTTAAATCTCAGGGGCTTTGACAACAAGGATTTACTTTTCAATTTCAAGTTCTTTCCATCAGCACTTGATGGGGTTCAGACCAGGCCTCCTCAAGATGCGCCACTCTGGTATGTGAATTATTTCGAGCTGAAGACAATCAAGGCTCAGAAGACTCAGGAAGAACATTTGACCTCCCTCCAAACTGCATAAAAGAATTTAAGATAGAAAGCCTGATCCAGGAAGGAGCTTATACCATAAGATAGCTATAGTATCGTGGAACATAGGTGTGATAGAAAGGCACCAACAAGCCCATTTTTGGCCCAGTGAATCTTGTTTAACAAACATTTGCATTTCCTTCTCCACGTAATTTGTCCTCCTCCCGCCTGAAATCCCAAACCACCCCCCTAACATCCTCCTTTGCCTTTAGCTGAAGATAATACTTAAGCTGGTAGCTTGGCCATTTTGTTGAGTTGCTCAGCTTTCCTGGGTTTCTCCCATGTACACATGCTTTTAAACTTATCTGATGTTTCTTCTGTTATTCTGTCTCATGTGAGTGTAATTCGTAGCTCAGCCAGAAGGACCTAGAATGGGTAGAGGAATTGTCTTCCTCCCCTACAGACTGTTCCCTTGGGCTTGGCTGGGCTTGGGTTTCCAGTCTGCTCCGTTGGGTCAGGTCTGTTTCTCATTCAAGGGCCCAGGATAAAAGAACTACGTAGGCATCTTCTTCTCACCCAGGATGTCCTAAGCCTAGCAGGTCAAGCAAAACACAGCACACTTCTTAAAGCCTCGATATGAACTGACCTACTCTCATGGTCATGAGCCCTACTCTCATGACCTACTCTTGTGGCCACCCACATTCCGCTAGTCAAAGCAAGTCATTCGGCCCAAGTCAGCAGGGCAAGGATGCCCACTCTGCCCCCTTGTGAGAACTCCAGTGCAGGTAACATTTCCTTAGGGAGCTGACAGCAAGGCCTTTTCTCCTTGTCCTGCCTCACAAAGAGACTTCCTTAGTGCCTGACAGACAACAAAGACCACATGGTGTTTCATCAATAAATTTACTTTAACAGACTGTCCTCCATCCAAAACTGTTTTAACAATGTACACAATGTTTGTGAGTGCTATTAGCATTAACATAAGGACATTTTAATATGAACAATCTGGTGGGCACAAATAAGCACCAAATTTAACTCTTTTTTTGAGGAAGTGAGTATTTTTTTTCTTACTCATATTGAAATTATTTTTGAGAATTCTCTATTTACCATTTTTGACAGTTTTTCTTTTGTGTCATTTTTTTAATCTGTGATACTCTTGCCACATACAAATTAACTTTTACAAGCTTGTTTTTTAATTTACTTGATGATCATTTTGACATGCAGAGTGTTTTTCTGTAGTTTATCTCTTGCCCTTTTCTTTGATGGCATGACAACTTATGTCCCATAAAATGGACATGCAATTTATTTAACCAGTTCCTTGTTGTAGGCTAACATTGTGATGAAGATCTTTGTAAGTGAAGGGAGCAGAATCTGTCACCCCCAAACACGCCACTTTGGCACGAGGCTTATTTGGAGCTCAAGGCAATCAAACTCCAGCCCCTCAGGAGAAGCTGCTCCCTCCCATCCTGCCCCCTGAACGACACTGGAGGTGGCCTGACCATGAAGGAGCCATCATCAGAGCCTCTGTACCTAGGAAACCCATGTGCACAGCAGGGCAGCCTTTGTTTCCCAAACATTTCTGCCTTCCTCGCCTTTGTAGCCCCAGACCCCAGGCCTTTCCTTAGCTCAGGATGGTAGGTAAGCCTCAATTACCTGCCTTTGGAGCCTCATATCTTTGAGGTTCCCATATCTTCTAAATGAAATTTGTTTTTCTCCTGTTAATTAGTCTTATATCAATTTAATTATTAGATTAGTCAAAGAACCTAGAAGAGAAGAAGGGAAAATTTTTCCACTCCTACATAAATCGTCAGGATTTCTTACAACTTTTTTTTAAAGCTCCTAGAAAAGGATGGATCAAGTCCAAGAGTATTTTTTAAAGTTCTTTACAAATTTTAATAATTACTATCCAGAGAGGTGGTTCAGCTTTTCACTCCGGTATCCACTAGATCCTGGAGGCCCCATCAACCTCCTTCAACCTGAGTGTTAACATTAAAGATATTTTGGACTAATTTAATGGCGACCATGTCACTTCATTTTAATGGCACCAAAGGATAAGTAACAGACTCTGAAATTTGAGGAGATTCCTTTAAAGGAGAAACGTTTAAAGGACGTTGGAAACAGAAAGACTAGATGGGAAAGGAGGCCTGCTCTGCTGAGCAACTGAAGGAAAGGGTTTGGGAGGCAGCGTGAAGAGGGGGAAAAGCAAAGGGCACCCCAGGCTGGGGAGCGGAGGCCACAGGGCCGCTGCTGCAAGCCTCCCACCCCACATCCCTTGGCACACCCTAGAGGTCTCCCCGCGGCCTCGCAGTCCTCAGAGTCCTGGGCAGCGGTTCCACTAAGGAGGAAGGCGACGGCAAGGGTCGCTGTGCGTGGTTGTAGGGCTGAGATCCCCCGCGGGTCCCGGGGAGTTCCCGGCCCTCTGCCCCTCGCGGAGGACGGAGACGTGGGGTTTCTGGTTGTTTTCCCCATGGATGGACAAAGGGGAGTTTTTGACAACTGCCAAGCCCACGCAGACTGGGGAGCATCTACAGGCCTGCTCCGCCGCAGCCCGCAGGAGCAGGATGCCTGCCCTGCGTCCCGGTGCGGCGACGGCGCCGCGCGGTCCCCGGTCCCCGGTCCCGGGCTGTGGTGGCGGCGGCGCTGCGCTGTCCCCGGTCCCCGGTCCCTGCCGGCGGGGCTGCGGCGGCGCTGCGCTGTCCCCGGTCCCCGGTCCCTGCCGGCGGCGCTGCGGGGCGCTGCGCGGGAGCAGGCGCCAGCTCCGGGTCCGGGCGCCAAGAAAGGGCCGCGCTGTCCGCGGCCGGCGGGCTGGGCCCTGGAAAACCCGGCGCCCAGGGCGCAAGTTGAGGGAGGGGCCCGGTGTCAGCGAGGGGTTTGCCCTGCCTCGCGTGCCCCCAGGGGCGTAGAGCAGCCAGCCGGCTGGGTGAAGGGAGGGTGCGTGCGGGTGGGTGAGCTGGGGGCCCGCATGGGGCTGCGACCTTCGCTCTCATCCCCCTGCTCTCCACCCTCGCCCAGCTCCTCCAAGCTCCATCAGGCCTGCCGGGGACGTCCCCAGGGTCAAAAGCGGGATTCAGACCTAAATGTGAGACACATTCAGTGTGTCTCAGAGCAGGGTGACAGAGATGACAGCCTTTCCCAGAAAAGAGGGAGAAATTTTCCCTCAAGGATCTCGGGCCTGCGTTTCAGAAGCCCCATGGCCCCTAGCGACACTGCGGCCCGACCCTCTCCCTGTGAGGGCTTGAATTCTTAGTTGTCACTTTCTGTTAAGCTGATATTTACCGAGGGCACACTGCACGCTGGGGCTGCGCTATCAAGACGGTGACAAAGGCGAGGAGCCACCTCTTCCTTTATGGTTTCCCCCTTCTTCCTGCGGAGTCGCCCCTTTAATGGACACCCCAAAGACCTGGTGACCAAGCTCGGAGCAGCCAGGCAGGGTCCAAGCAGGCAGCCTCAGAGACCAACGGTGGGTTGGGGACCGGTGGTTACCAGCCAGCCCTCCGATATTTTCAAGCACATCACTTAATAAGAGGAAATGAAACAACCGAGATGTACATCAGAACTTCACTCTATGACTTGAAGGACTTCTGTGCTGATTCGGATAACAGTTTTCAAATATTATTTGTATATGTGTCCGTTATCCACAATGTGATGGCTACAGACCCAACACACATCTACATTTAATCTGCACTATTAGAACTTAACTCCGTTCATTTAGGTCTAGACAATCAACAAAACTATAAATAAAGTCCTGATCTGTAGCATTTGCCTATCACTGTGTGTAAATACACATCAGAGCCAATTTTAATGTGTACAATACGTTGGTCATTGAATGCAGTTTTAGGGAGAAATTCACATATTTGCCTATGATTTTCACCATAAGGATACAATAGATATAAATAATCTCAAGAACATAGATAATAGCAAAACGTTGTAGGATGATTATGTAGAGATGAAATTTGAGGACCTACTACTTTTCTAAGTAAAATTCATTTAACTGTAACTGTACGTAATTTAATTTGGGGCTCAAAAATTTCAGTAATTTTAACAATTGACTCTAGTTAGCTAGTGTGAGCTATCTCCAGCACATAATCCTGTCCCAAGGAGAGGGTTTTATAGTTTATATCTGCGTTTGCATCTACGTTTACTGGAACTCAAACACAAAATAAAAACAAACAAAATTAACATGTACTAACATATATAAAAATATATGTACTTTTATACACATATATATACAGTATGTATGTATTTATGTGTGTATATATATACTTTTAATTAATATTCATTTATCAAGGGTCCACTCTGTGCCAAGAACTGTACATCTCTCAGAATCTTTACCATCTTGTACAAGTGTCAGCAAACTACAGTCAACAGGCAAACTAGCTTGTCACCTCTTTCTGTACTGCCAGAGAGCAATGTATGACTATTCCACATTCACGTTATAGACAGGATTATCCCTTCCACAAGAATGATTGCTTGAAGAGTTGAGAGCAGCATCAATAATCAACTGAAGAACAAGATAAATGGTTTCCAGTGTTTTTGTATGAATTAACAGACATCACTAATAATGCTCAGTTACTTACGTGAGGAGTCAGTGGAGAGTTTGAAGCGACTGAAGAATCATTCTCTCTGAATAGTTTGCTTCGAACAACTATAAGTGAGAACATTTTCAAAGAATTTGAGAAAACACTATTCAGTACAACCTGAAGTAGAATCTGCTAAGATGTCTTTCAGCTGCTTTTGGGAAAATAGTGTGGAGCAGAAAAAGGCAAATTTGGATAAATTCACAAAGGATGTGAAAATATAAGTTAAGTCTATATTTATTCATTTTATTATTCATCAGCAAGAACTTTCCACAAAAAATTTGAATCTATCTTGTGTTCTTAAACCTGTAGTGTCATTGGTGAGCTGCATTCACTCTGGTGGGTAGTTCTGTGATTTCTGTCAGAAATAGAAGCTGAATATCTTGACTTGTCCTACCACACAGCAGTTTGATATGCTAGCACTGGTGATTTTTATTGCAATTTTTCATCTTACAGATTAAATTGGAATATTTTTCTGAATGAGAAGACTTGCCCTTGGTCTATATTAATGACCACCAAATAGCTTTGGAAATTAGCTTTTGCTGCAGACTTGAAAATATTTCTTAATGAATTCAACCATCAATGACAAAGCAAAACAGCATTTACATGTGGACTTCATTCTATAATAAGTCATTTGGTCAATCAATGTTATATGAATCATTAGTAATGTCAAGTTGTTCTATTAATTTCTTGTGTTGTCAAAGCTAAAACAAGAAGATCCCCATTCCCATAAACACGTGGAGCAGATGTATTTTCAAAGGGCGAGCTGCAGCACCAACATTGTTCACATCTTAATGAAAGTACAAAGGAAATTCCTTTGTTTCAAAATCCATTTAACTTTCCATTTGAGAAGCTTTCACCTAACCTTTCAATTGGGAATGATTTCTTTGCAATGTGAAGGAGAGCAGAATACATGACCCTGAAATATCCCACTTTGGCATGTGGATTGTTTTGAGCTGAAAGCAGTCAAAACTCTGCAGCCTCAAGAAAAATTTCTACCTCTCCTTTAACTACCTAAAAGAATTTAGGTAGGTGCCTGGCTTACAGAGAGAGTTATTCCCAGTGATAACTTTATCTGAACGACCTGTCTGGCAGGGCAAACACCTAATTCTAAACATTTGCCTTCCTTCCTGTCCTGTGCATGGCTCTCCTCCCTTTGAAGCCCCAGGCCTCCATCCCATTCGTTGGCTCAGGATGGCATATAAGCCACAACTGCCCAACTTGCCCTTCGGTCTCATATTTTTATGGGGCTCCTGTATATATGTAATTAAATTTGTTTTTCTCCTGTTCATCAACTTATGTTGGTTTAATTATGAAACAAGCCAAAAGAACCTAGAAGGGTAGAGGAAAATTTTTCCTCCCCTACAAATGCAATGGCAAAATAAAAGACGAATATCAAGAGAAGAATTTAACAGAATTCTGTAAATGCCTTCGAGGGATGAATACGTGCACTTAAAATCATATGCTGGTGGACTCATAGCAGTATTTGGCAGTACCTCCATATGTGAAAAGCCATTTTCAAAGATGAAACCTGTAAAATTTCATTTCAGATGAGTAATAATCGATGAACATTTGCAATCAATTTTTATGATGGAGAAGAATAACTTGGAGCCTCAATTAAATGAAATTTTATTAAAATAATTCTATAATTATGTTAATTATTATTATATTTAATTTTAATCTAAAAATAGCAAAAAAATGTGTTTTTTCTCTTCTTATATAAGCAGTTTCATAATATCCTGAATTTTGCCTGTTGACCAGCAAAACTTAAAATATTTATTAGCTGGTCCTTTACAGAAAAAGTTTGCTGACCCCTGATCTGATTAAAAATAAAATTAGTAAGCATTTATTGACTTTTTAGAATTCTCTGTGGAGACACTCTGCTTACTTGATTGCTGCAGGTAATCATGAGTAAAATGCTTTATAAATTTTATAAAAAGTCCTTTAGGGTAGTAATACATGGTATGGATTCCTCAGTTGATATTTGAGTATTTGGCATTAGATATATGGCCAATTAAAGTAATGAAAGTAAACAATGTTGTTTGAAATAAAATATTAATTGATAAGAAATCTATTATTATTAATGACATATATTACAGTGTGCCTCCATGCTATGTCAAAATTCTCTGTAAAAGCGGTCTGTGTCCTTCTAGCTCCCTATGTTCCAGGTAGTGTTTCATACCTATCATTATGCTTCAGCAGGCTGTGCACCAAAAGGCAGCGTCAGTCCAAACCCGTGCATTGAGACAGGTTGCCTTCATGTTCCCTGCGAAGCTGTCTTCCAGATAGTCTTATAACAAAGCTGCTTTGGAAAGCTAACCCCTGCCCAGGATAAAATTACCAATGTTTTCTTATGGAAAAGAATCCTGCTTTGCATTCAAAAGTTATTGATAGTAAAGGGCTTAATAAAAAGATTTATATGACTGCTTTTTTTAGCAAGCCAATATTTATACCCTGAGGATTGGCGTATACATACATGTTACAATCAATATTTCCTTTGGCAATAATTTTCTTCTTGTTCTACTCAAGAGGACAGGATTTTTTTTTTCTGCACCAATTTGCTTCCTTTGTCTTCATTTGATGTGGAGATTATCATGTGACCAAGTTTTCTAAAACAAATTCTGAATTTTCAGTTTTGCAATGTGTGTATTTTCTTACATTGTTTACCAAACATAGACATAAAATCTTCTACTCATGAAGGACAACATGGACTGAAAGTTTCCTAACTGTAAGTCTTTGATAAAAGAAATAAATTACTTCCTTACTTTGTCGTTTCCACACTTAAGATTGTATAGTTATTTTTTGTATGTGTAGGTGTATCTGTATGCTCATCTTAAGTCTTTAAACTTTGAAAACCAACTTTAAATCTCAGCACATTTACATAACATTATACACACACAGAAACACTATCAGACAAGTGAGAAACTCAAGAACTCAGTTGCCTTTTCACACATCACTCATTCAGCATGTACTTACTAAATGTCCACCCAGCGCCCACCACTGCACTAGATGCTTAGCTCAGCTCAAGCATAGTTGTTGCACTACTTCCATGTTGTTTGATAATGTACTGATTTTTTTAAGATTCATAAAATGGAGTGCTTCAAATATCATAATATTTTAAATATTTTAATTTTATGTTATTTATTTCCCCCAATATGGAATAGTCACGCTATAAGAGAATAGCATTGTTTATCTTTCTTCCCTGAGTTTTACTTTTAGTCATCTTTCAAAATGAGCACATAAAGTGGAATTTTCTTCTAAAGACTAATTTGTTGAACTGGGCTATGCTTCAGCTTAGATTTAGCAGTATGTTTTCTTATTCCAAGAAGATGAATATATTTAATATACTTTAAATTGCATCATATTTTATAGGTTCTCAAGGGATCCATTGTTATATGAACCAAACATTACTGCATAATTATTGCTTCAGATATCTCAAATGATGATGACTAATTAAATATACATATAATACATTTATCAGTGAAAAAATTTCAATAGCTCAATTTCTATTCCTTCTTGAAAGTGACTGTATCCTCTGCAGAAGAAGAAGTTTTAAGAAAGAACAAGTACCACAGCAATGGAGAGCAAGAATTAGCATTAATATTTCATAGCACAATAGAGGCACATGGTTAACTCGAGGAACACTGACTCTTTCCCATCCTCCAAGTAAGTGTGACGCTTGGTTTCACTAACAAGGTGATGAACAAGCCTCCTTGGAAGATGTTGGTCTATCCTTGTATGAACGTAACATTTATGGTAAAAATTTATTTAGAATAGTGTCATGAAGAAACTCATATTTTACAAAACTCAAATAAAAAAATCTGTGACTCTTTTCCTCACTGAAGCCACAAACGAGGCAACAAATTCTGCTAAATTCTAGTATACTAGATATCCATAGGTTTAATGCTAAGACAAGTCAGAAATCTTAGCTATTTGGCCACTTTTAACAAGGGAAAAATTCCTGATGTGTTATCTCTGAACTATCATTTGAAATGAAGTTTTCACCAGCTAGTAGTTATTGATGAGGACTTTTAGGCTGCTTAATTTTAAAACGGTTTATGATGAGGATTTTAGGCTGGTTACTTTTGAAACTGCAGATGAGAAGCAGGCTCCGAGGACTGGAATTTTGCTTGCCCTTTTGAGACATTTGCGTTTGTGAAGGAAGGGGAGATGACCTTGTAGGGACCTGAAATTGGCCACCCCAGGATGTGTCTCTTTGGCATCAGGATTGTTTTGGGCTGATTGCTTTCGATAAACTGGGACAGGGAAGGAGGCTCTGGGGAATGGAACTTGCCCTTGTTGGGACACATTTACATTTGTAAGGTAAATCTCTATCTGTAAAAGGTGCCTCCCTCTCTGTACCAGGAAGAAGAGGAGAGATGACCTTGTCCCTAGAAGCTCTTAATGGGGAAGGCAAGAACTTAAGTTGGTTGCTGTCTGGCAATCTCATGTAACTGGTTTAGGGTGGTGGCATCTAACCTTTCTAACCTTTACTTAATCCGATTTGATTCTTGTCTAAAACTCATGGGATCACCCAATGACCAGACCCCACCTGCACTGATACCATTTTAACTTTTTTCATGTTCTTTCCTTTGTCTTGTAAAGAGATGAATCATATACCTATGCCTTAAATTTAGCTCCAACCCTCAACTTGGGGCAGCAGAAGCTCTGACTGCCCATGGGTCCTGTCCCCATGCTACACTATTCTCTAAATAAAAGAGCACTACTACCAGATCTTGAGAGTCCAAGAAATCTTTCTTTTGACTCCTGGCTCACCGACCCCGCATCATTTCTATTCCATTTGGAAAGCAAAAACAAATAAACAAACAAATAAGAACAAACAAAGAGAAACATACACCCTTTACATGGTCTGAGAATGAGAGCAATTTACAGATAGGTGAGAAATGCTGTGCTAGTTGACCGTTAGTACTGTATCTTATCAGAGATTTTCCCTACCTACATTTTTGTGTTAACGTATCATTTATTTTTAGGAATGACAGAAATCTTTTTAGAAATGACAGTGATAGTAATTGATTCATTTAATGCACTTATTTGGTTAAATTAATGCACTTATTTTGGTTAAAATAATATATATATATATACACACACAATATGTATCCATTTCCCTTTTTTTCTTTTCCTTTTCCTTTCGCTTTGCTATTTACTCATCTTTGAAATACAAAGGCCCAAGAACCATGGCCATATGGAACAAATACAGTGTTTCTCACAAGACATTTAACAAAGAGTCCCAAGCAGGATGCACCTTGCATTCTCTCCTAATCATCAAAGATGAGTTTAGCATCCAAAGCGCATTGGGATATGGTTGCCATAGATGTTGACATTCTGATGTTCTGTAGTTTTGTGGTATTTGAAAGGTATCATTAATTAATTTTCCTTCAAAATATTCCTCCAGGGAAGGGTGAGGCAGTAACTTTCTCTGAGTTCTGCTAGGGAGAAATTTATGCAGGAATCTCATGCAAAACAAAACCTGCTGTTAAACTAGTCTTGTGTTCAGCAGTACAAGAACCTCTGAGCTCCTGACTATCTAAAATGTTTGAATGATTCAAACTCTTTTT
Source organism: Equus quagga (assembly GCF_021613505.1). Taxonomy (NCBI): domain Eukaryota; kingdom Metazoa; phylum Chordata; class Mammalia; order Perissodactyla; family Equidae; genus Equus; species Equus quagga. Next base: position 2,851,890 of record NC_060287.1, on the reverse strand, counting down.
GAATTTGGCTCCCTTTCATTGAATTCTTATACAAATTTATATAAACTAGTGCCTAATGCAAAAGCTTTGTAGCATATTGATGTCTACAATTTAAAAATAATTTTCTGTCGTTTCCAGACAATTGCCCACAAATAACAAGCTATTCTGGGGAAACCAAACAAAACGGAAAAGCAACAGAAATATAAGAAATGCTTTAAACATAGCAATAGTATTAGGGGCTTTGAAAATTTCTTGCTTTTTATTTTTCATTAGAGGTCAAGGAAGTCCTCTTCCCTCCTCATTTGTAAATTACATTTCCATTTTCCCTCTGTATGTTTTTTCTCTCCACTTAAAAGGAGTGACAAGGCAATGCAGGTCCAGCTGTTATTGAAAGAATTAAACATCCTGTCCTTGCCTTAGTTAGGTACTATCCACACACCTAGGGATCCATACAGGACTAGAAATGATATTAGGATGTTTGTTGAATCAATAAATCGTTAAAAACTAATAAAATATTTTGCTATAGAGAAAAAAATTAAGAATTACTGTATTCCTTTAAGCAATCAAAACCACATATACTAGAATACCTTTTATGCTTTCTTAGAAGGACCATATTCTCTCCCTCCTTTGGTAATCTTGACCCTCTGGAGTTTCAAGGATGCCAGAATCTGCCCAATGGCAATATTGGAACAGCACTGCATACTTTAAGCCCCACTCAGGTCATTTTGATGCAGGCTCAGTCAGCCAAGGAGTCAAAAGAAAGGTTTCTTAGACTCTCAAGTTCTGGTAGTAGTGCTCTTTTATTCAGAGAATAGCGTGGGGACATCACCCATGGGCGGTGAAGAGCTGCAGCATGGGGACAGGACCTATGGGCAGTGAAGAGGTACAGCATAGGGACAGGACCCATGGGCAGTAAGAGCTGCAATGTGTTGAGGGTTAGAGCTAAATTTATAAGGCATAGGTATGTGAGTTACTTATTTGCAAGACAAAGGAAAGATCATGTAATAAAATCATTAAAATGGTATCATTGCAGGTGGGGTCTGATTATCGGGCGGTCATATACATTTAGATATGAATCACAAGTAGAATCAGTTCAGGACATCCTATACTTCCTGGAGAATGATATAGATCAGTATGTAGGCCAGGATGCCTTGATCTTCTTTCCCTGGGGCAGCCTTGATTCACATCATAAAATACCCCTGAACCCATTTGGCCCCAAAATCTTTTGGGGACGTGGACGATGGTCCATCTTCTGTAACTACTTCTGGCTGTACAAGGTCGTAGAGCTGTCCCTAAATGGGGCCATAGGGGTACAGGCAGGAAGTTCAGCAGATCAGAAGGTTGTGCCTGTGGACTTCAAGGCTGACAAGGTATACAGATCCTCTGGAGATGAGGAATCATTTGACGAGAAGTGGTCCAGGAGGTGAAACTTTGTTGACATATGGAGGACAAACAACAAAATAGACAACAAATTATAATAAGAAATACAAGCAATATGATTAACCCAATGAGTAAAGCTTTGATAGTAGTCCGGAGACCTGAACTTGATCAGGAGTCCAACCAATCATTTAGCGATAGGGTAGGGTCAGACAAGGATTTAATTTGGTGGCTCATATCAGATAGGAAGCCAGAGATAATTTGATGGTATTCAGGAATATAGACACAACATTCAATTTTAATAATGGCATGAGTGTCCCCTGTGCTGCTGTCAAGACATCCAGTGCCATTCGATTTTGGAGGACTGTCTTACGTATTTGGGATACTTCTAAATCGAGGAGCAAAAGGCTATGTTGTGTATCATTAATGCCTTCATGGTAAACTTGTTTAGACCTTCTATGTGCCAGATGACACTTTTGATTCCTAATTGGGGAAGGAAAATTGAGGCAAGGTGATCATACCAGTGGAAGACGGAACAGGTCCAGTGTTGTTGTAGGTAGGGTAGGTTAGCAGGAGGAGATATAGTAAATGTTGCTCTGCCTTGCATCCAGACGAATCCTAGGGTGCATCGCCCAATCCATCCAGATGGCAGCCAAGGCCCTCCCTATGTTGGAGCCACATAACCATGGAATGCTGTTAGGGGCTAATGAACATATGCTGAGCTGTCTATCCCAGTCAGTCCCAAACCAATCAGTATTTTTTTAAGGCTATGATATGAGAACACATATAATGGAATTTGTCCCATAGGTCGGGTGATATTAGGCCACATATCACAAATTTGATTGGTTTGTTCCTAACACATGGTGGGATTTTGACTGAGTTGACCACTAGTAGGAGTGAGCCAAATATATTTGTCCCAAATTTGATATAGTATCCTGTGTGTATTGATAAGTTGGGGATTTAACCTTTGGAACTCATTGTTTATGATCCACCTGTGACAAGGCAAATCTAGTTAGTATTTGGGAAATAGAGTTGAAGGAAAAGGTTTGATTGTGACCAGGGAGCTCCCAGGTATCAGAGACGGATGGCCACAAAGAGACATTTTGATTAGTAATAGATGAATCTTGTAGAAGAGAAGAGCTAGAATCTAATATCCATGAATGCGTACTATAGCTTCTACTGAAACGTATTTTTTCCCTCTAAAATTACCCTCATTTTTACAAAAGATAGTCAAAAAGGTTAACTGGTTTGCAAAATAGGTGTAGTTTCAATAAAACTTGGTCCAATTATTTAAATAAGTGAAACAAAAATAGCAATTGATTATATAGGCTCTTTTAAATTTGCTTTGCTGAAATTTTTTATGAGGAATCTCAGATTAAACTTTAAAGGTCTCTCAAGGCTAGAATACCTTAGCCAAGGACTTGCCATCATATTTTGCCTGCAATACCTATAGATTTGCATGGATTCCTCTCTTCTCGAGGTCCTCCAAAATATTTTGAGGTTCCTTGCACCTGCCAGATAAGTAAGCTTCCTTACTTACCAGGTAAGATTGCTGGAATCTCTGTAAACAAGGTACCAGGCCAATATTTCCAAGTGGCTTTATTCCAGAAACTCAACCTTATTCCTCAAAGTTGGTATTGTCATATCTGAGTCTGTATGTTTCTCTCAAATATGACATTCCAGTCAAAGCCTTGGTAATATAACCAATGTTTCCAAATGTGTCCTGTTATAAGGAAAACAGATTCTTATTGAATTTATGCAAATAACTATATGCCATGAAATAACCATACTCACTCATTCACTGAGTTTCCAAAATCTGGAGGGATGAGGTAGGGAGAACAACATAAATGTTTCAGTTCTGCTTACAAATGTATAACTTCACCAAATTGCTATAAGTAATAGTTAGCACAAGAGAAAAGAGAAAATGATTTCCTTAAATCTGAGAAAACAAAACCTCAAAAAATCAACAATATTTCAAACAAAAGTCATAAAAAATCCTAATCATCCTCATCAGTTCATACAGTCCTGTATAATTGATTCTTGATCTTAATCTTTTAGTAGCAGATTTATGAGGTCATCAGTTTCTCCATTAGAATTCTGTAACTTTTTACCCAGTTCAGTTTTACCATCTGAAAGTTCATCAGAAACCTGTATTCTAGAATCTTGTGTCAGAATCCTTTCTATGAACTTCTCTGAAGATGAAACATATTTGCAAACGCAAAAAGCATCAGAGTAAAACAGCAACTATCTGCAAATGGCAAAAGATTGAAAGGGACAATTGACAAATAAACTTGGCTACTTCTGTGACATACAACACTTCTAGATAATAACTGGAATTATGGCTGAAAATCAGGACAGATCAGAATTTTAGGAATGTTATATAATTTTAAAACATTTACTTCAAGAGCATTCACCCACATAATACCACTTAAGAAAGTTTATCATTGCTTATTTGACAATGCTTCCCATGTAATTTAACAGAACAAGTAAGCCTAATTAGCTCAGTATTTTCCTTCTTATAGGAAGAGAGAGAAATTTCTTTGAGAAGTCTCAGGGGCCCTCTGAAAATCCTCAGAGAAATTCTCTTCCTTCTACCAGGTCAAAAGAAAGACTTCATTCAGGATTTGAATATTCTTTTGAGGGAGAAGCTTGTCAAAAATGTCAAAAGGTTTTAAAATACTTGTTCAAATAAGAAAAAATGCTCAGGTATATATTCAAAATGACAACAGAAACAGTCAAGAAATCTTAGAGAGACCTCAGTCCTTCTGAACATAGTAAATTATTTTAACAAAACATATATTTTCTGTATTTTAGGTAAACTTCCTCAAAAAAACACCTTTCATAACGTCTTTATCAAAAGCAGACCAAAAGTTCAAGAGAATTATCCTTTTGAGACAGAAAATAAAATTTTAATTTTTGCACCAGGTTATTTTTGACATTAAGACTCAATTACTTAATCGGATTTACTTTAATCTTAGCCAACTTGACCAGGCATAAAACTCCTTTCAGAATTTCTCCTTCTTTCTTCTACAACTTTCTTTTTATATTCAGAATTTGTCCCATGCTTCCTTTCTACACTTCTAATCCTTTAGGACCAATTTATCTTTCTTAACCCAACAAATAAACATACTTCCATTCTTTATACCCTCTTTACTGAAAACATTCATTTTAATTTCCTTAAATACAGAGCTGTTTTCCTTATTAATTTCCAGTAGCTTTAATCACATATATTAATTAGAATTTTTAATCCTTAACAGACCCTAGTAAAAACTAAAAAACCAAGCAACTATGAACTGTCGTTTATATCAGCATCCTAAACACTTTCCATAATTTCTAGGAAGCATGCCACATCACAGTAATAAGACACAGGCATGTTTGCTAATAGACCCAAACCTCCTTTAGCCTCTCTGCAATAAGAAGCCGAAAGTAGATAAACTTAGATACATTTAGCAAAAATGTTTCAGTGTTCCATCTGATCGAACAATGACCCAGATACTCAACATACTTTTATCGTTTAACTTAACATGGCAAAACTCTAAAGTTTTAAGTTACCAAAAAAATTCGGAAGCTGCTTTTTTTTCACCTGTACAGACCATGAAACAATTATTGTACCCACAAACTCTTACCCATCCAAATCATTTGTTTCCAACAATTATTTTCAGATTACCCACAAAAACCTCATGAGATGTTAGACAAAATTAGCCATCATTTATAGCTATTATTTTGCTGACGAGTTTCTAACAGACAACATGAGCTTATTTGACTAGTAAACGCAGGCTGCACGCCTGCATCATATCCAAATACCGACAACTCTGACAACATGCCTATTTCACTCAAACCGACAATCTTAAACAAGCTTTCATTTACCAAAGATTAATTCCCATCATGTTAACTTGAAAGACACTGGGTTAATTTCTACTACATTTAGAATTTATGTAAGTGCTTACTTTAAGCCAATTAAACAGAGCTCTTGATTTTGGCCATACCATCTGGAGTAAAATATCACACATATATAACATACATATAAAAATACATACACAGAATTTCCACGGCTATTGTTTTAAAAATTATTGCCCTGAACCAGGCACAGTAATATAAAGCTCTCTAGTTATGAATCCAAATTTTATTTTGAGGCTTTTTACTAATATTTGTGGAGAAGATTTTTAAGATGCTGGACTTTTGGTGAGGGTGCTCTTATGGCAGTTTTTTCCCTTTTTTCCTTTTTTTTCTTCAGTCTTAGGAATTAGTGATGGCCGACACAGTCCCCAGAGGATTCGTAAGCTCTTTGAGATAAGGGAAATGGGTGGAACCTGAACGGCCTCCAGAGCTGCTTTTCCAGTCTTACAAGGACAGTTGTTCTTGATTTCTCAGAAATTCGGTTGTAACTCAAATGACGTTATAAATCACTCTACCTGCCCAACTACATCGTAAAGACACAGAGAAAACCCTCAAGTTTTCTCCCAAAGGGAGTTTCTGGTGCATAAACCTTCTCATTGATAGTGAGTGTTTCCCACTAGTTAAAATGTACCCAATCAGTGAGTCTCTGGGGATGCTTGGGGCGTTCCCCATGGTGGTAAAGCTGGTGTCCAACTGACAGTGGATTGGAAAAGGGTGCAGAGCCCGACTGTGGGTGTTAACATAGGTAGAAGATTTAGTCAAGTCCCACTCAGCCCAGGCACTTAGTCCCTGAGCCAGCACAAGGCAAGGCAGGGAAGCAGGAGGCAAAGGCCCGGAGCTGGCTGGGGGCTGGGGCTCCCTGTGCCGGGATTGAGAGTTAAGCCCCTGGCAAAAGAGTTTCAAAGTTTTCTATTTTACAGAGTGTCCAGGCTCTGCTCAGGTCCAGCCTGAACTTAACCTTGACTTGGTGACAACAGAGGAGGTGATGAATGAGACAGACAAAGAAAGGAAAAGAAGAGATCAGGCCTCACCCTCATGGCCTCTTCCCAAGGGTTATCAAGATAAGGGTCATATAACAGTTCCTGTGCCGGAGCACACAACACTGGCATGACAGTTCACAGAATAAACCACAGGTCTCCTATCCTCATAACCAACTCAGTAGGTGCCTAAAATACTCAAAGACTCAAGTGCCAAGAGAGGGCACCCCACTTGGGGTGCTCAGGGTGATCAGACCTGGAAACCAGAGCGGGAGGTCTCCCAGGTGTGGAGCCTGTGCTCTTTAAAGATTTCTTTGTTTCTAGGTTGCAAAGCTCAATAGGAGCCCAAAACAGCCACTAGAACTTTGAGAGAGGTGAAAGAAAAGGGTCCATTACCTTGAAATCCCCCCTGAACTTAAGGCACTGTCTTACCTGCTGTTTCTACTGTGGGGTTCCTATAGCAAGGAGTGATGGTGGCATCCCCCTGCATGGCATCCCTTGTCTATCTTCCCTGTTATGCCTGGCAGTAGTAAGTGTCTGGTGAATGGCTCTAGAGACAAAAGAATAGAGAAAAACAGTGAAGAATTTTCTGCTGGTCTTGGGGACACTCTGCCCAATTGCGTCCTGGAGCCGTTCTCCCAAGAAGGGGTTCCCATACTCAACCAAGGGTGAGAGTTTGAAACTTTCCTTGAACCAGAGCCCCAACTTGGACTTTCCCAGGGTTCAGAGTTGGGTCAGAAGCCATAGGGAGGGATGCCAATCCAGCCTTAGGAAAAGAAACCTGCCACGGGAATCTTGGAGATTGGCCACCATCCTGATAACTTACATGGTCGATCCCGCACGCATGTAAAATTTATATATTAGAGATAGGATTAGGAAGGAATGGATTAATTCATTCTTCTTCACCCTCAGGCTTAAGGTACTGATTCTCTTCAGGCTGAACGCCATGGTTTGCCCCATAGAGTAGCCATGGGCAGAAAACGTGGATCCATACAGCTGTCTGAGAAGGTTCCCAATGCATAAGTGAATTTAGATGCATCCTTGAAAAAGAGAAAGGCACAAGGAAGAAAAGGGCACTTACCAGAACTTCACCTCACAAGCTGATGAAAAAGATCCCTGTATGGACTAGCAGAAGAAATGATGCAGGCTCAGCAAGCTGGGGAGTTGAAAGAAAGATTTCTTGGACTTCCAAGGTCTGATAGTAGTACTCTTTTATTCAGAGAATAGCACGGGGGCAGGACACAAGGGCATTAAGATCTGCGAACATGGGTTGAAGGTAGGGCTAAATTTATAAGCCATAGGTATGTGAGTTATTTCTTTACAAGACAAAGGAAAGATCATGTAAAAAAAATTCATTAAAATGGTATCAGTGCAGGTGGGGTCTGGTTATCGGGTGGTCATATAACTTTGGATATGAATTGGGTCGAATCAGGTCAGGAGGTCCTGTGCTTCCTGGAGGAGGAGGATATAGATTGGTATGTAAGCCAGGATACCTTGGGCTTCCTTCTCTGGGGCAGCCTTGAGCCACATCAGTTTGACATCTTGTGATAGGCAACACCCACCCATAATCAAATAGGAAAGTTCTATCCAAATAAAGCTGGGCAATGCTGAAATCCTGGTACAATTGTAAGCTTAGGTCTGCACACCTCCTCCCTCCCCAGTGTCTGCCATGAATAGTTCACAAATTCTACGTATTAAAAAGAAAAACTAACAAACATTATCAGTAATAGATTATGCTGCTTATTACCTGATAGACTTACGTCCACATAAGAAACTGCAGGATATTGAAGAATAGTCAATAGTACCCGATCTTGACTCGGGAAGAAAAGTATACAGGCGTACCTCAGAGATATTGCAGGTTTGGTTCCGGACCATGGCAATAAAGCAAATACTACAATAAAGCAAGTCACATGAAATTTTTGCTTTCCCAGTGCATATAAAAGTTATGTTTACACTACACTATAGTTTATTAAGTGTGCAATAGTATTATGCCTAAGAAAACAATGTCCATACCTTAATTAAAAACTACTTTATTGCTAAAAAATGCTAACCATCACCTGGAGCTTCAGTGCATCATAATCTTTTTGTTGGTGGAGGGTCTTGCCTCAGTCTTCATGGCTGCTGGCTGATCAGGGCGGTGGTTGCTGAAGTTTGGGGTGGCTTTAGCAATTTCTTAAATTAAGACAACAATGAAGTTTGCTGCATTGACTGACTCTTTCCATGAACGATTTCTCTGTGGCATGCCGTGCTGTTTGATAGCATTTTACCCACAGCAGAACTTCTTTCAAAATTGGAGTTAATCCTCTCAAGCGCTGCTGTTGTTTTGTCAACTAAGTTTATATAGTATTCTAATCCTTTGTTGCAATGTCAACAATCTTCACAGAATCTTCACCAGGAGTAGCTTCCATCTCAAGAAACCGCTTTCTTTGTACAGCCATAGGAAGCAACTCCCACCCATTAAAGTTTTACCATGAGATTGTAGTAATTCAGTCACATCTTCAGGCTCCACTTCTAATTCTAGTTTTTTCACTATTTCAACCACACTTGCAGTTACTTCCTCTACTGAAGTCTTGAACCTCTCACAGTCATCCATGAGCGTTGGAATCAACTTCTTCAAAACTCCTGTTAATGTTGATATTTTGACCTCTTCCCATGAATCACAAATGTTTTTAATGGCGTCTAGAATAGTGAATCCTTTCCAGAAGGTTTTCAATTTACTCTGCCCTGACTCATCAGAGGAATCACTGTCTATGGCAGCTATAATCTTATGAAATGTATTTCTCACATAATACAACTTCAAAGTCAAAATTTCTCCTTGATCCATGGGCTGCAGATATATGTTGTGTTAGCAGGTATGAAAACAATATTCATCTCATTGTACATTTCCATCAGAGCACTTGGGTGACCAGGTGCATTGTCAATGAGCAGTAATACTTTGTAAGGAATCTTTCTTCTGAGCAGGAATTCTCAACAGTGGGCTTAAAATATTCAGTAAACCATGTTGTCAGAAGATGTGCTGTCACCCAGGCTTAGTTGTTCTATTTATAGAGCACAGGCAGAATAGATTTACCACAGTTCTTAAGGGTCCCAGGGTTTTCAGGATGGTAAATGAGCATTGACTTCAGTTCCAAGTCACCAGCTGTATTAGCCCCTAACAAGAGAGCCATCCTGTTCTTTGAAGCTTTGAATCCAGGCACTGACTTCTCCTCTCTAGTTATGAAAGTCCTAGATGGCATCTTCTTCCAATATAAGACTGACTGTCTACATCGAAAACCTATTGTTTAGTGTAGCCACCTTCATTAACTATCTTAGCTGGATCTTCTGGATAACTCACTGCAGCTTCTACATCAGTGCTTGCTGCTTCACCTTGCACTTTTTTTTTTTTTAAGATATGCTTTTTGGTGAGGAAGATTGGCCCTGAGCTAACAGCTATGCCAATCTCCCTGTTTTGTTTTGTTTTTTTTTTCTCCCCAAGGCCCTGGTACATAGTTGTATATCCTAGTTGTAGGTCATTCTAGTTCTTCTATGTGGGATGCTGCCACAGCATGGCTTGATGAGTGGTATGTACGACTGCGCCCAGGATCTGAACTGATGAGTCCTGGGCCACTGAAGTGGAGTGCCAGAACTTAACCACTCGGCCATGAGGTTGGCCCTCACCTTGCACTTTTATGTTATGGAGACAGTTCCTTTCCTTAAACCTCATGAACCAGCCTCTACTGGCTTCAAACTTCTCTTCCACAGCTTCCTCACCTCTCTCAGCCTTCACAGGATTGAAGAGAGTTAGGGCCTTGCTCTGGACTAGGCTTTGGCTTAAGGGAATGTTTTGGCTGTTTGATCTTCTATCCAGACACCTAAAACTTTCTCCTTATCAGTAATAGGGCTGTTTTGCTTTCTTATCATTCATGTGTTCAGTGGAGTAGCCCTTTTAATTCTCTTTAAGAACTTTTCCTTTGCGTTCACAACTTGGCTAACTGGTACAAGAGGCCTAGCTTTTGGCCTCTCTTGGCTTTTGACATGCCTTCCTCACTAAGTTTAACCGTTTCTAGCTTTTGATTTAAAGTTAGAGACATTTGGCTCTTCCTTTCACTTGGACACTTAGAGGCCATTGTAGAGTTATCAATCAGCCCAATTTCAATACTGTTGTGTCTCAGGGAATAGAGAAGCCCAAGGAGAGAGAGATGGGGGAAGGGACCGCCTGGAGCCGTCAGAACACACAGAACATTTATCGATTAAGTTCAGTCTTATATGGGCGTGGTTTTGGCTCCCCAAAACATTTACAATAGTAACATCAAAGATCACTGATCACAGACCACTATAACAAATAAAATTGAAATATTGCACGAATTACCAAAATGTCACACAGAGACACAAAGTGAGGAAATGCTGTTGGAAAAACGGCACCGATAGACTTGCTCAACATAGGGTTGTCACAAACCTTCAGTTTGTAAAAAATGCAATTTTGTGAAGCATAATAAAGCAAAGTGCAATAAAACAAGGTGTGCCTGTACACTCATTTGCTCCGCAGTGCCTCCAGGGCGAGCAGTATCAGCATTAACTGAAAACCTGTCAGGAATGCAGGATTTCAAGCCCTACACCAAAGATATTGAATCACAATGTCATTTAATGAGATTCCCTAGGCGTTATGGAATGAATGTTTGTTTCCTCCAAAAATTCGTATGTTAAAATCCTAACCTACACTGTGATGGTGTTAGGAGGTGGGGCCCCTGGGAGGTGTTTAGTTCATGAGAGTGGATCCCTCATGAGTGGGACTAGTGTCATTACAAAAGAGACCCCAGAGAGCTCCTGGCCACGTGAAGACACAAGAAGCTGGAGGTCAGTGAACCAAGAATTGGGTTCTCAAAAGACACCTCTTCTACGAGTGCCTTGATCTTGGACTTCCCATCCTCCAGAGCTCTGAGAAATAAGTGTTTGTTGTTTAAGACATCCTGTCTATGATATTTTTGTCATAGCATCCCAAATGGACTAAGACATGAGTTAATTAGCATACACATTAAATTTTGAGAAGGTTTGATTTGAGATTCTCCACCCCTGAGTTAAAATACTTTGCTCATCCAGTTTCAAATTAATGTCACCCATTTGAGTTTCCCTTATCTCAGGGAGCTGATAAATTGTAAGTTCATATCACAGATCATCAACTTCAGCGTGTGGACATAGATAGAGCCATGTTGTTACCTCCAATGGATGTGATAATGAAACCCAGTGGCTTCATCTACTCTGTATTGTTTGAATGTTTTACAACGTGCATGCATAAAATAGACCAAACAGCAAAGACACTGAAAAACAAACCATATTCCATTGTTCAAATTTTGAAACCAACATTAAAAGTTATTAAATTAAAATTTGAATATTTCAACATTATTCAAAGGTGACGCCCTGTATCATAAAGATTCTTATGCAACTTTTAAGAATAAATCAAACTTATTAAAAACAGTTTTAAAATAAATATGTCATATAATATTTTTAGGAAGAAAGGAGATTGCTACCTTGCCACCTCCCCCCACCCACCCACACATACTACACAGGCACACAAAATTTGGTTTGAAATAACTGTTCCATCTTCAGTGGATGAAGAAAAGTAGGAACATTGAGCAATTTTCTACTGTGTGTTCAAGTAGAGAACCAAGATATTACCAAGAGACATTATTCTAATTAGCCATAAACATATTTCCTAAGTATGATGATTCTAATGGATTCCTTTTACATGATTTACTTTTTTGTTATTGCCGAAAGAGATGGTCCAAAAAAGAGCCATTTTAGTGGCATTTGATTAATAGCCTTCCCTTTTTTGCAAAACTGGAATTATAAAAGCATAGATGGATACTCAATAATAAAAATAAACAAAGACAACGGGGCTTACACAAGAGACTCTCAACTGAATTATTTAGGCAAGAGAGTCTGCAGAAGAAAACAGCAAAATGAACATCCCTTAGTGTGTGTTGTCTTATAGAGAATAAATCAGTAATTCCCTAAGACGTTAATGCAAAGTGTTTTGTAAAATGAAGGGACCCAAGAAAATCTTGGGAACTGAACTATATGCACGAACCTGTGTAATAATTTGTTACAAGAGCTGATTTTTAAGAAATAAAAGATAATGAAGCAGAGGTGTTCTGTATCATCCTTTCATTAATTAACATTTGAAGTCATGGTTGAACTCCTTCACGATTCTCTCCTCTCTCAGTACAAGTACATTCACAAGGTAGAGTTCCCAGTGACTTGGTTAAACTCTACAAATAAAGATTTTTGCTTAAAGATTCTTGCTTAAAGATTCTCTGTAGAGGCACAGAGACATGATGTACCCAAATTAAGTAAAAGGCGCAGATAGATGATCTGCTCTGTGTCTATATATTCACAATCAAAAGAAAAAGACTGCCCAAACCTCCACAAATTTGTTTTATAGGTTGCGGTGTGAATACTAAAAGATAATTCAAGCTGAATGATTTATGTCTTTAAAATTCATTTTTAAATGAATTAGAAAAATATGGAAAAAGATTTTGTTTTTTCAATTAGTTATTTTAATTATTAATGGCTTTCTAAATTTCAGGCCTTCCACTAAATAGTTTACATTCATCATCTCACATAATATTTACAGAAATTCTTGGGGTTAGCTACTACTTTTATCTCCACTTTGCAAATCAGGAAATAGAGCACTGAAAGATTATATTAGTCAATCAAATTCATGTGCTTCAGTATGGTAGAATTCAAATCAGACAAGATACCATGCATACAAGTGCTTTTCACATATAAATATACCCAGGTAAATTATTTGTGGATGGGAAGTTCTAAGCATTTCTGCATCTTTTATCCTCATGAATTTTTGTATAAAAATTCTTTTTTTCCGGAAAGCATATTAAAAGATTCTAACTTCCAAAGACATTTATTTACTTTACCTTTTCTTGTAACAATGATTGATTTCTTTGTGATGTTGTCATTATCTAGAGAGAAGCAGTGGGTAAAAATGTCATGTGTTGCAGAGTGGTAGATAAAATGCACACAAAGAAGCCCCCAGTAGAGGCAGCTGCTGGTCATTGGGGACTGTTCTTGGGTTTATTTTGGTGAGGAAGATTGGCCCTGAGCTAACATCTGTTGCCAGTCTTCCTCTTTTTGATTGAGGAAGACTGTTGCTGAACTAACATCTGTGCCCATCTTCCTCTATTTTATGTGGGATGCTGCCACAGCATGGATGACGAGCGGGACTAGGCCTGCACTCAGGATCCAAACCTGTGAACTCCAGGCCACCAAAGCAGAACATGCAAATGTAACCACTATGCCTCCAGGCTGGACTACTGGGGACTGTTCTAAGAGAAGTTCCAGAACAGGAATGAAAGTAGAGTCTGGGCTGAAGTAAATTTGGCAGGAGACAATAAATGTAGAATACTTTTTGAGAGGCACAGCAGTGATGGGACAAAAAGGAGGCAGTAATTTAGGGAGGAGTCATAAATTAGTTTCCTTTTTAAATTAGATATAAAGACTTTAACATTAAAGGAAAGACTGTGCAAAAGGAGGTTTTGAAAATACCAAAAAGAAAAGACATAATTGAAGAAGCATGATAGAGGCTGAGCAAGAAAAGGGGTAAAGATGAAGAATGTACACACAAATTCCAGGCTTGGCAACTAGGAAGGACATTTCTATTGAGCCTGGAATTTTTTTAAAAGTAATAATGGGAGGGGGGGCTGGCCCCGTGGCCAAGCGGTTAAGTTCGCGCGCTCTGCAGCAGGCAGCCCAGTGTTTCGTTGGTTCGAATCCTGGGCGCGGACATGACACTGTTCATCAAACCACGCTGAGGCAGCGTCCCACATGCCACAACTAGAAGGACCCACAACAAAGAATATACAACTATGTACTGGGGGGCTTTGGGGAGAAAAAGGAAAAAAAAATAAAATCTTTAAAAAAAAAAGTAATAATGGGAGACAATATCAGAATCACTCCTTTGGAGATTAATCATCAGAAAATATTGTAGATGAGACAAATTTTAATATATAAAGAACTCTCAAAACTTATTACAAAAGCAAACAACTCAATTTAAAAATGGACAAAAGATTTCAACAGATACTTCACCAAAGAGTATATAAGGATGGCTAACAAGCATATGAAAAAGTATTCAATATCATTAGCTGTAAGGGAAATACAAACTAAAACCATGATGAGACAGCAGTATACACCTATTAGAATGACTGAAAAATCCTGACAATACTAAATGCTGTTAAGGATGCAGAGAACTGGAACATTCATACAGAGCTGGTAGGAAGACAAAATTAGTACAGTCACTTTGGAAAACAGTTTGGCAGTTTTTTCTTCTTTAAGTTAAATATGCACTTACCATATGACCCACCAATCCCACTACTGGGTATTTACCTTAGAGAAACACAAACTTATGTTCATATAAAAACCTCTCCACAAAGTTTTATAGCTGCTCTATTTATAATCACCCAAATAGGAAACAACTCAAATGTCCTTAAACACATGAACTGAAAAGTAAACCACAGAATGTCAGTACAATGGAATACGTTTCAACAACAAAAAGGCTCGAACTATTGATGTATACACCTTGGATGACTCTCAAGGCATTATACTGAGTGAAAGAAAAGTCTCAAAAAGTTACGTAGTCTATGATTCCATTTATATGATGTTCTCAAAAAGCTGTAGTGCTGGGAACAGATCAGTGGTCGTCAGGGCTTAGGGATGGGAGAGGGGATGGCTGTAAAAGGACAGCACAAGAGAGTTGTTTGGGGTGATAGAACCGTTCTGTATCCTGATTACAGTGGTGGTCTCATATATATATATGTTCAACATCATAGAACAGTACACAAAAAAAGTAATTTTACTGAATAACAATTTATAAATATGTTTTAGGTCTAGATGAAAAAATATAAAACAAAGTGAGAGCTAAATTGCTTTGCATAACAAAATAATTGCAGTTAGGAGTTGTCTGCTGGATACATGAGTAAAACACTGGGATATCTGAAAATGAGTTGGAAGAAGAAAGATCTTGCAAAAACAACAAAACAGCAACACAGGGCAGGCCAGTGAAAATTCCATGCTGCAAGAGTAACAGAAAAATATCAGTTTGTAAATTTCTTCCTCGTTTTTGATGATCTCTCTCCTCTGTTACTTCCAAATTTTCAATAAAAATTCTGATTTATACATAAGTTTCATGTTAGAGTTACTTTGGTGAATATAGGAGAAATGGCCTCTGCTCATTTATGGCAGCAGCTAGAGCCACAAGGAAAAAGAAGAGCAGCTGAAGGAAGGGAGAGGATGAGAGAAAATTGAGAATCCAAAGTATCAGAGAAGACATGGAAAATGAACACTCCTCCTCTTAAGGAATCTGCTATAATACTGTGATGGGTGTCGCATCTCCCACAAAATGAGAAGATTCAAATCTAGTCAAAGACAAGGTCAGGAGGCTTGAGGACCCTTGGATCACACATGTCTAACTAGGAGGTTTAATGCTGAGGCACCCTCTGAATTATGCCAATGATAATCATTATTTGGGAACCTTGCAAGCATAATTTCCATAATTTAAGCTATTTGATGTCTAAACTTCTTTATATGAAAGAAATTTATCCATGATGTCAGTTGTATCCTACTGGAATTGCATATTATTAGATTTGATTCTAGCAATCATATTATTTACTTTTCCATAATTTTGCAGCTCTCATGATCACCATTTTATTGTAATGTTGTTTTTAACTCCCCATAAAAATCCACTTGGGCATCTAAGAGATTGAAGACAGCAACCTTCCATGAAACAGCATGAACTGATTGTGTATCTATTATCCTTGAGTGGCTCGTGACCTCCCAGGTACTGGGCCTGCCTCTAACCAGCAACAGCCCCATAATGCACTGTGAGCTTTTATGCCATTGTAGGAGAGGAAGATTTTTCCCTTTTTCCCTTCTAGGTTCTTTGGCTGGCCTAAATAATTAAATTGACATGAGACAGATTAAAAGGGGAAAAACAGATTTAATTTGGTATGTACAGGAGCTCATAAAACTATGAGACTAAAAGGAGAGACCAAAGCAGGCAGATTTTATATCTTTTGAACAAAGAAACAATTGTTTGTGAAGAATTGACAAAGGGGTTTGAGTGTGGGGTAGCAAATTAATGAAGAAGTAACCAAGATTGTTTCTAACAGCCTTCTTGGCCCTGGATTCCCTTTCTCTGGTGATAAGGATGCCTTTCACCTTCCAGGTACAGGGGGGTCTCCTCGCATGGGGAATTCAGTTCTTGCTTTCAGGGAGACAAGGGAGGGTCAGACTGTCCTTTTTGCATCAGACATTTCTCAAGTAATTTTAATTCAAAACAATCAACATGCCAAAGTGGCATATTTTGCTCCCCCTCACCATCCTTACACTGTCCCTTGCAGCGTCTCAACTAAAGTACACAAAGGAAAAGGATAGGGTCACTTGTAGGCAGTTAGAAGACAACAAAGTATGCTGGGTTCTCCAAAGTTCTGTGATGTGTGAACAGCACACTTCGGTTTTACTGTAGATTTGAGGGAAACAGACAGTAATACATAGCACTCTGCTCATATGATTATCCTGGGAAGAATATGACTTTTACGAACCATGTTGGCTCTTATGTCACTTTTATTCACTTATTTTGAAACTATAGATTTTTTCTATCCCTCACCTCCTTTTTCTTTTTTTTAGGAAAACCATCCTTGCCTTCCTCTGAAATATTCTATTTACAGATACTTGCTATGTTACTCTGCAAGGGCTGTCACAACAAAATGCCACAGACTGGATGGCTTAAACAACAGAAATTAATGTCCTCACAGTTCTGGAGGCCAGAAATCCACATTCCAGGTGCTCTCAGGGTTGGTTTCTGGTGAGAGCTCTCTTCCCGGCTTGAGGATGCTCCTCTGGTAGGATCCTCACAGGGCCTTTTCTCTTTGTTCTTGTGGGAAGAGAGGGTGAGCTCTGGTGTCTCTTCCTTTTCCTATAAGGACAACAGTCCCAGGGGCTAAAGGGCTCCACCCTTATGACCTCACTTAGCCTTAATTACCTCCCAAAGGCCCAGTCTCCAAATACAGTTACATCGAGGGGCTAGGGCTTCAACATATGAATTTTAGGGGTACATATTCTCTCCAAAATGGTTTCTTTTGTTGAATCGTTCCTTTTTTTTTAGAGACTGTTTATTTTCCATCAACCTTATTTCCATCTTCTGTTTAAGAATCTGTGGAAGACAGCTTAAGGCTACTGAGCAGTTGTTCCTGCCCATTCAGTGGCCTGAGCACTGGGAGCTGCAGACCAGTCTTCCATGTTGGGCTGAGCACCCCAGTCTTCAGAAGGGAGTGGCTGAATAGGCACAGATACACACCTTCAGACCAGTCTGCGACCTCGAGTTGAGTAGCAGCAAACTCAGGAGCTGGATCAGTCCATTCATTCTGAAACTCTCCTCAGTCACAGCCTTTCCAGCATAGGCTTGTTCTTCTTTTTCCATCTCTTCAGGATATCTGTAGAAGTAGAGATCAAGCACGACTTCCCATGGGTGTTCACGGGAGATGGTACCAAGTATGTGCAGACCTTTCGGGGCCAGCATCCAGCACATCAGACCCACTGAGTGAGCTCCCTTGCCGTTGCATGGGATAGCAAAATCCACATTAGGCAGAGGAGAGTCTGTGTTACACAGAGCATGGTGGGTGGGTTAATATAAGACACCTCTGGGAGAGGCTGCTGGTCAGCCTTGGGGTCAGTAACCATCAGAAGTTATGGGTCTTGTAAGGTTACCTGGATCTGGTTAGTGAAGATTCTGAGAGTGAAGTGGCCAGCAATAAGAGTGGCTCCCACGGCAGCCGCAAACTTCAACACAGCCTGCTGATCAGTATTCCGGAAGGGTGTAACACACATCAGCCGGGTTTTCAAAGGCAACGATGGCACAAGCTGCCAGCAGAAGCTTCTCCCAGTGTTCTCTTCAGATTTATCATGTGGATGCCATCACTTTTCCTTGCGTGGATGTACTGTTCACTTGGGAAGTCAAAATCGGTGCCACTGAAGGGGGTCCCGCTGCAAGGAATTCGAGGACATCCTCCTCCGTCATTTGCAGGACATAAGGACTCTGGGAATTGTGAAAGATCCCCTTTCAGTCACACTGGGAGCTCTGTATGGACTCCTCTCTGAGTAACACTGAAAGACTCCCTTTTTTTTAATGCTTTACTTCACGATTTTATGAAGAAATTTGCATCAAGGCAGAAATACACCTTCTGAAGAATTCATTTGTTCCTCTATATAACAATCTCTTTTACTGAAGATGTGTCTCTGTTTCTTTTCTTAGGATAATGATGTCCTGAAGA
The DNA here is from genome assembly GCF_021613505.1 of Equus quagga. NCBI lineage: Eukaryota > Metazoa > Chordata > Mammalia > Perissodactyla > Equidae > Equus > Equus quagga. Next base: position 2,833,346 of record NC_060287.1, on the reverse strand, counting down.
ACTCCTGAATCCTCATCCCTGATTTAGGAAATCGCATGATCCGGGGTCAAATGTAGTTCCCTGAGTTCCTGAATTGAACTGTGTTGCTCTTTAATGTCTGTGATTTAAAATCAATAAAATTTCAAAATAAATGTGCACCATTTATTTCTCTCACCTGAGGAGTGATATGAGAAAAGGTAGATTTGAGATGTGATTTGAGTGTTTGGTAGCACAACAAACACCGAGATATTCACACTGTTTGAGAAAAAGGAAATATATACTATAAAGACAAGAAAAGAAAATAAGAAAGGAAAGAAATCCAATGTACGGGTTAGCTAATTAGTTGAAAATACTGTAACAGCTTGTTGGGCAATTTTGCAATCAGATGGCCCCAGGGATGAATGTGATCAAATTTATAACAATTCATTGTCTTTAAGTGCAGCTGTATACAAGCCCTGCAAGATTCTGGAAGCAACGAAAGCACAGTGACTCTCTTGATTAATAACATTTCCAATCCCTAAAATCTACACACAGAAATGCATCTCGTTATGCCTCGAAGGGCATCCATGGATGCTGTGGAACCCCTTCTGGAGAGACAGTGAAGGAGCTGCAAACCTCTTGTGAATGGCAATCTTAATTGTGCTGCCTTCTTAAAGATGGTCTCTTAAAAGTGTTTTCATTTTTCCTTTGTACCTAAGTTCATCAGGTTAGACTATGCTGTGATTGCCATTTCTCCCCCAGTGACTTTATGGCCAACAAGGGAACATTAGCACCTACTGATTCCTTGTGGAGAACAATCTAATTAAGGACACTTGCTTTAGTTGAATCTCTTATTAAACGCTTCACTCTGTTATTTACTATGGAGAAATCTGCACCAAAGCAGAATTGGAGCTTCCACAGAATTCACTTGTCTTCCCATTTATTCTTCTCCGGAAGGGGTAAGCCTCTGTTGATAGCAACCCAGACAGATGCAAGGGAAGCAATTATGGTTAAAAACGTGATTGGAGTTCAGAGAGCTGCAGGACATCTGCAGATATCAAGGACTCTCAGTAAGGGCCTAACTCCACATTCATTATATGACTTCTTTCCTAGGGTTGTCTATCTCTCAGTAATTACTGGGTTACAGCTACACGTATTTAGCCAGTCCTTTGTGTAGTACACAGAAATAGTCTGATTCAGCTGTTTGAACAATAGTTGATACCCCTTGGTTAGACACAGAAACATCTGACTTTGTCTAACAATCTCTTTCCCTTCGACTGAAGGAAATTTGCTTTAAAAGTATACAGTAAGCAAATGAAGTGAGGAGTAGGATTTTGCTCAGCAGCATCCGGCATACATAGTAAATGCAAATTTCCTTATCTTCCATTCCTTCTTCCTAAAGCCAAAGGAATGCCACTTAGGGAGGAGAGAAAAACCTGTGGCAATTACAATATAAGTAATTTTTTTTAATTAAACTAATCTCTGCTCCTTTCAATATTCTGGAAAGGCAGGGAATAAATGATATCTAAATTAAAGTAAAATTCAAAGTGTAAATCATAATATGTACCTCAGAGGATATTGTTCTTTGGGGCCTATTCGATCTTGTTTTATAGCGTTTCCCTTGTGTGAAAGTTGATGATTAAGTGTATCACGTTGATGTCAGGTGGTGTAGGGAGAAAAAATCAATGTTCATTCTAGGTTTAGAGAATCTTTGGGAGAATGTTAATTAAGGGACAAAAGAGGGAGTTGAGATCAATGGTGGCTAAAAAACTAATAGATGATTGTAAAATAAATATTTGTGCAGAAAACAATCAAGAATATACAAGAAAATCTAAAAGGACAGATTTAGTAGTGTGGTAATAGTTGAGGGAAGAAAGTCTGGCATCCGTAAATATTGTAGCTGGTAAATACCTTTTCAAGGTAAGAAGCACCTCATTCCACAGCTCTAATTCAGAGCAACACTGGGTTATCAGTGAAGTATTGACCATCTAAAAAGAGAGATTTATTGTAGGTAAAGTATAAGTCCCATTAAGTTCTGTCTTAGGAAAGATTAAATGTGCACACAACCAAGAATAAGCATAACGCTTGGTGAATGTTTAAAGCGTCAAAATGAGGTAAAAAGTCCTATCTGGATTCAGAAGACCAAACTATGCTTATAGGTGGAGGGATTGAAGAATTAAATGAGAAAGCAGTGTGTGAACAGTGCGTGAACTGAGTCTTAAGAGAGTGAAGACAGTAGGGAAGAGTTTCCAACAAGCACCAGCAGTGTAAATAAAGGAGGGAAGGTTGGAAAGCAAAGCCTGTTGCCGAGGAGCGGGGCTACGGCACAGAGACAGGGGCCATCAGACAGAAGGCTGGGAAAGAGAGGTGCAGCCAAGACATATATATATATGCATATAGAACACATGGGACTTTTGTCCTTTTCTTTCAGTTTGGAGTTGTTCCACTTACAATTGCTATACAACAAATAAATCCAAAGTTTAGCTATGGCGTAAAAGAACTATTTCATTACGCTTACAGATTTTGTAGCCCAGAAATGCAGACAGAGCAGAGAGGGAGTGGCTTGCTCCTGCTCCATGATATCTGGAGCCTCATTTGAGAGGAATTTAGGCTGGGATGACTTCACACCTGGGGGCTGGAACCATCCGAAGCCTTGTTCACCTGCATGGCTGGTGCCTGGACTGGGACAACTTGAAGAACAGGGCCGTGACTAGTGACTATGATGGCATCTCCATGTGGCTTGGCTTCCTCACAGCATGGTGGCCTGTGGGTCAGTGGACTTTTTACATGGTGGCTCAGGGCTCCAGAAGTAAGTGTTTCAGCAAACACGTTGGAAGCCACATGCCCTTTTATGACCCAGCCCCATAAGTCATATGATGTCATTTTCAGTCTCTTGGTTGAAGCAGTTCCATACCTGCCCAGATTCCAAAGGAGGAGACCACACCCCATCTCTCAACAGCAGGGTTATCAACGAATTTGAGGACACTCTTTTGTTGGTTTTGTTTTGGGGGGGGAGCTCTGTTTTAAATCTTCACGAGAATAAATACTCAATAAGTGTTGAATGAATAAATAATTTGTGGACAAAATATATTTCTCAGAAATATACACTGATAACTGATATCAGGATAAAAGATTGTTAGAAGTTGGGAGAGAATTGAAATTAAGAGTCTTATGAGAAGCTCTCTAAATTAAAAATAAGCATTGTACTAAGCACTTGTGAAATTATACTTCTAGTTCTTAAATCTTCAAGGTAAGTTTTACTCTTACTAATTCATACATGAGAAAATAGAAATCCAAGAAGTTAATTGACTTGGTAGAAGTCTTACAACCAATAAATGGCAGAGACCTGATTTCAAATCAAGTTTGAGTCGTGTTACAGCGCTGGAGTTTTTTTTTCTATTGAATGGGGTGGAAATGGAAAAGAGGGACTCACTGTAAGACACCTTGTGAGGTTAGAATTGATAGGACTTTTCCAACAATTGGATGTGGAGGTGGTCAAGGAGAGGAGAAGCTGAAGACGAACCTTTGTTTCTAACATTACATAATGAGGCAGTTATTGGAGATGTCCTTCAAAAACAGAGAAGATAAAAAGAAGAACAGATTTGTACTGGTTGGCAGGAGGATAACAAAAAGCAGAACCGGCGACATAATTTGCGAGGCTCAGTTCAAAATTACACTTTGTTAAGAATTTCAAGACAGGAACAGCAGACATTAACCCAAGTGCTAGACTCTGTGGCCAACACAAATTGCACTCCTAATGAAGGCAGCCAAGAAGAGAGTGCAGTTTGCAGCCTGTTCCATTTTTGTTGCTAGAGATACAGTGAAGGCGAACTTACAAAACAGGGAGGAAGAAGTATATGATCCTTTATAGATCAGAAAGACAGCAAAAGAACATTAGAGAAATCTATCAGCCGATGGAGTCTATATCATATTCAAGGTCAAATTCTCTTTAAGGACAGAGTGAAAACTTGTTGAGGGTAGAGTGCTAACTTAACCGACCTTCAGTTGTGATGATTCAGAACAATCTCTCTGCACCCCAAGCTATAGGAAGAGGGAAAGAAAGATCATCCGTCTACTGCGGAGAGCCGGTACTGATCCAGGGGTGGAGAGAGTATTCTGGAAGCAGCTTGACACTCGTATGTGGAGACAAATTCTTCATCTAGGAGGCAGGACACTGGGCTCTCCTGCCGTTTGCCACTAACGAGGTGAGTGGCCTTCAACACACTATTCCACCTCCTTGTTCTCATATCTTCACTAATGAAATGGTAGGTAGAGCCAGATGCATTCACTTTACAAACATTTACTGAGTTTCTATTTTGTACTAGGCACCAAACTTACATCTGAATACCAGTGAATAAAAAATCCCTGACACTTTCTACCTACAAAATAATAATATTTGTTTTAAACACACAAAAACTAAAACATGGATGTGTCAGAGATGGTGCAGTCCAGTCAGACCTGGGCAGGAGCTCCAGTTTGCCCTCCACCACCTGTGTTCGCTTGGTTGAGGGTCTGCACCCTTCTGCTTTTTATTTTAAACTGTGAATGAGACTAACAGCACCTAACTGCCAAGTGATGCCTCACACCTCTGGACGCCCGTGTGTGCAAAGACCCGGGTCAGTGCCAGGTGCATAATACCTGCTAAATAAACGTCCCTGACGTTTTTACTCTTTAACTCTTACCTCTCCCCGTGAATATGTATTTCAGATTCTCAGGCATAGTTCTCTCCGTACTAGATCATCTATCGAAGTAAGAATAGCTCCCAGATCACCTCATCATGGCATTTCTGAACACTGTTTCAAGAGCCTCTACAGATTATTACTATTCTTATTTTTTGACACGCAAAATTTACAATTAGGCCAATTCTTCCAAGCCTCTTTAAAACACATGATGGATGTTTGGAGTTCCCTTTCTCTCAATGTACTGATTCTTACATTTTTTTGGTTCATGGATCCCTTTAAGAATGTAATAAAAATTAAGGGGTCTCTTCACAGAAAAAGGCAGATACAAATGAAAAAGAACACAATGTCACGTGGCCCTGTGCTCCTGGACCCCCTGAAGTCCTTCCATGCACCCCAGGTTGAGAACTCCATCATAATCCCAAGATATATTTATTTACTACTCAAGACTCAAATTTTAATTTGAAATTCATGAATTCCAAGTGGTTACAGAGCTTGATAAATCATCCTTTACCATTGCTAATATCATGGAAGGAAAACTTCGAATCGATTTGATTTCACAGGCCACGTGTGACTATTGATTTCAGCCCTGCCACAGCCCTTCTGCACACTGCGGGAAGAGACTATTCTGCCCGCGTTTCAAGGTGAGGCTCATCTCCCTCAGTGATGAATCCTGTAAACAAGGCGCATGGGATCCCGCTATCTCAGACTGCACCTTAGGTTGCTCCTATGTGCGTCCAAAGATTAGTTAAATGACGTTGATAGTCCTGCATGCCGGGAAGGTCCCTTTGTCTCCACAGACTTGAAACTAGAAGTTATTTGAAGTTTCCAAAGTGATTCAAAAGGCAGATGATTCTGAAAACCCCACGATTTTGACTCTTTATAAGTAAAAATCCTTAAATGTTTAGATCTAAGTAATAGTTTATTTTGCGTAAGTGTAAAATATGTTGAAAGCCTATACTCTAAAAAAGCAAAAATGTAATGTTTTATTTTTTCTGTTTGTGTAAAACATCAGCCCTACTCTCAGATTTTTATTTTCTTAACATATTTGTGTAATGCCTTTTTAAAGTTGGTTCATGTTCAGATTGCCTATGACAGACTATTCCCACTAAATATGATGCTTACTCTCTTTCGGTTACACTTTTAGAAGTCATTCCTGTATTGCACACATCGTTACCCAATCCAGCCTGAATGTGCTTTCTTCAACTGGCTAAAAATTCATTAAAAACATAATAAAATAAGAAAACGTTTTAAAGACGTTATTGTGTCATGTGGCTTAAAAAATTTACGATAATGAATATTATTCATCTTCAAAGGTGTATTATTTTGAGATGTCATATTTCAAAACGTGTTAAAAATGGACAGTTTACCTCAACTTTCTGTGAGATTTTAAAGCTTTGATTCCAGGTCTATAAAAACAAAACACAAACATTGTCTTCCACATCGAAATTATTACGAAACTTTTCTAGAGATAGACATTTAATTCAAAAAAATCAGTTCTATTGAAAAGTCCATGCAAAAACTCAGAAAGAGTTACAGATGTGGTATAAGTGTACACTTATGACCCCTGATGTTAGTAGTCTGAGGTTGTGTGTTCAAAAACATTGCTTTACATAACACAGACAAATAATTCAATTTTTACTTTTTGATAAACATTGGTTTGAAGTCTCTAAGCTCAGAGATTTAGAATTAGAATTATTACATTGCACCAGAATTAAGTATATGTACTATTGAAATATGAAATGAAATGAAAACAAAAAATGAAAGTGTTTTTTTAATGCTTATCTTCTACTTCAGAAAGAAAAACTTCAAAAATTATTTGATACATGAAACTTCATTCTGCTTAAATGAACATAATTGGTCTTTCACAATGTATTCTCTTTAGACACCAGATTTTTGCTTTAAAAAAAATAGCAGTTCACAGGGCTGGGCAAGTGGCATAGCAGTTGTTTGCACACGCCACTTCGGTGGCCCAGGGTTCACCAGTTTGGATCCCAGGTGCGGACCTACTCATCAAGCCGTGCTGTGGCAGGCGTCCCACATATAAAATAGGGAAGATGGACATGGATGTTAGCTCAGCACTAATCTTCCCCTCAAAATGAAATGAAATGAATAACAGTTCACATTTATTAAAAGCATACTATATGCCTGCTCACATTTATTGAAAGCATATTATATGTCTACTATTAGCTAAATGTAATACGTGTATAATCTCTTTCAATCCTCAAAATAGCACTATGAGAAGAATGATGTCATTTTGTAGATGATGAAAGTGAGGCCTCCGAAAGCTAAGTACCTCACACCACTGGCATAGTGGAAATTTGAAGCTGCATCCTCCTGACTCCCACTTCTGAGCTCTTCTCCGATTCCATCACAAACATCATGGTCTTCAATGTCTTCCCTATTCCTGCAGCTGGTGAAATGTTGCACAAAACAGAAAAACCTAAAGGCATCATATCACTGTAGTTACAAGTTGGGCTGTGGAACAAGATTGCCTGGATTTGAAGTCACTTAAACTCTCTGTTCTTCAATTTCCACATCTGCAAAATTAGCATCATCACAATGCTAATTTCAGAGACTTATTATAGGAATGGAAGAAAATCCATTCAACAATACATAGAAATTACTAAAAACGGGCCTGGCAGATAATAAATATTCAATATATGCTAACTGTTAATATAACTACTATTATTAAATTATCTTTGCTTCACACATACTAAGTTGCTTTATAAGGAATAGAAAATTTTGTCAGAAAGAAATCATATTTTATGTGTTTTCATCTCTTCTATAATGCAATTGATTCTTGATATATAAAAGCAAATATTTAGGTTGCCTTCCATCACACTCCAAGGCAACTAACTTTTTTCGGGCATGAGCATTTAGTATTGAAAAATATTTCAATCTGTGAAAACCCAGCCAAAGTCTAACATATTAACAAAAAAGAAAGAAAAGAAGGAAAAAACTAAAGAAAAGAAAGAAAGCCCTGGAAGCTGGACATTTACATCACCTTAAAGACTGAAAATAATAATGCCTCCTTCTCAGATTCACTGCCAACACCTTTTCCTTTATACTGGGCATACCAAGCTGTTTACCATATGGGTGTTATTTACCCATTTCAATTGCCCAAGACTGAACTGAATGGCATCCACACACACACAAATGTCCACACATTTTGTAACTTGAAATATTGAATAATAGTTATTACTATTCCGTATGAAAGACAAATGCTTTACCTTTTCATTTAATATTCTAACGTTTGTCAAAAAAATTTCTTATGACTCTCAAACTACTCACAATCTTTGCTTTTCATTTTACCAGGTTTCTTTAGTTTTCAAGAAACTTAAATATTTTCCTCCATCATAGTTTTTTTCCTCTTAATGGATGTCTTGATGTCTTAAGTTAATTCTGCTGCTTACATCGTTACTTGAATTATTACAAAACATTGCTGTGAATGAGTAGTAGAGTTAACTAAAGTCAATTTCCTAAGGAATAAAATTTATATTAGTGTAATGATATATATCACACTACTAGTTGTACCCTTCTCTAGAATAGAGAAATGATCTTATCCATGTGGGACTAAGCAGAACTCCAAACTTTCAATAAGCTAGTAACAGTGGAATGTAAAAAGGTAATGGGAATAAGGTAACGGCAAAAATGTAGTTATTTCAAATATATTAACTTTAACTTGAGAGGAGTCAATGTTTCAAACTCATTTCCTAAGATTTTTATCTTGAATCTGTTATAATGGAACATCCTCTTCAAAAAACCCATGGACTCTTAGACTAGGAAAGCAGCACATAAAGCATACAATTCATAGTCACTCCGAATGCCCCAAATTCTCTCTTCACCTGTGTTTTACTTATCCTGTACTCTACACAGCTGAGTGGAAACCCTCTCAGTAGAGAGCAGTGGAGACCCCTGTTTGATTTAGATTAGATCGTTTCACCTTTTTGGCCTTGGTTTGCAGTTTTGTAAAATAAAATAATTGAATTAATAATCTCTGAGTTCCTTCAAATCTTTAGGTTTCTGCCTTTCTACTTCTAATGGTAGGAAACATTATATTTTTGATAGTCCACTGGAAACCTCAAACTTTGAGAAGGTTCTTGGCTCCCTGTATCTTTTGTCTGTTGGTTCAGTTTCTGCTAGTGACCCGAGAAACGCCGGATCTGCTGCCGCCTCAGGGCTGTGTACCTGTCAGTAGGCTTGCTAGGGTGCCATTCTCAGACTGCTCTTCTCTCTTTAGGATTCTCTCAGTAGAATTCATAAAAATGTAACACATTTATTTTAATGGTAACACATGAATTGCATTCAGTGAAATATTAAATTTTAGATGTTAAAAGCTTTGTCTCTAACATCCATCTGGGCTATGTTTTGGCCTGGAAAAAAATGACTATTTATTCAAACACCTCATTTTTTCAAACACATATTCCACACATTCCAGAATAATTACTCATAAAGCACACAACTGACCAATCGTCTTCTTTAGGTGTTATCTTTATAATTCTTCAATGGCTTTGGATAAAATCCAAAGTTTCTAGCATCTCACAGGGTGACTGATGACCTGACCTCAGCTCTCTGCTGTTGCTTGTGTCTACAGCCCAGGTCTCAGTCAGGCGCAGAATGGCCTCTGGCTGCCAAGCCAGGAGCTGCTGGTTCTTGCTTTCATTCACTGCTTCAAGCTGCTGCTTCTTCTCCAGACTAATTTATACTCATTCTTTAAGCAAGGCCCTCAGGAAGCCTTCACCTTCCTTGATGCCACAGGATGAGATTGGGGTCCCTGCTGTAGTCCCACATCATCCGATACGAATATCATACCATTAAACTCACCACAGTGATTTACAGATACCACTTCTGGTGATTCTTCTCCTCTAGATTCTGAACTATTAGAGTAAGACCTCAGTCTTAATCGCCTCCACATCCTTCCTGCTTAGCACAATGCTCGGCACACAGCAAGCTGCTATTTAAAGTGCATGGTGAACACATGAGCCATTAGAAAGCATATATTGAATAGGGCAAATTGCCAGCATATGACAGACATTTGATCAATCTGTGTAAGAAATACCATTGATCTGTGCAGAATCTGTAATAAAGTCATTATAACAATAAAAAATAGGCGCCTATTTATACTGCCAGATAATTTGACACGTAACTTGAAGAAACATTGTGACACATGGCGGATGTTTATCATCACGTAGAATGTTCCAGTTTCAAAGAGCATCCCATGTGATGCGACTTCAAAGTGGGAGGAAAGCTGCACATCCTTGAAGCCCCCTCCTGGGCTCTGTTGTTGGAAGGGGGTGGAGAACAAGGAGAAACTGTATGGATGGCTGCGCACACTGCCGGGGGGGCTGTGTTTAGCCCCCTCTAGTTCTGCCAAAGTGGAGGTGGTGCATAGAGCATGTCTGCAAAACAGCAGATGAGGTTGGCTTGGTCCCCATGGAAACCAGATCTCCCATTGAGAAGTAAACACATTTGGTACTTTGTAATCAGAACACATCAAAATGGAAAAACAATCCGTTTTTATTGTACTTGTATTGTCAAGAGAATAGATACTTTAAGTCAGATTCACTTGAGCATACTTTCAATTCTAACACAGACTTTGTCCAGTTATGCCTCACTTTATCCCTGACGCAAGAGATTAAAAAGTTCCTCACTTAGCATTGTGCTTTAGCTCTCTACAGAAATCTGGAAAAGTATTCATATCCTATCATTTTATTGGGAATGAAATATGGTAAAATGACCAACACAGGCAAAATATGCATCTCAGTATGTAACTGTTCACTCCAGATCTCCACCTCTAGGCAAAGGAAGCTCAGGCTCTCAAGACTTTTACAATGAAAATAATACTAAAGGAAACTAAATAAATGGTGTCCTGGTCATAGTCTATGTGATATCGTTTCGGTGAACCTTTAAAATGTGTGCATTACCTTTCCAAGTATACTGGAAAAGATGGTCTTTAATCCTATATACTGATTTAGCAGTCTTCGAGAACTGTTTGGGAAAATATCAATCCCATCCCTTGAAATTTCCCCTCTGAGCATTGCATTTTCAAGTTACAAGGGAAATAATCCTGTACCTATGCTCATTCAAGTCAGAGGATTTGATTGGTGGAAAAATGAGATCTATAGAAATAAATATCCAGTATCTGGAAAATTCCATCCAATGTCTTGCCACAACAGGAATTTCATCACTTCTTACACATAGAAGTTATCTGATCCCACCTATACACTCTAATTTTGGGGAAACTAAAACTTTGTGTCAATGATTATGCATCTTTGAAGCTAAAGCACTGAGATACGAACTGAAAGCTTAGTTCATTAACTAAACATGCGGGTCTAAGTGACATTAAACATCTAGATATTCTAAATAATGGGGTATTTGGCAGAGTCCAGACAAAGAATTGAGATGGTTGTCCCCCTCCCATTTCAGTATACATCTTTTAGCATTGTCTAGGTAAAAGCAAAGTAATAATAAGACAACTCCCATAAATATGAATCCACCCTTTCTAATATATTTACATGTGAAAGCTATAAGATTACTATGTTTAAAACTTAGCAGGTTTTTCTAATTCATCCCAGCACACTCACCAATCTTATGTAAGATTGTTCTTTTTACATCATTTATAGAAATTGGCATCCACAGGTTTCTAATATCTCATATACACTAAGAATTCTTGCCGCTGTCTATTTATTAGGTTTGGGTACATTTTTAAAGGAATATATTCCAATAAGCTGTGCTGTTGTCATGGCTGATGTTGGTATTGCAGAAAATTTTCGAATATTTTTGTAGAAAAGTCAATAGCATTTTGTACCATGTTCCAATATAACAAAGTTTAAAATTTATTGCAAATATCTTAGCAAACTTTAACGAAAAGGAAAAACAAGACTGAAAAAGTAACCCTCTCACAGATAAGTACTTTTCATGTGTACATGATGTTCCGGAACAGCGTGTTTCAAATGTGGTCCATCGAAGCCAAGACAAGGACCAGCCTCAGCTGCAGGGGTTGACCTTGCTTGTTACCAGGATTGAAGGGGCAGGATAGGACGGATTTCTTCCAGCCTATTTGCCAAGTTCTTTACAATCACAGCTCCAGTACCTCACCACCTGGCAGGCTTCAGTCAATCACAGATTCCAGTGCCCTCCTCTAACTCTATCTTCCTCCTTGTCTTAGTCTGGTCTGTCTTCTGTAACACACTACCATAGATTATGTGGCTTATAAACAACAGAAATGTATTTCTCACAGTTCTGGAGGCTGCGAAGTCGAAGATCAAGGTGCCAGCAGATTTGGTGTCTGGTGAGGGCTCACCTCCTGATTCAAAGAGGGCCATCTTCTTGCTCTGTCCTCACATGGGGAAGGTGTGAGTGAGCTCTCTGAGGTCTCTTTTATAAGTGCACTAATCCCATTCATGAGGGCTCTGTCGTCATGACCTAATTTCCTCCCAAAAGCCCCACCTCCAACTATCACACTGGAGGTTAGGTTTCAACACATGAATTTTGTGGGGCATAAACATTCAGTTCGTGGCACTCCCTTACATTACTTCCTTTTGCATGTTCTATACATTTCAGAAAACCCTTCTCTCATTGGAAAAGGGCATAATAAAACTGAAACGTGAATGCTATTATCATAGAACCCCAGTGTAATAAGTCATCTAATTCACTGACCTTTCCAAATGAAGACAGTCACCCTACAATGGGATCAAGTAACAGTTTCCTAAACAACTAAAGCACTTCTTATGATGAGGAATTTGTTCCTTCCTCGGAAGTCCATTTTATCTTTAGACAGGGTTGATTTTTAGAAAAGTCTTTCTTCTAACTTCAACCCATTGGTTCAAGTTTTGCTCTCTGAGGAAACATGAAATAAATAAGCCTGTTTCTTCTCTTATTCCTCCTTTACATATTAGAACATCAAATAGCACCTCACTTTTAACCTATGATACATTGATTATTATATGGCTGTTTTCTACATATGGCAAAGAAAGCAATTTCCAAATTGAGGTCAGAACTGACAAAGATTCCTCAACTGGACAAAAATTTGGCTGTTGTGAGTCTTAGAATCAAATTCAGTCGCACATATTCCCTAATTTAAACAGTTTAGGGATGTGCTGTTGAACCATTTCACTGTCACTATCTATCATTTATTGTATCGGTCAGTTCCAGTGAGGAGAGAGAAGGCTCACCAGTTATTCTAATGGAGATAACATAATATAAGGAATCGTTAACAGGCACAAAGCTGCTAAAGGAATAAAGGGAAACATGGAACACTAGGTCTCCATGGAGGTAGCAATTGCAGGGAGAAGTCAGCACCTGCAGGGCTGGGGTGGCATTACTGAAACTGAGAAGCTGTGATGAGGGGCCTCTGGGCTGGCACTGGTTCTTAGCTCAGGACAGGGAACTTGAGGGGCTAAAAGTCAGACCTCTGAGGAGGGGGCCGCTAGTTCACAGGTTTTGGTGTTTCTGAAGAGCTTCAGAAGAGGCGGATCCTATAAGTACTCAAAAAACTACAAACTGGATTCAGCTGCCGCTATTGGAGCAAACCATCATAGTAGGGTGAAGCAGTGAAGCTGGGCAGACGCTGACAGCAACAGAAGGGCAATGGGAGCGAAGAGAAACAGCAAGTCCCTTTTCCTTTTTCCAGCCTTTCAGCTTCCCTTCAGCATCCCACTCACAGGCTCTAACAGGGAGCCAGCTGCCAACCCAGAAACGTGGTTTGCAGAGTCCCCGCCCCAGCGCTACGAAGAAGCATACGGAGGGTGGGTGTTGAAACTGAGAGACAATAGCTTAATAACTGGCACACTTTCTTTATTGTGTTTTAAATTATTTTTGTGGATAACTGTCTCTGTGGCCTAAAAATTCCTCCTTGCAAGCAGGAAGTATATGTATCCATCCCATTATCTGGCATAGTATTTGATGTATAGTTGCTGTTGAGTAAATGCGTGGTTAAGGTATAATGGCCTTATATTTATCCACATTCAATATTGTTCTTTTAAATACATCAATTGTTCTATTTGCAGAATTTTAGTTTTTACCTCCAAAATAATGCTGGGTCTATTGATTATCATTCCCATCTTTGGGATCATTTACAGATTTTATATGCATTACCCGTTATAATTGATGTGAGATACGTTGTGGAACAGTCCTTCTCTAACTTTAGAGACACACAGATCACCGGAGAGCTAGTTAAGCACAGGTTCCTGGGCCACGTCCCAGAGACTCTGATTCAGCAGCCTTGAGTACGACTTGAGAACCTGGGTTTCTAACAAGCTGAGAGGTATGACGAGGCAGCCCATCCGTGGGCCACACTTTTCGTTACACTGCTTTAATAAAAGGCCAGAATGTGGCAGTCTTTTAAAACTGCTTTACACTTTCATTCAATAAAAGATTTACTGGACACGTAGTATGTATGAATCACCCTGTTGGGAATTGCAAGAAATCCAGCAGTGATTAAGATATGTTCTCTCATCTTAAGGAGTTTATAGTTTAATAACGTTGTATAACATTTTGAAGCATTAAATAAGGACTAAAACAGTGCAAATAAAGTTCTTTGGGCCAAAGAGAAGAAGAAATAATCAGAAATAGTGATGTTTATCTAAAATACTGCAGTCGACTTTGGGAAGTTGATTATCAATCATGTTTTACTGGTTTTTATGTGTTCTTAATGGATGGATAATGTGATGAGAATATCCCACTACCGATCAGCATTATCTGACTTCAAATATTTCTTTCAAACTCTATCTCCATCACTGATGCTATTTTGGAGCCTACCCTTCACGCAGATCTCCTCTATTATATTCTCTATGAGAGAGATTTTAAAAAGAATCAAAATGGTGCAAGAAAAGTTGGAATAAGCATCTGAAAGGGGAGGGAAAGAGAAAAGTGAAGGTGCTAGGGATTTCTCTCTTTCTCCATCAGTCCAAAATGCCAGAATGCTATCTTCAGAGCACTAGACATTTCCTGCAACCTGCATCAATAGATCACGGTCTCACGGCTTTGGACTGTGTTAAACGTAGCCGGGTCTTTGCTCAGAAAAAGGGTCGAGTGAAATGACGAGGATCAAGCAGGCCAAACCAATTCCCTCTGCAGTCAGGTACTGGGGGGAGACATCAGCTCAAATCCAATACCATAGGCTCAGAGCTTTGGGACCTCTTTCCCTGGATTCAAGTTTTGGATCCCTTAATTTTCAGTTGAGCCCTGGGTAAGTGAATTAAATGCTCTGTGCCTCAATTTCCTCATCTGTAAAAGGCAGATTAATTTGTATCTTTTGCATAGGATTGTTTTGAGGATTCAATGGATTAATTCAAGTAAAGCACTAAAAAATATCTGGCAGATAGTTGGCACTCAACACATCCTGGTTGTTATTATATTATTACCCTGCAGATGGACCAACAACATCATCTTCTTATACAGAGTAGAGTTGGTTTCTACCAAAAGGATGTTATTTTAAGACCAACAATTTTTTGGAATGTATTAGTTGTATATTTTTGGAAATGCATGAAAAATTATAATTTAAAAATATTATGATGTATTATTGAAACATTATGTTTATCCCCTGTGTTTTTCTTTCTCTTATGGAGAAAGGAGAAAGAAATGCCTGTAAAAATCCTTTAAATAGAAAGATATTTAGATAAATTATGTGATAGGTTGTGAAAGTTTACAACAATTTAAGACAAAGAACATAAATAATATAGTATGAGCACTGGTTTTACTTCAGTTTGAAATAATACATAATGTGCTAACAATTTGTACACTATAGAACAAATATTCAAATTCTCGTTTTATGCTCATATTGCATCCTTAGTCCTTATTATTTGTTAAAATATTTCTAAGAGCATTGAACAAGGCCAATATAATAACATAAAATCCTTCCACCTGACAATTAATTGTGGTGAAACATGGTGAAAACAGTGCCTAGTACTCAGCAACACTAGATATGGTAATTCTAAGGTAAGCTGACAAATTATAATTATCAGGATTCAGTCCAGATCCTATGTAGCGGTTTAGACTCAATGTCCTTCTTTAAAAATGCACATTTGGTGACTCTGTTGGCAAAGCCATTTCCTTGACTTCTTCACCCAAAAAAAATTCCCTCCCAGATTACAGTGTCTCGGGACATCCTGTCACTATAGACTGATGTACCCCTTTCCCACCACACGACTGTCAAGGAAGCTTAAAACGTGGAAGTGTGTGTGTCTGCACGTGCATATATACTTATTTCCCCGTGCTGACATCCTGCTTCCTCCGGATAGCCAGAGACTTTTACACACGAGGATGTTCTCTGTTCTTTTCATTCTCTTGGTATCTACTTGCAAACTGTAGGAGTTGATGTTCAGATCTTGTGGCAGGAGGCAGATCCTGGGTGAGCTGTGATCCATCCAAGTAAGTGGTTCTCAGCCTTGACTGAACATTGGAACCTCCTGGGGATTGTAGGAGTTCAGATTGTTCTGTAAAATCTTCCCAGGTGATCATAAAGTGCAGCCAAGTTTGCAGACCATTATCTTAAAACGAACAATTAGATATTTTGTCTTATCACTACCTTCTTGCTATTCTCCCAGCCAATCCTTTTTACCTGGATCCTGCCAACCTCTGATGAAGACACATATTAGGTTCATTACTGGTGACAAAAAGATTTTCCCCTTTATAACAAAGAATGTATTTGGGAGATGTGTACTTAATTCAAAGGAATTAATAATCATTTGTGCCAGCTTATATATAAGGCACCGTGCTAGCTGCCACTGGAAATACAAAGATGAATTCAATATGGCATTTGCAATCAAGGAACTTGAAATTTGTGGAAAGAGATAAACACATATACAAAGATCTCCCATATCAGAAAAGATTAATGCAGTTTTCTCAACACTGGCTGCACTTTTGAATCACGTGGAGAGTTTTTTAAAAATACTGATGGCCAGCCACCAGAAATACTGATATTAAATCTGGACTGCATCGGAATTCTTTAAGTGTTCCTCAGGTGAGTGATTCTCCAGGCTTCACAGCAGTGAAACAAAGTGCTATGACAATGGGGAAAGGAAAGCTTGGAAGGAGAGGCAGCATTTAATACAAATGCAACCTGCTCATCATGAACTTAGTACCTGGTTGAATCTTTACATGAATTAACTCATCTAATCATCACGATGACCCTTGAAATGGGTGCCATGATGAGCCGTTTTCTTGCAGCTGAGTTACAAAACGTTGAAGTAACTTACCTAAGACCCAGGAGGTCGGGGAGCCCAAACCAGAACCCAGGGAGTCTGACTTGCAGGCTTGTTCTCTCAAGTACTGTGCTATTCTTCCTAAAGAATGGGAATTCAGGAAGTCTGAGGGAAAATACACTGCAGGAAAAAAGTATGAAGGAATGTTTACAGGCAAGGGCTCTGGGCCAGTCTTGTGACTGTTTGAATACTTGTTGATCACTAAACAGCCACGTTTCTCTGTGACTTGGTTCCTCTCAGCTACAACTGGAATAATAAGTGCACTTGTTTCACAGAGTTGTTGTGAAGATGAAATGAGTTACTAGATTAATAGTAGCAATCATAATTCTTGTTTTGAGGAAAAGAGAAACTGCTAGGGAAGCTGAAATGCCTGGTTGTGGAATAGTGAGGAATCCAGCGCGCTGGATTATGAGAAGCAGGGTGGCCTATTGTTGGTAGGACCACAATTCTGGGTTTACGCCTAATGTTCCATTGTGATCACTGATGACAGTGCCTGCTTTACTCTTCAGTGTGTCCCGGTTAGAACAATAAAGAGAAAATCTACCACAGCTATAATATATCAGGCTGCAACATCCTGAGTGAGGGGTTTAGAGGGAGAGCTGCTGAGACGGACTTTGAGTTGGGAAATGCCATAATCAGAAAAAAAAGTCTGCGCTTTATAAAGTTAACTCAGGCAGCAGCGTGTCGGACTGACTGCAAAACTGTAGAATTTGAAAATTTCCAAATGCAAAGCAGTGTAGGCACGTGCTAGGAAAGATATAGTGGGCATTTGAGGACAGAAATCAGGAGGAGAATGGTTGAGAATGCAACGTATTCTAGCGAGACTGAATCTTTAATCTTTGAAGTCAGGGATCAAGCCAGGAATTGTTTCATTATTAAGGCCATGTGTGGCCTGAAACGCTCAAAAAGACCAGGCCTCAATAAATTTGGCCAAATTGCCGGTGGTGTGTGGGTTTGGATTTTTCTCACTGCAGGAAATAACAGCAATTCAGGCCAGACTAGAACACACAGTGTCATCTCTCAGTCTTTGTGGCCCACGGCCTGGGAAGGGGGACTAGGTGAGCAGGCTCAACCGTGTGATAATAGAGAGATGGAGAAGGGAGACAAGAGAGGGTTGGTCGCCGTCAGATCTTATAGAAGTTAACTGCCTTCATTTGAAGGAGCAGTGGAGGGCAGCTCCAAGGAGATGCAGCAAGTCGGCCTCGTGTTCTTTACTCAGCGATTTTCACGTGGATAAGATTTCTCAGTCCAAGACCCTTTAAAAGAACATATCACCTCTCACATAACATTCCAGAAACATGGCAAACAACAAGTGTGACTGTGAAGTGAACCTATAACTGGAAACTGAAGCCAGAATTTCTGCATTCCTTGCAAGTACCCATAGTTCCTTTAATTATACTTAGGGCTTGTAAACAGGAAAGTGTTTCACAGATGTAGAGAATCCAAGAAGTAAGCCAAAAAAATGAAATAAATATATAGTCTAGCAAAACCAAACTGGATTAAATCAACCTGATTTACTAAGGGAGAGGAATATTTTGGAGAAATAGTAGCAACAGTAGAATCATATGCAAAATGCTACTTATTTGGGAAAGCTTTGTGACTGAGTGAGAGATTGTCAATTTTGATAAATATAACAAAGATGTAGGAAGTAAAATAAGGGAAAAGATTTATATTTAGAAATTACAATTTTAAGGAAAAAATCTATCTCCTTGTCATCACATTTCCCGACCTTCCTTGGAGAGAGATTCTAGAGTCCATTATTTCTGTGGAGATTGCTGAAAATATTTTTACAACTCTCTCCAATATATTTCTACTATTAAATATCTCCATCTTATTTTACTAATTCATGTTTGTCTAAATTCTGAGGTTTTACAGGCTTTTTGGTATTGCAATTCTCTTATCCAGCTCTCCATCTATGGAACATTAGGAAGTCTCTGAGGCCAGTCTGAATCTCATAATTTGGTAGTGAATCAGACCAACGATTTAAGAGGTGGTTTTCAGAGAAAGTCCAATTGTGTTTAAAAACATCTGCAAAGTACGTTTTTCCCCTCAGCATCTAGAAGGCACACATGAAGTTGATTGAGGCCATCAGATGTGAAGTGTTTCAATCGAAGTTATCATCCACCAGAAGTAAGAATTTGCTCCATTTATTAGCAGCCGACATGTGGTCGATCACTTGATGCGTTAGCACACTAACGCAGCGCAGCAAGCCGATTATCTAATTTGCTTTCCCGGGGCTCCTCTCCCTTCTCGCGGGTCGTCCCCCTGGCAGGAAGTTGCTTTGGTGACATCTGTTTCTTGTAGAGCTATCAAGAACGATAAGCAGCTTCTTGTATTGCTTGAGTCATGGGGTTTTTCCCCTTTTCCCCAATAGCTAATATGCTCCTTTTCTGCCATATGGAAAACATAAATACCAGAACCTAAAATATCGGAGTAAAAGAGAAATGAGAACGAAACTCATTGAGCGCTGACCGTGAAGGAAATCCTTACGCGAATGCTCAGGCATCGGACATTTTGTGTTACTGTTATTAAATTAGCGACATCAAAAATGTGTCAGCTAGCAAAAATTTTCTTCCTGTCACTCTGTTGAAAAATGTAAATGGGCACAAACTGTTAAAACCTTACCTCATTTCCAGTTATTTATTGCTACCAAAAAACCATCCAAAACTTGGTGGTTTGAAATTATATTTTATTGTGAATCTGATGAATGTGTGGCTAGACTGAGCTCAGCAGGCGCTCCCAGCTCGAGTCTCTGACACCCTCGTAGGGAGATAGCTGCTGGCCGTGCAGCCATAAAGCCGCGATGGACTAGACCAGGGCGGCTCCTTCGGAGGCTGCAATTGACGGAGGCTGTGGCCGTGGCTGAGCTAGGACCCTAAACTTTAACGCTTAGACCCACCTCTCCACGCGCCTGGGGGCCTGGTAGCTTGGTGTCAGGATGGAGTCTCTGAAGAGCGAGTGTCGCCCGAGATCCTGGCAATAAGACGCAAAGTTTCTTAGGACCCAGATTCAGAAGTCATGGGCATCCCTTCTGTCACCTTCTGTTCAAACGTCACAGTGCCGACTCAAGTTCAAGAGGAAGCGACCACACAGGGCCTGAGTACCAGGGAGCGTGTCTCATTGAAGGGGTAATTTTTGAAGATAAATTATCAGACCTCAAATTAACACTTTATATAGAAAGCCATGTGAAAAATATTTGAATTTACAGAATTTACAAATTGAAGAATTTCCAGATTTGAATTTATAGATAGAGAACATCTAATTTCACTCAGTGTCTCCAAGATTAGGCTACATAATATTGAACTACATTGAGTTTCGTCTTCATGACCATATGTTAACAAAAATATGTTTTGTAAATCAGGTTTCACATACTCCCATTACAATATTTGTATTTTTGGCAAAATTTTTCCTTTTTATTTAGTACTGATCATTTCAAATAATGATGGTTAACATTTATTAAGCATTAAGAATGTTCCAGAAATTGTCCATCCCATAACAAACCTATGAGCAGCACTATCATTATCCCACTTTACAGATACTTCAGTAGAGAGAGGCTTGGAGATTAAGAATTTGCTCAGAGCCACACAGCTAGTGAGCGGCAGAGCTGCCACGTGGTCCCAGGGAACACGGATCCAGAGCACAGTCTTAAACATGAGAGCCGCCGCAAGGTGCTGCCCTTAGACACCGTGTCTCAGTCACTAGTAGCGTGGTGGTGTTGGCTGCAGTGGGATCCGGGGCAGGTTATAAGTAGCGTCGATTCCCTTTCACCAACCACCACCAGGACCACACCTGTAGCTGAACCAGCTGGCCCTGTTATGCCTCACAGCATGGAAGAACACACGACATGGAAACATGGGGCTCTCTGTAAGAGGGTTTTACAAATCGTCTGTCTAGTATGTGGGCTTTGTTTGGGTGACTTCGAGAGGTTCCTGAGGAAGCAGGAGTTTTCTCTAGGTTAGATGCTGTCGGAAGGCAGAGGCAAATCCGTGACTGGGTATCGCAGAGACTCCTAGCTATAAAAAGGGCAGACTAGAATGAGAACAAAGCTGTAATTAGTGAAGAAGCAGCAGTTTTAGAACAAGATTATAAAATGGTCCTGTTTTTGTCTCACTTTCTCACAGTCTCAGGGGGACCTTGGCTGATGTTGGTGTTCTATGAGACTGTTTATGTCCAAAAGGAGAACAACACAGTCTAGCTGTGAGGGCCAGGCCTGCTTCTATGAACACTGAGGTCTTGCTATGAGTGTCAGTTTCTGAATGTTAGGGATTGCTTTTATTATTTCTTACTAGGGTGATTTTTTTTTTTTTTTTTTTTGGTGAGGAAGATTGGCCCTGAGCTACATCTGTTGCCAATCCTCCTCTTTTCACTTGAGGAAGATTGTTGCTGAGCTAACATCTGTGCCAATCTACCTCCATTCTGTACGTGGGACAACTGCCACAGCATAGCTTGATGAGCAGTGTGTAGGTCCACACCCGTGATCCAAACTAGCAAACCCCACGCCACAGAAGTGGAGTGCACAAACTTAAACACTATCCCACCAGGCTGGCCCCAGTAGGGGACTTTTTTGAATGAATATAATACGTCTTATTTATTTTAGCACATCATTGTTTTCATTTAATACTTAAGGTGCTGAATCAAATATTTAACCAAAGACAGCATATTTGCCACATGTAATTTTTGAGTTGTTATTAATAAAAATATTTTTAGTTAAAAATCATTTTATTTTTAGCTATTAATATGCAATATGCATTATATTTTTAAATATGTTATAATTATATTCTGGAAGACAACATTTCTCCAAAAGAATGAATCTGTGGTTTTCTAATGGAACTAAAGGGCAAAAGTTTGCTGTCTTGACAGGCTGATTTTATATTAATTAGGCATATGTTTTAATATTTGTGTTAAGCTGCTACTTTTACATTAATTGCTTTTAGCTTCATTTTCTGTAACACTTATATTGATAGAAAAAAAACAGAGAGTTTGAACCCAGATGTACTGAGAGATCAACATGAAATGTAAGATCCACAGGAAGTCTAGGCCGTGTTAATTGTCAGTAAAATACTGCAAGCAAATAAAGACTTGTTTTTCCCCACTTGGCCATCTTGACTGACTGACTTAAATGTCATTAAGCTCCAAGGCAGGGTTCAGAAAATTAGATTCAGCAGTTGCTAGAATTCAGCATTCAGGCTAAAGAGCACTAGAAGGAAAAGAAAGAGAGAAAGGGAGAGAGGGAGGGAGGGAGGGAGGGAGGGAGAGAGAAAGAAGGAAGGAAAGAAGGAAGATTAGTGGCCCCTAAAATCCTGCTCACAGTTCTGTCATTATTTTTGTTTGCCTCCTCCACCAGACTGTGGACCCTCAAGAGATGAATATCTCTTTACTTCAGGACTAATGCAATGTCTGCCATCTAATGAGTGCTCAAAAAGTGCCTTTCAAATGAATGAATGAATGGATATTAATTTTTATTCCCAGTTCATAAATAAATTGGCTTAAAAAGAATTTTTTTTCTCATAATTAACAAAGTTGTTATACTATGGTTAGTGAAATTGCAACCTAGTTCCGGGAAAGCTACAACAAACAATGTTTCCTTTCAAAATAGTGACTCTGTAACCTATATATGATCTTATTCAACCTTAATGTGAAGTTGCATCTTTTTCTGTGTATGTACCCAGAAGACAAGATGTTTTTTAAAGACTGTTTTATTGTTTTGTTTTTTTAATTTGTTTTAGAAAATACAAAACAGGTGTGGATCATCTGTAGTCATTTAAAGAAACTTACAAATGAATTTTTGAGTATGTATTTTAGAAAACACATGCAAAGTTAGCTTAATTTCCATTGCAAATAAAACATTGATATTTATAGATACCACATTAAGTCTTTTAAATTAATATCATAACTTCAAAAAAATGAATTCCAATGTCTAGAGTGCTAAGAGAAGAACAAATAAAGCAAACTTATAAACCCACAGATATTTACAGCCAGATAGAGCTCTTTAAATAGTGTTGCTATACGCTGTTATTCAGGGAAAATTCATGTTTCTTTAGAAATCAGAACTTACAAATGAATATTTTGTTCCATAAATTAGCAGGTGACGATTATGGAATTTATTTTGTTTTGTTGATTCTTCCCATTGTTAAACTTAACTGGGAAAACAACAATAAATAATGCCAACAATTTAAGTTGCCCCAATCAATACTACTTCTATAATTTGTAATCCTAACCAAACTAACTGTTGCCTCTCTTACTTACAACCCCCTTAGAGATTATGTGTAAATAAAAGTTTGTTGGAGGGACCGGCCCTATGGCCGAGTGGTTAAGTTCACACACTCTGCTGCAGCAGCCCAGGCTTTCTCTGGTTCGGATCCTGGGTGTGGACACGGCACCGCTCATCAGGCCACGTTGAGGCGGCGTCCCACATGCTACAACTAGAGGCACTCACAACTAGAATATACAACTATATATACTGGGGGGACTTGGGGGCGATAAAGCATAAAAAAAAAAAGATTGACAACAGTTGTTAGCTCAGGTGCCAATCTTTAAAAGAAAAAAAAAGAAAAAAAGTTTGTTGGATTCCCTAAATATCTTGAGAGAAATGTAAGGAGAAGGTAATCCAAGAAAGAGTCATTTTTCCTTATTAAAGGAGAAACTTAGAAATATTTTATTCATGTTTCCTGGTAAATGTGTTGTAATTGTTTCCATCATGACTTAGCTAATTAATTAAACAAACCAAATTTATCCAACTCAATGAAATACAATAGCTTAATTCCTAACTCAGGCTAGAGGACAGAGGAAGAAGCTCAGCAATTTTTTAAGTCATTTAAAATTCTATCTTCATGAACCATATTTCAGATCAAGTGAAAAGAGACGAATTCCTAAAATGGAGGTTACAAACATGGGTTCTTGACTTTATCCATAGAGCTCTTTTGAGTTCCAGTTAGAAATACAGGTACTGTAATAAATGCATTTTTTTCTACTCTAAATACATGTGAGACACATGGCAAGTCATTTGGAAATATATGACATTATAAAAATGAAATATTTCACTGCTAATAGAGATCTTATAAAATGGCTACAAAGTGACAGTTGGAGATAATTTTCCTTATATTAAAGACCATCATTTTATCAAAAATTCCCATTGCTAAGCACATGAATATTTGAATATTTTTATCCTCTTTGTAAGAAATACTCTATAACAATACAGCAGGTGACAGTTCATAGCCCAGACCCTCAGAATAACTTACCAAATACTCAGTAAATCAGCATTTGTGCTCTCGGTTATGTTGCTGGTGATTATTTCAAAGATTAGAATCACTGTAACTGATCTCTAGGCCTGGAATATTAATAGCTCAGCTTTATTAAGTAGTTTCTATATGCCAGATAGATGAATTATGATACCAGCTTGGAGTCGGAGAAGCTAAGTAACTTGCACAAGGTCACAAATCTACCAAGTGACAGAGTTAGGATTTGCATCCAGGCAGACGGCTTTGGACCCGCACGCTGAGGTTCTACACCGTGCTGGCTCCCTACAGAGCGGCTGGTAGTTCTGCACTTATAGATGAGGAAACTGAAGTCCACAGAGTTAAAATAACTTGAACAAAGCCACACAGCAATCTCCGTTGATGCCAGAACAAAGCCCAGATAGTTTACTCCCTGTCCCCAAACTTTTCCACTATTGCAGACTGCTCCCAACTTCCCTAGAAGCCTCAATTCTCTCCGTATCATTGAGTTCCACTTTTCTTGTCCTACTCACCTCCTTCCAAGACTTGTGCCTTTTTCCAGAGACCAAACTCTTTGGTCGGTTTCATCCGGGGGCAACCTCATACAACATTCTAGGTCCATCTGGCTTTAGTTTAGGCCATTTGGCCAAAGTGGAAAGACCCTGTACCAGGCCAACTAGATGAGAGTTTAATTTTTAGACTGACAAAAGGATCTGACAAGAGAAAGATAAATAACAAGGAGAGTGAGAAATCCTCAAAACATGAAACACAAGAGAAGAGTGGGGGAAATAAATCTGCAAAAGAGAGAATCCTTGAAAAAAGAGGGATTTTCTGGTTCTGAATCTTTGGAGGGTGATGAGCTGGCTGTCTCCTAGTTGCCCCTCCAGAGCCATTCTCCACTCTTATCACGACAGGTCTTGGGACGCTGGGCGATATGGATTGTACCAACAGGTCCTCTTTCCTCCAGCAATGGAAGTCACAGCAGGACCTTGGAGGGAAGAAGGAATGTGAGGTCAGGGATTCATTACCCTAGTTCCATTCTTGCTGGGTCATTGTGGCCCGGCCATGAAATTCTTCCAGAGACTTCCTCCACTCAGGCTGCCCTCTCCTTATACTATCTTGCCTCAGTGCCAGGAACCACCTACTCCTTTTGCCCTTCAGACCTAGCAGTGACGACAGGTCTGTTACAGTGGTAGCCCCAGAGTAATGCACACTCTGGGTGGTTTCCCCAAGTCCATGACTGATGCAAGAGGTCTGGAAGATGGAGGAGAATTAATCAATAAAATCTCATTGGCAGTAAGTAGAAAATATGAGAACCAAATATTAAGAAGGATTTTCTGAATAGTATCAATGCAGTATGCAGCCTAAGGAAACAGTAATCTTCATCATTTGAAGGTAAAAATCAGGCAGTTAAGACTCTTCAGTACAGTGAATATCTCTGAAAGGAGGCCCCAAACACAGAAGAAATCAAGTCAAAAATAAATTTGTGATTGTTGAAAGTGTACTGTACTCAGTGCCTTAGAGAGCATTACCATTTAATAGCCACTCATTTAATAAAGGTTTTCCTCTAGTTTAGATCCAGTCTTTGAATATTATTTTTTCAAAAAGAGAAAGGCCAAATGTAAAAGAAAAATAAGAACATATAAAATTTAGTGTATTTATTATATACTAGGAATTTTGCTAAGTATTTTTTTTAACATCAGGTTTATTGCGGTCTAATTTATATGGAGTTCTAGTCACCCGTTTGGGCATAAAGTTCTGAGTTTTGACAAAAGTATATAGTCATGCTGTCACCACGAAAAGTAAGGCATAGAATATTTCCATCACACCAAAAAATTCCTTCCTGCCCATTTGTAATCAGTTCCCTCCCCCAAACCCTAGCCCTGGACCCTGGTAACCGCTGATCTGATTTCTGTCTATGTAGGTTTGTACACTCCCAGAATTTTATATGAATGGAATTGCAACACACGTAGCCTTTTGTGTCTGAATTCTTTGCTTTGGCATAATGATTTTGAGAGTCTTCCATATTATTGCGTGTGTTAATAGTTCCTTTTATTGCTGAGAAATATTCTATTAAACCACAATTTCTCCATCCATTTACGCATTGATTCACTTCTGGGTTTTTTCCAGTTTTTAGTGATTATGAATAAAGGACTTATTCAGGTAAGGTCTTTGTGGTAACATATGTTTTTATTTCTTTGGGGACATGCATAGTAATGGGATCATTTGAGTCTTATGGTAAGTGTATGTTAGGAAATTACCAAACTATTTTCCTTGTGCTAAGTGGTTAAAAGTATTATCTCATTTATTCCTTAGAATCCTAAATCCTTGTTATCTCATTTAAATCTTAGGAAAGCAGAATTACAGCTTCCTTCCATTTTACAGACCAGAAAACTGAGGCTCAGAGAGATGAAGTGACTGTATGTCCAGTAAATTGTAAGGTCAGAATTTGAATCCAGACACTCAAGCTCATGCTTAAAAAACATGACTATGATGAGAAGCTTGTTATTAAACAAATACTATATTGTGCATCTATTAGGCACCAGTCACTGATTTAGGCCCTGGCAATTTAAGAGTTAAACGAAAACTGACAAAATCTCTGCCCTCAAGGACACTGCACGGAATCTTCAGACCCAGTGTAGAGTTAGGTGCCAAATTACTGGACTAAAGGTACATGGTCTCAGAAATGCAGAGAAACTCGCAGGGTAAAGTCTGGCGTAGATGACGACAGTTCCTCGCCTGGAGGAGCAGTACTGAGCAGTCAGACTCCCTGGTTCTAAGTCCAGGCTCTGCTATTTGCCGGGGGCAAAATTTGTCAGGTTACATAACTATTCTAGGCCATAGTTTCTTCATTTATAAAACAGGGATCATCATTTTTATGTGGACTAAATGAGTTAACATGAGGCGGCATTCAGAACAGTCGTCTGGCACACAGTAAGAGCTCAATAAATGTTAGCTATTCACATTATGAGGGACATATTGTCAATTCCAGTCCAAATCCCAAGTTGGCCTCTTGCCTGAAATTCTTTTAAATTCAGTAAGATCTGTGTCTGTGACTGTGTTTATTTATTTTCTTCCTTGTTCCAGCAGAGTGTAAGGTGACAGCTGTCAATATTAGGGAACTGAAGCTTACCCGAAGATAACAAATGATGGTATTCGGGCTTTCCTTCAACTTCAGGAATTTAAGATTCAGCTTCATAGTGGTAGAATAATCCACAGACACTTCATACGTGATGGTATAGCCTGTAAAACATCGCATCTGTGTTTATCAGCCTCTCTGCCCATGTAGAGTACTGGTCCCCTACAATAGCTCCCCGTTCCTTTAGTTCGAGTCTACAAAGTAGGAAAGTAAGGCTTGGGTGGTTAGGACATGTCAATAGCAAGCTGAGTGTTAAAGACAGAGACGACTTAAATATTGACAAGGTGTTTGTCTTCTTTTACTTGCCAAACCAAACCAGCCTCACACACACACACATACGTATGCACATATGCATGTGTGTGTGTTTATATATGTAATGTGTGATGCAGGCTCGGCGAGCAGAGGAATTGAAAGATTTCTTGGACTCTCAAGGTCTGGTAGTAGCGCTCCTTTATTCAGGAAATAGCATGAGGACAGGACTCATGGGCAGTGAAGAGCTGCAAACATCGGTTGAGGGTAGGGCTAAATTTATAAGGCATAGGTATATGAGTTATCTCTTTACAAGACAAAGGAAAGATTATGTAAAAGAGTCATTAAAATGGTATCAGTGCGGGTGGGGTCTGGTTATTGGGTAGTCCTATAACTTTAGATAAGAATCAGATCAGATCAGGTCAAGATGTCCTATGCTTATGGGAGGATGATATAGATCAGTATGTAGGGCAGGATGCCTTGATCTTCTTTGCCTGGGACAGCCTTGATTCTCATCATAAAACCCCCCTTAACCCATTTGGCCCCAAAATCTTTTGGGGATATGGACGATGGTCCATCTTCTGTAACTACTTCTGGCTGTACAAGGTCATAGAGCTGTCCCTAAATGGGGCCATAGGGGTACAGGCAGGATGTTCAGTGGGCCAGAAGGTTGCACCCGTGGAGTCCAAGCCTGACAAGGTATACAGATCCTCTGGAGATGAGAGAATCATTTGATGAGAACTGGTCCAGGAGGCAAAACTTTGTTGACATGTGGAGGGCTAACAATGAAATAGACAACAAATTATAATAAGAAATACAAGCAATATGATTAACCCAATGAATAAAGCTTTGATAGTAGTCAAGAGACCTGGACCTGACGAGGAGTCCAACCAATCATTTAGGGATAGGGTAGGGTCAGACAAGGATTTAATTTGGTGACTCATATCAGATAGGAAATTTGTTTAGGGTTTCCATGTGCCAAATGACACTTTTGATTCCTAATTGGAGAAGGAAAATGAGGCAAAGTGGTCATACCAGTGGAAGACAGAACGGGTGCAGCATTGTTGCAGGTTGGGTAGGTTAGCAGGAGGAGATATAGCAAATGTAGTTCTACCTTGCATCCAGATGAAGCCTATGGTGCATCATCCAATCCATCCAGGTGGCAGCCAAGGCCACAAGTTGGAGCCACATAACCAGTGAGTGCTGCTAGGGGCTAACCAACATGTGCTGGGCTGTCTATCTCAGTTACTCAATCAGTATTTTTTAAGGTATGATACGAGAACACATATAATAGGGAATTTGTCCCATAGGTCGGGTGCTATTAGGCCACGTATCACAAGTGAGATTGGGTTGTTCAGAACATAGAGTGGCCTTTTGACTGAGTTGACCACTAGTGAGAGTGAACCAAATGTATTCATCCCAAATGTGACATAGTCTATCCTGTGTGTATTGACAGGCTGGGGACTTTACCTCAGGAACTCGTTATGATCCACCAGTGGCAAGGCAAATTTAGTTAGCATTTGAGCAGTGGAGTTGAAGAAAAAGGTCTGATTGTGACCAGGGAGCTCCCAGGTATCAGAGAGGGATGGCCACAAGAAGACAGTATGATTAGTAACAGATGAATCTTGTAGAAGAGAAGAGCTAGAATCTAATATCCATGAATGCGTACTATAGCTTCTACTGAAACATAATTTTTAGCTCTAAAATCACCCTCATTTTTATAAAAGATAGCCGAATTAAGATTAACTGGTTTGCAAAATAAGTGCAGTTCCAATAAAACTTGGTGCAATTATTTACATAAGTGCAGCAAGAATAGCAATTGATTATATATGCTGTTTTAAATTTGCCTTGCTGGAATTTTTTTATGAGGAATCTCAGATTGAACTTTAAAGGCCTCTTGAGGCCAGAAAAGCCAAGCCGAGGACTTGCCGTCAGATTTTGCCTGCAATACCTACAGATTTGGGTGGACTCCTCTCTTCTTGAGTTCCGCCGAAATATTTTGAGGTTCCTTACACCAACCAGAGAAGTGAGCTTCCTTACTTACCAGGTAAGATTGCTGGAATCTCTATAAACAAGGTACCAGGCCAATAATCAAGGGGCTTTATTCCAGAAAGTCAACCTTATTCCTCAAAGTTGGTATTGTCATATCTGAGCCTGTATGTTTCTCTCAAATATAACATTCCAGTCAAAGCCTTGGTAAGACAACCAATGTGTCCTGTTATAAGGAGAACAGATTCTTATTGAACTTACACAAATAACTATATTGCCATGAAATAACCATGTTCACTCACAAACAGTTTCCAAATTCTGGAGGGATCAGGTAGGGACAAAAAGATAAATGTTTCAGTTCTGCTCACAAAGGTATAATTTCAAGTTGCTATAAGTCATAGTTAGCATAAGAAAAAAGAGAGAAATATTTCCTTAAATCCGAGAAAACAAAATAGAACATCAAAAACCCAACAATATGTCAAACAAAAGTTATAAAAAATTATAATCATCTTCATCAGTTCATACAGTTCTATATAATCAGTTCTTGATCTTAATCTTCTGTTAGCAGATTTATGAGGTAATCAGTTTCTGTTAGAATTCTGTAATTTCTTACCCAGTTCAGTTTTACCATCTGAAAGTTTATCAGAAACCTGTAGTCTAGAATCCCGTGTCAGAATCCTTTCCGTGAACTTCTCTAAAGATGAAACATATTTGCAAAATCAAAAAGCATCAGAGTAAAACAGCAACTATCTGCAAATGGCAAAAGACTCAAAAGTGCAATTCACAAAGAAACTTGGCTACTTCTGTGACATACAACACTTCTAGATAACAACCTGAATTATGGCTGAAAATCAGGACAGATTAGAATTTTATAATGTTATATGATTTTAAAGCATTTATATCAATAGCATTCACCCACATAACGCCACATAAGAAAGTTTATCACTGCTTATCTGACAATGCTTCCCATGTAATTTAATAGACAAAATAAGCCTACTTAGTTTAGTATTTTCCTCCTTATAGGAAGAGAGAGAAAATTTCTTTGAGAAGTCTCAGGGGCCCTCTGAAAATCCTCAGAGAAATTCTCATCCTTTCGCCAAGTCAAAAGGAGGCCTTTATTCAGGACTTGAATTTTTTTTTGAAGGAGAAACTTGTCAGAAAAATCAATAGAGTTTAAAACATTTGTTCAAATAGGAAACAACACTCACTGTGAAACAATGCTAAGGTGTATACTCAAAATGACAACAGAAACAGTCAAGACCAGTTAAAACAGTCAAAAAATCCTAGGAGAGACCTCTTTCTTTCTGAATATAGGAAATTATTTTAACAAAACACAGATTTTCTGTCTTGTAGGTAGACTTAGAGCAGGCCAAAAGTTCAAGAAAATTATCCTTTGAGAGAAAACCAAATTTTAATTTCTGTACCAGCTTATTTTTAACATTAAAACTCATTTACTTAATTGGATTTACTTTAATCTTAGCCAACTTGACCAGGCATAAAACTCCTTTCAGAATTTCTCTTTCACAAACATTCTACAACTTTCTTTTTACATTCAGGATTTGTCCCGTGCTTTCTTTCTTCCCTTCTAGTACTTTAGGACAAATTTATCTTTCTTAACAAACAAAAATGCTTCCATTCTTTATACCCTCTTTACTGAAAACATTCATTTTTACTTTCCTTGAATACAGAGCTGTTTTCCTTTTTAATTTCCAGTAGCTTTAATTACATATATTAATTAGAATTTTTAACCCTTAACAGACCCTATAAAAACTGAAAAAAACTAAGCAATTATGAACCACCTTTTATATCAGCATTCTAAACACTTTTCATAATTTCTAGGAAACATGCTACTTCACAGTAGTAAAACAGAGGTATATTTACTAATCAACCCAAACCTCCTTTAGACTCTCTGCAATAAGAAGCCAAAAGTAGATAAACTTAGATACACTTAGCAATAATGTTTCAGTGTTCCATCCTATCCAAAAATGACCCAGATACTCAACAGATTTTTATCATTTAACTTAACTTGGAAAAACTCAAGATTGTTACCAAAAAGAATTTGAAAGCTGTTTTCTTCCCCAAGTATACAGACCATAAAACATAATTATTGTACCCACAAACTCTTACCCATTTTCATCTATCTAAATCATTTGTTTCCAACGATTATGTTCATATTACCCATGAAAACTTCATGAGATATCAGACAAAATTAGCCATCATTTAAAGCTATTATTTTGCTGACAAGTTTCTAACAGACAGCATGAGCTTATTTGACTAGTAAACGCAGGCTGCATGCCTGCATCATATCCAAATACAGACAACTCTGAGAACATGCCCATTTCAATCAAACCAACAATCTTAAACAAGCTTTCATTTAACAAAGGTTAATTCACATCATGTTAACTTGAAAGACACTGGGTTAATTTCTATTACATTTAGAATTTATGTAAGTGCTTACTTTAAGCCAATTAAACAGAGCTCTTGATTTTGGCCATACCATCCAGAGGCAAAATATCACACAAGTATAATACACATATACATACAAGTATAATACACATACACAGAATCTCCACAGCTATTGTTTTAAAATTACTGCCATGAATGAGGTACAGTAATATAAAGCTCACCAATTATGAATCAAAACTTTATTTTGAGCCATTTACTAATATTTGTGGAGAAGACACTCAAGATGCTAGATTTTTGCCAAGGGTGCTCTTATGGGTGTTTCTTCCTTTATCCCTTTTTTTATTCCTCTGTCTTAGGAATTAGTTATGGGCTGGGTAGTCCCCAGAGGATTTGTAAGCTCTTTGAGATGAGGGAAATGAGTGGAACCTGAACTGCCTCTAGAGCTGCTTTTCTAGCTTTACAAGGATTTTCCCAGGACACTTGCTCTTGACTTCTCAGAAATTGGCTTGTAATTCAAATGATATTATAGGTTGATCTACCTGTCCAACTACATCGTAAAGGCAAAGAGAAACCCCTTAAGTTTTCTCCCAAATGGAGTTGCTGGGGCATATAACCCACCCAATTGAAAGTGTTTCCCATTAGTTAAAATGTACCCAAGCAATGAGTCTCCAGGGATGCTTGGGGCATTCCCCATGGCAGAAAAGCTGGTGTCCAACAGACAGTGGGCTAGAGAAGGGTGCAGAGCTGACTGCGAGCATCAACATGGTTACAAGATGTAGCTGAGTCCCGCTCAGCCCGGGCACTTAGTCCCTGAGCCAGCACGAGGTGAGCCAGGGAAGCGGGAGGCAAGCCTGGAGCTGGCTGGGGCCTGGGGCTCCCAGTGCTAGGGTTGAGAGTTAGGTCCCCGCAAAAGGTTTGTTTTTGATTTTACAGAAGGTCCAGGCTCTGCTCAGGTCCAGCCTGAACTTAACCTCAACTTGATGACAACAGAGGGGGTGACGAACAAAACAAAGAAAGGAAGAGATCAGGCCTCATCCTCATGGCCTCTTCCAGAGGGTTATCAAGATAAGAATCATACAACAGTTCCCGTGCTGGGCACATGACCCCAGCAGGACAGTTCACAGAATAAATCACAGGTCTCCTATCCTCATAACTGACTCAGTAGGAGCCTAAAATACTCAAGGAGTCAACCATCAAGAGAGGGCACCCCACCTGGGGTTGCCAGGTGGATCAGGCCCGGAAACCAGAGTGGGGGCTCTCAGGGCTGGAGGCTTTGAGTCTTTAAAGGTTTATTTGTTTCTTGTTTGCAAAGCTCAAAATGAGCCCAAATTGGCAACTGTAACTTTAAGACAGATGAAAGGAAAGGGTCCATTACCTTGAAAATATGCCCCGAACCTAGGGCAGCATTCTACCTGCTGTTTTTCCTGTGGGGTTCCTGTAGCAAGGGGTGATGGGGGCGTCCCCCTGCATTGCATCCCTTGTCTATCTTCCCTAATTATGCTCGGCAGTAATACGTGCCTGGTGAATGGTCCCAGAGATAAAAGAATAAAGAAAAACAGTGAAGAATTTTCCGCCGGTCTGGGGGACATTCTACCCAATGGCGTCCTGGAGCCGTTCTCCCAAGAAGGGGTTTCCATACTCAACCAAAGGTTAGAGTTTGGTACTTTCCTTGAACCGGAGTCCTGATTGGGACTTTCCCGCAGTTTGGAGTTTGGTCAGGCGCCATAGGGAGGGACGCCAATCCAGCCTTAGGAAAAGAAACCTGCCACAGGAGTCTTGGAGATTGGCGACCGTCCTAATGACTTAAGTGGTAGACCTGCGCCCATGTGAAATTTATATATTAGAGATAGGATTAGTAAGGAATGGGTTAATTCATTCTTCATCACCCTCAGGCTTAAGGTACTGATTCTCTTCAGGCTGAACGCCATGGTTTGCCCCATAGAGTAGCCATGGGCAGAAAAGGTGGATTCATACAGCTGTCCGAGAAGGTTCCCAATGAATAAGTGAATTTAGATGTATCCTTGAAAAAGAGAAAGGCACAAGGAAGAAAAGGGCACTTACCAGAACTTCAGTTCACAAGCTGATGAAGCAAGATCCCCGTATGGGCCTCCAGAAGGAATGATGTGGCCTCAGCAAGCTGGGGAGTTGAAAGAAAGATTTCTTGGACTCTCAAGGTCTGATAGTAGTGCTCTTTTATTCAGAGAATAGCACAGGGACAGGACCCACGGGCAGTAAAGAGCTGCAAACATGGGTTGAGGGTAGGGCTAAATTTACAAGGCATAGGTATGTGAGTTATCTCTTTACAAGACAAAGGAAAGATTATGTTTAAAAAGTCCTTAAAATGGTATCAGTGCAGGTGGGATGTGGTTATTGAGTGGTCCCATAACTTTGGATAGGAATCAGGTCAGGATGTCCTGTGCTTCCCAGAGGATGATACAGATCAGTATGTAGGGCAGGACACCTTGGTCTTCTCTCCCTGGGGCAGCCTTGATCTGCATCAATGTATGTTAAACAGCATGCTTGTGTTAAGAAAAAGAGCTCCGCATTTGAGTTCATGTTATCTTCCAACCTTAGAGTTTTGGAATCCTTATAACTCCCAATATATTACAAAAACCACTACATTGGATTTTCTTAGTCTTTCTCTTGTTATTAATATAGTATCAAGGAAAGGAGGAAAAAATAGGAAATCTCTAAATTTACTCTAGAATGATAAAAATTAAAGAGTGAAATCCATGTTTTAATTTTTATATTCTCCCCAATGCTTAAAAATATATCTTTAGAAACTATTTTTTGAATTTGAGATAATTTTCATAGTTTATCTAGAGTATTTATATAATATAATATAAATCCATTTTGTCAAGGCATACACATGCAAAAACCCAAATATATTTAAAAGAAGAATTCAATAAGCCACCTGAGAGAAACCATTACAAATGTGAATTATGCCTGTGAAATAGGCTCAGATCCTTTTAGGGAACTTCTCATCTCTTGAATTCACCTGATGCGTGAGCCTACAGGGTCTTGGAGAAAATCCAGCCTGGAGTGAAACTGAGGAAGGCAGAACGAAGCAGGCAAAGCCAAGTGATGAGAGCTGTCACCAGATCCGCCATGGGATAGAACTGGCAGGTTTTGCTTGGCCATGGCCACAGGTGGAACATAATTTTGATGGCTTTATCTGCAATTCTCTCGAGCATTTTTTTCCACATCATGGAAATCTGGTTCAACTCAGTCTGACAGATGGATATTTGATTTGTAGAAATGTGGGCACCCCTGTCACTCAGAAGTGAAAGAGATGTGGCCACCAGTCTTCCTGGAAACAGAAATACAAAGTCAGTAAGTTTGACACAGGGACATCTGTTGCTGGGTTTCCTCTTCCTACCCCCAGGCCTGCACTGGACAAACCATAAGATATGCATTGCCCCCTGCAGCTAATCCCTTTACACTGGTTAAGCTTGACTAAGGATGGAAGAACCAGATGAGTGAGTTGTAGTAATAAATTCTGGATTTACTTAATTGCCTTTTAAATCATTCTATGTAACATATACATTGTGACTTAGCTCTGAGGGTCACTGTCACTGAGACATAACAGGGCCCTGGTTCTGTTCTCCAGCATCAGCTGAAAGAGCTGATGTTCATGACAATGTTAGTTGACAGTTACTTTTGAGATATGTGCAGTTTTTATTCAGAATTTGAATTTTATTCAAAATTTAAAACTGAGAACGTTCAATCACGAGTATCACAAAATGCTATAGTTTTTCTTCTTCCCTGTTGCTCCATTTCCTTGTAAATTGTGTTATCCCTTTACATTTTTAAAACTGCAAGACCTAAAAAGGCTAATTAGAGAGATATAATGGCATCTTGGGTAATGAATTATCTTTCAAGAAAGTTCATTTTTAAAACAAATTTGGCTGTAGTTTTTAGACTGGCAATCTATGCAAATTGTGTGAGTGCAAAGTTTCTCCCCGTTTTATCTCTTGTCACCACCTATACGGCCATCCAGGATCTCACAACAGAAAACCAGCTCTGTGCTCAGCTTTTGCCAAAGGCCTGGGAGAGCCTGCAGCCACGGGCACTCTCTGCCTGGGCGTCCCTCCCCACACGTCCCCAAGGTTGGTCCCTCTTTTGATTCAAGGTTCTGCTCAAAAGTTACTTTACCGAGACTTCCTTGCCACACCGGCTTCCACTGCCTCACTTTCTGTCCCCCTCTGTTTTATTTCTCTTCACAACGTCACTATTGATTCCTTTATTTGTATATTGTCTGCCTCCACTACTGGAATCCAAGCTGCATCAGAGGGGGCACTTCGTCTGTTTTTCTCTGCTGTAGGACAGTACTTACAATTATGCCCGACATATAGTCTTCTTGAAATAAACGTTTGTTGAATTGGTGAAGATGAATTGGCCTCAGGGAAAACAAATAAATAAATCTGGCCCCCTACCAAACGTCCTCCTTTATAATCCTCCCTTTGTGATTTCTCTGTTCTTATTTTTTCTTACTCTATTTTCAGTCAAACCAGGGAGGGTTCCAATATCTATCCTCGTTTTAGATTCTCCCTCTAGTCTCTCTCTCTGTCTTTATAGGGGAAGATACGCTCAAGGCAGGCTCAATGCGGCTGCTGTGTATCCACTGCTGGTTGTCAGTGATGATGACTCTAGGTTGAAAATGGAACTGACAGCACTGATCAGAGGGCCAGTGTCCAGCCGCTTCCTTAGACCTCCCAGAACTCACCCATCTAGCTCCTGACCACCTGCTTTTCCAAGGCCAGATCAGAAAAGCGCCTCTGACCCAGATGACAGTAGAAACCTGGGAGACACTTGGCTGAGATGGACGCAAGGAAGGCTGTGGACGAAGCCACGGGGAATATCATCCCAAACGTGGTTATGTGTGCGATTCAACCTTGTCTGTCCTCCATATAGACAACAAAAGACTCACTTGTCAAGCCATGCTGTGACAGGCATCCCACATGTAAAGCAGAGGAAGATGGGCATGGATGTTAGCTCAGGGCCAGTCTTCCTCAGCAAAAAAGAGGAGGATTGGCTGCAGATTTTAGCTCAGGGCTAATCTTCCTCAAAAAAAAATAGTAAACACTTGGGACTGGCCTGGTGGTGTAGTGGTT
This sequence comes from Equus quagga, assembly GCF_021613505.1. Taxonomy (NCBI): domain Eukaryota; kingdom Metazoa; phylum Chordata; class Mammalia; order Perissodactyla; family Equidae; genus Equus; species Equus quagga. The sequence continues at coordinate 2,796,392 of NC_060287.1, read as the reverse complement.
AAGTTCACACACTGCTTTGGTGGCCCAGGTTTTCAGGTTCAGATCCTGGGTGCAGACCTACGCGCTGCTCATCAATCCATACTGTGGCGGCAACCCACATACAAAATAGAGGAAGATTGGCATAGATGTTATCTCAGGGCCAATCTTCCTCACCAGAAAAAAAAGTAAATGCTTATGAAATCAAGGAGGCATCTAATCAAAAGACACAAATATTTCACTTCAGAGAGAAGCACAATCACCTCCAAGTAACCAGAAAGCAACAAACGTGCTCCAAAAATGCAAATGAGATAGTAAGTTAACAAAAGCCACAGCAATAAGATTGGGAGCGGGGAACAGCAGCAACAGAAAGAAATCGTTATCAGTGAAAACAGCTAGAACACACATGAAACTGACCCTTTTTGAGCTCTGGCCCTGACCTTCCTCTACGCCAGGGAGCCTGCAGGTGGGAGGCAGCCACTCGACTTCAATAAATAGATCCAGACATCTATCAATTCCGCCTATTGCCTAACTGCTTCCACAGAAGAATCAGAATACCCAACGCTTTCTCTGTTTTAGAGGAAACTAGAAGAGAGAAAAAAGGAGGGCAGAAAAAATGAAGCCAGACGTGAGGTTCGTACATGAAATTCGTGCAATAAGGTCTGGTGAATTTAACCTGGATGGACCACGATTTCGCCTCTAAAAGCTCTCTAGAAGCCAAGCAAAGTGGGAAACATAATAAATTATGTGATTTAATTGTCTGCCAGATAAAATTGAACTGGTTGCTCAGTACTTTTCCAGGTACTCAGAAAAATATTTCCCATAAATGGAACTTGTGTAATGTTACAAATAATGTTCTCTCAAAAACAGATTTTATAGTAAACATAAGACAGTTTACAGAGAGAGACATTTTTTATAATATGCTAAAGATATGCTGACCCATTAAAAGGAAACCTGCAAGTAATCCAAATAAGGGTCTTCCCTGGACAATTTAACACTGTGAGTTGAATGTATTAGATGGTATATTATTTTCTGCAGAGACTTTGGTAATATTAAGGAGCCTGTACCTCACAGTGCATCCCTGGAGAAGTTTCAGAAATGCAGGTATTCCATACTGCTGGATATGTGCACACCTTTACACTTTAACATTCAGTCACACTGTGGGCAAATTTGACAACTTTTTTTTTTTTTTTTTTTGCTGAGGAAGATTCACCCTGAGCTAACACCTGTGCCAATCTTCCTCTATTTGGTATGTGGGCTGCCACAGCACGTTGGCTGACGAGTGGTGTGGGTCCGCGCCTGGGAACGGAACCCAGGCTGCCAAAGTAGAGCTCAGGGAAGTTAACCACTAGTCCCCTGGCATCAGCCCTTGACAACTGCTTGTTAATGTCAAGGATGCTAAGGAAGAAACATGCCTTATTAGCCATCCTTTTTTTGTGTCATACTTTATTTGAACTTGTAAAACAAATGGGATTTGCTGAAAAGTGACAATTATATATTAAAGATAAACCATTTGCTGACATTACTGAACAGTTAAAACAAAGCTGACACATAATTATTAAGCATATCAGACAAGTAGAGGTTTAATTTGAATCCTAAGCCTACTTCACAAGGAGGATTTGTAAATACTGTCAAGCCGTAGATAAGTATGTCAACATGTCGCTCTGCTCTTTGACAACTGTCCGCTGTCCTTTTCTGCTGAATCTGTGTGTGTGTCCCCAGAGAGCTGGGAGTCCTCCGCACTCACTCACTAGCCAGTGACGTGTCCCCAGGGCCCTGTAGTTTGCGAGGCGAGTCCAGAGAAGCCGTGCCTCCTTCTCTGGACTTTGGTCCTCTCCTCTCCCTCTGCTGAGACTGCTGCACGTTCTGGACGCTGCGACGCGGTCCGCTGAGGCTGCTTCTCTCTCTTGAGCGTCTTTCCACACACGTGGTCTCTGTCCTGCTGCCCTTGCTTCCGTTGCCCCGCTGGGGCCCGCCCTGCACTCGTGCCTCCCGTCCTGTGGCCAGGTGCCCCCAGGGGGCGAGTCACACGTGTTGTCCCTCTCGGTGGCCGATCTGCCCTCACAGCTCTCCCGCTTCGGGCTCAGACCTCTTCCAGGCCTTGCGTCGCGGGGCTTCTGCACCTCGGGGGCTCGTGTTCACGGGAAGAAGCCTCTGAATTCTTAGTGAGAGCCCCGGGAAGACAGCCGCCTTGGCCCTGGGAATCCGGACGGCTCTCCACACGATACTTCCTTCTCCCTCCGTTTGAAGTGCTCGCGTCACAGCTGCGAGAGGAGATCAAAGCGGGTCTCTGTCCCCGGGGCTGGGGCAGACATCAGAAAAACTTCGATATTTAACATCGACTTGATGTGTTCCACACGCAGTTTCCAGTTTTAAGAAGTGAACGTTCAAAAACACACAGAGGGGTAGAAATGCTTTACGGGGCATTCTCTCAAGGTGGCATCGATTTACCGTCCACCCAGCCCAGAGAGTGAATTGCCGTCAGCAATAGCGGACTCAGGAAAAGGCACGCTCCTGAGACCACCTGAGAAGCCTTTTTCCCCCTAATGACCACAGGAACAAATTTCGTGATCTCTGAAACTTCTCCCTCCGTCAATACTGGTAGAACTATTTCTGTTTTAAGAAGAAGGCAATCTTTGAAAGAAATACCTTCATTAAACAACATGAAAAAAAGCAAGTTAATATGATATCCTCTCACGTGTAGAGGAAAAGGTTGGCCTGTTTTTACTCTCACTGTTGTTCACCTGTTGGCCGACCACCGCTCAGGAGACTGTACTGCTGCGTGCCGTCAGAGAGAAGAAATTGGATCACTTTCTCCCATTATTTCGCTTCTGAGCGGAGTTCTCAAGAGGACAGGCGCTCCTTGAGAGCCAGCCAGGCAAGTCTGGACGGCGCCTTCTCGTGTCCAGATCACACGGTGCTAGCAGTGTACTGAGAGAAAATTGTTCTGGGATCTGAGCACCATGGACTGGGAAATTAACCACAGGCCCCAAAAGTAACTGGCACCCAGGGAGCAGCTCACGTGCTCGGAAGAGCTGGAGCCTATAGTCAGGGTGAGGTCTGCAAACGATCCAGAGAAGTATGGCACCATCACTCCAGCAAAACGCAGAAACCTGCGCAAAGAGACAATTCAACTCATTATTTTCTTTGATAAACAACATCAGTAATTGGTAGATATGGTAAAAAGCATAGGTAAAGGATGGACTTTTTAAAAAAGAAATTATGATTAACGATACCTAACACGTATGATGCTTTTTCTTGTAAGTGCTTTACTAATACTAATTTAGTCCTTTAGTGATGTTGGTGCATCACTATTATCCCCATTTTAAAGATGAGGAGAGCTGGGGCTGGCCCAGGGGCATAGTGGTTAAGTCCGCATGCTGCCTCAGGGGTTCACAGATTCGGATCCCGGGTGTGGACCAACATACCACGCATCAAGTCATGCTGTAGCAGCATCCCACATACAAAACAGAGGAAAATTGGCATAGATGTTAGCTCAGCAACAATCTTCCTCAAGCAAAAAGAGGAAGATTGGTAGCAAATGTTAGCTCAGGGCCAATCTTCCTCACCAAAAAAAAAGGAGAGCAAGGTAGAGAAAGGCTAAGTAAATTGTCTAGTAAATCTTGTCCTCAGATACACTGGTAGTGAATGGCAAAGCTAGATTTGAACTTGACAAGCTGGGTCCAGAATCTGTGCTCTTAATTACTACACTATACTTCTTACTTAAAATCGGAAATACAGCCTGATGGGCATAAACTGCACAAGATCCTGAACGAATTGTGGTTCTAATATATTTCGATGTTTACAGAGTTAGGGAGTATCAGTCATTAATATAAATAATAGTCTAGTTTCTTGAGCACCTGCTCTGGGTGCTCATTTTGCACACATTTTGGGACCATTTTGCATACATTCCTTCTAACAATAATCTTTCAAAGCAATTAGGAAACAACTTTAGAGAAGTTGAATTGTTTGCTTAATTTTCATAGTCAGTAAAGTGGCATCACTTGGATTTAAAGCTAGGTCTCTCTGCGGTCAAGGATCACATATGTTCTATGCTGGGACCCTCTCACCTTAAGACTATTTTGGAGGCCAGTCCAGTGGTGCAGTGGTTAAGTTCATATGCTCTGCTTCGGTGGCCCAGGGTTTGCAAGTTTGGATCCTGGGCGCAGACCTATGCACCACTCATCAAGACATGCTGAGGTGGCATCCCATATAGGGAGAATTAAAAGAACTTACAACTAGGATACAGAATTATTTTCGGGGGCTTTGGGGAGAAAAAAAAAACAGGAAGATTGGCAACAGAGCTTAGCGCAGGGCCACTCTTCCTCACCAAAAAAAAAAAAAAGAGAGAGAGAGAGAGAGATGAAGAAGAAGAAGAAAAAAGAATTAAGCTTAAGAAAAAAAGATTATTTGATAAAAGAATAAGTATCTAAGTCTTAGTAGACTGCCACCAATATATGTTTGTCAAGCAGGTTTGGAAATAAATATGATGTAACAAGAAGAAGGAAGAGAGTGAAAACAAGATGAAGGTTTTAGTTGAAGTTGCATTAACCTTTAGTCAGCATGGACCAAAGCATGGATAAATAGAAGTTGACCCACCACTCCGATTTTAGCTAATGCCATATTTCTTTAAGAATAACTTCCAGATGCTGGCTTGAGTGTCCATTCTGCTATTTCTGGCAAATTCTTTTGCATTTTGCCAGCCTGAGAGAGAAGAATCTATTAATCAGTGCCAGCTATGATTTGCTCTCCAGCATAAAAGCACAGGACTTTTTCTTGGAATGCTTTTAGTTATAACCATCTTTTTCTCCATTTCTGCCTACAATGATGCACATTCTTATTTCTACCACGAGCTGTGTCAGAGTTTAGTGCTTGTCTGTTAATTCAGTGAATTAATTATCATGAATCAGTAAATGGCATACTCCTTAGAGAACACAAGTGGTTCTTCTAAGGCAGTGGTCCTCAAACTTTGGTATGTATTAGAATTACCTGGAGCGTTAATGAAGAACACAGACGCTAGGCTTATTGAAGTAACATTCTTTGCATTTTTACAAGTTACAAGTGATTTTGATACCAAGCAAACTTTGAGAACACTGTTCTGTGGTTCATGTCAGCTTTGCCTCTTTCTGCTTCTCAAAGGTGAGTCATTGAAGCTTCCCAAATTCTTGTCTCCTGTCTCTACTCAGTTCTCGAACTGAAGCAACACAGTTTAATAGAAGTTGTCCTTGTGGATCCAAATGGCCTCTAAGCAGCTTCTGAGTCACAACTTCTCCCTGTCCATATGCCCAGACCCCAAAGCCAGAACTTGGGCTCTTATCTCCTAGTACTCCTCAGACACCTGTACCTGGGGGCCCTTCTTCATGGTGTCAGCTCTGTGACCAGAGTCACCCCTTGTTCTGGCCAGTCCGCCTGCCTGAGTCCTGAAAAATATCCACTGAAATCTATTTCCATATAAATACCTCAGGCAAGGTGCCCAGCCCACTTGCTTTCTGAGCACCTCTCAACACTGCTCTCAAATTTTATTTGGTGTTCAGGCAGCCTCTAAGATGGTCCCAATAGTTTTTCCTCCTAGAATTCACACTTTGTGCATTCTTTCACGTTGAGTGTTGGCTGGACTTGTTGATTTGCTTCTGGTGAACAGAAAATGGCAGAAGCGATAGGATGCCATTTTTGAGACGTAGTTCTGAGAAGACTGTGGCTTCCGTCTTGGCAATGCTTCTCTCCCCATCTCTCTCTTGGATCACTCACCCTGGAAGTGTACAGCTGCCATGTCATGAGGCAGCCTGTGGAAAGTCCCACCGGGGTAGGGACCAACTGCCATAAAACAAGTTATTGGAAGAAATATGATAAGCCTTGTGTGAGGATAAAAATCCCGTTGGACGATCTGAGCCAGGAATCAGTGTTAAGGGGCTCACTGAGAAGGGCTCACCTCTAGTTCTCATTCCGTGAAAGGAGCTATCCAAAAGAACAAACCATACCACATGCATGTCAACTGCCCATGAAACAAAGACTTGGAAGAAATAGGATAAACCTTATGTTAGCATAAAAGTCTGTTCTGTGTATCTGCTGAGACTCTCCTGGCTTGTTCTAAAATATATATAGCCAACTTCCTGATTTTATACAAAGCGCTTCCTTAGTTAAGAGCAAGGACAGAGAACAAGAAGAGTGAAGCACGTCTTCTTAGGGGTAACTGAAGTTCGTTTGGCACTCATGTCCTGGAACAAGAGAGCCACATAAAAACCGTGACCACACAGAAAGGTCTGTAGAATAAAAATAAAGTATAGCATATTGGAAATTATAATTGAGCTACAAATTTAACAGCAGGAAAAGAAGTTCCAAAGCTGTGATGATATTGCACAGAACCCAATTTGTGGTTATTTCTAAGAAAAATATCCTAACGTTTTTCATGTGTAACCAAGTTTTTAATCAAGTAATGTAATCTCTAAACCCAAAAACTTTGCCATTTTTAGACTAACATATTTTAAATATAATTTTAATTTATTTTTTACTTTTTTACAAGTTTCATTTATTTCTAAAATGTCTTTTTCTAACTTTCAGATATTTAGCAATTAGTCTTTTTCTATACCAATCAAAATTCTATCATTTTTTCCTATGTTATTAACATGCAATTCCCCATTTCCTGACTGAACGCATGTGTCTTTTTGAGAACAGAATGAAATAAAGTTTCCTTCTAGGTCCTCCTCGCCTTTGCCTAGCAACATGCCTTGACTACCCGTTGACTCCAATACTACAAATGGATCCAACGGGAAAGTCGTGACAAAATCCTTTTTGAGTCAGTGAACAACTTCAAGGAAGCCAGTGCTGTGCTTTTGCAAGCTGCCTTAACTTAGTCCACAGGGCACTGCGTAGCCCCCACAAGCTCACCACTCTTAACATTTGGTTTAGAAACTCACAGTCTCTTCTACATTCACAGACTGGCTTCAAATTGATACAAATGAGAGGATATTGTAAACACTGGTTTGTAATTTGCTTTGCGCCCTTTAAAATATACATGTCAGATCTTCTCATGTCATAACATGTGGTATTTTATTATCTTGATGTTTTATTACTTATTTCCTGCAATTGAAGATTTAGGTTGTTTGTAATATTTCAATAGGATTGACTCCTATGAATAGTTTAATGGATAGATTTTTGTGCATATCCCAGATTATTTCTTTAAAATAAGTTCCTAGAAGTGGAATTGGTAAACCAAAGGCAGGAATACCTAGAATGACCTTCCAGGAAGCTTCTCGGTGCTTCACGTTGCCGTCAGCAGTCTAGAAGGGCACCATTTCCTCCTCCACTTACTAGTGGTGTTTTGTTGTTGATGCTGTAAGATGGTTTGTTTGTTTTGACTTTTGCCTGATTTTGTGGTTGCAAATGTAATCTAATTGCTATTTATTAGCATTTGTTGGATTATCTGTGATTCTGAACATTTAAAAATTATAAATATCATTTTTACTGGCTTCACAATATTCCATTCTAGGGAGTACCAAAAGTACTCTATCTTTCCCCATTTTTTGCTTTCAGATTCACTCTAAATAATCCCTTTAATAATATTGCAAATAACATTTTCACATGTAACTGTAATTTATCTTTTTTTTATCCTCAGGTGGATTCTTATGAGAAATTAGTAGAAGAAAGAATATTACTAATGTGCTTTTCAGAAAGCCTTTACTAATTTATCAGCATAAGATAGCATTTTTAATGGGTTAAATTGTGTCCCCCAAAAAGATATGTTGGAGTCTTAGCTCCTGGAACCTATGAATGTGATCTTATTTGAAACTAGGGTTAGGTGTTATCAAGTTGAGATGAGGGCATACAAAATTAGGGGGGGACCCTAATTCCATATGATCTGTATCTTTATAAGAAGAGGAGAAAAGACACAGACACAGAGGAAAGAGGGCCGTGTGAAGACCAAGACAGAGACTGAGCTAGACTGCCACAAGCCAGGGAGGCCAGGGCTGCCAGAGCTGGAAGAGACGGAAAAGGACTCTGCCTTCAAGGGATAACAGCCCTATCAACACTTTGAGCTCAGACTTCTACCCCAGAGCCCTGAGAGAGCACGTGGATGTTGTCTTCAGCCACTCCATGTGTGGTGCTCAGTTATGGCCTCCCTGGGAAACCAACACAGCATTATTCTCTAAATACCTGCTAATTTAAAAGACTAGTATTTACCTCTTCTGATTTTCAAAAATATCTGCTAATTTAAAATGTTGGAATGGTTATTAACTGTTCTGATTTTTCATAAATTAAAAAATTTGTGATATGCATTAGACACTTATGTCCTCTTTTCTGAATCGTCTCTCAATATTTTTATACTTTTTCTCTTGTTTCTTATAACTTTAGTGTTCTTTTTAGTCAACATATTAAGATTATCATTTGTTGTCTGTCACATTTATTACAGATGTTTCCCTCTAGTTTGTGGTTTGCTATATAACTCACTGCCTAAATGTCTAAAATAAACAGGAATCATTTTATAATGTTTATAAAATATCTTTACTTCATAAAAATAGGTTGTCACATTACAACCAACAACTACAAAAAAAGGGAAATTATTTCTTGCTTTCCCTTATTTGATGATTCTGGCATGAGATTCTCTAGAAGATTATATCTAAATTATATCAAAAGTCTAAAAAGAACAGCCTTTTAGGGGGAGGAAAGAGGATGAAAGGACTGGATATGTAGTTTTATTCTTATGAAAGGCAGGTAAGGGAGAGGGGATATTTTTTCTCATCATTGACCACCACATCTATAGCAAGAATATTTATTACTCTCAGATGAGTAATTTGGGGGCTAACTTCCATTAAACACAGCAGAATAGGAAGTTGTGTGATTATAAACAAGGTCAAGAAAAACGAACACTTATTTTTAAGAAAGAAATAACATTTATTTTTATTTCTTAGAAGGAAGGAGGGATGAGAGGGAGAGAGAGAGGAAAGAGAGTGAGAAAAAAGCTCTGGAAAACTTTAGAGAAACAAAAGCGATCAGAATATTTTCAGATAACAAAATAATGGTGTCTTGTGATGCAGGTAAGTCATGCAAGATGTGCAGGAGTTATGATTCTGTCAGAATCCCCTCTCCAGGATAGAAGCAAGAGGCCATGATGATAATCACCGTGGGAACCTCTCGGATGAGGATTTATCTCCAAGAATAGCAATAAAAGGCTGACAAGTACCATTTAATTATGATAGAGTAGGTCTTGAATGACTGTAAATCTACCACTGGGTCTGTATGAAAATTAAGATGCAGGAGTATATGTTTTAATTTATAGGATTCTGCTTTGGACTGCTTATAAATCAAAAGACCAGCAGACATTTCAAGGACAAAACACATGCTCTGATCATTTTCTGAGGCCTTCCTGGGTGGGTCAGCTGTTTTCTTTGATTCTATAGAGTCAGTGAGCCAGAATTCTCCTGCTGACCTTTTTCTGTGCCTTGTTATGTCCATATTCACAAGGCCTAATGAATAGACAGAGTGTAACAACGTGGTGCAGACTCCCAAGGTCTAATCGTGATATCTGGGAACAGGGAATTGAACAGAATCTTGTGAACCTACTTAATAAATAGACCTAACCGTGTAAAATAATTCATAAGCATTGTATGAGCTTGTTTAGTTATCGATAACCACACAGTTATTTATTCTGTAATCCATTCAGAATTATTTATTTAACCTTTACAATTATTAGAAGTAAATTTTATTATGCTCTTCTTTTTTAACCAATGAAAACTGATTTTCCTTGATGTGGGGAAAACAAAAAACTGATAAATGATTTGTTCTCCCCCTTATTGAAGGAAAACATTAATATACAAATCCAGTTATGACTAATGATTTTTCTTACATTACATTTGAGATAAATTGTTTGAATATGCATATTATCATGTTTCAGTTTGGGTAAATATTATGAAAATGGTTGCCCAGTCCTAATTCTTTTTCTCATTCTACCCAAATCTTTAAATAGCCTTCTACAATAATGAAATAACCATGTGTGATGATAACAAAGCATAGAGGCAATATGACGCAGGAGTTTAGAGAGAGCCTACATGATACAAGCGGGCCTGGCAGACGTGAGATATGCATAGGACTCAAGTTGGGGTGGCTGCCTGGTTCCCAAGAAATCAAGGATTTAATCTTTCCTCCCAGGCCCCCTCACCACTGTGCTCTGATACAATGTAATCCTAAATTTCTGACCACAGTGATTAAGGCAGTGGTGCTCAACCAGGGGACAATTTTGTTCACCAGGAGATGTTTGGTAATTTTAGAGACACTTTTGGTTACACAACTCGTGGTGAGGAGAGGTGCTCCTGGCACCAGGTGGGTAGAGGCTGGGCTGCTGCTAACCCTCCCGGATGTCCATACACAGACCCTGGTCTAAGGACAAATCAAGCGAGGTCACTCAGAGCTCTGCCTTGAGGGTTTTGATTTTGGTTTTTTTGTTTTGTTTTGTTTTGTTTTTTTAAAGATTGGCACCTGAGCTAACATCTGTTGCCAATCCTTTTTTCTTCTTCTTTTTCCCAAAGCCCCCCAGCACATAGTTGTATATTCTAGTTGTAGGTCATTCTGATTGTTCTGTAGGGGATGCCACCTCAGCATGTGTTGATGAGCTGTGCTAGGTCCGCACCCAGGATCCGAACCCGCGAAACCTGGGCCACCGAAGCAGAGCATGCACACTTAACCACTTGGCCATAGGCCAGCCCTTGATTTTGTTTTTTAAATTTTAAAGATGGGAGACTGAAACATGCAGTTTCCCTGCATGATAAAGCTTGGAGAATGGAGTCTGGAAACTGCTTAATGGAGGCAACAGCAGGTGAGGCTGAAGGCACCACACAAAAGCAGCAGAGCTGGAAGCAGAAATGGCAGAGCCCTGGGGGCTCCCGTCCATCCTTGCTTGCACTGCCCCCAGTTACAGCGCAGCTTTTCCCAGTTAGGTTAACCAAACGCGTATGCATTTTCTAAATCTGGCGTTTAAAGTATAACACTCTTCTTTATAACCTGTTCCCAGCGTACAGAGAGGCTAGGGCGAGGCACCGACCCCAAAGTCTCACCATCCAGAGTGGACTTGCGTGCACCCTGCTCCTTCTCAGTGGTGAAAGCTCTCACGCCGACTGGCCAGGGGCCTCCGAGCTTTTCTCTTCCGTGGCCTAGTCTTGTGTGGTGCAAGGCTGCGTCAGAGGGCAGGCTGAGGCCTGGTCAGGCTGCAGCAGTCGTTTACGAAGGTCATGTGTATGAGTTATGCTCTCTCAAGCTGGCTCCAAACCCTCATAGTCATAGGTCACATTTTGTAACTCCTAAAAATGAGTGCCTTTGGTTCCAGCCCTGCCACTTCTGAGATGCAAGGTGATCCCAGAAGAGTTCAATCTGGACCCAGAATCCCCCCAACGCTTCTTTCTCTTCTGACTTGGTGCTGGGACCAGACCACAGGTCCCATCTCCCTCAGCCTTCCTGATGTATTTGTGTGTCTTAAGGGGCAGGGGGGCAGCTTAAGGAGGATGACCTCCAGATTCCTCAGGCAAATGGGATGGCTCATCCCCAGGACTCTGAATACCTGATTCCATGCTGTTTTGCTAAGACAAACAGAAGACCCTGGCCACACTTTCACTCTGGGACAAGCTCACCTGGTCTAGATGGGCGTAATTAATAAGGGCAACAATTATCTGCTCAAAGGTGCGGGATCCGTGCTCATGCTGAGGGCAGCTTCGTTGCCTGAAGAAGAGAAAACCAGTTGCTTTCTGGTAGGACATCCCTTTGAAAAGATGCTCTCACAATAAAAGTCCAATACATACTATTTCACATCGCACACTTGAAGATAACTTATTAAACAACCCTCTCAACTACTCTTTACTCTAATTTTGCTTTTATCAATTTTGTAACGCAGAAAGAATCTTTTTAATAGTGTGTTTAAAATAGTATAAAGTCACACTGCTGGTCCTGGAGATTTGTGCCTGAGAGAGAGCAATACTCCAGCGAAAGCTAGCTCATTCCCCTGGTACCATCTCCTCTATCCATCCTTTCCTCCCTTCTCTCTCCTTTCCCCCATCCCTCATCCTTCCTTTCCAAATGATAATCCTCATGAACAGAGTTACACAAGTCCATCTGCTCTCCTGAAGTCATTTCCTTTTAGAATTCTCCTAACAAAATTAAATGAAAATCTTCAATATTTCCAGATTAATTGGGCTTATGTGCAATTAAAATAAAAGCACCCATTAGCTGTCAATGAATAAGGAGTTATAATTTTCCTTGTCTAGTTTGCAGCACTTTCCCTACTCCAAAAGAAAAAATAGAAAATGACAGGAGAAGATTTAATTTCACCTCAGCCTACCTCACTTCTCTGTGTGGCTTTTTTTCCCCATAATTACCTTCATTTTATTTTTTCTAACTACCATTATAGGTGTTAAGTTAACGTTATAGTTAAATTCTCACTTCTTCAGTAAAGTGCACTGCTCTTGAAAATTCTTTGGTATGGCAGGAACCTTCAAACTCAAGTCCATGGGTGGCAAGAAAATTCTCTATACCATAAGTCCCTTTTATCTGAAAAAAATGTTTTTTGAATTTAGCTCATTAGGTTAATAAGCCCTGTATTTTCATTCAACAGATATAAAAAATGTTAATATGAAAGCATTGTTGAATAGCTTCTAAGACAGGGCAAATTTTCCAATACACAGAGTTATTTCCATCTTTGACAAATGGAAATTTCGTGAGAAAAACTATTGCTTTATATGTTCCCTTTCTTAATCCATATCCACAGGGATTCAGTACCTGTGGGAGTTAAAGGTCAAACTATTGACCTCTAAAGTGTGCTCGAGAGCTAGAAGTCCATGGTGGCCCTCAGCAACGTGGTTCTGGAATTGATAATGTCAACAACACTCATGGTGATAAAGTTTCTTGCCTCAGTTTCCTTATGCACGAGAAGATAGAACATGCAGCGTTTTTTAAAAATAAGAATCAAACCTTCAACAGTATCCCCTCTTTGGTCTCCATATATACACATATAAGGCTTCAGAGCTATCTACATATACAACACATAATTTTTTTCTAACATTATCATATAGTCTTCAACCCTAAATGATTTTACAGCATGGCTCTTCTTCCATCAAAGTCCATTTTAACTTTCCTGATCTGGGCTGTAAATCTTTTTCCATATCCACAGACTATCTCATGTTCTAATGCAGAAGACTAACATTAAATAAAAGCCAAAAGTAGATTCTAATAAATTATGCAAGAGATAGTAAATTAGAATGAGGTGGACAGGGTCAATCTCACATCTAACTGGGCGATCATCCCTGGGTCTGCCCCTTCCCCCTGGCAGCCTCCTTTTTCTCCGAGTCTTTGTACCTTTTTGCTACCTCCTGGCTTCCTGGGGCCAGAGAGGTCTCAAAAGTGTTGACCACCAATCACTGAAGGAGAATAAAGGACCCTGAGCTCTGCCTACCACACATGTTCTCAGTTTTCAGGAGAAACAAGAAGGATAAAATAAAGAAGTTACAATCAACTTGTTCCTAGGAACTTATTTCGATGTGTTTTTTGGTTTATTTACTTAATAATTTCTTAATTTGGGGCTTACACACATGATTTTATTTTGTGAACAATATCCTATAAAAAATAACTTTTTAAAAATTTTTAAATAACTCAAGAATTTTATTTTGGTTATCTTTAGAGTATATTTTAAGTTAAGTGGCTTAAATCAATAGAGAGGTAAAGAGATGATGTATATACCTTCCTTAGCAGCAGTTATATGAATGATTCCTATTTCAACTACAATGTCTTAAATTTTAATCACTATAAAGCCAAAAATAGGCAGTTCCCTCTATTGTTATACAGACAACAATCCACAATAAACCAAACTGATAATGAATAAGCTGAGCTCATGGTAACTTACCCACACACACACAAGACTAGCAGACATTAAGGATCCTAACCAACTGGAGATCAAGATGATTCAGGAAACAACGTCTACTTCCAGAAAACTGGCATTTCCAACCATCTGTGAGTATCTGTGGTAGGAACTTGGCAAAATAGCTTGGAAATCTTACCTCTCAAACTAGTCATTCTCCTCAGGAGCTGAACGTCTCCCTTCATTGTCCTGAAGAGTAAATACATTGCCCTTAGTACAAGCAAATAAAATTCTACAGATTTTCTCTTTATTGGCCTGTGTGAATCGAATAAAAGACTTAGAACATAGGAGTCAAGGACAATATTTTGAGAATCAAAGATCCGAAGCCCTCACATTGGTCCATTCCACTTGTGCTTTATGAACATGTTTTGGCTCCTTCTCTAAATCAAACTTATCTGTCCTATGAGTCAATTCTTTAAAATTCAACTCTTTTTGTGTAAAAAATAAATTCTGCTGAGAGGCTATTAATCACTGGGTTGTCATATTACCCCTCCCAGGGGATAGCTACATGAGGGACACATAACTTCTAGGACATTATTTTCTTGGAGGAGACTTCAGTGCTATAACCAAAAGTAACAGATTCAATAGTGGGATTTTAGGAATAAGGATATGGTGGTATAAAAATATTTTTGTTGAAGAAACTTTCTTTCTCCTTAAATTACCTTATATAGATTGTAAGTTACGCTATACTTATTTCTTGGCTTGGTCACAACCTCAATATGATAATACATAATAGGTGTCTGATATCTTCATAAAAGGAAATTAATACAGATATACTTTTTGGAGGAGGATGCTTATATCTAAATTTATTTAGCAGTTATTTTATAGATTCCAATTTACTGTTAGTATCTTTCTTCTTGATTTAAAAGCAACTAAATCTGAAGTTGACATGCTTTCATTTTATTCTAGACAGAGTATATGGAACAAAATTCTTGGGATTAAATCTCAGCTCTTTTCTTTTTGGCTTTTGGGCTAAAAAAGGTTGTTGACCTTGAACTCTGCAGTGTTCTCTTTTCATGAAAAAAAACCATACAACTTTTAAAATTGTAAAAATTAATATGAGATTCTGTATGTGAATACATTTATAAACAATGAAGACCATAGTCATTATTTTTCTTACTATAATCAAGAGTTCAATATTATGTCCAGCACACCATTAATCTGTTTTCTTGTTGTTTCTGTGACTATTATTTCATTATTAAGAAAAAATTGACATTCCCTAATAAGCTCCTTTCTTTTCTTTTCATAAATTTTTTAATTAAATTTTTATTTTGAGATAATTATAGCGTTAGAGAGATCCTGTGTACCATTTACCCAGTTTCCCCAGTGGTGCATCTTGCAACACAATAGCACAGCAATACAACGGGTATTTGTACTACCTATGTGTGTGTGTATATTTAGTTCTATACAATTTTCTCACATCTGTATCATCATGTATTCACCACCACATTGGAGATATGGAACAATCCATTGCCACACGGATCCCTTCTGTTGTCCTTTCGTAATCGTATCCACCTGCTGCCTCACCCACACCCTTGCCTTCCTGGTCCTACCCTCTGGTAACCACTAATCTGTTCTTCATTTATAAAACGTTGTCTGTTTAAGAACTGTCATATAAATGGAATCATACATTATGAAACATCCAAATTTTGCTTTTTGCACTCAGCATTATTCCTTGAACATTCATTCAAGTTGTTGTGTGCACCACTTTATCATTTCTTTTTATTGCTGAGTAGTATTTCATTCTATGGATGTACCACAGTTTGTTTAACCATTCACCCATTAAAAGAAATCTGTTTGTTTCCAATTAGGGGTATTATAAATAAAGTGTCTCTGAACAATTGTGTATTCACTTTGGTCTGAACATAAGTTTTTATTTCTCTGATAAATGGCTAAGAATGCACTGGCTAAGCTGTATGGTAATCGCATATTTAGTTTTACAAGAAAAGGACAAAATATTTTCCAGGGTGATCCTACCACTTTGTATCCACACATGTATAAGTGGAAAGATATGACCAGCGTCCGCACCAGCATTCGGCATTGCCATTATTTTTATTTTGTTTCAGCCATTGCCACACACACACACACACCCCCCACGCCACACTTATTTGCTCATATATATACATACATATACATATATATTCATTTATTTTAGCCGCTCTGAGAAGTATGTAGTGATATCAATTTGTGGTTTTAATTTGCATTTTCCTAATGGCTAATGATACTGAACATCTTTTTATGTGTTTATTTGCCATTCATATATCTTATTCAGGAAATGTCTGTTCATTGATTTTGCCTGTTTTCTAACGGGATTATGTTTTGGGGGTTTTTTTCCAAAAAAGAATGTTTTATTTTTATTTTTTATTGAGATATAATTGACATATAACATTACATTAGGTTCAGATGTACAGCATAATGATTCGATATTTGTATATATTGCAAAATAATGCCCACAGTAAGTCTAGTTAACATCTGTTTGTTAACTTTGTTTTTTACTGCTGAGGTTGGAGAACTCTTTGTATATTCTACATACTAGTCCTTTGTCAGGTATGTGATTTACAATTATTTTTCACTGTTGTGCTTGTCTTTTCATCTTTTTAATAGTGTCTTTGGCAGGGCAAAAGGCTTTCATTTTGGTGAGGGCCAGCATACCAAACTTTTCTTTTATGGCTCATGCTTAAATATCAAGTATAAGACCACTCTGCCTAGCTCTTGATCCCAAAGATGCCCATCCATTTTTTTTTCTAAAAGTTTTAGTGTTTTCAGTTTTACGTTTAAGTCCATGGTCCATTTTGATTTGATTTTTGGTATAAGCTGTGAGTTTTAGGTCAATGCTCATTTCTTTGCCTATAGAAGGTCAATTATTGCAGCCCCATTTGTTGAGAAGACTCTCCTTCCTCCATTGAAATGTTTTGCACCTTTGCCAAAAATCAGTTTAGTAATATTTGTGGGTCTATTTCGAGGTTCTCTATTCTTTTCATAGATCTATGTGTTTAGCCTTCCCTCAGTACCACAGTCTTGATTCCTGTACCTATGTAATAGGTCTTAACATCATGTAGTGATTTGTCTCCCTTTATTTTTCCTTTCTAAGATTGTTTTAGTTATTCTAGTTATTGTAGTGTCTTTCCATATAAATTTTCAAATAAGCTTGTCTGTGCATACAAAAAGCTTTGCTGTGATTTGTAGAAGAATTGTATTAAACTTATAAATCAATTTGGAGATAATTAACATCTTTATTGTATTGAGTCGTCCAATCCATGCACATAGTATGTCTCTCCATTTACTTAGGTCTTCTTTGATTTCTTTCATTGAATTTTGTAATTTTTATGTACACTTTTTAGATTTATACCAAAATATTTCATTTTCTTTGGAGCAATTGTGATGTTGTGTTTTTAATTTTGATTTCTACATATTTATTGTAGTATAGAGAACTGTGTCTTGAGTGTATATCCTGCAACTTTGCTGAGCTCACTTGTTAGTTCTAGGAGTATTTTTGTAGATTCTTGACATTTTCCATGTAGACAATCATGGCATCTGAGAATAGGGACAATTTTATTTCTTCTGCTTTAATCCTTATGTCCTTCATTTCTTTTTCTTGCCTTTTTGCAGTGGTTAGAACTTCCAGCACTATGTTGAGTGGATGGTGAGAGGGGACACCCTGCCTTGTTCACAATCTTAGAGGAGAGCATTCAGTTTTTCCATTAATCCATTTTTAAATATTCACAGGGTAGAAATATATGAGTTTCTGTGATGCTTTTTGCATTTCTGACTTGTGTCTGAAAGCAAAAGTGATCCCCAAAGTGAAATGAAGCCCTGGCAAATGTGGGGAATGAGAACTTCCCAACCCTGAGCTCTCACCAGGAGCCAGGGCAGGTATCCAGGCAAACTGTAAAGATTCATTGGAAGACTTATGGGCGAGAACAAAAATGCATCGGAATGTATTAATGATATTCTGAGTTTAAATTTAAGGTTAGCATCTGAACTACAGTGCTCAGACATGGTTAAATGATAGCCATCAACTAGAAAACAGTTATACGTATATAAATGTTTGTAATTCTAGAATACTAAGCAAATTATATATATTTTTTCACATATACCTTCTTATAGAACACTGAAGATCACGGGAGTTTTCCTATATCTCTTAACTGAAATTCCATAAAAGGTATTCAACTATAGTTCTGCCAAGTAGTGCATAGAAGGTTTACAAAAGGGAGTATTGAGCTGGCTTCAGTAGATACACATCATGTCAAAATTTACTAAGAGAAGTACTAACAATTCTCAGAGACGCTATTGACAGGTACAACTGCATGGCTCTGAAAGCTGGATCTTGATGGAGATTGGTGAAATGACTTACTCTGGCTCATTTGTAACTATGAGTAACTTTCAAAAATCTGAGTTCTCCTTTTTAATTGAAAGAATGTATTTTTAGTGTAGCCAAAATATCCAGATGCGTAAAATAAAAAATTGTGAATATTGGAAATGAGACACTCAAAGTCTCCTGGTTTTCGATTTGGATTAGGCGAATGTGGTCTTGGTAGCATATCTCCTGAAAACAGGGCTACTTTTTATGAGTGATTAAAAGGCAGTGCTCCAACAGTGAGATAACGTTTTGAAATCAGCCAACAACTCAAGGAACCCGGGAAAAGTTCATGAGCGCTCTTAGAAGGATCTTATGAGCACGTTAGTTTCAATTTTCTCATCACTATAATGGGAAAAAGAGACAGCTACTGCCATCTGTTGGTCAAAGAAAACATCGCCTGCTCTGGGCAACTGATGGCCTCGATGCGAGGCAAAATTTTTCCCAAAAAAGCAAAGGAATTTTACTGACCCTGACTGCACTAGTTCTGAATAAACCGAGTATTCTGTTAGAATACCAAACAAAAGGCTGTTGTTCAAATAAACGTCTCCTTTCTTCCCTGTGCCTTGTTCTTTCCTGGGATTTTCTGTTTAAGAAAGAGGGAGCGCTTGCATCCTGACACAAATCAGGAGATCTGTAAAAACAGAACCAAAGCTCAGAACCAAAGCAACAGTGTTCACTACGTCTTCACGCGTATGTATGTGTATGCATGTGTGTGTGTGTGCATGTGTGTGCATGTGAGAGCAAGAAAACAGAAAGAGATGAGCGCTGGGAAAAGGAGGGAGGAGAGGACAGCTGTGGTCTAGCAGATATTCCTGGTATGCACAAGGAGTGTGAAAACACTTTTTTATCATTCTAATGAGAGTTTTATCTTCAGAGAATGACCTTTAGCTAGGATGCCAGAATCTAAGTCCTTGTGACTCAAGGTTTGGACCCCAAACCAGCTGCATCAGCATCACTCGGTTGCCTGTTGAAAATGCAGAATTTCAGACTCAATTCCAGAGTCAGAATCTAATTCAGAAACTGATTTTCTGAATCATAATTTGCATTTTAAAAAGATTTTCAGATGATTCTTATGCATTGCAAAGGATCCTTTAAGAAAGGATATTCTAGTTCGCGCCCATTAAAGCATACAAACAGATGGTTTGACATGTGATAGGGCTCAGGGCAGGCTGCCCCAAGATGTGCCATTCTGGTATGGGGATTATTTCGAGCTGAAGACAATCAAGGCTCAGAAGACTCAGGAAGGACATTCAACCTTCCCCCAACTGCCTAAATTAATTTAAGATAGAAGAGCCTGTCCCAGCAAGGAGCTCTTACCATAGAAATTCTAGGTGTGGTTGGCAGGAAGGCATCTAGCAAGGGCCATTTTATCAATAGTTCTCTCTTGGGTCCCATTGTCTATAGATGGCCCAGCAAACATTTGTTTCCCAAATATTAGCTCTTTCCTCTTTCTGTAAATTGCCTTCTCCCCTTGTGACATCTCAGATCTTTCTCTCCTTCTCCTTAATCTAGAAAGACATACATACCTCACTTTGTCTGACTGTCTTTAGAATTCTTCATCCTTATGTGAATTTCCCATGTACGTGTATTAAACTTTGTTTGATTTTCTCCTGCTAACCTGCCTTACATCATTTTAATTATTTGACCAGCCACAAGAACCAGAAGGGGAAAAGGAGGGAATTTTCCCTCTTCCTTCAACATGTTTACTTATTATATTTACTGATTCTAAAATGCATATTTTTAATTTATATTTTAACATCTTTGAAATTAGCTTGTGTGTTATAATCTATAATATCTGATATTTTAGCCAGCAGTCATATTTTTCATTTAGTTGTACATAATATAACGATGTATCTTGAAATTGATGGACTCTTTGATTATGTGAAATACAGTAGGTATCATTTTGTTAAGCAGAGAAGGGATCTAATGGGATGAAGCATGAAACAGTAATAACAAAAATGGCTGATATTTCCTGAGCACTTATCACACACTATGTCTTTTGCTAAGCACATACACTTTATACTTAATCATAAGAGCCACTATAATCAGCCCCATTTTGTAGGTAGAAACTAAGACTTTGGTTAAATAAGTCTCCACATCACCATATGGACAGAAAATGCTAGACTCAGGTTCACACTCAGCTCACATGATTCCAGAGGTCATGCTCTTAACCACAAAGCTGTTACTGCTGATAGACTTTTTTTTAGTTGTAGAAGTAGCAGAAAAGGCCAGAAATGGGAAAGAGTCTGCACAGAACCTTTGGTACAGGGGGATGTTCAGGTACATGGTCTAAGAGTTGGCAGCTTTAGGGGCTAGAAATACAAGAAAAGCGTGTATCAAAGAGAAGACGGTATTCAAAACTACCAATGTAGAAAGAACTTTCAAAACCCTGCGCATGAGGCACAGAAGAAGCGGGCCGGCTGGAGTAGGGGCTGCGAGCTGAGCCCCTGAGGGTGGGGAAAGCTGTGCTGGAACTGGCAGGAAGCAGCCACCCGTGACACGCGCACTTACCCGGCTGTGTTACCAAGGGCCAGCCTTCCACAGGACACGTCTACTGAGCGTGTGGGAGAAAGCAATGGGAATTCCTCTGTGCTGTCTCTGCATCTAATAAGGTTTTCTTTCTTTCTTTATCTATTATTTTAATTTTCCTCAAAGATAAGAACTTTCCTAAGGTAACTCAATCCAGATTTTACCTCCTACCTTTCAGCCAAGTGCCGTGGACTGCAACCTTCATAAACCTAAGGTTGCTCAATGAGAGCACCAACAGCTCCAGTTTGAAGATCCTCAAGGACAATGGTGGTAATGATGCCTATCATCCATTGAGTACTTGGTATTTTCCAGGTACCACAACAGGCCACCATATTATAACGCCCATTTTAAAGATGAGGAAAGAGATGCTTAGAGGACTTGGGATCACAATGCCGCACAAAGAGTAAATGATAGAGCTGAAACTTCCTCATCTGGATTCACATGATGGGCAGTAGGGGAGAGAGGTAAGTGGGTATTAATGAAGCTGCTTCACACATAACAAAGGTGGCCACAAAGGTGTCTGGTTTGCATGAAACAGTCTGGGTTATAGTTCTTCTCCCAGGTTAATTATTAATTGGGGCCCTCTGCACTCTCAAAAGTGTCCTGGGTTGGACAATAAAACTTAACCTCCAGATAGTGAACCAACGATGACAATTCATGAACAACCAGAATTTGGTCTCATTCTTACAGACTTTGGGTAATTTAGAAATAATGGGTTCCATTCAGGTTACTTTGTGAGCTCAGTCAAGTAAGCGGCTACCAGATACTTAAGTCAGAAAGATGAATAGAGAAATATTTGCGTGACTTGGCCCACACTGCATGCAAATATGACGTCTAATAAATAAGAGCATCCTACAGCTAGGTCCTCAAGGCAGGGATTCTCTTTGCTGACACCGGTTTAGAAATCAGCATATTTATTGCATTATACAAATATTGCTTATAATGGTACTGATAATGTCTTCCCATTGAAGACTGCACTAAGTGTTCCATAAGCCTCCTCCTGCTGATAAATTGCCCACAGGTTAAGTCAAGTTGAGTATAAACACTGCAATGTGCCAACTGAGAAGAATAAAATAAGCACAACTTCAAAATAATTGTGGCAAAAAGCCATTTCCTGTTGTCACTAAGTGTTTTAAAGGTTTTCGTAATATAATAAAAACACGCCTTAGAGATTTGTTGTTTCACAACAGATATTTTCTTTCACAATTGGAAAATTTATTAAATACACAGTCCATCATCTTAATTGGTATGAAAGCGTGGCTGAGTCCCGAGCAAGATGGAGTCCCTCCCGGGCCGGGGGAGGAAGCTCTGTCAGGCTTCAGAGGAGCCCTCTTGCTGCTGGATGCAGGGATCTCTGCGTGCCAGTCCGTTTATCTCTGTGAGTCTAGAAACACTTCCCGTATTTTCATCTATTTCTCCCTGTGTTGTTTGCATACATAATGAAGGAATATAGTTGCCAAGTAACTTTTTTATGTATGTGCGCATCAGTGGGGTAATATTTTCAGAGCATAAAATAGAGACATACTAGCATGATTATAAGAAAAATAGGAGAAAAAAAAGAAAGCAATTCAAAATTATCTTTCTCATCTTGAAAGAGAAGTCTACGTTTCTAATATTTTGCTTGTGGAATTTTGATTCTGAAACTGCAAATAAGGATCTCAGATTTTGTGGCTCTAAAATTATTTTGGTGAAGCATAGTGTAAACCCAAATTTCTTTAGTCAATACAGATAATTTAACATACTTCATCATGTCTTCAATGTTATAAATTTTGCTTTACTTCTCAAAGGGATGTTTTCACACGTAGCTTATATAACAACCATCTCAATCTCTGGTCTTTTTCTTTCTTTTTTTGTCTTGAAAAGTGGGGAAAGAATCTTAGATAGTGGAAAAGTCAAGGAGGAAAAAAGTACCTGGTTCTTCTGGAATATTTGGATTGTATAATATAAAAACTGGTTCCTCCATCCCTACAATGAATCCTTAGCCTTGACCTTCCCAGTGGACTCCCTCTTCTTTCTCCTCTCATCCTACAGCTTCCCTTCGCTTTTCGGATCGTGTTCATAGGACTATTTGCCAGGTGATTTGTCCCTGTTCTTATTGTATTATTATAGCCAGCTCTGTATTCCAGGTGGTATTAGTATCTTTCTGTTCTCATTTTGTTGTCTTAAAAACTGAAATTAGGGGAGCTGGCCCGGTGGCATAGTGGTTAAGTTTACATGCTCTGCTTCGGCAGCCGAGGGCTCACAGGTTTGGATCCCGGGCATGGACCTAGCACCATTCATCAAGCCACACTGTGGCAGCATCCCACAGACAAATAGAGGAAGTCTGGCACAGATGTTAGCTCAGCGACAATATTCGTCACCAAAATAAGCCCCAAACAGAAACAAAATGAAATTAAGGACGATGAGTTATTTTCCCAAGGTCATGTGTAAGCAATCAATTATAGCATAGGTCCCTCTGATTAAAAGGCCTTCATAAGACTATCAGTTATTTAGGTCTACCATGTGCCAGGCACTTTATAAATTATCTCAACAAAGCCATAAATTTTTATCATCATTTTACAAATGAAAAAACTAAGATGCAGGAAAATGAAGTGATATGCTGAAAGCTACAGCATGGAGTCTGGATTTGAACTCATCTGTGGTGCAAAACTTGCACTTTTATCACTATACCAATTTTATGATAATTGATTAACTTATCTGTTACATGAAAATACCCACATTAGCTGTGCTGTTTCAGGCCCCAGAAAAGATGAGGTGTGAAGACCAGTTACCACCAAAGGAAAAGATAGCTTAAAGTATCTCTCTAAGGTAGAAAAGATCTAAATACAAGGACCAATTTAGGCAGATAGTAACCATCAGACACTACACATGCTCCAACTACTTACAAATTTTGTGGGAAAATGTAATTCTGCTTTACAGAAATCACACAAATAATCTGAATTTCTACCTAATGAAAAAAATTCATTTATTGCCTTCGAGCAAAAAAACACAGAAAATCAATTGATATTTTTATCTTTAATCTATTAGGAAACCACATTTAAATGATGCCTATGATTCATCCCTCAATTCATTCCATTTTATTTTTAGTTTCTCCTTTGGAAAAGAATTCTTTATAGTAATTTAAACAATAATAAAACACAAATTTTGAAATTTATCTTAACATGGAGACATTTGTTCCTTTACTGTTTTTTCCCCTAATCATACATTTTTCTACTCAAAAGAGCAAGAAAATCTGGTGATTTGTTTATAGAATTAAAATGAAAGGGAAAGTCTAAGAAATTATCCTCAACATACAAATTCCTTCTACAGAGAAGTGTAGGGCAGAGGAGAGAAGTTGGCTCCCTATAATGAGCTAACTCAGTTGGCTTCATGTATGAATTAAAAGCATTGTATGAATCCTCATCTTCCCTCTCACTGGCTGTAGCTATAATGAGAAAAGAGAGAAAAAAGTTAATTTTGCTAGAAAATACTCATGCTTTGTCTAATTTTGAGTTGAGGAAAATTCAAAAGTTTTAGCACATGGTAGCAATCATGTTTATTTTGGTCCTGAGACCCGGAGATATTTCTCTAGCACATGGTAGACAGAGACCCTATTTATGCATTTAGGCCATGTTTTTATTTATGCCTTAGTACTTTTAAAAATACCAGATCAAATTGTAAGCCAATTCATAATGCCTTCTGCATAACTGTGTGCGAGTTAAACCACAAGTGTTATCTATATTTGTGCTGCGCTGCCCCACCCATTGGCTGTCATCACAGCCCTGCTTTAGTAGAACTGACACTCCTGGGAAGCGGTGGCGCCACATCCATCTGGCACAGCTATCTACACGGGACCTTGCCTTCTGTTGTCTTTCTTTGGCATGAACCAGCGAATGAAGTCATGCAAAAATGTGTGTCTTGTCATTGGGAATGCCTGGGACTGTGATGATGGAGACTGCTCATCTGGCAGTGGGTCCTCTGGTTTCTGAATTATCTCCTCTCTTCACCGGTTCTTGGCTGGCCCGATAAATGTGTGCCAAGCTGCACATACCAGAGCAGTACATCCAGCGTGGAGTACATGATGGAGTGCACCAAAGTGGAGAGAAGTCACCTCAACCCTCCAGCTGGCTGGCAAATTCTCCTTGAGCTATCCGAATAGCCCTCAGTTTGGGTTCTATGCAGACATACTCACTTGGAATTATGGATGCACTCTATGGTTGTCGATATACTCCAGCAAAGTTCCAGATAATCTGATGACCCAGTTGTAACACAGCACGACACTTTCATATAAGTCTACAGGTTTGTGAACTGGAGAAAGATTCAGATGTTTTTGGAGGAGTCACCAGCCAATCATAAATATTTACTGCAAGTGCTTACTATGTGCCCAGAATCTTTAAGAAAACGAGAGGGAGAGGGAGAGAAAGAGAGAGGGAAGATTGTTTATAGTCTAATTGTGGTGACAAGAAAAGGTAAAACTGGCTAAAAATATGAGAGAACTTTTCAGAGAACATAAAAATTATGTAGGCTTCAGGGTCAGGCAAGGTTTGGTGCATCAGGCAGACTGGAGCTGGGCATTGAATGCTGACCAGGAGTCACACGGGCGGTGAAGTTAAGGATCATTAACATGCAATGAGCACAGTGCAACGTGATTGTACAAGGTGTGGGGAACAAAGTGACAGAAGACATAATCTTTTTACTCAGGATCTGACAACCTAATCGAAAGCACATACCAATAGAAAAACAAGTAGTAATTCACACCAACAAATTATAATGATTTGAGATTCTGGTGGTAAACGCAACATAAAGTCAAAAGATCAGGATTAGGTGGGGAGGAAAGAATGCATGAATGAGGTGGAATTTCAAATAATCTTGAACAGGTAAGCTGGTCTTTGATGTGTAAAAAATACACCCCAAACACTTTTCATGTCCAACGTGCTTATTAATTAAACAGAAGCAAAGTTTGCACCAGGGATAGTGAAAATAAGAGGCAATTAAGGACAAAGAGTTATGAACGACAGGGTCATAAATTTGGAAGGGACTAGAATATCACCCAGCTCAAATGTGGCAATCGCTTTTGCGGCCACACAACCTCTACAAAAGCTCTCTATGGTGACAAGGTGCACTGGTAGGTCAGTTCTGCCTGGATTGTGCAGGACTATTCATGCCAGGCTTAAAAGTTTACACTTTACCTTTAAGAGGCAAAGGATCACTGAAAACATTTGAGCAAGCAAGGTGTGTATTAAAATGTATACACGAATGATATGTATTAAAATCTGTCCATCAATACATGAGTTTTCTGATCCAATTAGAAGGTATGAGCAGGTAGATCAAAGAGGACATCGTTGAATTTGTCAAACCATAAGGTGATGCAAATTAGATGAAGTGTGGCAGCAGCAGAAATAATGAAGTGACAGGTCCACAGTTAGAATTAAGAGAGGCTGAAGAAAATGCAGGTTTAGAGGGAAAACACATTGATTTCTGTTTTAGGCACGCTGAGTTTGAGTTAACAGCGGAGCAGAACAGAAATTTAGCATAAAGGTAGACAAATAAACCTGACATGTTCCAGGGTCCCTACAAGTAGAGATGGAGGACTGGCATCTTCTGGGTGCCTTCTGCTGGATCATCCAGCACAGCATGAGGTCTTCTTTCTGCATTATAATAAGAGTTAAGACTGGAAGTGTAAAAAGAAGTCATAATTATCATAAAATTGAAAAATTCTAAATCTTCTTGTTTATAAAACTAAGTTGAGCTTTAAATCCATTTTTCTTCCCACATATTCAAAAAGATTTCAGGTCCATTTTAAACCCATCCGTGTGGCAAAATGCAACCCCAAGATGGAACTGAGTCCTGCTGGTCTGTTATTTACGGGTACGTCTCAGATACAGCAATGCCGTTGCTTTGTTAAGCGGAGAGCAGCAGCAGCAGCATTTACATATATATGTTCCTTTCTTGGAAAACAAAGCAGCTTTAAATTCTGTTTCTCCCCTCCCACCTCCTGCCTTTCAAGCATCAGCCAAAAAAAGAGAGAGAATATAAATAGTAGGATTTCCTTCTATGTCTAATTTCTGTGTCCAGATGAATACCAAAAACCTCGACGTGAAACTGGCTGAGGATGAACAGAAAGCCAATAAGTGGAGAGATCAATAAACAATATGGTCAAATCCATTCCACAGAATACTTTTATTGCACCATATTGAATTAATACAAATGCCTTTGGTACAAAAGCAAAATTATTTATGAAACAATAGAAAATCTGCTCTTAAGTAGAAAAAAAGCACTGCTCATGAGTTCAGTGAAAAAAAGAACCAGATGTTACACATACTTAAAAAAAAGCACAATCCCATATGCAGTTACCCATGAAATATTCAACACATACATAAGTTTAGGGCTTACTGTCTTGATTTCTTTCCTCCCTCTCACCTTCATGCTAATCTTCCATATGTCAGCGTCTCTTGGATCAGGGTGTGTCACTAAAGTGGAGCGTGGAGAGCCAGCTGAGGAGTGATTCCAGGTGAAACTTGTGTAGAGTGCCCAGGGATGTCCTGGTCCACGAAAGGAAGGGGTGCAGGTGCTGCATGATGTGGATCAAGGCCCTTGGGCTCCTCTACCTGGGGCAGCCTTGATCCACATCACTGCACAGCAGGAAGCATGCCATTTGCTATCTGTAGACCAGGGGTGGATGGACCTCTGCAAATAAAAGTGATCATTGAACCATGCATGAACAAGAAAAGGGGTTATTCAAATACTCCAGATTCTTGTACTGGAGCCGAAAAAGTAGACAGGACATTTTCAGTTAAACTCGCACCTCTAAGAACGGCCTACCTTGATTGTCTCAGTTACAAAATCAAGCCCTTGAATTTGAGTCTGGTATTTTCACTGAAATTAAATTTGTATATTAAAGCTTTCTTTTTAAAAAAAAGACAAGACTGAATCGAAGCCAACTACACCAACCATATGTTTACCCACTTCTCTCTTTGTCTTTTCAACTGACACAGAAGCCCGAGGAATTTCCCACATTTAGGACTTTTGATAGCTCTGCTCTTTTAACGTTGCTCTTAGATTTTTGACACTGATTTGATTTGATTTTTTCCCCATACAATTAGATCTGGTATATTCTGAAGCCCACAGTCATTATCAGGAAATACAAGGATACTGTACCACCTGTTCAAAAACACAAACCTTTTGTTTCTATCTGCTGGTCTATTTCTCTATAAATTTAACACAATTAGGACTGTCTCATACGCCCACACTACCTCCAGATCTCCGCCTGAGGGTAAGAGACAACTACCCTCCAAGGACTCTCAGGACCTCAGACCCTAGCCGCTTCAAAGAGCTCGGGGGCTGACAGCAGTGGGTTTCCCTAGACCTGTAGCTAAGCCCCTGTGGGCAAAACCCGATGCCTGGGCTGCGGGAGGAGAGGTTCCAAGCGCTATTAGTATTTCATTAAGGGTACAAATATATCAATCATAATCTCCTTTTTTTATTAGAACACTGATCGACAACATTTCCCCAATACTTTATAAAACACAGGTTAAGAGCATCCCTTCTTTCATTCATAGCATATCTATGAGTCAGTTATGTAGGTCTATCAAGTTCGTTAGTTAACAGACGGAAGAACTCCCTGACCTCCACAGAGCACTTACATCAAAGAGGACGTAAGTTTAGAATAGGACATGCACGTGGGGACGCACCCCAACTTCGCCTTCCCTGATCAGTGAGAAGAGCTCAGGAATCTGGAATTAACTCAGAGAAACAGAGACTGTTTCTTTCAGCATTGTCTTCTCTTCCAGAAAATCTAAAAGAAGGGCATCAGTGAAAGAAAGAAATAAAAAATGCTTAGAGTTGGAAATTACCAGTTATGATTGTTGATATTAAAAACCACAAGCTCCAATAAACTTTCTCTTCTTTTCCTCCTTCCCTCTTCTCCTTCTATCAGATTTTCTATATATCTTCTTCCATGCTTAGTCTTATATATTTTCTCTACAAAATTAGCCATGAGAAGGAAATTCTATGACCCTACAAATCTATGCACATTTGAAGGGACACTGAGTGGTGTCAAGTGTACAGTTGAGAAGAAGATCTGGCTGTGAATGCCTAATACCAGCACAAGTGGAGATAGAGACAAAGACAGGCATTTGAAATATCCCAGAGGGCAGAATGGTTGCTGTGAGTGGGTTTGGCTGCTATTGGCCATTCCGCAGAGTACGTAAGCCATAGAGTTAGAAAATATGGTGGTTTTCAGTCAATATCTAGGCTTGCAATTTGAAGCCTTAGAAATGAGATGTACCAGCAAGACAGATAAGCATAAGGATGGGCAATCTAGTTAGCTGATACTTGGATGTCCGCTTAGGCAGGAAGACACTGGCTTTGAGGAAGTCAGTCCTTGGATAGAGGAGCCCAAGTCACCAACTGAGTTCTGAGGCAGGTTCAGCTCCCATACATGGGAGAAGATCAGAGCAAAGCAAGGCTCACTCACCCCAGGGCACTAAGAAATTAGACAGGCAATGAGAGCATGCATTACAATGGAAACCAAATTAGAAGCTGAGCCCAGTGACGAGTACAGTTAGGATCTTAGGTATTGTCACTCTGATGCCAAAAAGGTCTTCAGAGCAAGGACACCATAGACGGTTCCATGCTGTGTGAGGCCCGAGTGTCAGCCCTGACCTCAAGTCTTAGGTCCGGTTTGCCACAAATGTGACTCCTGGCACAGGCTAGAGCCTGAGGGGCTGTTGTGATCTTGGTTAGCCCCGTACTAAAGAATCCAGGAAATAACACTAGTACTTATCAAAATCCTTCTATAT
Source organism: Equus quagga (assembly GCF_021613505.1). Taxonomy (NCBI): domain Eukaryota; kingdom Metazoa; phylum Chordata; class Mammalia; order Perissodactyla; family Equidae; genus Equus; species Equus quagga. The sequence continues at coordinate 2,766,856 of NC_060287.1, read as the reverse complement.
GTCTGGCGCAGTGTCAGATGCTTTGCAAACATTTTTTCTAATCCTCACAACCACTCTTTAAGGTAGGCATTAGTAATTCCATCATGCTGATGAAAGAGTTAAAGACAAAAAAGAAGCTGGCTTAAACTCTGAAGTCCAGATCAGTCTAGGAATCAAGGCAAGGTTGGTTGCATGGACAGGGGTGTTAAGGAGCTAAGGAAAGTACAAGGAGACAATAGCCAGATGATCTTTCAGCTGATTTCCTGGGAGCATCACCATCTGTCAGTCTTGTAGTTACCTACCATATGTAGTACTCATGGGGTTTGAATACCTACTCAAGATTGTAAGGTGAAACCCTACTATGTGCCAGAAAATGTCTAGGCATTAGGGATAGTCATGAACTAATCTGACTGTGTCTGCTTACATGGAGTCCACATGCTGGAAGCTGATGCCCAAATGGGTTTTTTAAACCAATCATGGAAATCCCATGTCCAATATCCAGCCTAGACTTGTGAGACCTGAGAAGTTGGCTGAGGACATTTGAGGAAGTTTTTCTTTCAAAAAAAGTTGCAATCCTCCCCTTTCATGATGCAAGCACAAAGGAAATGAGTTGAGTGTGAAGTTGACACTGAGGACAACAGAATGAGAGCAGAAACATGGATACGTGATGACATTATTGAGCATCTGATCATACTGTTCTATGGCCTGCTCTGTTTATGGACTTTCTGCCTCCTCAATGTGTAAACCATATAAATTGGTATCTTCCGTAATTTGTAGCTGAAAGTTGCAAACCTCATACACAGATGAGGAACTGAATCCAAGTGTCTGTCCTATAGGTTAAGTTTAGCAAATAAGATAGCTCTCTGAAGGGACAGAGCCAGAGTATTGTGTGAGTTGGGATGGGGCAGGTAAATAGAGAGATTAAATTGAAATTTAACAGGTGGGGCTGGGCCAGTGGCACAATGGTTAAGTGCGCACATTCCGCTTCTGCATGGACCCGGGTTCGACGGTTTGGATCCCGGGTGCGGATATGGCACTGCTTGACACGCCATGCTGTGGTAGGCGTCCCACATAGAAAGTAGAGGAAGATGGGCATGGATGTTAGCTCAGGGCCAGTCTTCCTCAGCAAAAAGAGGAGGATTGGCAGCAGTTAGCTCAGGGCTAATCTTCCTCAAAAGAAAAAAAAGAAAGAAAGAAATTTAACAAGTAGAAGAGTGATATTGAGAGGATGGAAAGAAAACAACCAATAAAAAAATGAAGATCTGGGGGGCCAGCCCAGCAGTGTAGTGGTTAGGTTCATGTGCTCTGCCTCGGCAGCCCAGGGTCTGTGCGTTCAGATTCCGGGCATGGACCTATAGAGCACTCATCAAGCCACGCTGTGGTGGCATCCCACATACAAAATAGAAGAAGACTGGCACAGATGTTAGCTCAGGGCTGATCTTCCTCACCACAAAAAAAAAAAAAAAACACAAAGACCTGAAAGTCCTCCTCTAAACATAAAACAAAACAAAAATATAGAGGACAGAATGAGTCAAATACTGAAAAGACAAATCAGCAAGCTGCCTTCCCAAAAGATTTTCCGGAATACAATTTACTTTTTCCAGAATTTCAGCAGCAGATTTGGTACCCACCATCTCCATTTGCTGCCATGGTCTCAAGGACAAAGCATCCTGCCAGAGTAAACAGCATTGACCTCGACAATTCTCATCAAATGAACTCACTATCTCCCCGGAACAGCCCTTCCAACTGCTCTCATATTTCTACATTTGGCCCCAGTTCTACACTGTGAAGATACTGATGTGAAGATAGAGTCAGTGAAGGAGGAGAAAATGAATTTGGTATAGAAGAATCCTAGATTTAAATCTCAATTTTTAAAATGGGCATTTTAGGAGGCCGGCCTGGTGGCGCAGTGGTTAAGAGCGCACGTTTCTCCGCAGCCCCAGGTTCGCCAGTTTGGATCCCAGGTGTGGACATTGCACCAATTGTCAAGCCATGCTGTGGCAGGCGTCCCACATGTAAAGTAGAGGAAGATGGGCATGGATGTTAGCTCAGGACCAATCTTCCTCAGAAAAAAAATAAATAAAATAAAATGGGCATTTTAGGGCAACCAGTTGTTATTATTGCTTATGCCTGCTGATTGGCAAATTTCAAAAATAGTTAATTGAATTCTTAAACTTAAAGTCAAGTGGCTTTCTTTAAATAATAAAAATTGAACAATATTTTAAGGAACATGTGCATTTAAAATATCAAAATTTCCTTTTAAAAGGGTTGAACTTGAAAAAAGAGACCTTAAGAATGTTTGTAAACACTAGCATCAACAATAGTATCGTTACGTATTTCTTATATTTTGAAAACTTTAAATACTGTTATTTTACAAAGAGCACAGTTTTATATAGAAATAATATAAAATTAAAACAATAGCTCATTGTTAACGTTCCATTCGAAGGATCCCAGACCTAACTGAGTTACATTAGCTCACATGAAATGGGACCCAGTGGTGACATCCTGATTACCATTCTCAATTAACACCGCCACGTTTTTTAATGCCTATGTTTAATGTCAAAGCATTAAGAGGCTTCCAGGATAAGAAATCTATTAGTGTTTCAAAAATGTGTTCCAAACCAGAGAGACGAGGAACAGAATGAAACCATATGTCATTTGCACTAAGGTGATAATTTCAGCAATATGAATTAATCAAGCTTCTCAAGGGAAGCCTGTCATTTAAAAAGGAGTAAAGAAATTCAGTACTAAACACTGCCCCGAATCAGCTTAAGACACAAAACAACAAATCTGAAAAGATTTGAAGAGCATTACACATGAGGGAGAGAACATTTCCATATTCCCAACTGCCGAGTGCGTGCCTTCAAATTGAAGGACGACTCTTCGTCTGCTCCTGTCTGCTAAAGACGACCCTTATGGGCCTGGCAAAACGTATGCCCTCAGTATGGTTTTTGAAAGAATGAACACATAAAAGAAAAAAATCAGAGGAAAATAAAACTCAGCCTTTAGGCTTATGACTAGTGGAAGGAAGCCTGGAGCCATGCCATCTAGATCTGGGTTCCAGTCCTGACTTTGCCGTCAGTTATTTTTATAACTGCGAGCAGATTATTTGACATTATGACATCTCTAAGTTTGGATTACTGGGTCTCGAAATATCCCTCCCAACTCTTCATTCTGTCACAAAACCTATGACTTCGCTTTGAAAAATTAGGCCATAAATGTCTTAGAAGTTGAAACAAAGAAAAAGAAATTTGGAAAATGGCCAAAAATTAGTAACGGTAGATGATTTGAAAGATTATGTTTGTTTTTAAGATTGGAACCATCTGAATAAAATTGGATGGAAACAGTCCCTTAGGGTCTGAATATATTTAGACAGAAACAACTAATCTAAATACAAAGAATACATTCTTGAAGAAAAAAGAAAGCAAAGTTTCCAAAGAGAAGAGATTAATATTTTGAAGTTGTTCGTTCATGCATCCAGTCAGCAAACATGTATTATATGTGTTCTCCATTCCAGGCACGCTGCTAGGCACAGAGAATTTAAGGATAAATGAGGAATTCTTGCTCTCCAGGAAGCACGTGCCTGGCAATGAGTTCACAATCTAGTCTAGAAATGCAATTTCAAGGATTAAAAAGAAAATGCCACAAAAAAGAAATTCAGAAAATAATAGTGTTTAAAAACATACCAAATTAAAATAGAATTATTATTTTCATCTTGGATTTATTAGGAAAGTCAAATTACTTGATTTGAATATTAATTTGAAAGAATGACAAGCTGAACGAGTAAGATAGACTGAAACAGGAAGTTCTCTTGCCATTTGACCTAGGCAAAAGGCACAAGCACGTCTTTAGTGAGGGAGCTTAACAAATGTATATCGAGACTCATGTTTTTCCTTCTCAGGCAAGGAATTTATGAAGATTGGGATTATTGGGTAAAGAGAGTAAACTTTTGTTTTAGTTATGAAACACAAAGCTAAATTGCTTTGTGGAAAGATTCTTTTAATTTAAAATGTGTTACTTAAAAATTCTAACCTGTTCTCATGAACAAAGAGCATTTCATTAATCGTGTACGTTTGCGTTTCTTTTGTTACTAGCAAGATTCAACATATTTCCACGTTTACTAATTCATTTTCTGTTATGTAAGGTGTCTGTCATGGCATTTTACCACTTATTAGAGGCCTGCTGCTCTATACTCTTGCAAGTTTTATGTACTTCTAAAATCGAATATATTAAATCTTCTTCGTATTTTCTATAAATATTATTCCTCTATGTGGCAGTGGCCTCTCTGGTGTAGGTTTACCTATAATTTGATATATATGTATATTTAAAGTATAAAATATGGTGTTAAAACCATATAATATGATTTTTTACTTAATGTCATTGATAAGATATGACATTTTTAATTATAAAGCCCATGATTTTAAAAAATAATATAGTTCAATGATAAAATGTCAAGTTATGGCATGGCAATACAAGCAACACATAAATTATTTATAGATAAAATGTGTAGTTCAAGTGTTACAGTCAAAGAAAGTTTCCATAGTTAAAGCAAGAGTTACAAACTAAATTATTTTAAGCTGGTAGGACTATCAATAGAGTTGATAGTAAGATATAGTAGGAATACCGGTAATAATAACTGAGGTCAGTGGAGTCCTCCCTGTGCACCAGGCACCATGCTAAGCACACGAGCCCTGTGCGAGAAGAGCTCCAGCCCTTGGAATAAAGCTGGGTATCCGGGGTGAGCTCCTTCCAAGGGTATCCTGGAAAACTGGTGAAGATCCATGAGGACCGTCTGGGTTTGGGGCCAGGGAACTTTATGCTCTACCTCAGAATAGTAATTCCCTGAAATGTTCATAGGGACTATTATTATTTCATTTACCTATTTCTAGATTAGAAGGATAATCCGTGGTAAGCGATTTTGGGAAATTCTGAGCTAAAACTAAGCGTTTCTGAGGCTGGCCCATAGTGTAGTGGTGAAGTTCTGCGCTCCACTTCCACCGCCCAGGGTTCACCGTTTGTATGCTAAGACTACACACCACTCACCAAGCCATGCTGTGGTGGCAACCCACATCAAAACAGAAGAAGATGGGCACAGATGTTAGCTCAGGGCCAGTCTTCCTCACCCCCCCCCCAAAAAAAGAAAAGTAAATGTTTCTTTCTGGCAGGACTTCTCAACACTTTTTATAAACTTCTATGCACTGTTATTCTCCAAGAAGACAATACAATACGCAGCATTGCTTTGCACATTTTGCCACAGAATATTTTTTCTACGAGCCTGGAGATTCATGGACTGCTTTAAGTAACACTAGATTAACCGTTTGTATCTCAGTCCTACGTGGAAATAGCAACCAGGGCCTAGGTGAGGAGAGCCCTTCCCAGCAGGACTGCCCCTTGTTTGACCATGCACCCCCACTCTTGGGGGATTCTGATAGAGGGACCTCCTGGCAGAGGAGAAACTCCGACGAGAAGCGGAGCTGAGAGAAGGGAAATGCTTAGGCAGGCAGGATGCTTCATGAGAACCTCCACGGCGCCTGTGCTTTCCCAGGTTCGGGGCTAACGCAGCTGAAACGCCTCCGGGGGAGACTGGGAGTGAACTCGCCACCCCGAGGGGAGACCTCAGGGCTGGGGGGGGGCACGTTCAGGCCGCCCAGAGACGCCCACGGTCCCGAGCAGACGTCACAGCAGGGTTAATGGAGAATGGAGTTTTTACCCGAATCTTGGAACCTGAGTTGTTGTTAATTAAGTTCATAGGTGGTGACACGCGTCCCGGAGGGGTAATCAATGGGACAAAGGCAGGGAAGCGTCAAAGAACAGAGGGGTTGTGAGGGAAGGCAAATGGTTTGATCGAGGGCAGGGGGCTGCTAAGACGAGAAGCGGGTCAGATGATGAGAGCCCTGCCTCCTGCGTGAACAACATAATCCTGGAAAGACTGCAGGCCGGGGGGCGACATGAGCGGACAGGTCTTTTAGAAAGGTGGCCGGGGATTCTGGAGGCTGAGCACAGGAGGTGAGAAGCTGGCGAGGAGGACGGCCAGGCAGTGCAGCAGCTGAGACGTCCGAGGATGGAGATGACGGCCAACGGGAGACGCCGGGGCGGGAGAGGACCACGCTGGAGCCACGTGAAGATATTTAGAAGGTTGTGACAGGGCTCGGCGACATGTCGGCTGTGCATGCCTAGGATGAAAGAGAGACTGAAGGTGGCAGCTTTGTCACGGGGGCTGGGACCCTGAGAGACTGTTTTTCTTTCAAAAGGATCTGAGACCATTGCTCGCTAGTAATAGAAACATCAGAAAACTGCACAGTCTTCAGGATAAATGACATATCATGGCATTTTCATCCTTATGCCTATTCGATCAGATTATAAAAATAATATATACTTACATTAAAACATCTCAGGGGCTGTCTGGTGGTGTAGTGGTTAAGTTCACGTTCTCTGCTCCAGTGGCCTGTGGTTTGCGGGTTGGGATCAGGGGTGGACCTGCACACCACTCATCAAGCCACGCTGTGGCCCCATCCCACAAACAAAATGGAGGAAGATGGTCAGAGATGTTAGCTCAGGGCCAATCTTCCTCACCAAAAATAAAATAAAATAAAATAATTGAAAATATAATTGCTGTGATATTGGAGAGTATTTCCTTTCAGGATCTTTTTTTTTTTTTTTTTTTTTTGAGGAAGATTAGCCCTGAGCTAACATTTGCTGCCGATCCTCCTCTTTCTGCCGGGGAAGATTGGCCCTGAGCTAACAGTTGTGCCTGTCTTCCTGTACTTTATATGTGGGACACCTGCCACAGCATGGCTTGCCACGTAGTGCCATGTCCACACCTGGGATCCGAACTGGCAAACCCGGGGCCACCTAAGCAGAACTTGCAAACTTAACCACCAGGCCACCAGGCCAGCCTCGACCTTTCAGTCTCTTTTTCTAAGCATATGGGGAGGGGCTAGGAGTGCGTGTGTGTATCTCTGACAGTATATGATGGAGATGCAATTTTTATACCATGCTGCAGCCTAAGTTTCTTTTTAATATTATGTTGTAAACCTTTAGCCATCAGTCCTGGTCTGTTTGGGCTGCTATAACAAAAATATCATAGAGTGGGTGGCTTAAACAGCAAACATTTATTTCTCACAGTCCTGGAGGCTGGGAAGTCCAAGATTAAGGTGTGGGCAGATTCTGCTGCTGGTGAGAGCTGGCTTCCTGGTTCATAGAGAGCCGTCTTCTCTCTGTGTCCTCACCTGGTGGAAGGGGTGAGGAAGCACCCCGGGGTCCCTTTTATAAGGGTGCTAATACCAGTCAAGAGGGCTCCACCCTCATGTGCTAATCACCGCCTAAATTCCCACCTCCTAATACCATCACATTGGCGGTGAGGATTTCAACATACACATTTAGGGGGACGCAATATTCGGTCCATAACACCACCATTAGAAATTATTCCTCAGCTTCATTAAAGTTTATTTTTAATGGCTACATGAGATTCTGTTTTATAACTGTCCTACAATTAATTTAACTTTTCCCTCTTTTTTCATATTTAGGTTGTTTCTTTACCTTTTTCATTTTTTTCCACTTAAAAGTCAGTGCCTTAATAAATATGTTTTCACCTAAATGTTCTCAGAATTTTCTGATAATTTACTTGTCACAGATTCCTAGAAGTGGAATTACTTTGTCAGAGGGTATAAATGTTTTCAGTATTTTATGAATATTGAAAATTGTTTTTCAGAAAGTTTGAAACATAGTATTATTTATTTAATTAACCATTAAACCTTTTTTATGTATTTAACTTTTTGTTTATTGTTTTTGACCTATCCCTAAATTCTATTTTCCAGTGGTCATACAATTATTTAATTCCACGGGTTTTACATTTTAAAAAGATTAGCTAGAGATTCAATTATTGCTGATCATTGTTCCTTAGAAAACGTATTTTCTTTTTCCTAAAATAAACCACATAATTTCTTCACAAATTTAGGTTTTTTTAATTAAAAATGGAAAAACTGATCAAGAATAGAATTTACTCGCCTCTTCTATGTTTAGTGTGTTTTTCTAGTTTCTGCTAAAATTAATATTACTCATGGTAGAAAATTTAGAAAAATATGTTAATATCTATGGGAAAAAAATCACTCACAACCTTGCCATCCAAAGAGAACCATCTCTACCGTGTGTCCATAAGGGTAGTTGGGATATTTCTTTGTTCACAGATCTCACCCAAGTGCCTAAAACAGTGTGTGATGCATGGTTGGTGTTTAACAAACATTTGTAAAATGAATGACTATTTTTTAGTTTGATTTCCAATATTTTGCATGGATATCATACAACAGCATTGTAATCAACATTTACTGATCCATGTACCAAGATTCATGCTAGATGGTACATGCACATCTCACTGAATACATACAATAACCCCGTGTGGTAGGGACCAGCATCGCGCTCAGGCGGCAGATGTAGACTCTGAACTTTAGAACAATCAAGTCGTCTGTAAAACATCACGTAACAGCCAACAGTTTAAGCTGTGGCAGCCTCCCCGCCACCCTGCCCACCGAGCATGTGCTTCGAACCGCTACACAATTCTGCCCCTGGATAGGCAGGTAAGCCACAACCATCTTAGTAGGGTTCATTATTTTAAAACCACTGTTGTTCGTAAACCATTCCTTAAGTCCCTGAATGTTTGATTCCCTGGACTTAGTAGCATTTGTTAAAACATTTCCATTTTTCAGATAATTCCAATATTTTGCTATTTTAATAGTGGTATTTACCATTATCAATAATCTTTAGTCTGCTTTCTGATGATTACTTGAGATTCAATTGCTATCAGTGGAAGTACGAGGTCAATGATTGTTTTCAAGCTTCTTGATCCAAACCAAGCAGTTTACACTCTCTAAAAGATTGTCAATGTGCTCATTACCACTGCACAATCTGCCGTCCAGCTTTCCGGTCTCAGGACCCCCTCAGATTCTTACAACTTGTTGAGGACCCCAGAGAGCTTTTGCTTCTGTGAGTCAGTGCTACCCTGTTTACTATATTAGAAATTAAAACAAAAGAAAATGTAAACACGGAAGCACGCATCCCATCAGCTGTCAGAGTGTTGACTCATCACACACTGAGTAAACTCCAGGAAACTCTAAGTACACTGTGAGAGAATGAGGGTGAAAGGGCAAGTGACGTCATGGTGTTATAAAAATACTTTGACTTTATAGTTTCTGTGAAAAGCTCTTGGGGATTCCCAAGGGATCCCTGGATCACTCTTTGAGAACCACTGCACTATTCCATACTTCACATTTTAACTTACTGTTTAAAACTCTTTCCATTTTGATGGACAAAGAAAATATATCCTTTTTGTTTTAATTTGCGTTTATTTGAATCATTGTTATTTGTGTCTCCCCTTTGTGGTCTTCCCTCCTCGTGTTGCTTTCTTTTCCTCTCACTTTTCCTAATTGTCTGATTCAAAATCTCTGCACATTTTCACTTGAAATGTAGACAATAACACAACTTTGCTTTTCATTTTCTTTCTAGCACACTGAAGGAAATTTATATTTCTTGTTATTGACGGTGCTGGCAGATCTTAAGCTCATAAGCTCTCAGAATAAGTCCCCATGACTTGCCACAGCTGATCTGTGTGCCCTACAGATACTTCCAGAAAAAGAGACCTCTGTCTGGAAACACATAATCTGTTTAACTTCTTCCTGAGTGTTTGTATTACACAACCTCCCTAAAGTTTACCTAAAAGTAGACGTCTTCTCACTTTTTCCTCCTCATTTTGTTTTCAAACGAACCCATAAGGAGGAAGATCACAGGAAAAGACACGGCCCAGAAAGGCGCACCTTCGCCCGCTGTTCCGGTGGCGCCCACGCTGCTGCTTGCTGCTCTGTTACCCATTTGGGTCTTCCAACACTCGTTGCCAGAATACCTGATATTCTATACCACCACCTCTTTTGCTTTTTAATTTTATTCTCTTGACTTTAAAAATAATTAGTTTCTATATCAGATTAAAGAGCTTCTTCAAGGCAAATGAAAACAGGATTGAAACAAAAAAACAACCCACTAACTGGGAAAAAATATTTGCAAGTCATATATCTGACAAAGGCTTAATATCCTTAATATATAAAGAACTCTCGCAACTCAACCACAAAACATCAAACAACCCAATCAAAAAATGGGCTGGAGACATGAACAGACATTTCTCCAAAGAAGATATACTGATGGCCAATAGGCACATGAAAAGATGCTCATCATCGCTGATCATCAGGGAAATGCAAATCAAAACTACACTAAGATATCACCTTACACCCGTTAGAATGACAAAAATATCTAAAACTAATAGCAACAAATGTTGGAGAGGTTGCGGAGAAAAAGGAACCCTCATACACTGCTGGTGGGAATGCAAACTGGTGCAGCCACTATGGAAAACAGTATGGAGATTCCTCACAAAACTAAAAATAGAACTACCATACGATCCAGCCATCCCACTACTGGGTATTTATCCAAAGAGCCTGAAGTCAGCAATCCCAAAAGTCCTGTGCACCCCAATGTTTATTGCAGCACTGTTTACAATAGCCAAGACGTGGAAGCAACCTAAGTGCCCATCAACAGACGAATGGATAAAGAAGATGTGGTACATATATACAATGGAATACTACTCAGCTGCAAAACAGAACAAAATCATTCCATTTGCAATAACATGGATGGACCTTGAGAGAATTATGTTAAGTGAAATAAGCCAGCGAGAGAAAGATAATCTGTGTATGACTCCACTCATATGAGGAATTTAAAACTATGGACCAAGAACAGTTTAGTGGATACCAGGGGAAAGGTGGGGTGGGGGGTGGGCACAAAGGGTGAAGGGGTGCGCCTACAACATGACTGACAAACATTAATGTACAACTGAAATTGCACAAGATTGTAACCTATCAATAACTCAATAAAAAAAAACTAAAAAAAATAATAATAATTAGTTTCTAAATGATGCCTACATGTAGCCATCATCTGTCTGCGTTTTTCACTTTAACATATAAAACTTAAGATACATTCTTAATAGAAGATTGCAGGAATCATAGTGTTTCTACTAAAATTGTATTGTCTTGTGTAGCTATTAGTCATATTTCCTTTTATTGAACCTAACTTTCCACGTTTAAAAAAGCTAATTTATTTTTCAACAATAAGGCTGAGTTTATTTCAAAAAGAAAAATCCCTTGCAGCATTTAAGTTTACAGAAATTATGTTCTGTCAAAATATTTTATAATGGCAGCATTAAATATTGCCCTAAGGAAAAATACAGCTAAAAGTTGAATGAGAAATAGTATCCTGGTGCTATGCCATATTAGAATAATTTTTTTTACTTCCTGGAGATAATATTTTATGGTCATACTTTTGAAAGAGAATCTATATTTGCCCACAAAGTAGAAGATTTAAATGGGAAAGTTAAGGACTCATGATGCATTACTAAATTATGAATCCTGCTGCCACCTCCATAGATTTCTGCTCAGAAAAGCCCCCTTTCCGCTTTGGATTAAATGAAGTGGTTAATAGTTTGGGCAGCGTCCTTAGCTTCTGAAAATAGCCTGCAGATAAAGGATGACATTGGTGATAAATATAATATACCACTGACAATTTACATAGAGTGCTGGTGCCCACAGTAGAGCATGATAATTAGCAAGCACCCCTGGCGACTCTCTGTATCCTCCCCTCCATCTGTTGCTTCGCTTTGAGTTTTAGGCAACTAGAATACTGAATATCTGGAATGTTTTTCAATGCTGTGAAATTTAGTTTTAAATATATACAGATATGTAAGCCTATATATTGTATCATACAGTAAATAAATAACATTATTGACAAGTAGTCAAGAACTTACCTGTATCGAGCATTGGTTAGGCTCCGTGTCAGATATTTGAAAGACATTTGCAGCCTTCATATGGGTATCTAGCAGCCTTTTAGATCTTTAAAGATGGTAAAATCAACTCAATCATTGTGAGTGCAATATCACATAAAAGTTTATGTAGAGGAGCTGAAAATAGCCCATACTAGGGAAATTGTCTCACGGTTTGAGAAAGAAATATTGTCTCTTTTCTGTAATATGAGACGAATTATTTAATGATCTCCATAATGTGGTGAACTCAGGAAGCAAATTCACTTTATAGAATAGTCATTAAAATATGGATGACAAGAATCAGACTTCCTGGCTTAAAATTCATATTTTACTATTTATTAGCCATGTAATTTTAGTCAATTTCTTTACCTCTCATTGTATTAATTTTTCTTTTTGCCTCAATTTTTGCATTTGTAAAGTGAATGCAACAATAGTGTCTCTAGGGATGACATGAGGATTCAAGAAGCTAATATTCATAAACACTCAGTGTCAGCCACAGAGTGAGTTATATGTGTTTGTTAAATGAATAAAAAGGACAAAACACACTTTCTTATCTTCACTTATTTTAGCCTTGAAACAGTGAAAGATGCCCAAAGATGTGCTTGTGCTAATTAATCATAAAATCATTTTTGTTCACATTCTTTCAAAAATAAATTTATTAAATATTAATAATATGATAGGATGAATTCAGTTGACTTTTATCTATATTTTACAATGGATAAAACATAATGTTTTCATTTGAAAGATAGGATATATGTTTTCATACTGACCATTGCTTTTTGGAAGTCTTCCAAAGGAGACTTATGTCCGCTAATAAAATAACTGTGCTTATTAGTCAATGAACCAAAATTTTTTTAAAAAGCTACAGAAAGTCTTGTATTGCATGTGAATATTTTTGATTGAGCAAGAGACCATAACTAAAACCCTGGGGGTAGAGATTAGATAATTAGTCACGGTGTGCTCTTTGCTGATCCCAAAAGAAATTAGCTAAATCCAAACCACTAATGATGGACAGTATAACGTGAGAGTATATAGTAGCCTTATTACTCTCTATTTGCTGATATAATACCCGTTAAAATGTGTTTTAAAAATACGTATGTATTTTCCTATATTTTGGTGTGAATAGCTTTAATTTTAGGATGGAAGATTTTACCCCATAGATATGATTAGCAGAAAAATAGTAATGCAACATGGACAAGAAGTTGCTTAACTTCCTTTTATTTTTGATATAAGTTCTAAAATATAAGGCAAACAACAAAAGAAACTTTCACTTCCTGTTTTAAAATATTAATACTGTAATATTCCTTAATATTCAAATAATCTTTCCAAGATTCTAAAGTTACAAAATAACACCCCAATCAATGTTGTGTCTGCATAATTTATAATAAATATAAATAAAGCAAAAATAAAAAGCTATATTTGTGATCGAAATCTGGATGTTTCGTTTACATGAAAACTGACACTTTGTACCTCTTTTGATAATTAGCTTATATGGCTGTCATTTATATATCTGCAGTCAGACCTTAGTAAATGTCTAAGAGAGTATGAGATTTGGGCAATTTAAGCCTGTCAATAATTTATTAAGAATAGCTCCGGGGGCCGGCCCTGTGGCCAAGTGGTTAAATTCGCACGCTCTGCTTCAGCGGCCCAGGGTTTCGCTGATTCGGATCCTGGGTGTGGACATGGCACCACTCATCAGGCCACTTTGAGGTGGCATCCCACATGCCACAACTAGAGAGCGACCCACAACTAAAAAGAAAAAATATATATATACAACTATGTACTGGGGGGATTTGGAGAAGAAAAAGCAGGAAAAAAAAGATTGGCAACAGTTGTCAGCTCAGGTGCCAATCTTTAAAAAAAAAAATAGCTCCTCTACCAGTTAGCTTTTGCTGTTACAAACCACCCCAAAATTTAGTGGCTTAAAACAACTGCCATTTCTCGTAGGTAATGGATCTACAGATTGGCAGGGTGGTTCTGCTAATCAGAGACAGCCTTGGCTGATCTCAGCTGGGTTCGCGCATATGTCTGTGGTCAGCTGGTGGGATGGCTGAGTGCTGGCCATCTGGGACAGCCTGGCATAAACGTCTGCATCCTGGTCAGCTGACATCTGGGGGCAACAAGGATGACTGGACCATTCTCTCATCACGCAGCGGCTTAGCTTAGGCTTGTTCACACGACAGCCAGGAGTGAGAAGAGCAAGAAACACACGAGGCCTCTTGATGCTCAGGCTCAGAACCAGCACATCACTTCTGCCAAATTCCATTGGCCGAAGAAAGTTAGAAGGGCAGCCCAGATTCAAGAAATGGAAGGACAGCCTCCGCCTCTTGAAGGGGGCAGCTGCAAAGCATTACGGACATTCTTGCAGTCCACCACAGCTGTTCTGGATAATTCAAGAAGAAATCGTATTTCTTCACTGAGCTGAGGCCTAATCTAAGTACAAAGATACATCATAAGCCATCCTTTTGTTTCGTTTTAACCTCTGAGGCCTTGTCTCTGTAATATTAACAAGGAGATGGAAGCACATAGAAAGCAGCCAGTCCGTTTGGCTTCACACAGCCCTGAGACATTTTAGCCATGGTTCAACTAAACTATTTGATTTTTGATTCACAAGAAAAAATTTCCAGCATAGAGCCTCTTGATTCAATGTCAGCAACTCAAATTTCTACCTCTTTTTTACTTTAAATTAGCTGAGTGGGGGTAAGCCATTGCAGTGGTGAACAAAGATTTATTAGTTTAAAAATACTCGCTCTACTGAGCCCCAGTTGAATTGGTCTCCTAAACCCCAGCATAATAGTAAAGTATAAACTTAGTATTTCAGCCACGTGCCTATGATACTGAAAGTGTAGATGTAAAAATCTAGAGGGCTCTAGTCACTTCTGTGGAAATGTACAAACGATACTTATTGGAATTCCTGTTCCAAGCACCAGAATCTTGCCTGCAGTTTGCAATGGAGGCTGCCTGATTCCTGTGCTTCTTTGTGAAAAACTCCTTCAACTTGGATCCTTATAAATGTGGCAGAAAGGATTGGCTTAGGAGAATTTACATGATATATGTGTGTAAGCACATATCTGTCTTTGCTATATAACTGACAGGATCTTTAACCACCATCTTTCACCCAAGCTTGTTTCTCCCCCTACACTCCCATGCCAATTAATGGCACCACTTTCTGTTTTGTTGCATAAGCCAGAAATCTGGAAATCTTTCTTGACACCTCCTCTCATTTATTTCCTGCCTACAAGGAACAGCCAAGTCATACAGATTCTAATTCCTTGATACCTCTGCCCTCTGACTCCACCTCACCATTCTTCACAGCTATTGCCTAACTCCAAGCTTGATTAAGTCTTACTTAGGTTACTGAAACTGTGTCCTGACACATCTCCTTAAAATCATTGCCTCCAATGCCTTGTCTATGCTGCTGCTGGAATGAACTCACCAAAACACAGTTCTATTTATTTTATTCACTTACTTAAAATTATACAGTGACTCCTCATGGCCTTCAGGATAAAATTCAAACCCACACATATAAGGAAAAGGATTTTAAAGCACAACTTCTTCTCTATTTATTACCACAAGATCTAGAACAAAACAATAGGTGTTATATGTTGCCACATTCCAAAGACGAGGTGGTGCACCTTCTATGTGGAGTTACTAAGGGAGCAGCAAGCCTGGTTGGCAATCCTCGACCTACCACCACTTCTGGCTGAGCTGTAGAGACATTTTGGAGGGCTTTAGCATCCACTGCCCGCCGCCCACCGGACACCCACACATACACGGGCACGCTCCCAAGCATCGGGAAGGGGAAGGGTCTCCCTCTTGATCCAAGCCAAGTGACAGGGGCTTTAAGAGAAACACTTGGCCCTTGAAATCTGTTAGGTACAGAAACTGGTACCAGAACTATATCTTGAAAAGTCCACAGAGGGTAGACTGAACCGAAAAGTAAAGAGGCTACAAGGGGAGCAAATTTCACCAGAGGCAGAAGAAAGGTATGAACTGCTCTCTGACTTGCAGGCAGGATGTGCACTGTGTGGAGGCTGAAGCCCTCTTAAAATGACATGGATGACTGCCTGGTAGGTTGACATCATCCCAACAGAAGGATGGACTTCTGGAAGCCCAGGGGCCTGAAGGAGAGGTCGTAAATCGAATGGACTGTTTGACGCCAGTATTGCCCACCTCAAAGGCACTGCAGTTAGAGGTTCCCAGCAAGGCATGTACCTGAGGAATCCAGGAAAGCACCCACCAGGAAGTGTCAGTCTTGGCAAATGACCGCATTCACAGGGCACTGTCACTGGATCCACCAGTGCCTGTCAATAAGCTCCGTTTTTCTTACATGTCCCTGGTTCTAGGCGTTAATCCTGGAGGGGCCAAAGCAGCCCGGGTGAACTGGGGCTGCGGTGAGAAGAACAAGGTGACCCTTGCTCTGGGTCAACACTCCTCATCCCAGGCAAAAAAACTGGAATGAGGACTGTGAAAAGTGAGATTGGGAAGTAAATGTGGGCTTCGGAATCAGGTAGAGACAACACAACTTTTCTTTAGGCAAACTTTCTTTCCCAGAAACTGACCAGAAAGTTTTCTAGAGAATATACTTATGTACGATATCAGAGAGAGATAAAAATCTGATGACATACCTTTGCAGTATTTGGTTCTTTCTTTAATCTCCTCTTATCAACAGATACACTATGCATTTGAACAGATATGATAACATGCCCTAGTGTTTCTCTCAGAAACGGAAATAAAACATCAAAACCTCAGAAGTTTTCTCAGTGGTAACAAATGAGTGTTTGTTAATAAAATACAATGAATTCTCTGGTTAAAGAAATTTAAGAACCTGGGGAAATATTCTCTGGTAACCCCTCTGGCAACATTTTAATTATAATGCAGTCCCCTCTCCAGGCAATGAGTCCAATCTATTGTAATATGTGCAACAATCTATTTACTAGAACACATTAAGAAATCCAAATATCTGGAACAGGTCATATCTCATTTGCTATTGCTGATTAAAACAAATAATGGAGGAAGATGGCTTTCCGTCTCTCTCTTTTTTTAATCACCACTGCACTTGTGTTCATGATTGTTTTGGAAATAAAGCTAGTCCTTTAATACTTGACTAGATAAAATTTTCTAAATTGTATTAGTCATACGAAACTTAGCTTGAGAGCTGTTCCTCTGAGTATTTTTTTAATGGTGATTTAGGAACTCTCGTTTTTCAGTATTTTGTTGACTATTTCAAGGAGGTCATTTCCACACAGGTCATCACAGTATGCCAAAGTATGACTTTTGAGTTATGGGAAAGTGAAATCCTGTCTAGTCACCACCTTAGATCACTGTGGAATCATCAGCGTGAATTTCCTCTAGTTCCTACTCTTTCTCTGTGAGTTACAAAAATGGTACTCAACACACTGGAGCGTGCCACTGGATGCTCAGCTAAGTGACAGACAGTGGGTCTAGCTGAGCCGATCCTTGACTTGTCACTCCGTGCCACTCCATGCCCAGTGTGAGAGGACAGCCCGCCTCTTCTGCACTCTCACTCACATCACAGTTGTCAGCTCTCTTTTTGTGAGTTTAAAGATTTCTCAGACTCCTGTTGGTATATCATTAGTTCCACTTTTCACGCAAAACAAAATGTTGAAAAGACAGATTATCTATGCATGTAGGAAATGATTCTCCCTGAAGGGCATTTTCTTTTTCAGTATCCAGCGTATTTTTAAATGTCTCAAGTGATGGGGCTGGCTGTTCAACCAAGTTCAAGAACACACGTTTATGCAGCCCATTATCTATCACTGTGCATTCAAACCTGCTGTTCCTCTCTGCTGATAATATATCACCTAACGAGAGCGAGGATGACTTTAAGCCACAGGAGCAAAGAGCAGTCATGGACTTGGTTTACAAGGAGATTTATACACTGAGCTCCATACAAAAAAAATATATTCAATTCAATATTTCCTTGCTGAAGTTTTACACATTGCTCCACTGCCTACCCCTTTTCGAAACTTAGATAGCTACAATAAAGAATTAACCAAATATTAAAAAGAAGAAGAAAAATGAATGAAGTAATCTGAGATGTATATCTAACCTCTCAAAATTAATTTCCAGAATATTATCTTCAATGGGAAATAAATCATTATTTTCTGCACATAAATAGAAATGAGAAGGGATGTCCTGCTGTAGGACTCTCTCTCCTAAATGTCCTTATTCTTCCTTCATTATGCTATCTGTGTTCCCAGGATAGCAACACTAATTTGACACGGCTGAATTATGCTACCTACTGTTTCCTGTGTAGCACTTGCAGTGCCTGAGGCTGGGTTTCCTGCTTTGGGGATAGGGGGCAGAAAGACATTTCTAACTCTACTCTAGTGTGAGAAGCAATTAAGCTACAAGTTGTTTAGCTGTAAGCAGTTAACCTCACAAACCTAATAGATTATTTGATTATATGGAATGCTTAAAACTTTGACCCCTTTTGGTAAATATGCATGAAATTGCAAAACCTGTGTTGTTTTCTTTATTTTCATCGTTTAATCATTTTAAAGATTGCCCCTCTTATTCCGTACCTTGGGATGTATAAATACCAAATAGAATAGATGCCTATGTTCTCTCATTGCCAAATCCTTTGATTCTATTGTCTTTGCCGCCACCATTCCACTGCTGCAGCTGAGGAGTGCACCACTTTATTTCCGCATATGAGAAGCAGCAGCGTTTGGTATTTTTGTCCCTTCTACCCAATTGAAAACAAACAAACAGGCATAAAACCCTTCATGGACACTAATGAACCTAAAACAGTCTGTAATTAATTCTGAATTCACTAGTAGTTTCAAAAATTAGCTAACTCTGCAAATTGCACTGACCAGGATCAGGCCCCTAATAACAAGGCCTATTGTGTGAAATGTGCAAGTCAGCAGAAACACAAATGAAAACCTTCCAGCTTCAAACACTTCTACCAGAGTGAAAAACAAAGCAAGTGAAACCCAAATTTTAAAAAAAGCTTTAAGTAACTATGTCTCACACCAGATCAAGTAATAAATCACTTACAAGTACACTTTCTTTTTCTGTACACTCATTTTTTGTGAGGTCAACCCATAAGAAGTATGAGAGCAAAATTCCACCTTTTTTTTTCTAGAATCTCAAATAATAACATGCCAGGAAATCCTAGTAGGTCATCTAAAGTGCTCATGATAACCTTTATATTTATTATGAAAATTAATTTGAAAGTATGCAAAATTAAAGAAATTTTCACTATTGTTTAATCTAACAGCAAGAAAAAGACGAAATGTTGGATTATTACTCTACAGCTGAGCAATTCTTTTATCCTGTTTTTATCTAAGTGTTCCTGAGATTGCTTTTAAAGAAGTACTCTGACAACTAAATCACAAATTTATTTTCACTCTCACTCTCTCAATTATTATATTCACTATTTACATATTTAAGGTAATATACAAGTAGTAGTAATTTCACGTTATCTGTTGTTGTTATTTGGTTACTTTTAAAGCAATACAACTTTGAGCTACGATTTTTGAAATAGTCCAAATGGTATACATAACATGCTGAATCCCAGCGCATCCTCAAGCATCACACTCTCCGGATGTAAATTCTAGTCTCATCCTTTGTCAACTTGGAGAAATTACCAAATCTATTCAATACTTGCACTTGCTCATCATACCACAGGGATGACTGCCTATGTCAGAGGAATAGAATTGCAGGGGCAATCTATAGGATTGTCTCAAAGACTACAGAGAAGATATTTTTCTTCTTCTTCCATAACCGTTCTGTTGATGACCAGTTCCCATTGAAGTCATCTCCTCACCTCCTCCAAGCCTCCTAGTCAGCTCTGTAACTCAGGACCATCCTTTTTGTTCATCAGTTCTCATCATTTGCTGCTTCTGGTCCATGAGAGTGCAACTTTTTCTCATTGAAATTTTCTTTCTTTAATACCTTTTGAATGAAAAATTTATGCAACACTACCTTCTTTCCTTTGAAAAATTTCATTCCAAATTCTTAATGACTTTCCCAACAAAAGAAAAGCAGATGCTCCCCCCAAAACTCCAGATGCTGTATAATATCTGACACCACTCATAACTAATCTTATATAAACTAAAGATTCATTTTTCTCCCTTATTTGTTTCTATAGTACATTGTTCTGCTTATGAATGTTATACATACAGTCAATTATCCAAGCTAATGGAGACGAGCTGTGGGAGAGATAATTAAGAAGAGTAGATAATCTACCCTGCTATTAGCGCAGGTGTCAGCAAAGATTCTGGCCTGAGACATCATTGTTGGGCGTGAGTGGTGGGGAGAAGGGAGGCTTGTAGTCCCAAGATAGTTATAGAGTGGCAGGGAAAAGACAGGAAAGGGGGCAAGGGGAACCAAGCCTGGTGAGGGAGAAAATGTTAAGAACAGATGATCACTCGTTAATAGGAATGCTATGGATAATACAGAATTTACTGTTATGCTTAAATGCCTGCTTGGAATATGATACTAATTAGTCTGAAGTCCTATGTTTGATTTACACCATGAACAGTTAGTGTCCCCTACGCCATTGGTTATATGTTAAAGTGACAGACCTACCATCAGCCCCAGAAGTCAACATCACAAATGTGCCCTTGTGATCAGTAAAGGAACTGGCATAACCCAACACTAGTCCTGGGAGTTATTCAACATACTCATTCTATTGATCATGGATCATCACCATTAATTTAGTATGTACAACTCAAGAAGTATACTTTAAAATTATAACCAATTGATTTTTAATCAACTTGTTTTTCAGTACTGTTTCAATCAAGTGTTTTGTTTAAATATGCAAGATGTGAACATATCTACTAATTCAGTAGTTATGATATAAAGGCCTATTGTATGGTTTCCTGACCTAATAAAGCTTATGTAGTGGTAAGGTTGTGTATATTCAAGAAGACAATAGACTTTTTCCATGTTGCAAAGACATAGCAAGCATTTCAACCCTCCATATAGAATAGAATCAAATAAAAATCACCAACCAATGGAAACTAAAAATACTAAAATCTACATGGGAAAACAGCAAGAGTAGTCCAGAAGTGCATTATTTTGTGGCTTAAAAAAAATGATAATAATGAAAATTCTTTGGCAATCTAAGAGATTCTGTCATTTTTACCAAGAACGACTTCAAAGAAGGCAGAGTAGCTGATGCAGACCTTCCAATTTATAACCGTCTTCCCCATAGCTTTATGCTGTGATGTCCTTTGGGCAGAAACACTCCAGGGTCTCAACTAGTGTGTTTTTCAATTACTGCTACTATCCTGCCCTGATAGATTGGAAGTGATAAAACAACAAGTAAGAAATCATTTTTCATAATTCTTCAGAGTCCAATCTACCCTCACACCCGCTTCCCCTGCATTCCTTCATGCCGCCGACGCTGAGTTTTAGTGGATTCTACAGCCTCAGAGTGAAACCATGCCATATTTTTCAGTAGATTAGCCTCTGGAGTATATCTTTCATATTCTCAAAGTCTAGTAAAGCAGAGTATAGCCTATAAGCATTCTCACCAAGGAGACATAAATATCAAACAAAATATTAAAATAACCTTCCTTTCCAATATTTCAAACAACATATTTTCTTTTAATAAACATCCCAATTTTTTCCCAACTGGTTGAAGAAATCTGGAATATTTAGATTAGGCATTCAGTACATAAAATCCCAGTTGATTTACCAGGAATTATGAAAATTATGAAATTTCTTTGCTTAAAAGAGAGTTGAATGTCCAAGGAAATTAAACTGCAACTTGCCATAAAATAATTTCCTCTCCCAAAGAAGAAGATCAACAATATATTGAAGTATTAAAAATTAATATATAGAGTCAAGTTTAATTGGCTTCACTGTTGAGGTTAATAGGCATTAACTTTCATTTTGATAAAATATGCCTGTGTTAATGACTCCAAGATCTATTGTGTCAAGGATTTTCCCGAGGCACATGAAGCTAAGGTTGAAAGCAGTTAAGGGTGCTTGAATTCCTTTACAAGCCTATTATAAACCAATATTCAATCAAAACGATTATTGCTAGCCATTAAAAAATCTACTAAGTATCAAGGGTAATAACTCTTGCATGTTATTACTGGGAATTCCTACAAAGCAAAAGCCTTTTGTATTGCTGTTTGTAAGACTGCTTAATTTATTTGACGTCCTTGAGAAAAAAATCTGCTGTTCAACGAGAGAAAAAAAAAGAGTAGTTTTGTTCCCATTATCTCTGAACAAGGAGTATCAGGAAGCTTCAGGCTAGAATTAACATGAGGCAGGCTATCACAGCTGTAAGAGCATTTAGCAGCCTTCCCTCCTGACTCCAGGGCGATAATACATACAGCCCCATGTAATCTGTCTCTTCCACTGCTCTTTCTTTGCCTCCCTCCTCCTCTCCCTCTTTACTAACAGACATGCCTTATTGTAAAGCATGATAAGAAGTAAACAGCAGCATTTTTCTACAAAGTGACACCACTGGTTGGAGTTTTACCTTTGGCAAAGTCATATAAAGAATCATTGCTTATATTTAACCATTTTCTAAAGGTCAAACACAGCATTCAAGTATGGGAGTATTCCATGACTCATACTCTAGAAGGTAAACTATGTCTGGTATCCTTTCTGATAGAAAAGTTGTTTTCACGTTTCTTTAATTTGCACAGCAAGGGAGTGCAAATATAGTCAAACTGAAGTTTAAGAAAATAATTGTTTAAAACATGACATCATAGTTCATGAAATAAAATGCAGTAGTGTTAATAAGAATTGAAGAACGTATCTGGTTGATTTAGAAAATCCAAAATTGTTATTGTAAATAATAATATCTGCCTGGAACAGAGAATGGTCCAAAGCACATTGAAATCAAGGCAACCCTTTCCTTGAAACACAGGACAGAATGTACCAGAAGTGATTTTTGAGTATTCCTGAATTTCTCCAGCTGTTTCCAGTTTCATTTCCCACAAATTGATATTAAATTAAAAATGCAAAGCAAAAAATAAGGACACATGTCATTCAACATTTGTTAAAGCATAGGCATCACAAAATCCAACAAATAACAACAGAATATAGCAAGTTAACATAAGATGCAATTTATTTTTCTATGGAAATTCCTTTTAAGTCAGGTGTTGTGACCTCGGCACTATTGACATTTGGAGCAGTGTGATTCTCTGCTGTAGGGGCTGTTCTGCCCATCGTAGGATGTTGAGAAGCATCCCTGGCTTCTACTCACTAGATTTCATTAGTGCGGCCCCCACCCGCACACCCTGAGTTGTGACAACCAGAAATCCTTGGGGGCAAAATCACCCTCATTGAGAACTATTGCTTTAAGTGGAAGACCTAATCTGAATTTGACAATGTTTAATTATATTAGTAACATTGCAAAAAGGAGCAATCAGCAAATTCTGAGTTGCAAAATTTGATTTTTTTAAAAAATAACACACATACTATCTGTGACAAGACAGCTGGGCTTCATGTGCACACTCAAGGAAATTGAAATATTATTACAAATCTATGAGAAGCTTTTGGTCCAAATACCATGAAAATTTCTAAATACCATTGTCTTAGACCGCCACAACAAAATACTGTAGGTGAGGTGGCTTAAACAACAGAAACGTGTTTCTCGTAGTCGTGGAAGCTGGACGTCTGAGAGCAGGGTGCCAGCACGAAGGGGTTCTGGGAAGAGCTCTCTTCCTGGCGAGCAGTTGGCCGCCTTCTCACCGTGTGCTCAAGCGACCTCTTCTTTGTGTGTGCAAAGTGAGAGAGAGAGACAGCGAGAGAGAGAGCAAGCTCTCTGGTGTCTCTTCCTATGAGGGCACTAATCCCATCAAAAGGACCCAGTCTTCACTACCTCATCTGAACCTAACCACCTTGCAAAGGCGCCAACTCCAAACACCATCGCACTGGGGGGTTGGAGTTTCAACACAGGAATGTAGGGGAACACAAGCATTCAGACCATAACAACCATTACATTTCTAGCTTAGAAGTTGCGAATTGGTTGAGATTAGAGGTAAAAATATCTGTTTCTCGGTTCCTGGAAGGCAAGAGAAATTATTGTTAAGAGAGTAAATCCTAAGCATTCTGAGATATTTTTCCTATTTTCTTTTCTTCTTTCTTTTCTTTTTATTATATCTGTTTGAGAAGATGCATGTCCGCTGAACCTATTGTAATCATTTCACAATACGTGCAAATCAAACCATCATGCTGTAGATGTTAAAATTATACAATGATGTATGTGAATGATTTCTCAACAAAACTGGGGAAAAGATGAACAAAAAGAAATAATTGTCACTTACTTTTAGTATATTGTACATATATTTATTGTGTGTTCAAATTAGATAAGCATTATTAACACTACTTGACACTTTTATTGGTATAGTTAAATTTGAATTATTCTGGATCTTGAATTTGTCACCTGTTTGTGTTTTATTTATATGTACATAAAATAAAGAGAAAAAATAAAGAAAGTGCACATTCATTTACCCAAAAATTACATAGGATCACAAAAACTATGTAAAATAGTTTCTTACTATTTATTACAAAAATAATTACGATGTCAAAAGTCTGGATATGGTTACTTTTGGACAAGGGGAAGGGATAGTGTCTCTGAGAGGTCATGGAGGTAGGTCTGAGGGTTCCCTCTAAGTGAGAAGTGACTGGAAGTGACTCTGGGGGGCCATTTTATGACCAAAGTTGGATACACTTTATGATTCACCACATTGCCCACTTACAATTTGTACAATTTTCTTTATATAGTTTATATTGTAACAAAAATGTTTCAAATCTTATTTTGAATCACATAGAATCTATTATGAGTCACACATTTATTGCTTTGTGGATTCAAACGTAAATTAAGACAGCACCAACCCTCAAATGGGTCAAAGTCTAAAGATTCAGACTTGTAAACAGATTGGGCAACACAATGTGATAAATGACATACATGAGTAGAGATCTTTGAGAACATATACAAGGAAGTAATTAACTGTGCCTCGGGGAAGCAGGAAAAATTTTGTGATAATTAGCATTTGAACTAGGTCTGGAAGTATGGTAGGAGCCCACATTGCTGTGTATTAGTTACCATGAAGTAAATTAGCTTTTTAAAATTGTTATTAGATAAGTTTCAGAAGTACAACATTATAATTCAACATCTGTGTACCTTACAAAGTGATCACCTCCAAAAGTCTAATTACCATCCATCACCCTACAACTGATCCCTTTCACCCCTTTAGCCCACCCCTCAACCCCCTTCCCCTCTGGTAACCACTGATCTGCTCTCTGCATCTATGAGTTTGTTTTTGTTTTGTTGTTTATTCGTTAGTTTTGTTTTTAGATTCCAAGTATGAATGAAATCATACAGTATTTGTCTTTCTCCTTCTGACATTTCATTTAGCATAATACCCTACAGGTCCATCCATGTTGTTGCAAAGGACTAGATTTCATCTTTTTTATGGCTGAGTAGTATTCCACTGTGTCCATTCATCCATCAATGGACACTTAGATTGTTTCCACATCTTGGCTATTGTAAACAATGCTGCAGTATACAAAAGGGTGCATATATCTGTTTGAATTATTGTTTTCATGTTCTTCAGATAAATATCTAGTAGTAAAATAGCAGGATGATATGGTAGTTCTATTCTTAATTTTTTGAGGAATCTCCATACTGTTTTCCATAGTGGCTGCACCAATTTACAATCCCACCAACAGTGTACAAGGGTCCTCTTTTCTCCTCATCCTCTATAACACTGTTATTTCTTGTCTTTTTGATAGGTGAGTTAGCTTTGAATAAAATATGTAATTACAAGTTAGCTGATTATATACAGATTTTAGTTTTCAGGCAGTTTCTATATTCTTTTTCTTTTTTCCCTGTTTTTTCCTCCCCAAATCCCCCCAGTACATAGTTGTATATTTTAGTTGTGGGTCCTTCTAGTTGTGGCATGGGGGATGCCACCTCAACATGGCTTAATGAGCGGTGCCATGTCTGTGCCCAGGATCTGAATCCTGGGCTGCCGAAGTGGAGTGTGCGGACTTAACCACTTGGCCACAGGGCCGGCCCCAGCTATATTCTTGATTAAGACAAGAAAAGTGAACCAGGTGCAACTGAGAAATCCCTTGCCTTATAACCCAGAACTTTATCTAAAATAGTAATAGGAAGTATGGATACTTGTTTGTTTGTTTATTTTACTCAGGTCATATTCGTTTATAACACTGTGTAATTTCAGGTGTACATTATTATATATCACTTTCTGTATAGATTGCATCTTGCTCACCCCCAATAGTCTAATTTTTATCTGTCACCATACATATGTGCCCCCTTACCCCTTTCACACTCTCCCCCCACCTCCTTACCACTCTAATCCACTTCTGCCCATAACCTCATCCCCAACAATCCTATGGAAATACGTTTTCTAGAGTCACAAGTGACCTGGCAGTTGTCAAATCCAATGAACTATTTTAAAAGCTTTATCCTGTTTGAGTATTCACATTTGATGCTGTTAGATGCTCTTGCCATTTGAAATACTTTTCTTATCTGATATTTACAATGTCTGCCTCTCAGTTCTCTCTGCTATTTCTTTATGGTGTCCTTTATCGACGCCTTGTTCTTAGTGAGTTCTTAAATGCTGAGTGTCATCAGAGATCCATCCTGAATTCAATTTTCTTCACTTTCTTGCTTCTTAGAGTTCACTTCAGCAAGGCTGATGACTCTAACTCCACGTCTTCCCTGACGTCTGAACTATATTTCCGATTGTGTACTGGAGGGCTTCCCACAGATGTCGCATATACATATCACACAGAATATGTCTACAGTGGAACTCACTGGTGTTCCCCTCAAATAATCCTCCTCCTGCAAACTTTGTCTTAATTGTCTCCATTCACTAGTCTCCAATTCTAATTTTGGTCAGATCATATCTCAATCGAAATACTCACTGTTTATCTAGTGGCTTGGCAGGCCAGTTTATCCACCACAAAATTATCTTCCCAAAAATCAACTTTTGGCTCCACAACATGAATATACTTAAGATTACTGAGTTGTACACTTAGAAAATAGTTAAAATGGTAAATTTTATGTCATGAATGTTGTACTACAATAAAAAGAAATTTAAAAGTTTAATGCATCAAATTCTGGGAAAAACTCTTTAGTGATTCTCATTACTACAATCTCCTCACCATCACAAACAAGATATGTTAAAATCCGGTTCCAATTTACCTCCGTCATTTCCTCTGCTACGATGTGTTTCTGTCACCCTGATCTTCACGCTAGTTGTTGAATATTCTAGGACCTTCACCACTACTGCCCCTTTGCATTTGCTGTTCCCTCTGCTCAAAATATGCTCTTTTCTTTGTCTAATGAACTCTTATTCATGATTTACTCTCTAATCTCTCTTCTGTTAAGTTTTCTCAAAATCTCCCAGGCAGAGCTAGTCACTTCCTCATAGGCACTCCAGGAATAGCGGTTGTGTATATACCTTCACTATAGAGCTGATCACCTTATATTATAATTATTTATTTCTATTTTTCTCCCTTGCTGAACCGTGAACACATTAATCACAAGACTATGCCTCGTTATCCTTATCCTCTTTATCCCTGACTTTTAATGGAATTTCTAGAACAAAGTTGCTACTTATTACGGCTTGCACGAATGGATGAACGAGAGCGCATAGACAGAGAAGGGGCGAATAACATCATGAAAGCTCCTGTGACAGCACTTTATTTAATCTAAGATGCCATCAACTCACAAAAGTACCATTTTTGTGTGTGTGCAATTGAGAAGACAAAAATGCTGCCAATTAAACTATGACATAATGCTTTCCTAAAACTTACATATTTTTTTTTTGTGAGGAAGATTGTCCGTGAGTTAACATCTGTAGTGATCTTCCTCTATTTTATGTGGGATGCCTCCGCAGCACGGCTTGACGAGCAGTGCTAAGTCTGGGCCTGGGGTCCAAACACGCGAACCTGGGCCATCAAAGCTGAGCACGGGAACTTAACCACTACACCATGGGGCTGGCCCTCTTAAAACTTAAATTTTTTAAAATTTTATATTTATTCAAAGAGCTCTTTTAGATGTATTTAGTTGTGTAGAAGTTTTTAAATGTACTTTTAGCATATATACAAAGGAAAATATTAGCAGACTGTACCACTTTGGGCAGGTTACGTAACTGTTCTAAGTCTTAATTTCAATTGTTTATGGAATTCCTAAAATATATTCACTTTCAGAGCCCACTCTTTTGAATCTCTTTTTGACACATTCATCGGTGATCATGTTTTCATACCAATTACCATCCTCTATGCTGCTAAGTATGTTGTTGATGCACAGTTATTTCTTACATCATCACTGTTTATGTTTTTCATCTGGACTCTTGACTCCCATTCAGCAGTTTCTGATATCTGACACTTTATCAGTCTTACTAGCAGGTGTCAACAGATAGTTTCCTTTCAACAGGGACTCATGCCCTTGTTCAAACGGTGCTTAAATGATTCGTTGATTTAAAAATCATGAGGATGCAGTTGTCCACTCACACTGGCAGCAACAACAACTAAGTCGTTAGGGTTTTTGGTAAGCTTATTTTTAAACTAGTCCAGAGCATGACCACTAACTAACTAAAATCAAGAAGGAAAATATTGACGCTTGTGAAGGAAGGCTCCTAGGTGTTGCTTTCAGAAAACATGTATCCAGTTTATCACTTCAGCCATTCCTCCACCGTCTATGTACACACAGGCACGTGTACCCATGCCCGTACGTACAAATACAGAGTAACATTTTTGAGGCTATATTGTTCAGAAATATTTTGAAGTTAAAATTCAATATAGAGGAAACATTTGGCCACTGGCAGTTACGCATAGCTCATGGTGAGACATCGCCTTTCTGCATCCCTTCTCATGATCTTCCTCCTTGCAGCGCTTTGGTATTGACGGTATAATTTTGTGGCATGTCAAAGAGCTCCAGTATTCATCAGCTGATCCTATTTGACTAAACCTATATTTATTCATTTTTCTTCAACTGAATCACGTGTTGCTGGAAGTGAAAGTGCTACTCTTCAAGGAGCAGGAAGTTTCTGACCAATTGATGTCAAACTCCTTAAAGATTATCCTGTGCTACAATTGAATTGGTCACACCAATTTCTCATTGGTTTGAAAGTTCATTCATCTATTCTGAGGTATATGGCAACTTTCCTTTTCTTCAGTTGTATTACTTGGTGTGTGATAGCCAATCTTTCTACAAACATCTCAGTAAAACATATAAGTATATCTTATATTCTTAGACCTCATTAAGCTTTTAGTTGCTCTTTTCAAGAAATTATAGAATTGTGTTTATTCCCCCACTGATGAATATGTGCTTCATTAATATCAAATTCATGCCCCACTGCTCTGTTTCCATGCCTTTCTGAGTACAAAATAACTTCCTGTTTCAATGCTGAATAACAGAGTAATCTTTTTGATGACATTTTCAGCAATGCATGTAACTCAATTTAAGTGACAATATGAATAGCCATGACCGAGTTCCCATAAGTGCTGGAAATAGCAGTTACGTCAAGACTGAACAAGCAGTGATCTTAAGTTGCCATCAACTATTAAATGTTGGGAAAAAAATGTGCCTTATCAACAACAAAATATTGTTGATTCCTAGGGAATTCAGCACAGTGACCGCTACAAAACTTCTCTATTTTTTGTCCATTCACAATCCCACCCATTTACTTCGTTCCCAATAGTGACTTCACTTCCTAAATTACTCAGAGAATCAAGGTAAGTAATAAATAAGTTATTTGTGTGCTTGCTTGTCCACTTTTCCACAAAGCTCATCCAACCCCTTTTCCTTTGCTTAAATCTCAGAGGCAAAGACACTCCTTTTCCTTTCTAAGCATAAACTCTCTTTTGCCCTTTGACCTATGTCTTCTGCTCGGCTCTTAAGTACCCCAGGTGATTGTGATGTAGGTAGTCTTCAGACCAGTTTGATAAATAATGGTGCCACCATCTTTCATCTCCAATTCTCCACTAGGAGCTCTCAGGTTGTTATAAATGTACTCACGGGGGAATGTAAGTTTCCCCGTTCCTTTTGGCACGCCACGCCCTTCCTTTAAGGTAGTCTATACTAATAGAGAAATGTTTACCTTTTAGATATTACATGCAAAAGAAGCCAGGTGCTCTAAACTCTTCCAAACTGAGGATGAGATGAACCCCAAAACAAAAATATTAGTTGCCTTGACTGCAAGTTATGCTATTGACCTTGGTCCTTTGAGGGTGAGGAGAATGAGAAGGGTGAAAAAGAGAAAAGTGATGATGTACTTGGGGGCATCCATTCAAGGCTGATAGAGCATGGACCGCAGGGAGCCCCGTACAGAACATGAAGACCATTCTCACCTTTTTTTTAAGCATGTTTGAGTTCACTAGTTAAAACTTTCCCTGGGCCTACACACGCACCACCAGATCTCGTGAGGTTATGTTTCAAGTATCTCGAAAATAAACTACTTCCATTTAACTCTCAATATTTTCAGTATATTCTATACTTGCTGACTCTACTTTTCTCACCATCACTTGCTCTTTACCTCAAACTATTTTTTTTTTTTAAAGATTTTATTTTTTCCTTTTTCTCCCCAAAGCCCCCCCGGTACATAGTTGTATATTCTTCGTTGTGGGTCCTTCTAGCTGTGGCATGTGGGACGCCGCCCCAGCGTGGCTTGATGAGCAGTGCCATGTCCGCGCCCAGGATCCGAACCAACGAAACACTGGGCCGCCTGCAGCGGAGCGCGCGAACTTAACCACTCGGCCACGGGGCCAGCCCCTACCTCAAACTATTTTGAGCTTCTGCCCCTACACTAATGAAAATGCATTTCTGAAGGTCACCAGTGACAATCACAAAATAAAATGGCCTTTCTCTCTGCCCCATAATTCTCATCCACCGTGCATGATTTTAACAATTTTGATTACCCATCCTTGAAATTCTCTTTCCTCTGACTTTCCAAATGCTAAACCAGGGCTCTTCAACTTATTTATATGTATTGTTTATTTCATTTTTCTTGTTAGAAGCTCAAATTTCACAAAAGGAAGAAGACACAAAAGTTTGCTGGGTATTTTACCTGTGTCGTGTTAGTAAATGTCAATG
Source organism: Equus quagga (assembly GCF_021613505.1). Lineage (NCBI taxonomy): Eukaryota > Metazoa > Chordata > Mammalia > Perissodactyla > Equidae > Equus > Equus quagga. The sequence continues at coordinate 2,735,960 of NC_060287.1, read as the reverse complement.
CCTGGAGCAAAAACGCATTCCTTCAGCGCCTAACAGTTGCCCTACTCCCTGCTCCTCAGAAAAAGTATAGTGTTCAATCCTCCAATTAAAGGTTTAATTTAATATTAAATACTGCGTGGACTTAGAGCGAGAATCTGCCATTAGCTGACCCCTCAGGTAAGAGACACAGAAAAAATTCAGGGAGCCAGCCCTGACGGTCTAGCCTTAAAAGGTGAGTGCTCTCACCGCTTCAGCGGCCGGGCTCGCTTCCCGGGTGGGGCACCACACCACCCGTCTGTCAGTCGCTGTGCTGTGGCGGCTCACATAGAAGAACTAGAAGGCCTTACAGCTAGAGTGTACAGCTACGCACTGGGGCTTTGGGGAGGGAAAAGAAAAAAAGAGGAAGATTGGCAACAGATGTCAACTCAGGGTAATTCTTCCCCTGCAAACAAAACCAAAACACTGTAGGGTAAGGATGGCTTTTCTCCTTTGCTGTCCCTCACAGACTTTGGAATACAATTCTGAAGTCCAAATCATGCCTGTTTTGCAGATAAAATTAAGTCACATGAAAATTGTTTTTATCAGATTAAATGTGTTTCTCAGTTTTATGAGAAAGTTCAGTCCATTTGCTTTGTGTCTCTTAACCATTTGTTTTCCTTACTGTCTGAGCCCCAAGGATGGTTGTACGTTCGGTTACTTTTTATTGTCTGTTCTTTACAACACACCTGTGAGTTAGCAAAATATGATTGCTCGTGCTGTACAGATGGTGGGATGAAGGTAGAATGCCGTCTAAAAGCTGGAGAGCAGGGTCTGAAACAGAATTTATGGTTCCCCGAACCGCATGTGGAGCAGTGTTTCCTGCGCTATCCCTGCCCTTCCTTAATGTTGGTGAACAAAAGGCTGCGTATAATCGCAATCTTTCGTCAAAATGCCAATGACTTCTTCTGAATGGATTTGGTTCTTTCACTTAATGGAAATCTATAGTGTATTAAAACATAGATGACGGTTATCAGGAGTACCCAGGCATCTTACCTGGTATAGATGTTTCATTTTTCTAAGCTTGGTCATAAACATAGTGTCAATTCATTTTCATACCATCTTAGTTTTTTTTTTTTAATTTGTTATTTGCCTTCTGTAAAAAGTTTGTCAGAAACGTAAATTTTAGCTGATTTTGGAAAACATTATCTTCTGTGATATGCGCAAGTTTAATTCCTTCCTCGTTCAGGGTATGCTTATTAAAACAAGTAGTAACCTCTGGTGGGAAAAATGTGTTGTTGAAAACATCATGGAGCTAAGCATTTAACCCTATGTGCCAGGTTTGGAAAACTGCCAGCTTAGTCCCTGAGGGAAAATCACATTTTGTGCCAAGAAATATAAAAATTCAGATTAAACTTATTTTATTACTGGAACGTAAAGAAAGGAAGGACAGAGAGAGAAAAGTAATTTGGACTGATGCACTTTTGTTCTTACTTATAAAGCAGCTATACACCAATAAAAAGGGTTTTTTTCCCTCTAAAACTAAGTACAGGAACAAAAGATATTAGCCTAACCTAGTACATATTTTTCCCATTCCTTTTCTTCTAGGCCAATTTTGAAATAACTGTATTAGCTGAACATATGGGATAATATCACAATTGATTTTCCATAAGCAGAAATCAAAGTAAACCTTTGCTATATTTGTCATCTAGATAATATCCAAATGAAGATTTCTTAAAGGGTCTTCAAAGTTTAGCTCAGCATCCGTTTCACTCAGACTTGTTTCTGTCAGTTAATGAAGCGCACAGGCTGGCCTGGTTCATGTGCTTCCCATCTGTCATCGATGCAGCAGTGATGAAGCCCAAAATGAAACTGCATTCTTCATTTAATTCCTGCAGCTTGATATTAGGCAGGTAATCAAGCACGACTCCCGAGGCCTTGTGTTTCAGATGAGGAAACTAAGGTCAAGTGACTTGCCCTGGGTCACACAGCAAGACATCGTGAGAACAGGGAAAAGGTGCAGTAGCCTTGGCTCTCTCAGCCGTTAGCAAGACCGCTGAACCATACTGCCTTCTCAGGTAATTGCCTCCTCTGATATCAAGTGGGTCACATTTTATTACCTCTTTTTGCCTTTTTAAACAGAATCCTGGTTTTTCCTCTCTCTCTTTCTTTCTTCTTCTTTTAAACAGGCATTTAGAAACGCTGTTCTCCTCTTAGCGTTTCTGGTAATTATCTTCAAGGAAACCAGAATACAAATTTAAAATACTCATTAACATGCTGATTAGAAATTTCTCTCAAAGACTCAAAAGGATGGAAGAGACCCCCAGAGATCATCTGATCCAGCCCTTGACTTCAGGCGTGTTTCACCTAAACAGTTTCCAGCAGATGGAAAACTATATTTACGACCCCCAAGGAGAGAGTCCCCCACCTCCCTTGGTAGCTCAACTCTGTGCTTAGACCTGCTTTACTATGTAAAGGGTTCTGGGCAAAATGTAGAAAAAGAAACTGCCCTCCCTTGTCATGTCAGGCATTGCTAAAATGACTAAGATTAACCATAATTTATATCTGTATTCATATAACTTACCTGACCAATATTTCTGATTCTATTTTGGAAAAATCTTCCTTACCATGAGGCACTGTTTTGACATAAAACCTGTTGTAATTTATTTTTCAGTTGAAAAACATACCTTAGAAGATACTGAATCTTTGCAATTTTAATTTAATTAAAATGTCTTCCCTTTTTATTTTTACGCTTTTTGCTTCTGCACTGCAGAATGTGTCCCATAGAATACAGTGCTTTCTCTCAATCCCTACCCCACCACCCCAACCAGGATCAGCTCAGGCTGGGTTTGAGGGAACTCTGAGAATTAAGAGCTGTTTCTGATGGCTTAGAAAGTCAGTGATGCTCTGGGTGCATGTGTACATCCTGACTTGTTCATGGCAATTGCTTTCATCACTTTCTAATTTCCTGAGCTAATTGTGGACAGGGCTTCAAGAAATCCTGTCGCCATAATCCCAATCCCAATCCCATTTTGGCGCCATCCCTTTCAGAGACTGATCTCAGCACTGCCCATTTATGCTTCTGACCTAAAATAATCTTCTTTCCTCATTAAAATCAAAATTTATTTATAAAAATATTGAGTCTTCTACTGAATCTCCATATTGAATGGCAGAAATCACTTGTTGAAAGAAAAATTTCCTTGCTCAAATGTACCTAAAAGAAGGAGAAGTTAGCCCAAAGGGCTGGCCTCTCATATTTACACAACCAACCTCAATAAATGATGTGAGCTACATCATGGGCGCTGAAGGTGGAGGGAACACCCGGCCTTCCTTCATGAGCCAAAACGTTTACATGTGTCAACAACCACTGCAGAGTTCTCTACTGCCTTCTAGATATTTTCTCTTCTTCTTTAACCTCTGTTTCTTTATTAAGACAGATCTAGAGGACTTGTCAAGCTTTGGCTTGAGAGTTGGGTCATCTGGGTTCCTAGTTTAAGACCTTTCACTGACCGACAGTGAGGTTCAGCAGTTCTTCATTATGGGTCCCGATATACCTATTTGTAAAACGAAAAGCTTGTAATAGATGAACTATAAGATCTTTTTCACCCTTTTTTTTTTATTTTATTTTTTTTGAGGAAGATTAGCCCTGAGCTGACATCCATACCCATCCTTCTCTACTTTATATGTGGGACGCCTGCCACAGCATGGCTTGCCAAGCAGTGCATAGGTCTGCACCCGGGATCCGAACCGGCAAACCCCAGGCCATCGAAGCGGAATGTGTGAATTTAACCGCTATGCCACCGGGCCAGCCCCTAGTTTGTCTTTCTTGACAATACAATTGAGTGGTATTATTCAAATATGCATTTTTGAAATGCATTTAAATTATAAGCTAAATGTTGATTGAATATTGTTGACTTAATATAACAAATACTTATGGGGCCCTTATGTGCCAGATATACGTGGAAGATAAAAGAAAAAGGCTGTCAGTTATTTAAACATTTAGCTATATTGATGGCCAATACTAGGAATGCAGCTTGAGTCCAAATTAAATATCAGTTCAATATAATTTTGATTAAATACTAATGCACTATATTCATAGGGCAGAATTTGGAACAAAATATTAAACCAAGTCTGTTTCAATAAAAAATTCCATGTCAGGATTTGTCCATGTATCATTTACTCTCTTTCCTAGAAATCTGTTAGGGCTGATGTGAGAAAGCTTCAAGAATCCTCCTGCCAAATGAAGGCTAGATAGGTGAACATTCTGAACACATCTAACCACAGTGGACAACGGAAGCGAAGAACAGCATAGTCATGACAGTAAGGGCAATAGTATTTTTTATAACCATAACATATATGTTAGGTACCATAGGGAAAACAATCTAAGACAGGAGTAGCCCAAAGAATGTTAGGCAGAGCCAATGCAATACTTTATTTAAAAACTTAGTTTCACCTGTGATAAGCAGAATGCTATTCCTCAAAGATATCCGCATCCCAATGCCTGGAGCCTGTGATTATGTTATGTCACAGGACAAAGAGGAATTAAGATTACAGATGGAATTAAGGTTGCTAATCAGTTGATTTCAAAATAAGGAGGTAATCTTGGAATATCTGGATGGGCCCAATGTAATCACAAGTGACCTTAAATGTGGAAGAAGGGCAGAAGAACCAGAGACAAAGACAGATGTGAAGATGCTACACTACTGGCTTTCAAGATGGAGGAAGGGGCAAGGGGCCAAAGAATTCAGGCAGCCTCTAGAAACTGGAAAGGTGGGAAGCACATTCTCCCTTCAGCTTGCAGAGGAACACAGCCCTGATGGAACCTAGTCCAATGAGACTCTGTTAGAGTTCTGGCCTCCATAACTGTAAAAGGATGCATTTGCGTTGTTTTAAGGCACTAAGTTTGTGCTAGTTTGTTACAGCAGCAATAGGAAACTCATAGAGCATCCTCTGGTCGTAAAACCAGGGGCAAACATCCAAGAATGAGATCGGGAGAAAACTCTTCTGAGTAGGCTCCCTTATAATCAATATCCTGTGCCAAGTAATCTCAGAATTGTTCTTGAGACTCTCCATGTCTCCAAAGGCAGCAGCTGTTGTCATTAAAAACAGTTTTAACCTGTAAAGTCTATTCTGACATGACAAATATACTTGCTATTCTGAACTACAAATTTAACCCTCTTAATAAAAGTTAATTTGCTTGTGGAGTTAGCTGTCATCACCCAAAACAGATTATTCTTAATTAGGCAGAGACCCTATCTTAATACTTCAGTGTATCTCTTTATGCCATACGTAGAATACCCCATTATTAAATACGATTATTGATTGTGTTATGGTAAGAACCTTATAAAAGCTAGTCTCAGGTAGACAGTAAGGTTAAAATTTTAATTTTTCTATTTTCTATTTTGAATTGGTGGCTTGTATCCTAAATTGTAATTCTCACAAATAAAGTAGCAATAGAGAGAATGAAGATAAGCAATTCTCATATTAAACTGTGAAAATATGATGTAGTATTTTCCCAGAATCTGAACCATACATCCATTTAGACGTTACTTATCATTACTATTGTATCTATCAGTAAGTTCAGGCCTATGCCTTTTAGATGTCCTTATCTTTCTTTGCATCAAAAATATCTAAAATTATTTTCATGGCTGTTTTAAGTTTTCATCTGCTCTTAGGCATTTTTGAGCTTCTGAATCACTTCCTTGCATTTAAGAGAAACAAATTTAAGAGAAGACATTTTAAAAGACAAGTATATATTTTTAATATCATACTTTAAGTATAGTCCAAGTCTCTGAAAGATTTCCAAACATCAAATTTACAGTCATAAATTCAATGAATTATGTAGTGTTGTTAGTGGCCCCAAGTTTCACAGCCTTTTCACTTAATTCTTAATGTACCTCCAACATCCTTACTGGACTTTTACCTTCTTTAGAACAAAATCCATGTCTAGTTCATTTTTAATCCCTTAGAGTTACTTACTAGCATCACATATTTCATACAGTAGGTGTGCTGTAAGTATTTGTTACACGACTGAACAAATCAATGAAGAGAAGACCACTTAAACGTAGCTTGAAATGGGTATCATTGCGAAAAGGCCACCTATTTGTATAGAAAATGCACTGCCATTGTTTTAGTAAATTATTCATACTTACTAATTTACCAAGATCTAACATCCAGAGCTTCTCTTAATTTCTATTCATTTGAAATAGAAAGTGAGATAGCTATTAAGGTTTATTTTATTGAAGAACCGAATCCATTACGCCTACATTGAAGTTCATTTCTATTTTGTGTGGTAGTAGTTCTGCACTCAGAGTCCTTATTGGGTTGAAGAGCAAATATGTACATATGCTCTGTTGTGCCAGGGGGCACAAATTCTGTCTTGATTTACTCATGTGCAACTACTATTAACACTGTAGGAATTCAGGGCAAAGTTTAGTTTATTTTTCAAAAAGGATCATGTTGTTATGTATTCCAAATAACACATGAACTCTTTTAGACTATAAAACCAATGATGTGCAACCACACACATTTAGTACTCATTTAGCTTTCTCATTGACTAAATGTCTGACTAGTCTGACTCATTCTTTATGGCATATATTTTTAAAAGCAAGAATTGACAAAGAGAGAAATGAGGTGAATTTCTGGAACTATGAAAGCATGAAATGCAGAAATTATAGAAAAAAATTCCAAATTTTAACGCTAAAACATGGTGAATGTGCTGAAACGTGGGAAAATGTTGCATAAAATATTTGACTGGAAATGTACAAAAATTATCCATGTGTTTGAGATAATCTCATTTGAGAGTTGCCCTTTGGTCACATAGAATAAGTGCTGCCTGTCTGCTCTGATTTGGAGGAGTTGAGAGAGGTGGATCTGTGTGTAGATGATGAGCACTGAGAAGAGCTGGAAGCCCGGGAGGGAAGGAACGACAGGAGATCCTTTCTAGCTTACCTTCCCTGAAATCAAACCACGTATTCCTCTGGGAGTGAATGTTGGAAGGATCACCTTACACAGTCCACACTCTTCGCTACCCTGCCTTCTGAGCACATACAACCTACCCAGTCAGGGTCCCAAGGTGATTGACAAACAGAGTCTAACTGGCTGGCTATGAAGTGTAAACACGTGAAAGGGGTCTGTCCTCACATATTCCAGCTCAACACCTTACTAGCTATAGGACTTCGAGAACCTGTTTCATTTCTCTTTTGATTGTTTAATTCTTATAAGAAATAAGAGATTTTTAGACTTTGCTAATGATTCTTTCCGTCCTAAGCTTATGTCTCTAAAATGTTTTAAATGCTATATGTCAACAAATTAGTCATAATTTTTTATAAATAGTCATATTTTGTACTGTAGCATTATTAAATATCAAGCAGATTATAGTGTAAGGTAGTTGGTGAAATAGCAAAATATCTTGAGTATGCCCAAATTTAAACCAAAGTATAACAGGAAACACAAAAGGGGATATCCACACTAAATCCTTACCTAGAGCTAAGAAAGAATTATTTATTGACTCTGAACCAGGCTTTCTAGACCTAAATTGTTTATAGAGATGCATAATGTTAGGTGCCCTTCAGATATAGGAGATTTGAAATAGAGTATGTCAAGTCATTGCAAATGTACCAAATATATTTTTTTGTGATTAAAAATATTAAAACATAAGTAATATAAAGATGCCATTGCACTGTGACATTTTAAATAAATATATTTAAATAAATATAGGGAAATGATTGAAGACTATGACAAGGTATTCTCTCTGAACCCAAGGGGCTTAGGATCCAATGCTGGGGAGAGGAAACCAACACAAGGAAACATACTGAATCCTTCTAAAAAATAAATACCAATGTTAGACTTTAACAAGTCAATTCCTATAAAAATAGTAGAATCAAGGGCCAGAAAATCAGATTTTTTTTTAATTAAAGAGAAAGAAATGGACTAATGGGGGTGTAGCTAGGATGGAGTGAATTTCAAAGTGAAGAGATCACTCTTGACAAAACATAAAAAGGTAAGTTCGCTGGGAGCAATAATACAGATAGATAATATCTTGTCAGTTCGCATCACATCAGGAACTACTCTGGGAGTTTGACATATATTAGCTCATTTAATTCTTTCAACAGCCATGTGAAGGTAGTACTAACATTGTCCCTATTTTACATGCAATGAAATGGACATGGAGAAGTGGGTTCAGTGACTGGCCCAAGATCTAAGAGCTAGAAGGTGGCAGAGTTGGTTATGACCCAGGCAGTCTTTGTCCAGAGTGAACACCTGCCTGAGCCAATGGAGTAGAAGAGGGGTTCCCTTCAAATTATAGCTTAAGATACAAAAGACTGAAGAATGGCAAATATTCTGGTTTTCAAAGAGGAGGAAACCATTTTATGAAATACTCTGGAAAACAATCTTAAACAGATTATTAAACTATGTTTTATTAATGCTTGGAAAAGAAATTGTTGATCATGTGGAGTGAATATTGTTTCCTCAGGAATGAATTATGCCAAATTCAATTCATCTCTTATAAAAGGTGAGTTGAATATTCCATTTCTTTATGATTCCTATAAATGATAAAATATGAATATAAGGTAGGCATAATGTACCTTGATTTCAGCAGAGAAGTCTTTCTGTCTTATTAAAGATTACAAAAATCTTCAAAATGGTCTTAAAAATGAAAGTTAAATAAAGTCTTGATCATTTAGTGTGAATGGATTCATAGCTACAATGCCTCGCAAGTGCTTATAAGTGAGTCAATGCAAAGATGAATGGATGTCTCTAGTGATGCACAAAAAGTTCTGTATTTAGGTTAAAATTATCCATCAATCAAGTACTGGATGGGACTGAGTAGGAATTTATATTTAAAAAATTATGCTAAAAGTTCACTTGACTAAAAGTTTGAGGCGATTCAAAGCCTATGATAGTAAAAAATGCCAGTACAATCAAAGAGAGTGCTACCAGAAATACAGTGTATGGACAAGGGAGGTGATAGATGGCAGACTGCTAAGATCTCATTGAAACAGTCATGTTCCACCTGAGTGACACATAATGAAGGGAAATAATTAGGAAGGCAACCTGGATGGTAAAAATTTGGACATTTAATGGATGAACAACAGAAGTTTAATCTGTAGAACAGATGTGTGTGTGTGTGTGTGCATGCGCGTGCACGTGTGTGTGGTCCAGACATAAGTATTGAGAATACACTGTATTTGATCTCTTTGAGAAACAGAATAGCCTGATCTGATTTATGCTTCAACAAGACCACGCTGTCTGCTCTGTTGAGATAAGAGTGGAGGGAGGGAAGAAGGAAGCAGGGAAATAAGAGAGGTGGTAAAGACCCAGAGGATCAATGAAGGTTACCTGAATCAGAATGATTCAAAGTGGGGAAATGTTATATCTTTTTGGCTTTACTGTGTGTTTCAAGGTGAAGCCAACAAGGTCTGGTAGTGTTATCTGCAGGATGTGAAACAGCATAACCAAGGTATTTGGCCTGATCTTTTTATTCATAATAAAAGTCCGGATTTTAAAGGAACCTCGGAAACCTTCTAAACAAGCCTTTGATCCTTTAAAGGAGTCCTGCCTACAACAAGCTGCTCCTGCTTGAGCACTTCCTTGACGAGGACCTCACTGTCTCCCACAGCACTCACCCCACTTTAGGAGAGCTCTGGTTTGAAGAGCTCTTTTTCTTATACTGAGCCAAAGCCTGCTTCTGTGTGATGGACAAGAGTGATATTGTGATTTATAAGAAATATATATTTGGTCTTTGTCCCTGTTTCTGGCACAGAACTCCTAAAACCCTTGGAATTTCCTAAGTGGTAAGAGCCATTCAGGTGTCTTAAAATTCATAACAAACCCCTTTCAAGCACACCTGAGTTTACGTTAATGAGGTGACTTTTGGAAAGCATCTGATGGTGGGGGCTGGATACCAATCATGTGATTAGAAGGCTGGAACTTTCAGTTTCATCCCCCCAACCTCTATGGAGGGGACAGGGGTTGGGGATCAAGTTCAGTCACCACTGGCCAATGATGTAATCAATCATGCCAACGAAATGAAGCCTCCACAAAACCCCCAAATGATGGGGCTCGGGGAGCTCCCGGTGGGTGAACTAGAACGCATCCACGGGCTGCCATGCCTGGACCCCAAACTCCAAGGGAACAGAAGTTCCTGCATTCAGAACCTTGCCCTATGTATCTCTTCTTCTGGCTGTTGATTTTTATTTTTTAATATCTTTTGTAATAAACCAATCTAGTGAAGCAATCTAGTGAGTAAACAGATTTCCTGAGCTCTGTGAGTCCATCTAACAAATGAATTAAACCCAAAGAGGAGGCTGGGGGAACCTCTGATTTATAGCTGGTCAGTCAGAAGCACAGGTGATGCCCTGGACCTGCGACTGGCATCTGCATTGGGGGCGGCCTTGTGACACTGAGCCTTGGATCCCTGAGCCTTGTGACCTGTGGATCTGACACTATCTCCACGTAATACTGTCAGACTTGAGTTGAATTCTAGAACACCCAGCTGGTGTCTGAGAATTGCTTGGTGTGGGAGAAAAAACCCAGACATTTGAATTGGTGTCCGGATTGTAACAAGTGAATGAGAAAAGATGACAAACCTGGGAGGAGGGTGGATAAGAGGAAAGGGGGGAGGAACTGTATGTGTTTCTTCACTGGTACCTCCCCAGCACAGAGCGCAGTATGTGTCATTAGGTATGTAATAAATATTTTTCACTGTCTGAGCAATTTGGCAAAAGAGCATTGGGTCATAATGATGTGACCAGAGGATAGTAGTTCATTATTTCTTAATGAGATTTAAAAAAGAATAAAATTAAAATGTTTTCTCTATCCAGTATGCTTTTATGTTTTGTTGATTCAGCGAGTTTGTACATGATGACGGTGGTTTTAAACAAATGAATACCATTGTATTCTAATTTTGGGCTTCTGTGTGTCCTAAATCTCAGCTACATTTAAGTTTTCATACCCTTCAAATAAGGAGGGCTATGCAAAATATGCAGTGGTACAGTTTGGCCACCAACTAATCAGAAAGGATGCTAGCTAGTCTGGTGACTATCAGCCTGTTTCCAACTATGGGAGAATCAAGCTATGAAGAGAGCTGAGTTGAAATACTACATATTTCTATTTTGTCTGTATTGTAGTGAACAGGCCCTGTCTTTAGCTCCTGCTGTGCACTTTTGAAGGGTCTTCCATATGGTTGCTGCTAAGTATTTTGGCATTTTCCCAACTGTTCCAATTGGGTCAGTGGGGGGGCTTGTGTAGGAGTAATAAAACAAGGGTGACTGCGGCAGGCAGGACTAGATTACCACACACATAACAGCTCATCGCCTCTCAGGCACTCAAGCACAGCTCAGTACCATTCCTGACAACAGGCAGCCTAGGCAAACGGTCCTTCTGCTGCAGACTTTACTCCAGGGAAGGCCGGGCGTGGGGGCAGAGACCAGGTCTCCTCGTTTACATTTTTTCCTGTTTCTTTACTTGTTCACCTTTCCATAACATCTAGAATAACTTGAGGAGGGTAAGACAATGATGGCTTGCACATTCCTATGTCATTCTGAGAAAGCTTCCATGAGCAGACTCAGCTAGATGTGAGCAGCAGCAGGCTTATCAGTGGCCCTGAGGGCTTTGATACCTTATGAGGGGACAAAAATGGGAAAGGGAAGTCTGACTGCCACAAATGCTTAAAAATCCTTGAGACATGATTCCTAAAGGCAGAGATGACTGATAATATTGACACTAGTATTGGAGTGTCTTTCCTATCAGAAATCACATCTATGAAAAAAACGCCTCCCATTCTTTTTATCCTGCAGAAGGCAGTGTTGCTTAAAGCACTAATAAGGGAGGGAAAAGTTCAAAGCAAAATTAAGATTCTAAATATCGAAATAATGTAAACTGAGATATGTGTGTACGTACACACACACACACACACACACACACACTGAAGTAAAACGATGAACTTAAGATCTTGATCCAAAGATTGTATTTTCCATATTTATGCTTACACACAGGATTCTTTAAATAATTCATTGTGCTTTTCCTTTAACATGATACGGGGCTTTTTCTTCACATTAAACACCAATAGACAGCTATGTAGCATTCTAACAGGGTCACAGTATAGCCATCCATTTTTCTTGAGCCATTACAAGAAATTGAGATTTTAAAGAAATAGATTTGGAGACACTTAAACCGGCATACAAATCTGCGTGGATTTTTTTTCACGTTTCCTGCCAAGAAGAATAAATAGTGCTGCATTAAAGAAGTTGCTCCCCTTCCTCCTCCGCCATCCCCGAGCCCAGAAGCCCATCCCGAGGCCCGCGGCGGTGGTCGCAGCCCGGCCCGGCAGCGCGGCGGGGCGCCGGGGAGGTGCCGGATCCAGACAAGCGGGAGGGGCGTGACCTCCGGGACAGCCCCGGGGCTGGACCCCAGTAGGAAAGGCCTGCAGGAGGGGGCGTGACCTCCGGGGCAGCCCCGGGGCTGGACCCCAGCAGGACCCGCCTGCACCTAGGGAAGTACCGACACTGACAGCAACCAGGTGGTCGCATGAATCAACTGGTTCCGGGACCCACGCTCGTCCTAGGACTCCGGGGACCCCTCCTGCCAGCCTCCCCTGGGCAAGGAGGAAAGCGTTACACGCGGCTCGGGTCTGTCACAGTCAGCACGGAGCCCGCCCCAGAAGACCCCGCCCGGGGGACGTCCCCGCAGCGCGACCCCGGCCGAGCGCGGGCGGCCACGCCGGCTTCAGGCGCTGCACTGCGCAGGCGCGCGCACGGTGCGCAGGCGCCGCCCAGAAGTGACTTCTCCAAAAAGTGTCTTAGTTGGCGGTCACCTGAGCTCCGGGCGCCCGGCTCCCGTAAGCTGCGCGGCCGCCGCCTCCGCGGGTCGTGCGCGGGGCCTCGCCCTACTCTCGCGCCCGTCGCTGCCTCGCCCCCGGCCCTCCAAGGGCGCGTTCTCCCCTCTGTCCTTTGCGGGCGGGCCGGGCCGAGCCGGGCCGAGCCGCCGGTGCCGTCCGACCATGGCGTCCCTCTTCAAGAAGAAAACCGTGGACGGTGAGTGCCAGGCCGCGCCAGGGCCAGTCCGCGCCTCCCCGGTGTCCTCGGGGCTTCGGCCGCGACCCTGCCGCGGGCCCGGGGGCGGGGCTGGAGCGCTGGCCCCACAGGTGACCGCCCTCGCGCGTCGCTTCCCCTCTTCCGCCGCTGCCGACGCGCCCGCCCCGCCGCCTCACCTGCGCGCCCAGGCCTCCCGCCCGAGCCCCCGCGCCCCTTCTTTCCTGAGCGAGATCTTGGGCATTTCCAGGACGCAGGATGCTGCTGCCCCTGCGCGTCGTTGGGTGAACTCCCTGTTGGTTTCGTGGGCCGGGTCTGCTGCCCCTTCGGTTCGGAGCTGCCCTGCTTCCAGGCGTCCGAGCCCTAACCTGGGTGGAGGTGGGGAGGGTCTCGGTGAGCCTGGGTCTGCGTGCGTCCTGCCCTCGGAACACCCCGTCTATAGAGGGAGACAGATGCTTCTTGACTGGGTCCAGTAGAAAAGTAAAAGAAACCCAAGGGAAATGCCTGCGTGTAGTTTTCATGATGGATTTTCCTCCCTTATGATTATCTCCGCTGTCTGTAGTAAGAGACGTGGTGTGTTATCTGCCTAGAAGTTTACATTTTAGGATACTTGCATTATTTCAGCTGTTTAGCTCAAGGCTATCTTAAGATGAAATAAGTGAATGTACAGGAATATACAAATTGGTGTTTATAACTGTGCCTGTAATGTCTGTTTATAGAACGTCGGTTAATTAGTCTTGATATTTTCATTGACAACTACCAGGAATCGGATTCATTCAAGTTATTTAAAAATCGTGTTTCCCATGGCATGTTGAGTCTAGGTTGCTGCTGGTTCAACCAAAGAATCGCTTCTTTGTGAGGGTCTGACAGCCGCAGGAGGAGCAGTGGTGGCGAGCCGGTGGTTGGTACCACAGGGAGCTCTTCAGTCCAGACCTGGCCAACTCCTTCCTTCCTTCCTTCCTGTTGACTCTCTCAGAGCCAGCAGAATTATTTTGGGGAGGATAACAAAAACATCATCTTTACCGCTGTCCCCTTCACCTGAGCACATAATGTCGTATTACTGCTAATTTATCACACAGCCTAACACATTTTTGCTTACCCTGAGTGGGTGAAAAATTTTTCTTTTAATTTATTGATTTTATTAGCCATTTACAATACCTAGAATAACTACCGAGTTGGTTTAGGATGTGATGCAATTATGTGAAATGGGTTTTATGTGTGTTTTTTCCTGAGAATGCCGTTTAATCTTTAATGTGGCACTTTATTTTTTCAGTGTTTCAGTGCTAATATTGTGATTTTCAGTTATTGCATGGTACTCTGGGGGAAAAGAAAGGTTTATTTTTTGGTTTCAGTTTTAGATAGAAGTTACTGAACAGAAGAAAAGGGTTGCATCTTTCTTACTGTGTTATTACAAATTAAATTAAAAAATTTTTAGCGTTTAAGGCAAGCATCTAGCTTAAATTGCTTATCATCTGTCAGATATTTTCAGAGACATAATTGTCGGTTTTACACTCTCATGGCTGTACTTCCTGGCGCTTTTGGCAATCTAGTGACTGTTGGACTTGAGGTATAGAGCAAAATAAGAAAAAAAGACAATGAGGATGTGCAGGCAGGGCGTTTAACTGTATGCTCATTTGCAGTTGGGTTAATTCATCCAAGAAATTACCTTTTTTTTTTTTGCTATATAGACTTATTTGTGAAAAAAAAGTTTTAAGGACTTTTGCTAGGAACTGTGCTACTAATTTAAAGATCTGGGTATGAAATTTCTGAATGTAAATTTGGCTACCATGTACATTTATTATAACCACCCAACTGGGTACCTGATGTTTTCTGAAATTGTCATGTCAATTCAAATCACTTAATGACATCTGTTACAGATCTATACTTTCATTAGTTTGACATAGAGCTTTACTGATGTTTTTACTCTGTTTTATTAAAAAGAAGGTGTTTTGTTTAAAAGGTGACAGCATTCTTCTTAGCAGTAATGAGGCTATATATTATGCAGTGTAATGTATTTTTATGCATTTCTGACAGATCCTTGGACTGGTTGATTATTGATCATAAGATCTTTTACTGTATGCTGTCTTTTTATCTGTTTCAGCAGTAATGAAATTCTGATATATAAGGGAAGTATGTAACTGCTTACAGATCTGGAGAATAATTGAATCTTTTTGTCTCTTTGGATTGGCTGGAAGAGTTGCATACTATATCATTAAAGACTACGGCACATGTAAATTAAAAAGGGAGACAACATTACAGCACTGATTACTATTCAGAGTTATGTTTAATTCATTTTTGACACAAAGATGAACAAGTCTCTGCAGTGTATACTTTGTTACAGAAAATTAATGAGAACTGTACCTCAGTGCCATAGAAGAGAAAGATTCTTTTGAATTTGAAATTGCAGTTGAGTACTTGGTTTTCTTTTTACTGATTTAGAAGATGTATACATATATATAGGGTAATGTGTTCATCCGCAGTGTTTTTTCCCCTAAGTTCACTAATGGTGACCTATTTATTGAAGCTAGTTATGAACTTTTGTAAATCAGGATGCCATGAGGACTTGTCATAAATGCACAACTAAATATGCCTCTTAAAAAGTGAAATTCTTTAAGCACTGTATAATTTTTTTCTGTTATCCTTAGTATAGGTATATTTGAGGTCCTACTCTAAGCCAGCCCTGTGTTAGCATTTTGTATGCAGTATCTTGTTTCATTCTCCCAAACCTGTGAGGTTAGTACTCTTATTACAGGCACTTTACAGATGAGGAAATTGAGAGGCAGTAACTTGCCCAAGATCACACAGCCACTAAGTGGCAGAGCCAGGACCTCCTCCCTTTGGGTATTATCATTGTTCTTTTTTTCGTATTAGAGAGCCTATGCATTGGTTCAGTTTTGCTGTTCTCGCTAAGCACGTGAGATTCTCAACTTTCGGTGGGTACCGTGTAATGTTAACCTTTTGTCTGTGAACCAGACTCTTCTCTGACTTAGTGGTAGAACTTCACTTTCTCCTGGTGGCAGAACTGGAAACAATCCTCCTTTTCCTGACTCTCCCTTGACTCAGCACTTCTTAGGAAATATTGTCTAGTCTCTTTTTGCTCTTCTTCTAAACCTCTTGAAGGAGTGGTGCTGTCTCGTGTCTCCACTTTGCTTCTCGGATGCACCCATTCTGTAGCACTTGGCTTTACATCTCATGTGATGAGGTCTTGCTGAGATCATCAGTGACTTCTAGATTGTCAAATCCAATGGCCGTTTTTTAGTGATCATCTCTGGGACCTATGTGTTTGCATTTGATCCTGGTAATAATTTCTTCCTTGGAACTCTCTTTTAGCTTCCCTGATATAACACTCTTAATTTTCCTCAAGTTCCTCTGACCACTCTTGTTCTTTCTCCTTTCAGGTTATTCTCTTCTTTTTTCCTTACTCCCACTCTCCCTCCCTCCCTTTCTCCCTTTGTCTCTTCCTTTGTTTTTTGTCTTTTTTTTTAACCTACCCTTTAAATGTTAGTGTTCTTCTTGGTTCCATCTTGGCCCCCACTATTCTAACTGTACATTCTCTCCTTGCATGATCTTAGCCAAATTCTCATTATTTTAGTTATAACCTGAGTGCTGATGGATCCCACATTTGTATCTCCAGATATATTTGTTTGAGTTTCAGACCAGTGTACTCAATAGTTTGCCGAATGCCTCTACGTAAATGTCCCAAGGTACCTCACATTAAAGAGATCCCAAACAGAATTCATCAGCATTTCCTCTGAGTGAGTTCCTTTCCTGAGTTCTCCTCGTCCAGGGTTGGCAGTTCTTGCTTTTGCCCTCTACCTTCAATTCAGTACCAAGTCCTGCTCCTTTTGTCTCTTAAGTATTTGACACATGTGATCTTCCTCTGCTTGCCTTCAAGTCGTTGCTCTAGTTCAGATCCCATTTGTCTTGTGCTTTACTACATCGCTTTTCTGCTTTTCTTTCGTTCATCTACATGGTCGCCTGTGTGATTGATAGACCTGAAACCCAAGTCTTACTATGCTGCTCTTCAGTGTAAACCCCTTTATTGAATCTCTAGTACCAATAGGATCAGGTTGGGGCTCTTTAATAAGGCACATATGGCCCTCCTGGGTCTGGGCCTCGTCCTTCTTTCTGGCCGTGTCTCTGGACATTTTACTGTGCAGCAGCACTGTTCTCATATTCATTCGTATTTACCATACTCTTTCTCACTGTAATGTGTTTTTGCTCATGATGCCCTTATGCATAGAATTCTCTTTTTCTCTTCCTCTGGCTAACCTGAACGATCTCAGTTTTTTTACCTCTCTAGGATTCTTCTTTGATGCCACCTCAAACTATGTTAAATACCTCACTCCTTGTGTTTGTTTGTTTGTTTTTAGCATCTGCTTCCTAAATTGCATTCACTGGAACAACTTCCAAAGGTGGATTATGCTTATTCTAAGTTTTTCCTGTATTCCATGTTTGTAAGTTGCAGAGTCTTCATCATACATGGAAATATCTTTGCAGTACTTTATAATTTAGAGACTAAATTCCAAAATAATAGTATTTACTAACCCAAAGTAGTGTTTCCAGTATTTAGAGCTTACTGCAGTCTACATATTATCACCACCCACCTTGAATCTTAGTACAAGTTTAGAGATAACTTGAGGAATGCTGCTGACCGAAGAGGAACAAAGCTTCTTGAGTTTTGCTTCATTGGTGTAGTATCCATGTATGCTTAATTGTCCAGAGTTCAGAATCTGTGAGGTTTTGACTAAATTGGGTTAAATCTCCTGTTGAGAGGTAAGTTGTGATGCTACATTTCCATTATCTTAAGAGGGATTAAAATCCACCATCTATATAAACCAAATCCCCTCCAGAAACATTTTTGCTTTTTTCTGAATAAAGTACAACATTCTCCTGGTGCTGCCTACAGTACCCGGATCTTTCCTAGGATGCCGTGTGTTCTCTTAGTGCTTAGGATTCTGAATAGTTACAAACTCAAATGTTACTTTCTCTTTGGCCCCTTCATTCTTAGCACACCAAAGAAAAATCATTGAATGTGGGGTTCAGGAGCTCATTGCTCTCTTCTGAGTGTTTTTCTGAGCAAAGGTTCTCTATACTTTTAGGACAGATATCTCTGTAGGAAAATTTCTTCCCCCTGCATTTCTCCATCCCTAGCATGACACCAGAGATTGGTATTTCCTTTCATGCTGCCATTTCCTACTTTCCTGTCTGTGTGTCTGTGAGTCTGTCCTTCAGAGGAGCTTTCTGTCTCACTCCCTTGCTTATCTAAGCTGTGAAAGTCTTGACGGTTTTCTGAACTGAAGGTGTTACTGATGATGGCACCAAAGCCTGTATCTTTGAGGAACAAGTAAGAACCAAGAATCTGCTGACAGGTGGCCCATCCCCAAACTTTCCTTCAGCTCTTGAAAACACTGATACTTTAATAATAATGAATTCATTTCAATGAATTCCTGAGGGCTTGAGTGATTTTTTGAGGCTGTACTGGTAGGGATAAAAAAGCATTCCTTTTTACTTCCTTTTGTGCTACCATAGGGCTCCTGTTTGCTCTTTAGTATGCTGCCTGTTCCTTCCAGGCAAATCCTGGTGAGGGTTTCGGCTTCATCCTAGTTCTTGCCTTGGTCCTTGGCTGCCTGAGCCACATGTTGCGTAAAAATGTCAGCGTGATCCTTCACTCCCCTTTCTCTTTCACTTTCTGTTCTTTCTTGTTTGTTTTTGTTTTAATGTTTTCCTTACCATGTATCAAAACTGGTTAATCAAGCTGATCCTGTCCCTCCCTGATTTCTGATAGACCATTTCCAAAGCCTGAGAAACAGATGTGCTTTACTTAGCAAATTCTCATTCCTCCTCCTTGTCGTTTGCCTTCTGACCCTGAGTAAATTTGGTTCCCAGAGCCAGCATTTTCTAGGTATTCACCTTTAATGTTTCCTTCTTACCCCTTAACCTTTGAGTTTGTAGCAGTTTTTTCTCCTGATCTACCCAAGAAGATGGCGCCTCCTCACACAGCTGTGACCTCTTTCTGCTTTATTCTTCCTGGGTGAGCTCCACCCCCCTGCTTTAGCCGAACCCACAGGCGGGGCTCTTCTCTTCACAGTCATGATTAGGCTTTATCTAATACCGGTTCTTATCCCACTCGACCAGTGCCTTATTTATTTTTGGGGGGAAGATTAGCCCTGAGCTAACATCTGCTGCCAATCCTCCTCTTTTCGCTGAGGAAGACTGGCCCTGGGCTAAGATCGTGCCCGTCTTCCTGTACTTTTTGTGTGGGATGCCTGCCACAGCATGGCTTGCCACGCGGTGCCATGTCCACACCTGGGATCCAAACCGGTGAACCCCAGGCTGCCGAAGTGGAACATGTGCACTTAACTGCTGCACCACTGGGCCAGTCCCTGTCTGTATCTTCTTAAGTCCCAAATTTAAATCTGTGATCGGGGGCTGGCCCCGTGGCCAAGTCGCTAAGTTCGTGCGCTCCGCTGCAGGCGGCCCGTTGTTTCGTTGGTTCGAATCCTGGGCGCGGACATGGCACTGCTTGTCAAGCCACGCTGAAGCTGCATCCCACATGCCACAACTAGAGGGACCCACAACGAAGAATACAAAACTATGTACCTGGGGCCTTTGGGGAGAAAAAGGAAAAAAATGAAATCTTTAAAAAAAATAAAAAATGAATAAATAAATCTGTGATCGGATCACTGTTATGCACGCAGGTGTGATTTTGTTCAGTAAGAAGAGCCTAAGAGGCTTGAGACAGGCTTTTAATGCCCAGGGGGGAGCAGGCCTTCTCTTCTCTCAAATGTTGTGCTGAGTATGGGTGAGGAGAGGTGGGTGGGGCAGCCTCCAGACCCTTTTACCTCACTGGAGGGTAACAGAGAGAGCATGCTGTAGGCACATCAAAGTACCTTTGACATTTTCACAGTTCGAAAGTTTCTGTTACCACCTATTAGGAAGTGCTTCACAATGACCCCAGAAGGTAGATGAAATGCTGGAGTATAAAAGTTCAGGGCATGCCTTTTTTGCCTAGAGAATGAAGCAGAGGGTGGAAGGGAAACAGAAGATGGACAGGAGCCAAGCGCTCGACCTCTCGTAAATGTGAGCAATACCCTGTACATATTTCTGTCATTGTCTTAATTCAGAATAAGAAACAGGGGAAAGCAGAAAATTACAAGGGAAATATCTGATTATTTTAAGGCTCCGTTTTTCCATTGTAGAAAGATATTTATCAGTTCAGATTTTACTGTTAAATTATCAACCATCTTTTTTTATAACCAATAGATTTTATTATACTTTTAAAGAAGTGTGTTAATTATGCCCATAAGTATATCCTTTTACATTTCAGTGTATATGTTTGTACTCCTATAGATCACTGCTAAATGTACTATATTGGGATAGTTGTTGGCATAAAGTAAGCTGGAAATACCAAATAGATAAATAAAATACATGTATTCCTTGCTCTTAAAGAGTTTATAATCTTGGGAAGAAATCAGACCTACTAAGAAATAAATATAATGGAAAATAAACTTGGCCTTAAAACATTAAAAGTCTCTCAGAACCATTCTCATGTTATTTGTTCTGAATTACCTGGAAGACCAAATCATTAAATGTGGGTTTAGTATGGGAATTGTTTAAAAAAAATTGAAGAGTAATTTGTTTGTTTTATGGGATATGCCTATCATCTCATATGAAAAAATATTTTACTATCTTTTCCTACTTAGCATAATATGTTTTAAAGTGTTATGACTGTGTTTTAGTATGTAACAATAGATACTCTCAGTTTATAGCTTAGAACTGTTTAAATATTAATAGGTCTATTAACAATTATGAGGCTGTGGAATATGCAGTAGTTAATTTTCTTTATTTTTCCTTCTCTAATATACAGTGACATGGTACATATAATTACATGAAATTAAGAAAAGTGAAATAAAACTATTTTGATTAAATTTTGTTTTGTTAAAATTTCATGTCCTACTACTTGTTTTTCAACAAAGACCACTGTATCTGCTTTCTGCTCTGATTCTCCGGTACCACCTGGATGTCTCCAGCAATTCCGTCGTCCTAACGATAACTGTGTGGAGTTAGCGCAGACCTTGCAGGTGAAGGGCCCAGTGCCACAGGACTGTCCTCACTTCAGATGCCAGTCACCAGTCCCAGGTTGTCACCAGGACTTCTAACAGACAAGCTGTACATTCTGGGGTCCCCACAACTTCCTCCTCAGGTTTGATAATTTGTCGAACAACTCTTAGAACTCAGGAAAATGCCTTACTATTACCAGTTTATTTTGAGGATACAGCTCAGGAAGAGCCAAATGAAAGCAAGGTATTGGGGTGCGTGGCACAGAGCTCCCTGGCCCGCTCTGGGAACACCGCCTTCCCAGCCTCTGGGTGGCCACCCGCCTGGCAGCTCTCCTGATCTCTTTGTCAAGAGTTGTTATCACCCAGTCTCCAGCCTCCCTACCCTCCTCTGAGGTCCAGGGATGAAGCTGAAAGTTCCCACCTTCTAGTCATTTGGTCTCGCTCCCTCTAAGTGTTTGGTCCTTCTGGGAACCAGCCCCATCCTGAAGCCATCTAGAGGTTCCCCTCCCTGAATCAAAAGACACTTCTGCCACTCAGGAAATTCCAAGGCTTTTAGGAGCTCTGTGCCGGGGACTCAGGACAAAGACCCAATACGTATTTTTCATTGTACCACCTTAGTAAGGAAAGATGTACATTGATAGAATTCCAGATCTTGTGAGTCAAGGCCTTCAGCAGTTGCTGTGCACCTGTGTCAGTTATCTGGCCACAGTTTGTCTTACCCATGTGGTGGCTTCTCCTTCAGCTCAGTGCTCTTGCAGCTTTAGAGGACCTTCATCGCTGTCTGAAAACGACTTCATTTTATGCTAGTTGAGTTAGGGTGTTTTTAGTACATAAAGGGTTTATACTCCAAAAGTTCATTTGTAATTTCTTAGTTTTAAATTTAGAACATATTTTCTATTGAAATAGTAGGTAAGTGGTGAATGTTTTCACACCAATCCATTGGCTTTGGCAAGACACGAAACTTAGTCCAAAAGAAAAAAATTGGAAGTGTTTGAGGATAGATGATGAAGAGGGTGATGATTGCTTTGAAAGGTAGGGTAATGAAAGCTCTGCTGTTTGTTTAGTGTCCGTCTGTAGATGTCAGGAAAGATACCATGTGTTGTGGACTGAATTGAGTTCCCCCCAAATTCATGTGTTAAAGCCCTGCCCCCTAATGTGGCTGTAATTGGAGATAGGGTCTTTAAAGAGGTGGTTGAGGTTAAATGAGGTCATGAGAGCGTGGCCCTAATCCGGTAGGACTGGTGTCCTTGTAAGAAGAAGAGACACCAGGGATGTGCACACAGAGAGCAAAGGCCATGTGAGGACACAGCAAGAAGGTGGCGGTCTGCAAGGCAATGAGAGAGACCCGGGAGAAGTCAACCCTGCCAACACCTAAGTCTTGGAGTTCTAGGCTCCACAACTGTGAGAACAGGCATTTCTGTGGTTTAAGCCCCAGTCTGTGGTATTTGTTATGGCAGCCCTGGCAGACTAATAGGATCCCAATCAGTGCCCCAGGAAACATTAGTATCTAGAAAATGTTAATGGAGATTTCTTAAAAGGGATCCTTGGGAAATAATCCATGATATATTCTCCCCTTAAGGGTTGACAGTGCATATTCATATATTAAATGTTCTTAGAAGCCTTGAAGCAAAGAAATGTTTAATTTTTTCAACTTCTACATTTCCCAGATATATTTGTCTATGGAACATCTCCTTCCCCTTTTTTCTTGTTTGCCTGAAAAGCTTTAGAGCATAATGTAATAGTTAAAATCAGAGGCCTTGGAATCAGTCCACCTAGATATGAATCCTAGCACTATTTTCCTCTTGGGCAGATTACTTTGCCAAATATCAGTTCCTTCCTCTGAAAAAAATGAGATAATATTATTTACCTTTTGGAGTTGTTGTATAACACTTAGTATAGCGCCTGTTTCTCAGTATAATTAGTTATTTTTATTCTGAGTAAATTTACATTATACACAGAAATGTATAAAGTTGTGGTGCTCTATCACTAAACGGGTAATGGATACTGGCTTTGTTGTTTTAATTGAGGTGAAATTTCACATAACATTAACCATTTTAAAGTGAACAGTTCTGTGGCGTTACTACATTCACAATGGTGTATAACCAACATGTCTAGATGCAAACATTTTCATCACCTCAAAGTAAAACCCTGTACCCATTAAGCAGTGACTCACCGTTCCCTCCCCCACTCCTCCACCCCTGCCAACTGCCAGTCAGCTTTCTGTCTTAACGGATTTACCTATTCTGGATATTTCATATGAATGTAATCATAAAATGTGACCGTGTGTCTGGCTTCTTTCACTTAGCATAATATTTTTGAGGTTTATCTATGTTGTAGTATGTCTCAGTATTTCATTTCTTTCCATTATATGTATATATCACAATTTGTTTATGTTTGTTCATAGACATTTGGGTGGTTTCTACCTTTTGGCTATTGTAAATAGTGCTGCTATGAACTTTTGTGTAGATGTATTTGTTTGAGTATGTTTTAGTCCTTTTGGGTGTAGACCTAGGAGTGGAATTGCTGGGTCACATGGTAATTTTATGTTTAACTTTTTGAGGAACCACCACACTGTTATCCACAGCGACTGAAACGATTTACATTACTGCCAGCAATATACAGGGTACCAATCTCCACATTCTCATTGACACTTGTTTTCCTTTTTTGTTTTTGATTGTAGCCATTCTGGTGGATGTGAAGTGATATCTCCTTTCCCTAATGACTATGTTGAGTATCTTTTCCATGTGTTTATCAGCCATTTATATGCAGTCATGTGTGGATTAACAATAGGGCTACGTTTTGAGAAACGCGATGTTAGGCAATTTCATTAAAGTGCAAACATCATAGAGTGTATTTGCACAGATCTGCATGGTATAGCCTGCTACACACCTAGACTATATGGTGCTAATCTTGTGGGACCACCATTGTATGTGCAGTCTGTCATTGACCAAAATGTCGTTATGTAGCACATGACTGTATTTTCTTGGGAGAAATGTCTGTTCAAGTCCTTCACCCATTTTTTAATTGGGTTACATGTTTCTGTTTTTGAGTTTTAAGAGTTCTTTATATGTTTTGGATACTAGACTCTTATCATATATATAATTTGCATATATTTTCTCCCATTCTGTAGGTTGTCTTCTTTTCACTTGATAATGTCCTTTGATGCACAGTTGTTAATTTTCACGGTCCAATTTATCTATTCTTCTCTTTAGTTGCTCTTGCTTTTAGTGTCATATCTAAGAATTTATTGCTAAATCCCAGGTCATGCAGATTTACTTATGTGGTCTTCTAAAAATTTTATGATTTTAGCTCTTATATTTGGGTCATTAATCTGTTTTGAGTTAATTTTTATAATGCAGTGTGAGGTAGGGGTCCAGTTTCCTTCTTTTTATGTGGATGTCCCCTTGTCCCAGTGCCATTTGGTGAAGAGATTATTCTTTCTGTTGCTGCTGTTTTTTTAAATCATCCCTTAGTAAAAAAAAATAATAATCTAGCGAAATGCTTAAGATTCAGGAGACAGAATGCTTGGATCTAAATCTGGCATTACTGCTTACTACCTTGTGACCTTGGGCAAGTTACTGAAACTTCCCGGCACTCTATTTTCTTATATGTAAAATAATTGAAAAATCCACTCCATAACATTATTATGAAAATTATATTGTATAATGTATGTAAAGCACTCATTTGTGTCAGATATAAAGCACTTGACAATGAGAGATCAGTTTTGGCAAGAATTACCATTCATGTCTGTGATTTTTTTATTTTGAGGAAGATTAGCCCTGAGCTAACATCTGTGCCCATCTTCCTGTACTTTATATGTGGGACGCCTGCCACAGCATGGCTTGACAAGTGGTGTGTAGGTCCACACCCAGGATCTGAACCAGCAAACCCTGCAGTGCCGAAGCGGAACGTGCAAGCTTAACCGCTGCACTACCAGGCCGGCCTCCATGTCTGTGATGTTTTGAAGAAATCATTATTTAGTGACAACTAACCCAACTTACAGTCCATCAGACCTAGACTAATACTTTAACTCTTCAAAAGGTAGGACTGATGGATCCAAATGAATTGAGATAAATTAGATATTAGGATAGAGTGGACATTTAACAGGATATCAGGGCATTGTGGAGGGTATTTACTCCTTCACAACAACCCTATTTTATGAAGAAGAAACCTGAGGTTAGAGTGTTAAGTAACTCTTCCAAGATACCATCAGATAATGATCCAGTGGCCGAGGTGGGATTCAAACCCACATCTGCTTCACTGGGAGGTCTGCTGCTTCATTCTGCTATGATGGCTTAGTAGAGGGAAAAAAAGATTGAATGAACACATGATCTGTCTTCCTTCCCGGAATTTCACATAATACTGGAGTAAGGAGAGATGAAGAGGGGGGTGTGTGTGTGTGTGTGTGTGTGTGTGTGTGTGTGAGAGACATATATATGTGCCACATAAAACATTGTATACTATCAATTCTCTAAGGGAATATTTTATTGTGATTTATATACTTTTGGCTAAACCTCAGACTATGGCATATTTGCTCTCATCTTCTGTAATTCTTTATATAATCAATATTTATAATCCAAGTTTTAATGTTTGATTAATTTTTTAGTATATTGAATTGAAAGAAAAAATGTTAACTTCTGGTAAATGTAGGGGGTTTTCTTCTGTTGAGGTTTCTGAGTCCAATATTTTAAATGATATTGAAGAAAATTTTACAATCCATACATTTAGGTTTCTTTTGTGGTTCTCTTAGATGTAATAAAGGAGCAGAATCGAGAGTTACGAGGGACACAGAGAGCTATAATCAGAGATCGAGCAGCTTTAGAGAAACAGGAAAAACAGCTGGTAAGTAGAACATTACATTTCAGTTTAACTTTTCGTACAGATTTGGAAATTAATGTTGGAATAATTAACTAACTGGGAAAAAGACACATGGCAGGTGGTAAGTGATTTACTTTACTAGGACATGGCATTTAACGCTTTCTGCATTTCCTGCTTACCTTTGTTTATTGTGTCATTCTGCCGACTTTATCAGGATTCTGTGTATTCTGCTGGTTATAAAATCAGATTATCCTTCAGTTTCTGGAAGTGATGAATGCCTAGAAAGAAATATTGTTCAAAGCAGAGCCACCTTCTTCTCAGTTAACAACAAAGGTGAAATAGTCCTGGAAAACAAGGCTGAGTTCCAGAACATAATGATGTTAACTCGTAGTTGGCTTACTTGATATTTTAACAGTTGTGTCTGTGATATGAATGTGCTTTTTTTAATAGACTATCTTGCTCATCTTTAAATATTTTTATGCTCTGTTTTTAAATGTATGTTGCCTACAGTCTTTTGAAGAAAAGCGTGATTGAGGTATAATTGATATGCAATAAACTGTACATATTTAAAGTATACAGTTTGATAGATTTTGACGTACGTATAAGCTCACAAACCTAGGTGGGATAGCCTGCCACATTACTACTTTACAGTCGAGAAACCGTTTCTGCAGTCGTGGTAATGAGCACACCCATCATCTGGAAAGGTTTCCTTATTCCCTTCATAATCCCCCCTCCCCAGTTAGGCAAACACTGGTCTGTCACTGTAGATTAGTTTACATTTTCTAGAATTTTATATAAATGGAATCTCGTAATATGAACTCTTTTTATAGGGGTACTTTCATTCATCACAATTAGAGATTAGTCAGTGTTGTTACGTGTATCAGTATTAATTCCTTTTTATTAATGAATATTACTCCATCGTATGGATGTTCCACAGTTTGTTTATTTACCAGCCATTGGACATTTGGGCTATTTCTAGGTTTTGGCTATTTTGAATAAAGTTGCTATAAACATTCAATTGAAGTCCTTGTGTAAACATCTGTTTTCATTTCTCTTGGTTATATTCCCAGAAGTGGGATTTCTAGGTCAAAGGGTGAATGTGTTTTTAACTGTATATGAAACTGCTAAACAATTTTGCCAAGTGGCTGTTAGTTTTCTTTTCTCACCAGCTATATATGAAAGTAAAGTTGTTCCACATCCTGACCAATATTCGGAGTTGACAGTCTTTTTAAACCTTTTAGCCGTTCTAGTGGGTGTGTAGTAGATTGTCATTTTAAAATTGTGTTTTCCTAATTGCTAAATCATTCAGCATCTTTTCATGTGCCTCTTTGCCACTTAGATATCTGCTTTGCCAGTGTCTATTGAAATATTTTACTCATTTTTCATCGTTATTTTCTTTTTATTTATTTCTAAGAGTTCTTTATATATTTTAGATACAAGTACTTTACTAAATGTATGTTTTGCAAATATTCTCTCCAGTTCTTGGTTTTGTCTTTTATTTTCCTGGTAGTGTCTTTGGAATAGAGTTTTACTTTGATCAAGTGTAATTTATGATTTTCTTCTATGATTAGTACTCTTAGTGTCATATCTAAGAAATCCTTACCTAACCCAAAGTCACTAATATCTTCTCTTATTTTTTCTTCTAGAAATATTATAGTTTTAGTTCTCACATTTAGGACTGTGAATGATATTGAATTATTTCACTGTATTGCCAATTGGAGATAGAGGTTCACTTTCTACATATGGAAATTCAGTTGTTCCAACATCATTTGTTGGTGACATTTTCCCCCAGCTCTTCCTTTGGACTATATGACTGTTCTTAAGCCATTACCACACTGTTTTTATTACCATAACTTTATCGTAAGTCTTAAAGTTATATGGTGCTAACCCTTCAACCTTGTACTTCCTTTTTTCAAAGTTGTTTTGGCTATTTTAGGTACTCTGCATTTCTTTATGAACTTTATAATAAACTTGTCAATTTTTACAAAAAGGATCAGATTTTGATTGTGATGACATTGACTATCTAAACCAATTTGGGAAGAATTGACATCTTAATATTAAGTCTGACAATCCATGAACACACTGTATGTCTCCATTTATTTAGATCTTTAATTTTTTCTCAGCAGTGTTTATTCTTGTAATCGTATACAGGTCCTGCACTTTTTTTTTGGTCACATTTATCCCTGACTATTTTATGTTTTGATGCTAGATGATATTTTAAAAACAAATTTGACTTCTGATATTTTTCTTGCTGGTATATAGAAATATATTGCATTTTTGTATATTGATCTTGAATCCTGTAATCTTCTTAAACTCACTTATTCTAGTAGCCTTTTTGTAGATTCTGTTAGATTTCTACATCGACATTCATGTCATCTGTGAATAAATAAAACTTTTCATCTTTCTTTCCAATCTTGATGCCTTTTTTTTCTTTTTCTTACCTTATTTCACTGGCTAGAACATCTAATGTTAAATAGAAGTGGTGATAGCAGACATCTTCATCTTTTTACTGATCTTTGGGGAAAAGATTCAGTCTTTTACTGTTAAGTATGATATTAACTGTAGCTTTTTGTAGATGCCCTTTCTCAGGTTGAGGAAGTTCCTTTTTATCTAGTTTTCTAAGAGTTTTTATCAGGAATAAATTTTGTCAAATATTTATTTTTGCATCTATTAAGATGATCATGTAGCTTTTCTTCTTTAGTCTGTTAATGTAGTAAATTACATTGATTTTCCAAAGTTGAATCAAGCTTTTGCTCCTGGGATACACTCTGTTGGTAATGATGTATTTTTTTTTTTATATTTTTGTTTTAATATGCTGAAATTTTGTTAAGAATATTTGCATCTCTGTTCGTGAAAGATATTGATTTGTAGTTATCTTTTTGTGTGGGGTCTTTATTTGGTTTTAATGTCAAGTAATGCTGACCTTAAAGCATGATTTGGCAAGTGTCCCTTACTCTTTCCTTTACTGGATGGGTTTATGTATTTCTTTTCATAGGATTCATCTGTAAAGCCATTGGGAGTGAAGTTTTCTTTGTGGATAGGTTTTTAAACTACAAGTTCACTAAAAAAAATGCATGTAAATGGATCAGGTTATCTGCCTTGTTGAGTGAGCTTTGGTGGTTAGCATCTGCCAAGTAATTTTTCCATTTCTACTAAGTTTTAAAATATAATGACCTGTTATTGTTCATAATATTCCCTTATTCTTCTTTAAAAACCTTTAGGATATGAAATGATGCCACACTTGGCATTCTCAGTATTTTTAGTTTGTGTGTTCTATCTGTCTGTCTGTCTGGGTTTTTTCCCTCATCTGTCTGGCTGATGGTTTATCAGTTTGATCAATCTCTTGTAAAAAACCAGCTTTTGATTTCATTAACTTTTTGTATTGTTTTTTCTTTCCTACTTTATAGATTTCTTGTTTGTATTATTTTCTTCCTTTTGTTTACTTTGGGTTTTATTTGCTTTTCTTTTTTCTACTTTATTTGAAGCTTATGAGATGCTCATTTTTTAAATACAAGCTTTAATGCTATAAATTTCCCTCTAAGAACTGTTTTAACTGCAGCCCACACATTTTGATATGTTACCTTTTCATTTTATTAAGTTCCAAATATTATCTGATTTCTCCTGGGAATTTTTTTTCTTTAACCCATGACTTATTTAGAACTATGTTGTTTAATTTCTGTTTAGTCGTGATTTTCCTTCCTTTACTGATTTCTAGTTTAATTTCGTTGTGATTAGAGAACATGCTTTGTATAATTTCAGTCGTCTTAAATTTATTGAGCCTTGTTTTCTGATACAGAATATGGTATATTTTGGTGTGTTTTTTGGTTATTTTTTGGTATGCACTTGTAAAGAATGAGTATTCTGCTGTTAGTGATGGAGTTTTTTTATAAGTGTTGGTTAGGTCAAGTTGGTGATTATGTTTTTTGTCAATCTGTGTCATAGATTTCGTGTCTACTTGTTCTAACAATTATAGCAGTATACTTGAGAGAGGAGTTGATAGCACTCATGCTAATTGTGAATTTATCTGTTTTTCCTTTGAGTTCTCTCTGTTGTGATTCGTATGTTTTGATGCACTGTTACCAGGTGCATACACATTCAGGATTGTTTCAGCATCTTCGTGTATTGATGCCTTTATTATTATGAAATGCCCCTGTTTATTTCTGATAATATTTCTGTTCTCAAGTTTTTTAATCTGATGTTAATGTAGCCACTCCAGCTTTCCAGATTTTAATAAGTATTTATGCAGAATATATTTTCTGTCCTTTTGCTTAGCTTCGTTTCTGGAGATAGAATAGTTTCTTGAGTTTATGTTCTTCTCCAGTCTGACTGCCTGCCTTTCATTGAGGTATAAAGTGGACCTTTTCACCTAATATGATTGCCCAGATTATTAGCTTTAAATCCACCTCTGTGCTCCATTTTTATGTCCCACCAACTCTTTGTTTTTCCCTTCTTTCTACCTACTTTTGGGTCGAGTTTTTTTATTTTCTTCCGGGCTTTATGTGAGTGCTGTTTTGTAGATTTGCTTTGTATTTGTGGATAAAGTTCCTGGTTCTCTCTTTCCTGTGTACACGTGGGAGAAATTGCCCTCTCCAGTTACCGTTTTTCTCTCTGACTTTATGTCACACTCTTCCTCTATCGTGATCGGGAGAAAGGATTTACTAGGTATGTTCGATCCGTTCCTCTGAAATAAGTTATTGAGGACTACCTCTCAATGATTTTATTTCCCTGTTTTTATTTCCTTTCTTAGGAATTAGAAATTAAGAAAATGGCCAAGATTGGTAATAAAGAAGCTTGCAGAGTTTTAGCCAAACAGCTTGTACATCTACGGAAACAGAAAACAAGAACTTTTGCTGTAAGTTCAAAAGTCACTTCTATGTCCACACAAACAAAAGTGATGAATTCCCAGATGAAGATGGCCGGAGCAATGTCTACTACAGCAAAAGTAAGTGGGAGCCTTGATTTCCCTGGATTTATAATTTTATCTAAGATGTTCAAATGTCAGTGTTCAAGGTGGATTTAAAAGCACCTCCTAAATATAGGTGATACAGAATCTGTGTAATATTTAGTAAAATGAGTTATACTACTAGATAATTCAGATAACTACTTCTAGATTCTTTATTGATTTCTTTTAATATAAAATTTATTGTTTTAGGACATTTTGATTGTTCCAGGGTCACATGTAGCATCTGAATTATTTAATTTGAGCTAAAACAGTGTTTGCTTTTTTCCTTAAACTTTCAGAAGATTTTTGAGCTTCGTATTTCATTAAGCTCTAAGTTTTGATTACTTTTGAGTAATTATTTCCTTTTGATTCATTTTCATATATATATCAGAAGGACACATGAATACTGTGAGAAGAATTCATCAGTTAATTTTATTAGGAACTATGTTTCGCTTAGTCTTTATATAAGAATTAAATGTTTTTACTATAGAGTTTAAAAAACTCTAAGTCTTTTGATCTTTTAATATCAAATGAGCTCCTTGATGTATATGAAGTACCATGAGCTGTAAGCAGTTTGAGACGAAGGCTCTCCTCTCGTAGTTCGTATAATTTCCTTGGGCGGGGGGTAGCTTAAGATATGTCTGAAAGGGAAGCTCCCCACACACGTGAGGCTGTGCGAGCCTTGGTGAACTGCACGGATCTTCGAGTAGAATGATCTGAGAGACTTGGCAGAAGACCTACGTGTTAAAAATATCACTAAGTGTTAAACATAGGGAAAGAGGAGTGTGAACGTGAAGAGCAAAAGGAAACAAAGCCACAGAGCAGAGAAAGTACAAGGTTTATTTTAGGAAGATGGTGTATACGGTCAGTTCTGGTTGTTTGCAGTAGTTAATGTTCTGTCAAGTTGAGAATGCTGTCAGTGAATATCGAACCATTGCTCCCAGGGGAGATGCAGGGTCGGGCTTAGGTTCCTCTGAGCCTCTGCTCACAACATTTGTTGACTGATCTGTCCCTAACTTTGTTTTATGTGCATTTCTGTTGAAAGACTCCGTATTTAATATATGCCGGTGATGTGTTAACATTGAACTCATGGTCAGCAGACTGTGACTTCTGCCTGAGCAGAGCTCATCTAACAGGTGTGTTTTCTTCATGAGCGCATCACAGCCTTCTTGCACTCAGGACACTAGACAACACTTTAGTGCCATGCTCCGGGGCCGTTTTCACTAGCAAAATCACCAATAAAGGCACAAAAACGTGGCACTAAATAGACCGTGGGAAGGACGCTTGTTTACAGTATGGGAGCCGAGGCAAGAAGGCAGAGTGTGGCCTCGCTTGATCTCAGCTGGACATGTGTACGTGGGGTGACATGAACTCTTGGCTGCTCTGCGCCTGAGCCCGAATGAGCAGGAGCACTGCAGGAGCACTGCGGGAGCACTGCAGGAGCTGATGGAGGGTGCAGATAAGCCAGGGAGTGGGCAGATTCACGGAGAGGGAGTCCAAAACAGTGAGAGCAGTTCTACTTGTTTCTTAGACCATAGGTCACGGGAAAATAGAATTTGTCCATCTTAGGTACAGTAAGAAGAGTGACATGTTATGTTCTTTAAAAAAACAGAGACAGTTTCAATATAAGTTTTATTCTGTCAGTTAGCTTAGCCTTAATGGATCTGAGTGGAAAATACATAGTTAAGGGAAAAACCTTTTGTTTTCCTTTTTTGTTTTATATATGGACAGAAATAAACCTTTATCTAATTTGGGGAAAAGATCTTGTGTTTTGATCACACACCTGGGTTGGATAACCTTTCAGTTCTGCTGAGAGAGGAGACTACTCATTTTGCAGTTTTCTGCAAGTTGTCGGCTAGGAAAAGGCCTAATGTGGTCCTCCATATAGAGATAGCTGAATTGGAATTTTCACTTAAATTTCTTAGAACTGTGTTAATTCAGCAAATATTTGTTTAGATCCTAAAGGTAGGAACTATAAGTGATGGGGATGAAGTGGAAAGCAAAACCAGGCAAGGGCTTAACCTGTAGTAGATTATAGTCTATTTAAAAAGCAGCCCGTTTGAGAGGGAGTGGTCTGCACTGATTAGGAAAGTAAGTTCTGGAGCCAGACCACTTGGGTTCACATCTCACTCCACTTAGTAGCTGTGTGACCTTTGACAAGTTATTTCATGTTTCTGTGCCTTCATTCTCCATTTGTAATATAGGGAAAATGGTAGTATCTACCACATGAAGATTGGTCAGATTTAAATGTCATTTAACTTTATTATATATAAAGTGCTTAGAACAGTGTCTGACATGCAGTGAGGTTATGGAGGCACTAACTGTTCTTTTATTATCATTGTCATCATCATTGTTGTTAGCCTTATTTACAGTAATAATATAAGTTGCAAGTAAAGTGATATAATTTACACCAATAAATACGAAATTTCATCTATAGTGAGTAGGACAATAATAATAGGGGTACCTGATCTAATCTGGAGTGTCAGGGACTCCGCTTCCCTAAGAAAGTGTTATATAAACTGAAATCTGAAGTGCTGATAGTGAAAGCAAATGGAGAAGAGCATTACAGGTGAGGGCCAGCATATGCAAAGGTCCTGGTACCGGAGAAAGCATGGCACATTGAAGGAAATGAAAGGGCAGTGTGGCTAGAGTGCAGTGGTGCAAAATGAGACCAGCTTGTTAAGCAGAGTTCAGTTGATGTTTGGTCTCATGGGCCAATTATGGAATTTGGCTTTTAATGCTAAGGGCAATGGAAATCCACTGGAGAGAGAGGTATGTGTGAGCTCGTGGGGATTGGGGGGAGTGTAGTGTCATACTGAAAAGACTGGTTACAGCATTGCATACGGGTTATCTGAGAAAAGACTGTGTTTGCTTCATAGCTTTGAAACCCATATGTTTTATATTGTATAGTGTCTTTTACTACTGAACTTTTATAATACATATATTTATTTTATATATATAAAATGTTTTGGCCATACTAGATAGCATTAATCTCTTATAATGAAATAAGTTGTGAATATAAAATGTAAGACAATTCTTTTCACGTTTTTGTAAGTGTGTATGCTAGGGTATCCTTTTTAGTTTAGACATTAAATGTTTAATGAAAAATTTTGTAAAAATTAAATTAAAATTCCTTTTAATTTAGACAGTTTTGCCACATAATAGGCAGATGTAGTTTTTCCATTTGAATAGCAGTGGGTTTTATGTTGGCACTGTTTTTTATTGCATAATTTTTTGCCTACTGTTCAGATGAGGTTTTTCACACAGGTCTTTATTATATAGATGTTAAGCAGATGGTTTCCAAACGAGTATGTCTTTTCCTCCCAGAATACTTAGCACTCTTAGTTTGCTT
Source organism: Equus quagga (assembly GCF_021613505.1). Classification (NCBI taxonomy): domain Eukaryota; kingdom Metazoa; phylum Chordata; class Mammalia; order Perissodactyla; family Equidae; genus Equus; species Equus quagga. The sequence continues at coordinate 2,701,796 of NC_060287.1, read as the reverse complement.
ATGGCAGGATGTATGTCTTTAAAAGCCCGTCTCTATTTGATATGCTCCCTTTGGACTGATGCCATAGTAAAACTCGCGTAGTCTCTAGCTAACATGAATCTTTCATATGTTTCAAGACAATGCAGGCAGTTAACAAGAAGGTGGACCCGCAAAAGACGTTACAGACAATGCAGAATTTCCAGAAGGAGAACATGAAAATGGAGATGACTGAGGAAATGAGTAAGTTTAGTAGCTTGTAATGATATTTACAACTTTCTCATCTTTGAATTAGCCAAGTTTATTTACCAGCAACCTCATATCCTCATCCGTGAAAGCACAAATGTTGAAAAAAGAAATGGTATGTCAGCCTTCTAGACAGAGAGTCTATATTGTAACTCCAGTGTGTTTTTAAACTGGCAATGTATTTAAAATTCTATTTATGTTTAATTGGAGGAAAAATGTAAAATATATTATGCTGTATTTCTCTGCCCTGTTGGCCCCAGCAGTTGTACTTTATTGAGTAGTGGACCCACACCAGCTTGTGAGTACAATGAGTCTTGCTGGGATGGATTAGGCAGTTTCAGAGTTGTGTTGATTCTTTTGTTCTGTGGAAGATCTCTTTGTATTGGAGGTAGAGACATAGTGGAGCTCTTTCATTCTTGTTTGTTTTTCCCTCCCAAAGTTATTTAATATTTAGTTTTCTTCTTTTTGAGTGTAAACTGATTGCATGCTGTGGTGGAATATGGAGAATAGAAAGGAACAAAGCATATTAAAAAAATCTATCATCACACCACTCAGGTATAATTACTGTTAATGTTGTATGTTTCTTTCCTCTATTTTCCCTTATCTTAAAATAGTTAGATCGTATTACATGTACAATTTTGAGCCTCATGCTGCTTTTAAAAAGCATAATAGTATAACATAAGCATGTACTCATGACCTAAAATGTTCTCTGAAGTTTGTTTTTTTTTTGGTGAGGAAAATTGTCCCTGAGCTGACATCTCTTGCCAATCTTCCTCTTTCTGCTTGAGGAAGATCGTCCCTGAACTAACATCTGTTTTCTTTCCCCAGAAGTTGTGTAGGTGCCAAATGGCAGAATGAGACTCTAATCGAAGGCTCAACATTCACTTTATTTCTTCAGAGATGCTATTCCATTTTTTTGTTCTTAAGCTCTTGTCTTTTCTATATTTATTTTATACTATCAAGCTCACACAAAAAATCACATTGTCAAATCATGCTCATACAAACCAGAGACCAAGTTTTATTAATAATGTCAAAGCTACAAGCAGTTAAGATGTACATGCAAAACAGAGAGAGGGCTGGGACATCCCAAATGACTCCCCCAAACTTTTCTTCCCTTATCAGAAACAGCTCTTTGATCCAGATTAATAGACAATGTGTCCAATGAGATTTGCTCATCCTCTCATGTGGAAGGGGGCCTTTAGGTTATGAAACACCTTAAATTTCTACCTCAGATGTAGATTTCTACATCTACCTAAGGTAACATTTTCTAGGGAGTCATGGCTCATAAACGCATAGATTGTAGGTTCGTTTGCTATGGCAGTCCTAAACCAAGGACATCCTGCTGAGAGCATCCCATAGACTAGGACTCTTTCGCTGGCAAATATTGATCTGTTTATCAGGAGCACGATTAGTAGCGTGCTTATGAGGAGATCAGAGTGAGTTACCTGTCTTTCTTGCTTTGGGGGCGTCCCCCAGCAATCAGGAGAATGATCACAGGCCACCTGCCTAATGCTTTCCCTCCCAGCCATTTTCCATCCACACACCTTAAATAATGACCACACAGAACTTAGTCTTCCTTGTATGTGGCCCTGTTGCCTTTCACCATGTCTTTGCTCATTCTCTTCCTTCTGCCTCTGTTTGGTCAAATCCTGTGCGTCCTTCAAGGGCTACCTCACATGTTGGATGTAATCTCTTCCCTGTGAAGCTTTATAATCATTTATCTTTTCATTTACCACAATCTGTTAATTTTTTTCTTCTCTACTTAATTGTAAACTACCTAAGGTCTTCATCGTCTCCATGTATCCATCAGTTCTCTTGCTACTGTGGGCCAAGCACTTAGTTTCAAAGACAAATAAGACACAATTCCAGGCCTTCAGAAATTCCTCCCACAGCTCCAAAAATGCTGCCTTGTATCCAGAAGGCTTTCTCTACACATTTTGGGAAGAAGGAGGGGGGGGGGGGGGGGGGGAGGGCTGTAGCAGTAATAATCATTGCAGGGTTAAATTGGACATCATTCTTGGGACAAGTTTAGTAAAATATTGAACCCTAGACTTTGTTAGAATGTTTTCCCTGCATCTTGAGTGTAAAGTAAGGAAGCTGCAATACAGTGCACAAAGGATAAGTTGTCTCCCAGCCGCGTCCAGGGTGTTGATTCTGTACGTTCTTCCAGGCTCTGCTTTACAGCCACCAGCTCCATGGATGCAGTTTGTGGAAGCCTATTTAAAAACTTGAAGCCTGGAGCTGTGAATATCATAGAGTTCTTGTTTATTAAAGAGAGAATTTTCTAAAAATCTAGAGCTGACTTGTTTTATTATAGGATAATTTGTGTTGAAATGAAAATTATTCCAGATTTAGTGCCTCAAAAATGTGTTTGACATTGAACTTCACTGACATTTGAGTGACTTGTAGTTTGTTGGTTCACCTGAGTTTACCCTTGTGTCATGTGCAAAATGTGTACACGTAGTCGGGCTGCCTGCTAAAAATGCAGATGTGACCTGAAGTCTGTTTGAGAGTAACTGCTGTGTTTCTCCCTGTGCCCCAAGTCAATGACACACTTGATGACATCTTCGATGGTTCTGATGAGGAGGAAGAAAGCCAAGATATTGTGAATCAAGTTCTCGATGAAATTGGAATTGAAATCTCTGGAAAGGTATAAACGTCTTCTTTGCTCAGTTGAAAATAGTTTCTACCACTTTTGTCACTTTAAGTTGTCCTTTATTGTGAGGTGCGTGTTTTTATATTTTTTGAAAGGTAAAGGAAACCTCTTTGCAGCTCATCTTTTATGTCCTAGGCCAAATGTTTAATAGTGCACATTTTTCTCTTCCCCTCTCTGTACTGTAGATGGCCAAAGCTCCATCAGCTGCCCGAAGCCTACCGTCCGCCTCGACGTCGAAGGCCACAATCTCCGATGAAGAGATTGAACGGCAGCTCAAAGCTTTAGGAGTAGATTAGTCAAAAGAGCCACAGTATTTTGCTTACGTATAATTTAGTATAAACCAGGCACAGTGCAAATTCCTTTGACAAAACACATTTATTTTGTAAAAATGAAGACCATGAATAGACAGTCGTTTCCTAACCCATGGCTATTTTGAATCTTTTGCCAAAGAATGACAATGATCCAAAAATGAGAACAGTTTGGATGTTAATTAGAATTATTTAGGAGTGATGATGTGTAAAGGTTGACTTCTTTTCTGCATGGCATAGAGAAATTATATTCATTACTTCGTGTAGTTTATGTTCTAAATCTTTTTACAGTGAATACAAAATCTTGTTAAAGCCGCTAGGCACCAACTTAAAGAGACTTGTAAAAATATTAAAAGTGTATCATTAATTCTGTATCTGTTGCTTGTCCTTTGTAAGCGATATGTGTTATGACCATAGGTGGTTCAGCTGCCAAATTAATTTTAAATGATCTTGAGGAAGAGTGCTACTTAAACATCTGTCTTAACATGAAAACTGTCACCAGCTTTTCTTCTTTTTTTTTCCTTTGGGGGAACATTCTAGCTGGTAAGTTTATTTCCTTCCAAAATGTACTTGGCACCTGCCTTAAACAGCACAAGCATATTGTCCACATCTTTGAATTATTTTAACTGACAGAAAAGAATTAAATTTTAAACTAAAATTGAGTGCTCTGACAAAAATTATCCAGGCTCTCTTTTGTAAAGCTTATAAGAGTAAGTTGGATATAATTAGTAAAAACACTGAATTGATAACATTTGATAGTAATAAAACAATATATTTTGGTCTTTCTTCTAAGAACTAAGGGAATTTCTCTATATGTGCTATAATTTTAATCTCCATTTAATTTTGAGCTGTGTTAATGTGCACATTGAACACTCTAAATTGAAGCCATCATTCTCAACTGAGTAACACTACCATAACAATACTTGAGACCTAAGTTTTAAAATAAAAGTTAGCATTTTTTTTGGTAAATGAAAATCAACTGTGTCAGAAATTACTGCTTAAATGTGTATTAATGTGTTAGTATTTTTTAAGGTAAAGTTGCTATGGTATTTAATGTATGTATAGAAAGTGAGAAGAAACGAAGTGGCAGATTAGTTAGAGATAGGATTTAGAGTTAGGTTAGTTTTGAAAAATGATGCTGTAATATATGGGTTCTAGGACATCCCAGCATAAACACTCCAGAGGAGATCAGATAGGTGTAACCGGGTTAATTTAGGATGGTGGGCATTTTGGACTAATATTGACAATGCAAATCCATTTCAGTGTAAATCCACATGTACATGTGACAAATGGATTGGTGGGAAGGAGAAGTTAAACTATATAGTTTGTAATCCATAAACCATTTTATAATGTTCAAAGATGAGGTTCCATTACTGATACTCCTAAACACAGTTACCCTGGACATTGATGGGTCAAAACATTTTACTGGATTATGGAATGTTAACCCAGAACTTGTTTTGATTCTTGGATGTACATAATAATGCCAGCTAACTTTGTTTACTTTCTTGTTTACATGTGGGGGCTTTTGGTTTTAAAAATTATTTTGTTAAAAAAATTCAATAAAGAGTTATTGCTGTTATGCTTTTCTTTTCCTTTTCTCTTTGACTCTATTTTTGACTTCTGCTAAAGTTAAAATTTTTATGCATATCTAGAAATTTTTCAAAAGAATTATTTTTATTATTTTCTTGGAAGGGAAATTAGGTAACTCTGCTACTTACATTTTAACAAAAATTGTCCTTTAAAAATTAGTAATTTCTTGGGCCGGCCCGTGGCCTGGTGGTTAAGTTCAGCACGCTCCACTTCAGCAGCCCAGGCTCGGTTCCTGGCACGCACCTGCACCACGTGTCAGTGGCCATGCTGCGGCTGTGACCCACACAAAATAGAGGATGACTGGCACAGGTGTTCGCTCAGGACGAATCTTCCTCAGCAAAGATAAATAAATAAACTAGTAATTGGTACAGGACTGATGTTTGTGAATGGAGTAAGCCTATGACTTGGTGGTTTCACGTGAAACTGATCCGATAATTCTTCTCCTAGAACTTCCATGGGATAAACATTTTTAAATATTTTTGAACAGATAAGTCTTAGTGATTTCTTTCATTTCAGTCGAACGCGGATGCCACAGAGGACTTTGGGACCCAGAGGAGAGAGGAGTCATTCTGATTTGGCTACATTTATAAAATGCTGTGGTGGCAGTTTTCACAATCACTATAAATTTGTAATGTTATGCTGTCCTTTGCTAAAAATAAGACTTCCTTTTGGACCGTTAAGATTAGGAAACAAGGATTCTTACACATTGAGTTTAATGAAAATATTGGGTTTTTTTAAACTTGCTTTCCCTAACTTCCCATTTTTGGCAAAAGGATTTCTGTAGCAACTATATTCAAACAAGAGGTTGCCAATAGAAAGCAGAAGAATAAAGCAATTTCTCTGTTACCGAAAAGGATGCAGCCCAACATCGTATTCTGTACTGGATGTAAAAGTTGTGGATGGAAGAGGCTTCAGAGAAGCAGAATGTGGTACAAAGATGTCGATGCTAGCAGTGATAACACCTGGTCTTAGAAAACACAAAGTGGCCATCTGTCAGGTGCTGATGCGGTGCAGACTGTGCTCTGCTCTGAAGAGAGGGCCTAGTTAGGGCCGGGGCTAGTGGGCGGCCTCAAGCCTGACCCTGTAGACCGGAGCGGGGAATCTGGCAGCCTGTGAGCCTTGCACTATTTGACTGCACAGTGATGTGTATTTTATCATTTGCATTTAAATGCCTTTAGGAGAAGCCTGCACTCCCCCCTCAGCCACATGTACATTCCTTACTAGCCCAGTAGCCACGCTTGAATCTGATCTCTGTGTGTGTAATTTAAATATGTACTTCTCTTCATACACTTCTATGTTAAAACTGTGTCCAGGTCTGAAAAGAGACCTGTGGTGACCGTCTCCCTTGATGCCATTACTCTGCACAAATAGGTGTTTGCAGCTACAGACAAACAGATCAGCTTTCCAATTTCCCCTCCTATAAGCGAGTCTCATGAAGGGATTTAAGACCATTCTTTGAATCTTAGTTCCTTCCAGAGACAACTGGATTAAATCTGTCTTAGGGGAAGCCTGAGGATTGTGAAGGCTGACTTCAGGTACCCTACTGTTGGACATCACACATTTCACCCCCACTCCCCGCCATCCTCCCAGGAACTGGAAACATGGGAGCGGCCCGGTGGTGTGGTGGTTGGGTTGGTGCGTTCCACTTTGGTGGCCCAGGGTTTGCAGGTTCAGATCCTGGGCGTGGACCTAACACCATTCATCAAGCCACACTGTGGCAGCATCCTACATAAAATAGAGGAAGATTGGCACAGATGTTAGTTCAACAACAATCTTCCTCAAACAAAAAAAGTGGAAGATTGGCAATGGATGTTAGCTCAGGACCAATCTTCCTCACAAAAAAAACACCACACACATATGTACACCTCCCATCCCCAAACACTGAAAATATTTCTTTAGATGACTCTTACCACCATTAGAGATGGAAAGGTAAACTATGAAGTAGTTTCTCAACCACCTCTACCAGGTAAAATTAAATGTGCCAGTTGGTGTAAGCGACAACAGGTCTTTCCATTTTAATGGACAACTCTACTGAATTCCTGAAGATTGATCACGGAGGAGCTCACAAGACCATCACGATGGACGGCTGTATGGCTAAAGTCACCTTTTGATGTTTATTCCCAAAAGTATGAACATAGACACGGCACAGTAAGTTACATTTGTCATTTGTTTAAAATTCTAAACATTAACCATTTTCTGTTTTTAGAAAGGTCAATATCTATTGAAATATTAATCTCAATGTAGTTAGAAAATAGTCTCAAGAGTCATTAATACAAATGAGTTAATAGTAAATACCAGTGCATTTGCAACTAATTTGTGAATAAAAAATAGCAATAACTAAAGAACTGCTATGTCAAGTGTAAGTATTGATTCAAAATAATTCCTTTTAGGGAGAAACATGGGTTCCCAATGCTAGTTGTATCTAAACTTGAAAAGAATGACCTTAATGGATGAATGTCTGATAATATTTTGGTCTAAACATAAATTTGTGGTGGTGATGTGATATATACATGGCTGTTTTTGTTACAGAAAGTAAGGCAGATTAAACATCCCCAGCAGATTCATATTTAAAGTGCAAAAAAGTCACTATTCTAGATTTATATTGCATTACATTTTCCTTCTATTTGCAGGTTTCGAAGATGTGCATGTGTGTATTTGTGTGTAGATGGGTGTGTGCATCCTACCCTGCCTCTTGCAAACTAGAGAATCACTTCCCCAGTTAATGTGTGTGTCAAGCAGGGGAATTATCCAGAGAAGGCACTTATACACCCACGTTGCTGAATAATTTGGAATTTACTCTTGAATAAGAAAAGCCATTATAAGTATATTGTATTTAACACCTCCTGGGTGTTACACGTGTGCTTAAGCATGGATGATCAGGCCACTGAAAACTGTTTTTTTTGTTAATATGTCAGTTTCTAGCCATCCAGTTAATGGTGATTATGTGTGCACAAACATGTATGATCTACGGAGACTGTGGCCTGTATAATGCTTGGTCTTTATTAATATCACAAAAAGCAGGCGACTAGACAGTATAATTTATTTAGTGAACATTCTAAATCAACAATAAAATTTGGTCTAATTGTTCCCATTTTTGGTGTATAAAATAAGTTAGATAAACATTGCCAGCAGATTTACATTCAAAGTGCAAGATAAGGCCGGTTTTTGATATTGATATCACATTACGGTTTGCTTCTACCTGCGAGTTTCCAAGAAGTGCATTCTTATAAATTAGATCTCTCCCTTGAGATACGATTCCCTGAATTGAAAAGCTCAATATATGAGACTTTCCTGTTAATAATAACTCATATTCTAACCAATTCAACCAAAAGTGATAGTCTTTTTTCATAGGATCCTAGATGACTTTCTGGGTTGTGAGGTTTCAAAAATAAATTGCGTAATTAAATTAGGCACCCTTCAAGTTTGAGGCCACACACCTTCATTCATTTAACAAATGCTGCATGCCCTGTATGAGCAACTGCTTTCCAGACACTGGAGAAGCATCAACAAACTAGCCAGACAATTCCTGGCTCTGTCAGAGCTGACAGCGGAGCAGTGTGGGGCTCAAGAATTCATAACGGATATTTTCTATAGCTAAACATCAGAAAAGCCTCTTTTGAAACACTCTAGGCGCTATGCCCTAAATATTAGCTTCAAAGGTGTCACTTCTGATTAAGATCTATTCCTAAATGCAATAATACAATTCTAAGGTACCTCTGGCTCTTCAGTGCAAAAGTTTTACTTCAAACAAACCATTAGAGCTGATGGTAAGTAGGACCCTGGTGAAGGAATTTTCTAATTGGATCTTCTCTGGTGATATTTGTTAACTAGGTGACGTTAGTGACTGAAATATTAAAAAGCTAATATACAGCCTTTGAGAAATGAACCTTTAAACTAAAAGACCCATGTGCACACTCACATGTGTGTGTGGAGAGAGAGAGACAATCATTGTTTTATTCCTATGAGTAACTTTGGCTTAAAACGTACAATGTGGCTTCTGAGAATAATTATTTTAAAGAAAATAATTCATCAACATAATTTAAATTGTATTAAAGTAGAAAAGCAAGTCTTCTGCGAAAGTTATTGATATAAAATGAGTTTTGAAGGCAACCAAATAACTAATTTCTATTTTTGTTGGAGAAGAGAAAGGAATGAAAATGAATCAGTTGGCTATTACACAATAGGAGATCTTATCTGCATTCAAGATGCTCCTTAGAAATAGTGAATAAACTCTGGTTCAGACTTGTTTTCACCCGTTTTTCTCTTTGCCTTCGGTTGCAAAACCAAACTCTTACTACTTCTTTCTCCAGATTCAGTTCTTCAGCCATCCGCATGATCTCCTGAGAGGAAGGTTTATTCTGTTCTCCAAAGTGTCTCTCCAGAGCGTCTTTAGCAGCAATACTGGGAGGTGGGGCGAGAGGGGGAATAAAGAGTAAGAATATGTTTTGAGTGATGTTTTTGGCAGATCAAAATTAAGTTAGGTTGAATTTCCTAAACATTAACATGAAAAAGAAACTTAAAGACTCAAAACACTTTCAAAGCTCTTCAACAAAGATAAACGTAGAATCTATGGAACATTTCGATGCTTGTCTTGCGCAGGGTACTGTTTCCAGAGTCACAGGAACAAGTAGGGGAAACCAGGCCTTGTGTTTATCCACTTTGTGCCACAAGAGGGCACTGACATTCTGAGAAGGAATGGAACGCTTCTGCAGGCATTTCTAAATGTCCCCAGAAATCAAGTAGGGTGTTTACAATAGACGATATAGTTAGTGAACAACTAACCGACCAAAACAAAACCTCCAGTATTTTCGCGTTTCCTCTGTGAGCCTCACAGAAATTACAAAAAGACCAACGAACAGTCTCTCCGGTTTGAAATGCAAAGGGTCCCCTTGGACGTGCAGGGACTGAAGTACTGATCACTAGTGGTGTTATTCTTCATAACATGGACACCATGTTGCCAGAGCAAGACTTGTATCTAACGAGACTTGTATCTAACAGAAGAGCGGAAACAGTCGCTCTTCTCAGAAGTGGCTGCTCAGGCTCTGCTTTATCCCAAACTGTGCGGAGCAGAAGTATTCTTGAATCAAACGGTACATGCTTTACATTAAATGTTTAAAATTACTAGCCCTCCATTTCTCACGATTAAGTTATTAAATGATGCTTTTTCACCTGTTTTGTCAATGGACTGTTCACCTTACATTTACACGTCATGGTGCACCCATGCTCATTCCATCTGTAAATTATGTTCCTTGCTCTAGTACCTTATTGTTGTTCTCCGTTTCCTTTTCCTTTCGTTTACTCCCACTTTTTCATTGTACAAAGCTGCAATGGAGAAAAGAGGGATAATTACAAAAACAAAGTAGGCAGTTTTTTTTAAACTGTTAGATTTGGATTTCAAGTTTTCTTTATAAAACAATCTAAAATAAAATTACTACACGTTTTTGTTTCAAATTTTTGCAGTCTACGTCATTTTATATTACAAGCCCCAGAGAAAAATGTTAACGCAGAAATAAATATTAACTTTGCAAAGACAGTTGTCTATAAATTGTATCCTTACATTACTTTTATTGGAACACTTGCTCTAAATGCTCTCAGACCTACTCTTTATCCAGCCTTGACATTAGTAGGGCTAGATAACTTTATCACATTAAATTACTCATCTAGCTTATGTTATTTCACTAGGAAGAGTGGTGTATGAAATGCTCTGGTTACACTAAACTTAGGTTACAAGAGTAATTCATGTGCAATTACTACAGTGTAGCACAGAGGCAAAAAAATCGGGATGTATTTAAAAAAAAAAATCATCTCCCCACTTCACACCCATGCCACATTACCAAGAAGGCTCTCCTTCGATATCTTATTCTCTCTGTTCACCTTCTCCGTAAATTGATTTCTATGCTTGCATTGGCCTTCCTTTTTTATAGTGTGCTAAAATGAGATATTTATCTTTGATCTCAGAGAGAAAACCAAACCAAAACCAAACCCCAAAGCTCTCACTGTAGTGTCCTCCTCCCAGTTGAAGCCATCATCTTTTAGGTTAAAACATCACACAGCCCTCAGAAATAGCGCTTGGCTACCTCCTACTTGCTCAGCCTCCTCCAGCCATTTGGATAGGATTGCTTTCAGTTTGCACGCATTTTTAAAGCTGAGCTGCAGGTTTTCAAATCGGCAGATCGTTGTTTGGCTGAACTCAGAGCCGTGCACGGCCGCCAGCGCTTCCCCGACGTTCGTTTGGGTGTATCCTGGGAAAGGACAACAAAGACCGTCAGCTTCCGCTTTTCATGAAGCGTTCATTGTGGTCCATCATTGCACAAATCTGTGCATCTTCCTTTGTCAGCTATTGAATACTGCTTTTAAGAAATATATTTGTTGGCAATTTAAAGTTGTTTAGTAAGATTCAGTGTAAACTGTCCTGTACTTCAAAACGTATTCCTTCCAGTTAAATTATTTTTTTTCTAGAAGTCAAAAAATTCAGATAGGAACATCTGCCATTCATAACATTTAGTCATATTGGACAGATAAGTCATAAACACCTTATAAACACTTAAAAATTCTTGCCCTATTTATCATTCTTATTAAAAATATCTGATGATATATGCTCAAAAATCTATCGTGTATTAAATATAACGCATAAAATATATGATGATAGATCATAAATATTTTTATCTTAACTGTAAGAATGAAAAATTCAACTATATTTTTGAAAGGTACCAAATAAAACTGAGAATTGTTCTTACTTTCCCTAAAAGCATGTTTATTATGAGAGTATGCTCACACATTTTAGGTATACCTCTGAACACATTCATTATATTATTTGTTGATGCTTCTATCTCCAGGCAAAAGATATTCATTGATTGTCGCAAACGTTTTTAGAGTACAAGCTGATGTAAACCATCAATATAGAATTTGAAATATTCACAGCAAGAGAAATAGCAAACTGAAAATGAATGTTATAGAAATGCCTACTTCTGTGTTTATTGTGACTCCATATTAATTCAGGGCCTAAGGCTAGATGCCTGTATGTACAACGTGATTCCACATGGTGCCTATCAATAAGTATCATTACAAAATTACCTGGGGTTCATTCCACAAGTGCAGAGGTTTGAACTAACGTTATCAATCCATTAAAAAGAATACGCTATTTCATGAATTTAAATCAAAGTTAATTGTCATAGTTATTTTGTGTTAAAAACACCTTTCAATAGAAAATGAGCAAAGGCTACCCGAACAGACAGTTCACAGAAAAGGAACTGCAAATGACAGCCAAACACAGAAAGGACACATTTCAAACGTGACTCGTAAGAGAAATTGAAAACGAAACTACCAGGAGGTACCACTTTGACCTATCTGATTTTCAAAGATCCAAAAGATTAAAAGCACATTTTTCCTTCAACAGCTATTTATTTAGTCTATGTACCAGTCACTATTCTAAGTGCTGAAGATATAGCATTAAGGAGAAAACAAAAATGAATAAATAAATGAAAAACAAAACACTCCTGCCTTCATGGAGATTATGTTGTGAGGGGCAGCAAAAGAGACTCATGGTGGCAGTAAAATTTGGTACAACTTCTATGCAGACCCATTTGACAACATCTATCTAAATTACAAATACACAGACTCTTTAATCAAGCAATTTTGCTTTTAACACTTTTCCTATTCAGATATTTATATAGCTGCAAAATGACATCTAAGCAGTTAATCATTGTGGCTTTGTGGCATAAGATTGGAGACCCCCTAAATTTACCATCAGTAGAGGACTGGTTAAATAAATTGTAGTACATTTATACAATGGAATTTGACAGATCTCTTTTAAAAAAACAAAAAAGCTCTCTAAAACCTAATACTCTAAAAGCTCTCCAAAATAAATAGTTAAATAAAAAAAAATCTGTGTGAAGAAAGAGATATATTTCTTCGGGTATGCATAAGATATCTTTGGAAGGATACACAGGAAACTAGCAACACTGATCAACAGGAAAGACAAGCAAAAGGGATACATTGCCCTGGTGCTCTTTTATGCTTTTGAACCATACGAATCTATCATCTATTCAAAAGTTCAAATAAAATGTAGATTAAAATGGGCATTTCAAAACTTATCTTGAGGTGGGTAAGTTGAAAAAGAGTGCCATTAATTTAAAAATCTATGTATTCAGGCTGTTAAGAACTTCCAAGGAAATGGAAGTTTTGCAGATATTCATAATTGGACTAACTTAAGTCCACAGTAGAAACGTAGAATGAGAACTGGCTTGGATTCTGAGCAGAGAATAAGAGAGCGAACAGTCACAGAGCAAAGATTCACAGACCAAGCTGTGTACCCCATAAGAGCAATCTTAAAAAGCACATACCTAACTTAATTCTTCTCACTTTAAATTCATTGGCAAACTTTTCAAGTTCTCGGATTTCAGGAGAATCCATGTCTATGGGCTCTTCAACCAATTTACTTTTCCGCCTGAGTTCCTGCTTGAAGTCAGCAGCTGCGGGGTCCTCTGCCAGGAGAGGCTGGTGCATGGGAGGAAAGCCATGCCCCAAGGTGTGGTCAGGAAACTTATAAAGACAAGGGGTTAAGCTACCTGTGAAGAAGCAAAGACAAGGAAAAGGCCATTTAATTGTCTCCCATTTCTAACCAAGAGGGGTTTTGCCCAATAGAGCCCATTTTTCAGCTACAGCCAGTCTCGATTCTTAAAGGTTACCAGACATTCAGTCTTCTGAAGCAGAAGTCAGAGTAGCTTAGTATAAATGCGATTACTTATTTTTCACCTTCCCCAGAGCAGCAAAAACAAAGATAATGCCAAAGGAAACAAGCTGGGAATTGCAAATAATTAAAAATAGAAATTAAAAAAATCTCTTAGAAGTGTAAGTTTTTCCTCTTAAAAGACACCTATTCTCGGGAATCTGAGGTTCAACTCTAACCAGAATGTATGTTTTGATCATTGAACAAATAATCTGTGATGTTTGTTACAATCAAGGTGCAGGGCTAAGTATTATGCTGGGAAGTTTTCTTATGATCGGGAAATTGATTTTACAATATTAAAAGGCCTCACTGTTTTATCAGTACATACTTAATTGCACTGGGAAATAATCATATCTTTTTTTAATTTAACAAAGGCAGGTAAAAGAGAATTATGAGAACATAAAACAGGTTAATATGGTTAAATAGATTGAAAGAATGAACAGACATTAACAAAAGGTAACTTTAAAAGTTCTATTAAAAAGTCATCAAGAAGATTTCTTAAAAACTATACGATATAATGGAATCTTTTCTGATAAGTTTTTTTAGAAGCAAAAATAAATGGCATAGAGGGCCAGCCCCGTGGTGTAGTGGTTAAGTTTGGCGCGATCCACTTCGGCAGCCCAGGTTCACAGGTTCAGAACCTACACCTCTCATCAGCCATGCTCTGATGGGGACCCATACACAAAATACAGGAAAACTGGCACAGATGTCAGCTCAGGGCCAATCTGTCTCAGCAAAAATAATTTAAAAATAAATGGCAAAGAAGTGTTCAATTCTCGATATGATACGTCAGCACTCACAGTTGATGAAGCATTGAGTTTGATGAAGTGGGTTAAATGATAAATCACAAAAAAGCTAAAAGATCTAATCTTTTTAAATTGCTTCCAGATTTCATTCTTCATTAGGAAAGAAGAGTATATCTCAGTTGGGGAGTGAGGTGAGAGGATGGTACATAAGCCAGATTCCCCCCCATTTTGTTTCTGTTTTCTTCATCAATACATTAAAATGTTTATTGATAGAGATTTCACTTTAACTGATATTAAATGACACATGTATAACCAAGACATTTTGATATAAATGAAATATTGATTAATTAATCATTTTTCTTATGAGTATAAATAAATATTTAAACTAAAAATAAATTACTACATATGCACAGTAATCATTCTTGGAAACTTGCTGAAAAAACATCAAGAGTTTATGCTACTTATAATTTCTCCATAAATACATTCACAAATCAAAGACATTAGTAATAATGTATTTTGCCAAAATGTATAAATCTTACATTATATATCAATATGTAATGAGCAAACAATAGCATAAGTCAGCAAATTGTTGGCTTCTATTATTTATATGAGAATATGTAATTATAAAGTGTACCCTTATCCGACAAACTATATATATTATTTTTGTGAAGCAAAATAAACATGCAAGTGAAAGATTAAACAAAATGACATAAAATAAATTTGGTAGGCTCACAGCCAAAAATATATTTAAAGAGAAACTATTCCTGTTAGAGAATTCATGCTACTTCTGCAAACCAAAATTACTGTTTTCCTTTGTAAAAGTCAGTCAATCATCCACTTTTTACTTTAGTGTGTGGTATATTGGTCAGACCACACAAAATATTAAAAGAGCAATTTTATCAATTTTCAACTTATTGCAAGCTCATTTTTGAAGATGTTTATGGCTTTTGGTGTTCATTTTTTAGCTTGCTATTAATTTTAGACTTCTGCTAGTTGAAATAAAAGAAAAGACTAATATATGTAAAAAGAAAACTGATTACGTTGATTTCAGTATCTGCTTAATGTTTAGCTCAAGACTTTTCTTTCACTTATGCTTTCAGAGTTGGTTCTTATAGATATGGTAAAATCACTTCTTTCATCATTCAAGAATATCAAACATCACTTAATGCACTTAATGATGAAATAGTCTGAGAAACAATAAAAACAGAGAAGAAAATCAGACTGCTATTTGATTTTGCACATTTACTGTATTTTAAGAGACTTTAGACAACTCATTTAACCTCTGTCTAATTATTTTTATTTCATGTAAGTAATTCGTTGCATATCTTTCACGTGAGCATCCCATGAGGGCCGAATCCGTTCGCGATCTTGACCATGATTTTCGACTTTTCTTGCCGATCATAACCAGGCACTGCTATGAATCCTCCATATGATACTTTGCACTGTGTTCATTGCAATTTGTCATCTTCTGACCTTTACATAAACAAGTTCGGTAGCAAGGATATGTATTTTTTACCCATAGTTTAAAATTTAGGACATTTAAGTGAAAAGTTACATAACTTTCCTCGGGTGCCACAACGAATTAACCATATGGTGGAAACTAGAAGTGAAGTTCAACGAGCGCGGCGACAAACCACATCGAAACCACCGCCTCGTTCATTCCCAGGCGGGGTGTACTCAAGGAAACTGACTTTCCTTTAAAGGCTTTTCCTGCAGATTAAACACGTGTGGCTACATTAAACACATGCTTTCAGACAAAAATATCATTATTTATTGAAGTATTAGAAGTGTGCCATCCCTAGTTTTGGAAAATTTTAAAGGTAGTTTACACATTATAAATACTCTGGATAAATAAATATTTAGAAAATGAATTTGAACATAAGCCCATGAACAGCACACAGAATATACCATGTTCAAAGGTTGGGCATCCAGAGACAAAGAGGAAAATACATGACATGTGATGCGTTTTCATTTTTCATTAAGTGCAAGTATCCACAGTTACGGCGGGGACAGTTTCCCCGGAACTAACTTTAGACAGAAATGGACAAGGACAGTCACGGCCCAGCCAGACAAGCTGCAGTTTCCATCACATGGTCCTGGATTCGGAGGTGAGTGGAGAGTGACTGGTATGGTTAATATGGGAAGATATTTTCTAAATCTTTCTAAAGCCCGGATTATTAAAAAAGGGGGAAAGAAGGGAGGAAGATAAAAGATGTGGTGAGTCATGTGCAGCAGAAGCCTCCTAAACAATTTCCAAAACATTGATAAACCAAAATTGTCTATAGCTTAGACAAGCGTATGCCTAAGGAGCTTGAAGTTTGGCACACTTTTTTTTACAACCCACAGTGTATTTTTGCATGGCAGAGTAATCCACCACAGCCTTTCTGAATTGCTCGGTATGTATTTCTGCGTGGCAGAGCAGGAGAGGAACAGAGGGACATCTTTTACAGCAGGCAGTCGGGAGGCAGACGTCCAGCTTGCCTTGCAGGGCCCTGGCTCAGTCAACCACGGCGTGGGGCAAATTGCTCTTCCGCAGCACGTGGCTCTGCCAGATACTAACCGACAACATCTCTGAGGTTACTGGCTTGAAGCCTGAACGGAACAGGGAAACAGAGGAACACAGTAAAGTCCACCGCCCCGCTGTAGATATGCACAGGAACAAGTGTCGGAACATCTCCCTTTTCTTCTCCCTCGTGCACGACCATGTGAAGCTCATCATAGATTTGAATCTTGATCTTTTCTCCTTTGTGCACTGGTAAACCCTATCCATGTACAACAGGGGTCTTCTGCCTGGTGTGGTAAAGTAACTTTATTTGGAACACAGCCATGCCCACTTGTGTACGTATTGCCTGTGGCTGCTTTCCTGCGACCTTGACTGAGTGGAGTAGGTGAGACAGAGATTATAAAACTCAGGGAAAATATATCACGTTAATGCTGCTGAAAGGGCTTTCATGATCCAGAGGCAAAGGATCGTCAGAATTACTCCTTCCTTCAGAGTCGGCACAAGCAGAACAAGTTAGGGAAAAAGAATAAATAAAAGAGATGAAAAGAAAAGAAAGAAAAAGGAAGACAACTTAAGGATAAAGAGATGGACTCCAAAGCAGGCCTGTGCGTCAACTGTCAGCCTGGTTTCTGTAGCCGTTTGCGTTAGCCCAGCTGGAGAGGGTCCTCTCAGCCAGAATAGTCTTTTCTCTTACTGTCCGCTTCTCATAAAAGAGAACAGACCTTCATCTTCTTGGTTAACCTGCAAACATCAGCTATTTTGCTTTCTTCTTAAAATTAAGTTTTGAATAAGGACTCTTCTACCACATCTTGGGTGGCCACCATACCATCTAACTTGCTGGGTTCAACAGTCATGGCCGTGGGCTCATTTGCTCAGGTTCCACAGGATGGTGGAAGGGTGGACAGCCTGTCGAGCTTGCTCCTAAGCCTCACCCCGCTTTAGACACTGGAGGACAGAAATAGTCTCAGATATCCAGGACTCAGAGTGTCGAGAGGTTTTTGTTATTGTTTTGTTTTGTTTGTGTTTATCTAGAAGAGATTATGAATGGCATTTCTAATTCCCTGTTTCCTGTTACCCATACTGCAGACTGTTGAATTATCTAAATTCTCATGAGTGAAGGGGCAGAAGGAATTTAGCTGCAGCTGTATAGTAAAGAGAAGATCAGGGAGGAAGCCAGGTTGAGCTGGGACAAATTTGCCACAACTTTATAGAGCTGTGGTACCCACCTCCACTTGGATATAAAGAGATTGAAACTCAGAGACGTTAAGCGGCTTGAACCAAGTTCATAGTTAGTTCATGGTGTGGCTAATTCATTGCTCCCAATTAGTCCTTCTCTTTGGTATGCCCCCACCTGGACTATGAGGCACAGTGGGCTCATCTGAGGATTAAAGTCCCCCCACCAACCTTAACAAGACTTTAGCTGGAGCCCTTCCCTTCCAGAGCGTTATTAAGTTAATGAAATGCTCAAACAAATGTAAGCATCAGAGTATGGGTAATAGAATAACCACATAAAATAAAGCAATGTCACATCCTTCAGAACATAGTTCTTTGTGTTGCTTCTCTTTTCTATGGCAGACGTGACAATGAGCCTGTCTTTGTTGATGCTGCTAAGACGCTTCCCTGGGTTGTGTGGAAGTGGCTGATTTGATGAACGCCTTGAGATATCTCAGAAAATTCAAATGACATAACCAGGTTTCTCTTGTGTATTTTGTACCTTTGCTCTCTTATTTCTTAATTCATGTGTTTTATAACTCAATTTGTCTACCTTCTCTGGGGATGAAAGCAGGAGAATTCACATTCTCTGAGATTTAATCTTCCATGATGCAAATGCTAATACTTAATATATGTCAAAATGGTGACATTCTAACAGAGTGTAAAGCATATCACATTTTAATGATATCCCTCTCAAAAATATTCAAATATAATCTCTATGCTTTCCATGGTGGGTTTTTCTTTCAGTGACAAAGTATATTCAATTTACTTTCTAAGACGACAGTTATTCCTCCAAATCTTAGGATAACCACTTTGCTCCTGATGTCGCTAACCCAGGCTTTGAGTAATTTTAAGGGGCTTTTCCGGGGACCTCTCCTTTTTAACTGCGATGAGGAAGAGGGTTTGCGGAGTGCTTATTGGAGGAAGCACAATCTGAGGTGCCCGTGGACTCCCCGGGGGAACCTGGGCCTGTTCACGGCCATCCTGGAAGCTGGAAGGATGTCAGAATTCTCAAGCCAGTTGCGAACTCACTAGGCCAGCAGCTGTGGGCCTTGATCTGGGGGGAGGGAGGTGGTGCCAAACCCATCTTAAAGACTGGTCTGTCGCTGATTCCGTCTTGGTGCTAACTTCTCTCCATGGCTGCCTCTTGCTGCATTGAGCAGCTGTCTAAAGCTGCACCCGGGCTCATGGGAGTCACTGTGAGCGAATAGCAAGGCTGCTCCTTCAAGAGAGAGCAGCACGCGGCCATGTGCTTGTCATTCCTCTTCCGCAGTCAAAATGGGGCAGCGCCACACAAAGGATTCTGCCTGCACCTCCAGTGGCCAAATGCACATCATTTTACTACTTTACAATGAAAGTAGTTCATCATCAGGAGGGGCTGTTCTCATAACTGTGAATGCCGATTACGAACTCTATGAATCATGAATGATCAGTTTTCAAAGGGGAGGGAAAAAATACAGCTTTCCTTATTTCTTAATTATTAAAAAGAGATGTCAGGACTTACAGGTGATCATTAAGAACATCAGTTTTCCTTTTACCATAAAGGTGAGGATATGAGCTTATTCAGACTACCGCTTGATAGAATGTAAGAGAAGCTAATTTACTCTGGAATATTTTATTTTAAAGTTTTATTTCGTCTTAAACTGAAAAAAATTTCAGAAATTAAAGTTTGGTGAGCTAAATTCTTTGTTCAATTTTATTCAAATTTATAGGCATATGTCCATATTTGATTGTTTTATTACTTACTCTAGATGATGACAAAACACAAGAAAAGATTGCCCTAATATGTGATTCCTTTATGCAAAGTTTCGCTCCTGCATCACACAAGCATGCACACACACACATGCGCACACGCACACAGATGCACTCATGTTCTCACTGAGCCATAATATTTTTCTCCCTGCTACAGTAATAAATATAAAAGATCAAAGAATATCTAAAAAAGACAATCTGTTCAGAACAAAATTGTGCGCTTTATTAAACCATTAAAACCCTTTCTCTGGCCAGATCCTAAAATTAAGTCAGAAATTTTGTGATGAGTGGATCTCTTCAGCCGAATTTTCTTCTTAAGAAACGTGCTATTGATGCCTTCACACACACGTAAATGAATAAGAAGTTCATCCTGATTTCATGACGCTCTACTTATCCAAAGGAGAAACAGATGTAAGTTCACCTATTTCAATCTCATTTGAGACTCAGAGGCAGCTCACAGAGGGCTGCCACAGCCTCAAACAACCATCACTAAAGCCACTACAAACCACCCTTACCCTTCAATGACTTGCGAATCTTTATGGACCAAATGTCCAGAAGAAACGTTGGTTGAGGGACATGTTCTATAAAGCCGTGCTGTCTGCTTTGGTAGCCACATGAGCGCTTAAAATGTGGCCAGTGCCACTGAGGAACTAAATTTTAAATTTGACCTTATTTTAGCTAATTTACATTTAAATTTAAACAGCTACATGAGGCTAGTGGCTACCTTATTATTACTGGAGGCAAGCCCACCAATAGCCTCAACAAGTAACCATCAGCAGTTTGACAGTAGTGAATTAGAATGAAAATCGTACAAGACAAAGCACAGGAGTTGAGAAGCGCAACGGCTGAGGAGTGTGTGGAATAGGAACAAGCGAGCGTAACCACCATGGTCTCTGAAGGCATCACAGAGCAGGGAACGTTTCAATAAGTGGTGGTTTTACCAGCAATTTCCTAGGTTAGGAGATTAGAATTTCACAATACACTCTGGTCAAGATTCCCTCAGAACCAGGAAATCCATCGAAGTGTTCCCAAATTCAATTTCATATGTAAAGACAATTTTTCTTACCTGCCATCACGCCATAGGTTGATGACTGGTTTCCATAGTGACAGGAAGGAACAGAGTAATGAAGTCCTGTTGCTGTGTTTCCCAACGTTGTCACCGAGAAATACGTGCACAAACATTTAGGAGTTTGGATCAAAGACAAAATAGACGGGACTGGTAAGAAAATGTATGAGGATTCAAGACACATTCGTTTCATTTCAAGAATACACATTTATGCAATTCTTCAAGTTATATGCCAATAACTTTGCTTATTTGGGGAAATTCTCTGATGAGTAAGTTGAAACTAGGGGTCAATTTGTCTCAAGTAATGAGATCGTAAATCATCAAAGTGAACTATAGCCTTCATTAATTATCCTGTGCTCTATGAACAGCTGACTGACCAGTTTGGACCTTGGCTAATCGAAAGTTTCTGAATTATTGTAGATTCCATCTAATATAAACATTGCAACAAACCTACTAAAGAATAGCCTCTTAAAATTCTTGTATAACATAGTATTATAGAGTGGTCTTTCTGGAAGAATGAACAGAGAAATCTACTATTGAACATGCTTTACTTTTATTTTCCTAACAAATTTCTTCCATCAAAGGAGAAATGGCAGAGCAACTAGCCTCCTATTCGATACAATCACAAAAGTTCCACTAAATTCAGAGGTTTATGAAAAACTTGTGACAATGTATTTATGTTGAGGTCGAAACTATGAGGTTGTAGGTTTTCTGAATGCATGCAATCAATTCAACAATTCTAATGATAAAGCTGGTCAAAAAATAAATTCACTCATTATTGAGAGGCTTATGGTCTATAAAGATTGAATCTATTATATTAATATAAGCTCATTCTTGAATAGTTCTATGCCTTGTGGAATCAATGTGTATTTTGAAAGTAAATTTGAATTACTAAGCTTTCATCAAGCTTTAAACATGACTCACCAAGTTGACCAAAAGCATAGACTATTGGTAATAAAATCACCAGCCAATGTTTCCTTATGTGTTTTATTTTCTCATTTTTCCTTCATGTCCTGAATATAATGGTGAATTTTTAGGAATATAACATACTTATATCTTCTTGAATAAAAAGAAAAGATATAAAGTGTAGAATTAGGATCCTCTGAAAATACTGAGATATAATCTAGTGAATAAAGATGAAGTCTCTCCAGAATTTTCTCTAACTATAGATCAATCTTTAATATTTAAAAATATCTGCATGAATTTTTATGGAACAACTGACATGTAGGATGAACTGGAGCTATTTTACATTAGAATGTGACACATAAAAATCTTACTGTGCATTCCAAAATTAAAAAAACTTGAAGCACATTTAATACCCAAGTGCTTTTCCCATTATAACCAGTATTTCTAATTCCTTAGGCAATTAGATGTATATGATTATAGTTTGATGGAAAAATTATAAAATCAATGCTATTATCATTTAAAACATATTTAGGTCATTTTAACTGATTATTAATTGTTTTACTTCCAAGGTTTAAATACTTTTTGTTTCTCTGATTTGGGGGAAGTTGTATAAAGGGTAGGTTGATTTACTAAATGCATTATTAATTTATTTTTAAATAAATAAGTAGGATTTTGAGCCTAAACTTGTTAAATCATAACCTCAATTCTAAATGTTATTTTCATTCTGGCCAAATACTATTCATGCACAGTAGATTAAACAAGTAATGTATTGTTCTCCTCATCCCCAATCTGTAGAGAGACCTTTTATTTAAAATATACAGTTAGCTAAGTGATAATTGTTTAAATGTATTTATAGCACTTTTTTTGGTAAAAAAAACTTTATATCTTCCAAAAAATATGTTTGAGGATATTTTCATTATTATCTTTTTAATTAAATTATAAGAATCTTTGGTAGATGAAAAAAAATCTTCCCATTAGTGATTTTACCAAAGTCCAGGTACAAAATCTCAGATTCTTTAAAAGTCAGTTGAAGATTAATGTCAAATTTATATATATGTTTGGAAACTGCATAATAAAAGATAAAGCTCACATCCTCTAACTCAGAATATAAATGTATCAACTCAAATTTTGATTTTTAAACGTATAAGATTTAGTTCATATTTAAATTGTTTTTAAAACAAGTAGAAAGTGAATGGTATATTGTTATTTAGCGAAAGAAATTTACTCAATTCAAGACTGTGTCCATTTATAAATCTGCTTTAAAACGCTTTATTTGTTCCTGTATAGAGAAGGGATGCATTAGCAAACATACTTATTTGATTGATTGTGTTTAAGACAATATATTTAAATTCCCAAGTTTAATTTTTATTTAAGAAAGTTACATAAGAAAAAAATAAAACTTGGTTAGAGATTGAAGTCTCTTCAGAACTCAATCTTGAGAAAATTTAACTCAGTGGGCTCTAAATGTTATGTACTGCTTCCAACGTTGATTTTCGAGCTTTGAATTATGCTAAAAAGTTACGATTGTTAAAATTATTTAATTAATTTATTCTTTGAAATCCATTGTTGTTGGTATTGGGAATCATTTAGTTGTGTTTATATGACTTTTTTAGACATGGTAGCAAATGTAATCTAAAAACCAAATAAATCTTTAAGATAAAGAAGTAACGCCTTTTAAACCTTAAATTATTTTAGACTCTTTAGTTTTGTTCCTTATCTATAAAAATTTCCATTAAAATAGTTTTAAGATTAAAAAGAGCCAAAGTCACTGTTTACTTATGTAGAAAACAGATCATTATAATAAAACCAACAGTAATTTAAATTACTACACTTACTAACACTTCCTGAAAAATTTCTTAGGCATTTTGGCTTTTCAAACATCCTTAATATTTAACTCAAAACATATTTAAAATGAAGGAGAAAATAAAAGGAGCAAAGAGATTCTAAACTAACAAGCTTCCAAGCCTCCATTCTGCAGTCTTGAGGCCCGGCCTCGCGCGGACCGCGAGCGGAGTCGGTACCTGTGGACATCACGTTGGTGGCGTGGTTGGAGACCGGTAGGCACTCGGCAGCGCTGTGATGCATGATCAGGGGCAGAGCTGCTGAAGACTCGGAATTCAGAGGCATAAAGGTATCAGCCGAAGTAAAAGGTTGGCAACTCATTCCCACAAGAGAGTAGAAAAATGAGGAGAACTGCTGCTCCCCAAATCAGGGCGTTATTCTATTATCGTCTCCAAGGGCCGTTTCAAATCTCACTCCTGCATACATACATCAGGGAGGCTCTGGGGCGCGGGCGGGCGCGTGCTGGCGCTTATACTGCAGGGAAATCCCTTTATACATGTTAATCATCTGTTCCCAGGGGTATTGCCGTATCAATCTGAACCTTCTTCCTCTCAACCAAACGTAATTCATGCCCAAGAGGGAAGCTGGTTCTTGTACAGACTGAGGGGAAAGGAGAAATCTGAAACTTTATGTGACAACTTCAGTAATTCAGGTGTATTAGGAAGGAATGAAGAACTTCACTAAAGTGTCCCCCAAAGAAATCATGCTACGATGGATTGAAAAGTACTAGGTGTCTTTCTGCTACTAACACAATGACAAATTTATATATATGAGATTTCTTCCGGGAACTTCTCATTAAATCTGCAAAATAATGTCAAACAAGTACTCACTACATAATCTTAAGAAACTGTGAACTTCTACGTTGATTTCAGTTTACTCATCGAGAATGAACATTATTTAGTCAGCTCTCTCCAGCTGTCGACACTGTTCTAGGCGCTTCCTCCGGTTGTGTCAGCAATCTCAGACCAGCCCTGTGAGTTCCGTGCCATCCTCACTAAACTCGACTGTGCCAGAGCCTCTGATCTTAGCCGTTCCACTCCAGAGCCTGCACTGAGTGCAAATCTTCCACCGAAATACATTGACAATATGTGAGGATGAAAAAGATAATATACTACCAGCAATTGATTCAAAGGTAAATGTCAGTATCATGATTTTACAGTGATCAGGATGTCTGCATATGAGTGCACGAACGCAATACTGTCTTCAGAATGTGTCCTAGGGTAACGTAGCGAACAGAAATGGCCTGACAGCCACAGATATTACTGACATAAGCAAGGGCCTGCTTCAGTAGATATTTTGAAATTTTATGTGATAGAATGTTTCAAGATAACTTGGAATCGGCGCTTTGTGATAAATTTAATGTTAAAAATATTGATGAGAATAAATTTTCAAAAACTTGAACACTTTCTTTGTAACCAGTTGATATTTTGTAGAAAAAGATTTTATAAGGTTGCTGAAATCATTAGATATTGCCTGAAAAGTATTTATTCTAAAAATGACTTATTTTCCATTCTGAATTCTACATGTTTGAAGATCTATTAGTCTTCTCTAATGAGAGCAGAAGGTTATACGCAATTGAAAGTATTTATTTCACTTTTGGAGAATTCTTGTAATTTTCAGACTTATATACAAAAAAGTGGCCTTTCAATGTGTTTATAAAGAGAATTTGCTAGGAAAATTAAATAAAAAGTTTACTGGCATTGAATTTCTTAAACATGAAGCTAAATGATATTTAGAGACAATAGCACTTAAAAATTGCCCCTAAGAATTTTGCTATTGTTACTTGGAGTCACTGGAATGTGCTGGTAAAGTGTATCAGCCAAGTCACAGATCGTGAGCAATGCTGTAAAACTTGCCTTGAACAACAGAAAACTTTCCCAGGAGTTTGCCATGCTATCTAAAACTGCAATCTTAGATATAATTTCCTTAATAATGGTTTTAAAATTTTTAAATATGTGTGTTGTGAAATGTAAACGAAAATTTTACAGTTAAAATTGTGTAAGGCCAGGATATATATGTCCCTGTTATATATAGTCTTCTCACTTAGTACTGTAAACTATTCATTTATCAGTTTTTAAAATCAACTTTTTGTAAACAGTTTTAATTTTTCACAATATTGAATTATATAGCTCTATTACAATTTAACTATTTCTTTATTTTTGGGTGTTTGTATTGCTTTTTGCTTTTCTTTTTTATAAATAACAATGCAGTTAACCTTTTTGTCCAAAATGGGTTTTTTTACACCATGCATTTTTACAATTTATCCACAGGATTGTTTTGAATATCTCCCCTTAGGATAGATTCTTAGAAGTGAGATTATTGAGTTTGCCTTATGAGATCTTTAAAATTCTTGAAAACATTCCCAAATAGTTTTAAAAAGCAAAAGGCCTTTTTTAATAGCAGTTATAGGTGAACAGAAAAATAAAGCAGAGAGTACTGAGAGTTCCCATGTACACCCTCCTGCCACCCTGCCACAGCCACAGTCCTCCCCGCTGTCACTGTCCACCACAGTGGCTCATGTGTTACAGTTGATGAGCCTACAATGATACATCATTATCACCCAAAGTCCACAGTTTATGAGTTCACCCTTGAACATTCTACAGGTTTTGACAAATGTATAACGACTTGTATACATCGTGTCCTACAGAAGAGTTTCACTGTCCTAAAAATCCTCTGTGCTTTGCCTATTCATTCTTCCCTCCCTCCTAACTCCTGCGACCACTGCTCTTTTTACTGTCTCCATAGTTTTGCCTTTTCCAGAATGTCGTATAGTTGGAATCTTACTGTATGTAGCCTTTTCAGGTTGGCTCCTTTCACTTAGTAATATGTATTTAAGCTTCCTCTCTATCTCTTTATGGCTTGAGAGTTCCTTTCTTTTTAGCTCTGAATAATATTCCATTGTCTGGATGTACCACTGTGTATTAATTCATTCACCTACTGAAGGACATCTTCTTGTTTCCAAGTTTTGGCAATTATCAATAAGATTGCTATAAACATCCATGTGCAGGGTTTTGTGTAGACATAAGTTTTCAACTCCTTGGGGTAAACGCCAAGGTGCATGATTGCTGGATCATATGGTGAGAGTATGTTTAGTTTTGTAAGAAACTGCCAAACTGTCTTCCAAATGGCTGTGCCATTTTGCATTCACGTCAGCATTGCACGAGACTTGTCCCACATTCCGACCGGCATTTGATGCTGTCAGCATTTTGGATTTTAGCCATTCTAGTATGTGTGCAGTGGTATCTCATTGTTGTTTTAATTTGTTATGTTGAGCATCTTGTCATATGCTTGTTTGCTATGTGTATGCCTTCTTTAGAGAGGTGTCTGTTCATATCATTTGCCCATTTTTAAATTGGGTTGTTAGTTTTCTTATGGTTGAGTTTTAACAGTACTTTGTATATTTTGGATAACAATCCATTATCAGATATCTTTTGCAAATATTTTCTCCCAGTCTATGGCTTACCTTCCCAATTGCTTTTTCAAATAATTTGTTTCATTATGATTTGGTTTCAACTATAAGGAACAAGTTGAGAAAAAATAGTTGTTTATATTAGGAGACGGAGGGGTTTCTTGGAACTCATAGGATTGAAGGAAGTCAGGCCATAAGAAGCGACTAAATACGAGATGGAAAACCACATGCCCCCTCTCTCTGACTCCCCTATCTCCTTGTCTCTGTCTCTCTCACTTTCTCACTTTCACTCTCTACAACAGCCTAGGTTGATCCTCCATCTATGGCCGCCTCACAGATCTCCAGAGCAAGCCCTAAGCTTTTAGCCAGACAAAGAGGTTACCTTGCTGTTTCTCAGTCTACATTTATGAGAGAAACATTCTGATTGGCCATGGCTTTCGCTGTGTTCCAGAAGCACAGCACGGTTCCCCGTCTCCACACTTATGAATGGGGTGCTTTGCGCTGGAAGCGTTCAGGCATTTGTAGACAAGGAGGGAAAGATTGTTATCTGGGAAGACATGCTGAAGATGTGACTGATGCCATTCCACCATTTCACAATAACACCAGGAGAGTAAAACTGACATTTTTGTAGCATTCTCAGTGTTAGTACAGGTGTGCATCACTTAACAAAGGGGATACATTCTGAGAACCGTGTCGTTAGGTGATTTTGTCATTGTGCAAACATCGTGGAGTGTATTACACAAACCTAGATGGCATAGCCATGTGGGACCACCGTAGTATATGTGATTCGCTGTCGACAGAAACGTCGTCATGTGGCGCCTGACAGTAATAAGGCTTAAGTACTTAGCCTTTAATAGTCTGATACAACAATGGTATTGTATTAATTTTATTTGCATGTTTGATTGTTAATATGCTGACTATTTTTTCATATTTATATTAACTATTTGTATTTATTGTTTTGTTAAGATACTGTATTTTTCCCTTTTATTTAATGTCTTTCAGTTTTATCAATTTGTGTGTGTTTTTAAATGATGTTAAGAATATTAACTTTCATAGTTTTCTTTGTTTTATGATTAAAATTTTTCTAGTTTCTTGTTTGTCTTTTAAATTTATATTGGACACTGACATACATAATCCATTTTATGCATGAGCTAAATATGTCGATCTTTTCCTCTGGCATTTCTTAATTGTTTACAGTTTTAAAATTCTCTCTTATCCAGAGGTTTTGTTTTTGTTTCTGTTATTTTGCAGACTTAAAAAATTCCTCTTCACATTTTAAGCTGCCATGTGCATTGTGTTTCCTAAGTTCATTTATAATTGCTTAGAAACTAATGATAATTGTAGCGCAATTTGAAAACTATCTGATAAATAAGAAGAAAAATCCACTTCAAGTCAAAGTAATAAGGGAAATGTGGCAGAAGTCTCGGTCAGGCGTACTCGTTAGTCTGGCCCACTCACTGGGACTCCTCTTTAAGTAATCAAAGGGTTACTTTCTTTTGACACGCTGAGTTTTGACAGAATGATCACATTTTGACAAAAATATTTAAACCCAGAAAAAAGTGCTATTAAGAAATAATACTCAAATCTATTTATCTCCAGATAAGAGAATTAAAATTCTTTTTCTTTTTTTACATTTACGTTTTAAAATTTTTCTACATTTTTGCTTAAGTGGAGAAGTATAGGAATAGTTTAGCATGTGGATAGATTATGGAACCAAATTGTGTGGGCGTTACCTCAAGCTTCACACCTTACTAGCTACATGATGGTTGGCAAATAACTTCTCTTACTGTGCCTCAGTTTATCTTTCCTTTGAAATGGAGATAATGTTAATCCTCATTTCATTCAGGACAGTGCCTGACATGTAATAAGCTCTCAATAAATGTTAACAATGACAATTCAAGTGAATTTGTATAATAATAAATGTTGATGCTTAGTGAGTCCACATGCTTTATGGATTTTATTTCATTCAATCCTTACATTAATCCAGTGAGGTGGGCACCATTTCACAGATTGGGAAATTGAGGCTTAAAGATTTACTAAGAGCCAAATGGTCAGTAGTGGATCTGGACGAGGAATCCAAGTCATTCATTTAAAGCCTGAACAAGCCACATGACACTCTTTTATTGTATAAGGAAAAGGCGTGTTGAGATTTATCTAACTCTAGCCCCATGGTTCTATCTATGTATCTCTATGTGTAGACTTTTGTTTGTCACATGGCTTCAGGGAGAAAACATGGAAAAAATGTAATTCTCTCAAAGACAGTGTTCTCATCTTTTCAGCATCTGGATCTCTATGTAAACCTGAATTAGTACCCAGACATATTACATGAATAATAGAGATATTATTTCTTGTGGGGCAATAGACTGGCACTGCTGAACAATTTAATCCTATTCAATAGCATGTTCAATTGATGTTAATAATTCTTTCTTTACCAACTTGCAGTTAAAATCACCTTGATTAGAATTTGTGGATATTTTATATTATATGTATATATTATAATATATACATTTTATATTATATATGAATATAATATATAGGTAACACAATAGGTATGTAATATGTGTAATATAATATGTAATATAATTATATATGTAATTTATAATACATATATTAATGCATTATAATAATATATATGTAATATATAATATACACAGAGAGACAAAAGGAATTAAGAGAGGGGATTCTCATCAGGATATGAAAATGAATATAAATTAATTTATTCAGTTAGTCTAAGTGGCAATAAAATATAGTATTCCCACAACTCATAACTTTTGAAAAGATTCTAAATTTTATTAAAAGCAGTTCTTTAAGAAAAATGTTACACAGCCATATGGCTTGAAAAGGAACTCTCTTACACTAGACACACATCAGTCACGCATGTCGTTTTGGCTCTTTATTGTGAAAGCAGCAATGAATGTGTGCATTATGCAGTTCGCTTGCTTAACTTCTTTCAAATCCACAAATCAAGGTTCTTTATTGCCCAAGGAAGAGATAATGTCAATGACTTGCAACCTTGCTGAAGACAAATGCTCCCCTAATGCTGTCTAAAGGGTAAACTTGTTACTTATGGAAAATAAACGTCAAGGTGAGACATTGACTCTGCAGTGATGCTCGCCCAGAAGGGCCATATTCCTGTTGTACTGCAGTGTGTGGGCAGATTTATCATTTGCCTCACCTGCTTACAGAGAGTGAGTCTTGTCCAAACAATGGACTGCTGCGCCTGAACTAATTTCATTGGAAATCCTCTTTGCTCAGTTTCATTAGACAGCATTAATACGTGATGCAGAAAGGTTCATTGTGGAGTGTATAAATCTTTCACAAGAGATGTGTGCTATTTGAACCTGAATTAGAAGTTACATTTTTATTCCTTATACTCATGTTGTAAAAAAGAAAGGTTAGCTCCTTAGTAGTCTTATTGGGTGACACAAGGATATCATATGGTGTAACAAGAAATAAATACAGAACACAGCAAATTAATTGATATTGTGCCGAGGGAGTCTGCCTCCTTTTTTCATTTAGGCATCTCTGAAGATGAAAGAAGCAGAATGCTGTCCTTAGTTACTGCAGCGAGATTATTTAATTATAATCATCTGGCTACGGCTTAGTTCACCACACAAGATAATCTAATGTAGGGGCTGCAGGAGGCGGGCAAGGTGAACAGGGGTGCAGAATGCGAGAAAGGAAGGTGTTTCATTTCCTCTGACGGAGATCAAAGGCTGCGGTGGATGATTTGGGATTGCCGAAGAGTTTTGTGTGGATTTCAAAGGGGGCTGGAACACGTCAACTAAAAGAGTCAGCCATTTCTGTGTAAGTCACAATGTTTGCTAAAACAAATTTCGTAAAAGTGAAGGTGAGCGAGACTTGGCACAGATCACTGTGAAGAGTCAGAGGTCCACACTCCATGCCGCTTGCAGGCGACCTGACTTAAAATGTCATCTATACCATTTGCAGCCTCTTCTGCTTATCCATTTTTTTTTTTTACTACCATGTTTAAAAGCATAATTTATGCTGTTTTCATATTTCCTACTTATGCAGACATGTCATGAGCAGATGAAGTGGTTTTAAATTTCTGTGTGATCGCTGGAGGAAGACAAGATCTAATAACCTAAACTTTCATAAATCTGTACTATTCTGCATCACATGTGGCTCTTTCTCAATTAATGATCCAAATGGGGAAAAAATGAATGACTTGATGGATGTGGAAGAGTTAAGTAGCAGCATAACTAAATGTACTGAAAAATCCCAGCCACCGGGGGCTGTGATTTAAGCACAGTGCTGAGGCCTTGTTCTTGGCGTGCAGGCACACAGTGCTGTTCAATGCCAGTCATTAATGAAAAAAATTCTTTTTGTAAGTAAGACATTTCTTTCTAATTTGAATTCAGATTCAAAATTATTGTTTTTTGAACATCGACTCTGTGACCCATTGTGCTAAGTGCTTGTTCTTCCATCATATATTATTTAAATGAATGCAATTTTAGTGATCTCCAAGTGATTTTATGCTAATCTCCATGCTATATTTTCCCAACATTGTCGGATGGATTATTAAATGTAGATTTATTTATATTTCTTTGGCTGAAAATACTTCTTTTGCATTTCTTATTCTTTTACCATCACAGAAATATTCAAATGTTCTCACTTGTACTTTGAAAATCTTAATGTCTCCACATGTATTTTCCTCAAGTACTAGAATTCTTTCAGAGTAGCAATTGACCAAGTCTGTGGAGGTAAACTCAAGTTTAATTCTTTATTAAGTGTATTTATTCAGCAAATAGAATGTGTTTGTCTCCGCAGGGGAAATCGGAGAGAAGAGATTAAGACAATTTATAGGAGAGTCCTCCCTCGTGTCCTGAACAATAGCAATGAACCATATGTGTGTTGTGTGTGTGTATACATGGATATATTTATGAATAATTAGCTGTCTAGATCTTAGGTCTCTGAATAAGAACAAGTGTGATTACATTGCTCTTGACAAGAGCCTAGAAGTTTAATTAAGAAAAACTGAAAGATTCAATAAAGGGTAAATAAAATTAGAATTTCTCTCACTGAGACACCTGCCTTGCACGAGATTGATTCTGCAAATGAAAACCACTCTGCTGTACGCTGGAGAAAGGAGCTCTCTCTGAGGGGAACGCTGTTCTTCCCACGGTTCTCAGAGAACACGTAGGGTGTAAACAAAGTGTTTTGACAGAATTTTTGAAAACTAGATTAGCTAAAATTCTGAATTTTAAAGGATGATAAATAATCAATCTGAGTAAAACAATGACGTGATCTGGAAATGCTTATGACAAGAAGGTTGAATGCATAAAATAAATAAAACCAATGACATTGATATTTCTAGGGCATTATGGATAAACAAAAATTAAGGTGAGTTTTTTTTTTGAGGAAGATGGCCCTGAGCTAACTGCTACCAATCCTCTTTTTGCTGAGGAAGACAGGCCCTGAACTAACATCTGTGCCCATCTTCCTCTACTTTATATGTGGGATGCCTGCCACAGCATGGCTTGACAAGCGGTGCCATGTCCACACCTGGGATCCGAACTGGCGAACCCCAGCGGATGAAGCGGAAAGTGCGCACTTAACGGCTGCACCACCAGGCCAGCCCCTTAAAGTGAGTTTTAATGGAGTCATCTAATGAAATATAAAATTGAATCCAATCAGAATCGAACCACCTAATTACTTTATGAAATAAAAATACATTATATATTAAACTGAATATGATCGCTATATTTCTAATAAAAAATTGAATCAGTGATTCAGAAGTCATGAAAGATGAATGATTAAAACATTGATAATATTTTTAAAATATAAAAAACATGAAATTATTTTGCAAAATACGTTTCCCTTTAATAAACACACGTATTGACTGATACACAGTGAAATAAATATGTTTCTTACTTGTCTTACATTAACTATACTTATTTTCCAAGAAGTCTAATAGATTGGAGTGGGTAAGGGGAAAGAGAAGGAGATGGAAAGGAAGAGAGAGTTGGGGGAAGGGAGATGAGGACTGGAGAGGATTAGTCATATACCATGTGTTTAAAAGACCCATTGAGAATCTTGGGTAAGGATAGGACAGGCACCCGGGACACATATAGCAGGGAAAGCTAGTCATGTTTCACAGGTGATATATATAAAAGAAAAACAATACCACGTCATGTGATTCAGTTCATTGTGACAGAGATAGTAAGTGCAATGTATAACTACAAAGAATTTGACTTATTAAATTATTCTTCTTCGTATCTCCTCTACTTGTACTTGATATCCATAATCTGGAGAGAAAATTCAAGGAGATAAGAAGGATGAAAATAGGAACAGAACAAGTTCCTAGAATTAGCCAATTACGCAAGTTTGTAAAGCTAACTCCAGAATTCCAGTTTAAAAATGATTAGTAATGAGAACAAAAGTTCTCCAGAGTTCATGGGGGCTTTGTAATATTTTAATTGCTTCTTTTATATTGGAGAACAAAGTACAAATCATAATGGTATTGAGAAATGATGACCTAATGGAGATTAACATGTAAGCACCCAGAAAATCCATTTCATTTTTATTCATACCTGAACTTTGGACACATACTTGTGTTTAATGAATATTGGTGCATTAGGCAGA
Organism: Equus quagga; assembly: GCF_021613505.1. Taxonomy (NCBI): domain Eukaryota; kingdom Metazoa; phylum Chordata; class Mammalia; order Perissodactyla; family Equidae; genus Equus; species Equus quagga. The sequence goes on along the minus strand of NC_060287.1, from coordinate 2,668,250 downwards.
AAAACATCATCTGTTCAAACACAGTTGGTAGTTTAAGGTTTCATTTTTCTATCAAATATCTTGCAAGCCTAGTGATTTCATCAGCATATTCAAATCAATGCCCAGCACCTGTAAAAGGTCACTTGTAACACTTTGAAACATAAAACAGAGAAGTTAAGATTTTAACCTAAAAACATTATAATGGGATTGTTTCTATCAAAATAGTTTTTAGTATTTCATATTTACAATAATTTTTCAACTTCTAATAATTTCAAAATCATTTATACGAGTATCAATATGAGTTTCATTTTTGATAAAGGCAGCTTTAAGAATTGGTAGGAAGAGAAAGAGTTATATTAATAAATGGTCCTGTGACACGTGGCTTATTTTTGAAAAACAGATTAGAATAAGAGCTTTGCTTCTGAACATATATCAAATAAGTACACATGGGTCAACATGTCTGTTATTTTAAAAATGCAGTCTTGCAAGTGGAATTTATAGGTGATTATCTAATCTCATGGTGGAAATTGACTTTTAAAGAAAAAGAAAAGGATTCCTTTAGGAAAAGACGTGCAGATTTGGCTATATATACATGCAAAAAAGGTCTATATATCAAAATCACCATAAATACACTAATTTTAATACTTTCAGTTCTGGAAAAACAGCACTCATAAAACCAAGAAGCTGTGCCACAAATAGAAATGTTGCATAAAATAAAGTTTATATATAAATATATATAACTGAGCTCACAAGAAGAAAAAGAAAGAAAGGAAGGAAGGAAGATCTCCAGATATTAGAAACAAACAGGGGTAGATACATCAGTGAACCTATACCAGACCTGGGTGAAGTCTGGCTTAGTAATAGTCAAGACCTTGGATTTAATGGCCACACTTTATACACATAAAATATTCAACAGAAGATGTAGCTACCCAAAGAAATACTGAGATTAAATTAAAGAAGAAAATAAAGACATTGGGCAGGAAAGATTAAGAGTTATCCAATACAAAACCAGATTACCCAGTAACTGAGTGAAAGGGCCACCAGAAATTGGAGGCTTAAAGTTATTTAAAGTTTGGAGTAGCAGAAAGCAAAGAAATAGAGTGGTGGCTGGGGTAGGTAGGGACACTCAAAGGAAACAAACCTTACAGAGTTGGCTTTGGATGGGAGCCTGTGAATCTTTTGGTCCCTGTTTATCTTTCTTACCTCTCCACTCTCACCACAGGGACCCAGCTCCATCCCGTGCCTTTCGAAGGCATCATGGTCTGTGTGACACTTCCCCCTACATCCAGGAAGGGCAACAGTACATTTGACATTGGGCATCGAGCATCTAAAAGGCAAAGCAAGTTCTCTCAAAAACAACAACAATCAGGGGCCAGCTCAGTGGAGCAGCAGTTATGTTTGCCCGTTCCACTTTGGCACCCTGGTTTCGCTGGTTCAGATCCCGGGTGCAGACATGGCACCGCTTGTCAAGCCATGTTGTGGCAGGCGTTCCACATATAAAGTAGAGGAAGATGGGCATGGATGTTAGCTCAGGCCTAATCTTCCTCAAAAAAAAAAAAAATCAACTGTCAAAGCATAACTTCAATGAGTATTTATTCTAAAAGACTCCTCCCACCCCCACCCAGACCCCTACCACAAGTGAGGTTGGGAAAAACAATTGGGGTGAAAGAGTCTGTGATCTCAGTGCTCTCCACGATTAAACACCAAGGAGCTTGTAAGAAACTTCTTCCCACCAGCTGTACGTTAAAATGAAGAATCAGGATAGGGCATAATTTCTTCCCATGAGGCTCTATCAAACAGTTTCAAAACACATGGGAATTTCCATTCATAAAGTCAGCTGTACAAGAGATAGTATATTTGTTAATTTCTTTAAGTCCTGTCCTTTTTAACTCAAGGATCGAATCCCATAAGGCTGGTGGGAAACTGAATTTGAGACATTTTGGAGATCCCCAACCCCACTCTTTGCCAGGGTCTTTAGTTCCTGAAGGTCTGATCTTCTGGTTGCAGTGGTTGTTGCTCAGAAACCTTTTGCTCTGATCTACAGGGTCAATTCAAGCCATCATTGTTACATTTCTTCTTCTTTTTTTTTAAGGTATGCTTTCTGGTGAGGAAGATTGGCCCTGAGCTAACATCTGTTGCTAATCTTCCTCTTTTTTTTCCCTCCCCAAACAGCACATGGTTGTGTATCCCAGCTGTAAGTCCTTCTAGTTCTGTGTGGGATGCCACCACAGCACGGCTTGATGAGCAGTATGTAGGTCTGCGCCTAGGATCCAAACTGGTAAACTTGGGACCACCAAAGCAGAGCGTGTGAACTTAACCACTATGCCACCCCCACCGCGCTGGCCTCCACTGTTACATCTCTGCCATGCTTGAGACCCCGAAATCTTGGTGCAGGGCTCTGGGTGTGGACTGATCCTCCTCCAGCACTCGTGCCCATCCTTTCTGAAGTCCTGAGGTCCTGTCAGGGAGTCGTCCGCAAGTTCTTTCTTCTCCAAGTACCGATACCTCTCTGTTCTCTCAGCCTCAAGAGTTTGAAGGCTTGCATCGCCCTTTGCTCAAGTCTTTAGACTTTTGGAAACAATCCAGAAAGCCTTGTTACAAAAATAGTGGAAGCACTTGAAGAGATGGAAAGAAAAGATGGAGAAAGAAAAGATACAAAATGCAAGGAGAAAATGTAAATTAACATCTCCAAAAAAGTATTTTGCCCTAAATTCTAAGACTTTTTAAAAAGAATATTGTAGAAAGAAAGTTTTGTTCAAGATTAAGTCATTATGAAAATTATTTATGGAGAGCTTGAGGCTGGAATCCACCCTTGAAGCACGAGTGTACCTGAACTGGAGGAAAGGCACTTCAGGCTGGCAGAGCTAGAGGACCCAGTCAGAGAAGCTGCCCAGGGTGTGGGAGGCGGTGCAGTGAGCAACTGGGACAGCCTTCTCACTTGTCTTTATCCCCCCGAGGGCAACATCCTCATTACCCTACCATTTTCAAATATTGACTCTCAAAAATTCCAAAGGTAAGTTTATCCAAATAAATAATTGGGGAGGGGAAAGAGTAGTTTGAGCTTGTTCAATCAATTAAAAACAAAAGAAAAACAGGGGGCTGGCCCTGTGGCCAGTGGTTAAGTTCGCACGCTCCGCTGCAGGCGGCCCAGAGTTTCGCTGGTTCGAATCCTAGGCGGGGACATGGCACTGCTCATCAAACCACGCTGAGGCAGCATCCCACACGCCACAACTAGAAGGACCCACAACGAAGAATATACAACTATGTACCGGGGGGCTTTGGGGAGAAAAAGGAAAAAAAATCTTTAAAAAAAAAAAAAAGAAAAACAAGTAACAAGTGTATCACTATCATATAATCCTTTTAAAATCTCTTCTAGAGTAATGGTTTTACTACATTTTCTTACTTACACCTTTGAGATAAGTAAGAATCCTGTCTGTTTCCACCTACCCCCTGGCCTCGTCCACCACGTTTAGGGGCGCTAGATCCTGGTGGAGGAACACGTGTTGGTGTTAAACGACCGTTCCCGAGGCTGTATTACTCCATTTACGGAAGGTGTCACTTGGAGAAAGAACATTTGCATCTTCTTCAATTAATATTTAGTATTAGAATCGAAAAGATTATGTTTGAACATGAAATGAATAATTTCATAAGAAGTTTTTTAAAAAATCAAACTTAACCCCTTTGGCTAGAAATAAATCAGGCTTCTTAAGAAGATACAGAATAAATTACGATGCTTTATGAGAGTACAAATAAAGGAGACGCCGTAATTAAAAAATAACAGTAACCAAAGTAGATGTAACAAAAAGAGGCAAATCTTTGTAAAATAATGTTGCGTATTTTCTCTTCCAAGAACTTGATCCACGGTTTATTAAATTACACAATGCACTTTTGGTAATTAGGAAGGGAGATATCTGTCGTAGTTTACAGGTGAAGAAATCAAGGTTCAAAAAGTTATTTTAATCAGTGGGAAAAATAGAGTGAGTAAATGATCATAATGCACTGCGTAATTTTGTTTTTGACATTAAGTCAGTAACAGGACTAGTCCGTATGAAGGCTAATTAATAGCTGCTCACATGATATAATTGAATGCACCTTTAATTATCTCCACTAAGTCTTTGATGATAACCACTGGTTATCCCTTTATTAAAATAGTCCCTTCTCTTACAATCAGGGTGACCACATAATTTATCATCCAAATATGGACAGTCTTTAGAAGGAAAGTGGGTACTATTAAAAATTATGCTGGGTAACAGGTGTGAACAGGGCAAACTGGGCTGTGGAGCTGCATGTGACGCATCTCTGGCCTGGCTGAGGAAGCACGATTACGAGCTATCACAACCACAACTTGTGAGATGGCTGTGGTATAGAACACAACTGCAAGCGGACATATTAGGCATATACTGACTTGGAATTCAGGATTGGATGGTGGGAATACATAATTTGGGCATCCTGGTGGGACAGCTTGTGACAGAGACTATGAACACATGCAGAGCGCAGAGGAGGGCAATAATATTCACCTGCAGAAGATTAGTGGGAAGAACGTAAAAACCGCTCACCCATTATCCCTGTTTGCCTGCAGTGCCTTAGGCATTGAGGGTTTTTTAATATATTTTTTAAAAATATTGATCAAAAAGAGTATATATGTTTCTTCCTTTTATGAACTAGATTGTAATAGCTGTGTAAAATTTTATTGAATTTAGTTTTTGAGCTCTAATTTAAAACCTACAATTTTTAATTATAGCCTGCTTTATTTGCCCAATAGTTTTAGGGTTCACACATCCTTAATGAAGGCCACCTCTACGACGCAAGCCGCCCATCTCCTAGCCAGGTATACGTTCTGCCGCTGGAGACAAAGGCAGCATATACATTATATGTATTTTTATGTAATGGGATGCATATACATGGTTTATTAAAAAGTAAGGTTAAATATTATTAGCAAAGGAAGATAATGGGCAAAGAAACTATAGTTATTTTATGACAACCCTAGATTTATATATATATTTATATATATCTATATGGCTGTAAAATATATGTATATATATATATATGCATACATTTTGTATACATATATATAATTGGTGCAAAACCACTTAACATAATACTTTGCATGCTGGTTACTCTCTTCTCTGTGCAGGATTAGAAAGCCAGGTGCTTGGTCAAAGCATAATTCCGAACAGTGGTGGAAGCAATAGCAACATTTTCACCAGAGGCTCTTTCCCTGGCAATTGGGAAAGGTACTTTTAACTTCTTCCATTCTAGTGCCCTATTTCAGAGCCTCTTCTTTTCCCAAATGGCATTTGCCTATGTAAGAAAGGAAAGACCAAGACCAAAGATGTTAAAGCTTTAGGAAAGCAGCCACTATGGAAAACAGTATGGAAGTTTCTCAAAAAAATAAAAGATAGAACTGCCACATGATCCTGCAATTTCACTTCTGGGTATTTATCTGAAAAAAATGAAACGCTAATTCGAAAAGACATCTGCACCCTATATTCATTGCAGCATTATTTACAACAGCCAAGGCATGGAGACAGCATAAGTGTTCATCAACAGAGGAATGAATAAAGAAGATGTGGTGTATATAATAATATATACATAATGGAATATTATTCATTTTATGTAACAGGATGCATATACATGGTTTATTAAAAAGTAAGGTTAAAAAAAGAATGAAATTTTGAATAAAAGAATAAAAAAGAATGAAATTTTGTCATTTGCGAGAACACGGATGGACCTGAGGGCATTATGCTAAGTGAAATTAGTAAGACAGAGAGAGACAAATATCATATGATCTCATTTATATGCAGAAACCAAAATAAAAAACCCAAGCTCATAGATACAGAGAATAGATTGGTGCTGCCAGAGGCAGGGGGCAGAGGGCAAAATGGATGAAGGGGGTCAAAAGGTACAAACTTCCGGTTATAAAATAAATAAGTCATGGGCATGTAATGGACAGCACAGTGACTGTAATTAACAATACCATATTGCATATTTGAAAGTTGCTAAAAGAATAAATATTAAAAGTCCTCATCACAAGAAAAAAATTTTTGTAACTATGTAAGGGGACAGGTATTAACTAGACTTATCTTGGCAATCATTGCACAGTGTATACAAATATCAAATCATTATATTGTACACATGAAGCTAATATAATGTTATGTGTCAATTATACCTCAATTAAGAAAACAACAGGAAATATGTGTTTCATTAGCATAATAAATATAATTTGGCTAATAATTTGTCAATACATATTATATTATCTTTCTTTAATAGCATGGGCATTTCTCCAATGTCTTTAAAAAGTCTAATAAAGATATTTTAAATGTTTACATAATATTTCATCATGTATAATATTGTATTTGTTAATGTTAACTTATTATTGAATATTTAGGACAATTTCAGTATTTGGCTAATTATAAATAATTCCCTAACGAAAGTTTTTGTATGCAAGTATTTGCTAACATCTATTATTGCCCTTCTTTAGACTAGACTACTAAAAATGAATTGTTAGAAAAATAAAAATCAATTGTTCAAAAGATAGGAACACTCTAAGAGTTGAGATACACATTGTCAAATTACATTCTGTGAAGGATTTTTAAACTTATATTTTTACTAGCTATTTAGGAGTGTGAAGGTCTCAACATACCCTTGAAGTATTGAACAATATATAGACAGAAAGAATATGGAATCTGATTTTTGCTTTTTAATTTGATTCTCTTTCATGAGGATGCTTATTGATTATTTATTTGTTTATTGGTGATAAATTTTTTTGGCCTTTCAACTACTTAATTCTTTTCTTTCAGCTGTCTTAATTTTTGATCTGAGGAGGAAGAATACCAAACCATTGTCAATATTATTATACATGCAATTTCCATTGAAAATGCAAATATAATTGACTACTTTTGAAGGCTGACATTCAGGAGGGGAATATAAACAGTTATTAACAGGTACAATCATGCTAACATTGCTCAAGAACATTAAAGCCAGAAAGGACTTTTGAAATTATCTAGACCTCTGTGGATTCAGCAAATTACTTAGACGATAAGCTCTTAGTTCTGGAGAGTTTTTCAGAAGCATCTTCTAAGTTAGTCCTACAGTTCTGTTTATAAAAAAGATCCAAAGATGTTAATTGGCATGTCCATTGATGCCCAACTATTTGGTGGCAGCAGAGGAGTTATGAAAGAAGGAAGTGTAAGAGAAAGGAAATATTGGGCAGGGTAGGGGTGCAGTGGAGGTGGAGGGAGAGCAGGGAGTTTGCTGTCGGTTTCTGGCTGTCCTGGTTGTGGGCAGTATCAGAAATATTCTTAAACGTTTTCTAACAGTAAATCCATCTGACCACCTGGCATGCTGATAAAAGCTCACAGTATTTGCGTCTCGGTTAGAGATTTAGCGCTGGTGAATCCTGAGGAGGGGTGCACTCATCCTGAGTGCTAGTTGAATTAAGCCATCATGAAAACGCAGAGCAAAGATTAAGGACTCCCATCCATGCAGTGTAGGAACTAGAAGTTCTTATTTAGAAAGTGAATCAAACTCATATATTTCTCAGGTGTTTGGTCTAACTAAATATTCCCAAATCTCTAATGTCCCAAAAAGAAAAAATATAAATTAGCAAAAGAACAGGGTACACGTATTATAATTCATAATCACTAACAAGTTCAGTTCCTTTATTTGAACAATTGCTCTTTCAAAGTTTCTAGTTTGTGACCTCGTTAAAAACATACTCTTCTTTCTTTCCACAATGGTGTTTTTTACACGAGTCCTTCCATTTCAGAGCATTTACTCCTCTTTATTCTTCACTTCTGTCCAAACCAGTCTGTTAAACAACAAGCAAATAAAAAGTCATTCCTTTTTTTTTGAGGAAGATTAGCCCTGAGCTAACTACTGCCAGTCCTCTTTTTTGCTAAGGAAACCTGGCCCTGAGTAACATCCGTGCCCATCCTTCTCTACTTTATACGTGGGACACCTACCACAGCATGGTGTGCCAAACGGTGCCATGTCCGCACCAGGGATTCAAACCGGCAAACCCTGGGATGCCGAGAAGCAGAGCATGCCAACTTAACCACTGCACCACCGGGCCGGCCCTAAAAAGTCATTCTTTAAGGGAAGTAATTTGATTTTAACAAAAGTTTAAGTGCAGCAGCTTTTTGAAAATAGCCCCTCCCCTCCTTTATGACTATAACATTTTGTTCTTGCATTCAAAGGTTTTGGAAAAGTAATAGAGAACAAATGGTAATACAAAGAATTGACTCCCATTAGCTACTGTGATGGTTACTTTTCTGTGTTAAGTTCACTAGGTTGTAGTACCCAGCGATTTAATCAAACACTGATCTTGGTGTTGCTATGAAGATGTTTCGTAGATGTGGTTAACATCCACAATCAGTTGACCTTGAGAAAAGGAGATCACCCTCAATAATGTGATTGGCCTGACCCAATCAGTTGAAGGATTCAAGAGCAAAAACAGAGATTTCACAGAGAAGAAATTCTGCCTCAAGACTAGAACATCAACTCCTGCCTGAGTTTCCACTGGCCAGATGCCCTGCAGATTTCAGACTTCTAGCCCTCACATCATGTAAGCCAATTCCTTTAAATATATGCAGACACACACACACATTATATGATTCTGCATGTTCTATTTCTCTGGAGAACCCTGACTGATATAGAGATTAATTAAAATTAGAGTTCAAAATTATTGGCTAGCTGAATTATTCTCACCATTTTTAAAAACAAGACCTCGCTTCATGTAATCTCCCTAACCAGAAGTGGAAGATGTAAAATGCATAGAAAATACACAATCCTTGAGATTATTCCAGAATGTTCTAGATTTCAGGATTTAAACGAGTTTAAAGTAGTTTTTAAAGTAAAATTATAACTAAAATTAATCAGATATAAATATAAAACTGAAGGTACTAGCTGCATATATTAGATAAATCACAAATTGTATTGTATTGAAGATAATAAAGATTCTCCATGACCTGTTCATAAACAGTTTCATAGTTCATATGCTAACATGGATGGGGACGTATTCCAGATGATCAGATAAGTGATGATTTCTGTGCTGTCAATTTTCTATGTAATATCGCAGTCTGGAGAACTGCAAATTTTATAGTGGAACAGGCAATAGTAAGTTCATGATGACACACGCTGAAGGCAAAATATTACTGTGATAAAGATGCGAAGTAAAAGTCCCAGGGCACCAACGTCACCACGATACCCCGACCTGACCCACAGATACGGGCCTGCAAGGAGGCTCTCCCCGCGATGGGACTCAATCCTTTCTCGAAATCCATGACGCAAGTCATCCACATGTTCACTGGAAACATTTTGTAATTTCCTCTCAAATTGCAAATATTGCCAAAGCATTGCTATATGTCAAAAGTAACCCAGGAAATGTCAAATTTGTGGATACAGTAGATGTCGAAAGGAGACTAACTGTATTTATAGAATGCATAGTTATTGTTCAAAAGAAGAATTGATTAACATTGTCACATTTCTACATCTTGTAAATTATTATGTCAAGATATTTTAAAAATAACTATTAATAAGAAAATTGCTTAAATACTCCCTCTCATGGTAAAATTATTAATTTTTACTATTCTTAATGTGCATATCTATCTGGAAGAACTGGCAGTTTTAAGCAGCAAACACCTTGATTTAAACACTGGAGAAAACACTTCAATCATTTCCAAATCAAGAGTTGTTTGCCGCAATGTCATAAGCTGCTTTTATGGAGCCTATGTTTACCTATAATCTCAATAGCAAATAATATAACTCGGTGTTAAAACTTTATGTATCAACCTGGTATCCAGAATAGCAAATTAAACCAGCACTGATTTGCTTGGGTAGGCAAACGGACCAACACTTGAGTCCTTCTATTTCCCAGCACAGGATCTTCACAATTGGGGAAATATTTACTGTGCTTTCCCAGGTCCCAAGTTCTGGCATTTGGCCTTCGGGACATTTCCTGGACATCTGTGTTCACCACTACTCTGGGTGCTCTTGCACTTAAGGAAATCACAGTCTGGGCTTTCGTCTCGTCTTTGAATTAGTCCATGGCCACTAGTTAGTCACAATAAGCGCTGATAACACACAAGCAGGAAATTTGTCACCATCTTCTTATAGTGAATAATCTTCTATCAATAAAGGAGGCACTTTTCACTAAATTAGTATTCATTTTTACTAACCCTCATTTTGCCAGGTTTTGGTAATCCTTGCATTTTCAAAGTTGTCTAATTTACTCTAACAGAGTGGTTTTTTCACTGAGTCTACATCGTGAATCTTCCAGAATAGGCTATGCAGTCTCCAAGTACAGATTTAGAATTTAAAGCGTAATGGGATAAGTTGAAGGTGTTTTTATTAAGACTGAAACTCTCTCTTAAATCAGTTCTTCAGAGACAGAAAAGGTATTTTTGGCAAAGCTATGTGAAGAAATAAGTTGTTTAAAGAAGGCTGGAGTCAAAAAGTTTTGTCACAGTGGGCTGTGATGCTAATAGAAACTAAGATGAGCGTTGTCCTGCCACCTTCGCTGTTAAATTCCCGTAGGGTCAGCTCTGATTTGGGGTAGAAAAAGCAATAAACAAATGTGGAATTCTAGGGGCCCACAGACCTTGCATCTCCCCCATAAGTTGACACCAATACATCAGGTAGATGAAATGTGCACATCCATATTATGCCTTTGGTTTAAGCAAAGTTTTGAAAAGGGTCAACCACGCAAAGCCTAACCAGGAATTCATTGCCTCACTAGGCCTAATCAATGATTTTTCAGTAAAAGGTCTTCAAGGGAAAAAAGCCTACATCAGGTATTCATTTGTTGAAAAAATTTATACCAAGGCTGTTTTTTCTAAAGGAATTTGAGGTTGCTTAATGCAAAAGCACTTAAAATTAAACAATTAAAAATAGAGTAAAAAAAGAAATATAGCCATGTAGTAGGAGGGAGGGAGAAAGGTACCGTGGTCTTTGGCCCAGGGAAGGCACACCGATGACCGCTTTTAGGGAGAGCATGTCAGTATCCCAAGCGTCCAATGTTCTAACAGCAGCCGCTTGTCAGTGGAGTGCCGCGTGCGCACACGGACGCTCAGCGGTGGACCGCTGCCAGAGGGAGCCTCGAGATGCTCTGAAAATTGACTTGCCGGAACTATATTTGCATAAACCCGGCCAACTACCCCATTTCTCCTTCAGAGTGCACCTGCTTTGCCATTTCTCCTCTACTTACTTTTCTGTCCCAGGAAAAGAGCGATTAACCGTTATCCAAAAGATGTTGAAGGAATGAAGGTTAGAGTCGGCTCCTGAGAGTTAAAACACGGTGCTAAAACTCTTGGTTTATTCCTTCATCAGAAAAACCTTTGTAAGACAGAGAGCTGTCTCCCCTCCTCCTCCCCCGGAGACACTTGAGCACTAAATTACCAGCTCTTTTCAAGCTGGCACTAATACTTCCATTCTGATTATTTTAGAATTTTATTTTAAAAGCAGTTCTAAATTTGGTTGGTTGGGTGGTTTCCGCGAATATAAGAGGCTAGGAGAAGAACATGGAGGGGAAGAGAGAGGCTGGCCCGGGCACGTGCTCCGACCGCAGCGGGGCTGGGGCTGGCCCGGCGGCGCGGGGGGCGGGCTTGCTGTCGAGGGCCCGGTTCAGGCGGACTGTGCTCCGGACGCTCCGCGTGAGAAAGCAGAGTGCGAAAAATTTTATAAAAATGTTCAACAAAAAAGTTAAATAAAAACAATTTTAGTACCTACAGTTGTAAACTTCTCATCAGAAAGTTTTACTACGACAAAAAAGTTTGCTAATAAAAGTCTAAGATGGAAACTTGTACTACATTTAAAAATGAATCTTTAAAAAATGAAAATCAAATTAGATGAAGTAACTTCACCTCTAATAGTGTTCAACGTTCTTGAATTTTCCAGCTCCTCGCAATGCACTTTTATGCTGTCCTGCTTCTGCTCATGACGCTGAGATTTGCTTCAAGTACACCAGCAGGTGGCGGCGCCACACACCTAGAGCAAGGAAAACAGAGGGAATTGGTAAAATTCATCTGGGACTGTTGATTATTGTCAGGAAGATAAACTTTCCTTAAAAGCAAGTCTAATATTATTTTTTAAAAATAATACCTGTAAAAAAGGCCTAAGCTTGATTTCTGAGTACTTCTATGAATTCTACAGAGATGGTTAAAGGTGTATATATATAGTGTGTAATTGTTTCTTCAGAAAATCTGAAAAGTATATAAAATATAATTGTTTCTTCAGAAAAAATATATAATTGTTATATATATAGGTATTCTTGTTTCTCCAGAAAATCTGGAGCCACACAAAAAAGAAGCTCCCAGAATGCACATTGAATGTGTTTCTAAGGACAAATAGAGTGAAGGTAGATAGTTGTGCAAAATTTTGCCTGGTGCCTAGAATAACCCTAAAAGTGGCATTTATTTAGGAGATTACCAAATGTATTTGTTGACTAATAAAAAATTATACTACATGACGTAACTGTCTAGAATGAACTCTGAATTACGGGCAAATGATAATTATTTGTTTCAATTCTCAAGAAAAACATAATATTTATTTTATTATTTTATCTAAATAATGTTACCACTGAAACCAGAGACATGTGAGAGAATAAAATAATGCTTTTAAAGCAAAGTTATGCTGTAATACAAGGTATTTTCAAAATTTGCAATACCAAAGCCTGCATTAAACTTGTTGGCTGGCATAAAATTTGCTGCATATTAGGAAGTATGTGAGAAAAATAAACTCCACGGAGTGAATGTTGGTTTATTGACCCTGAATCCCTGAGCACAAAGAAATAAGAGGTATGGCTTTTAGTTTAATATATCCTGGTCAACACTCTTAACGACACGCTAGAAAAGCCTCTAGGATTGGGCAGCCAAGTCTGACCTGTCCCCCGTTTTGGCGAATACATTTTATTGGAACACAGCTCTGCTCATTTGTTTGTTATTGTCCGTGGATGTTCTCACACTATAGCAGCTGAGTTGAGCACTTGCGACAGAGATTATGTGACCTACAAAATCTAAAATATTTATCCGGCCCTTTACAAAAACAGTTTGCCAACCAGCTCTAAAGTACAAGTTTGATTTATCTTTCCCCCCTCAAATTGCATGAAGAAAGAGCATGAACAAAAGTACAATGATGACAATATATATTTATACTTAAATTTGTGATTTCTCCCTACCAATCATGATACAGATAATTTAATGAAGCCTCAAAATTCATTAATCTGTGTGAATTCTTCTGACTGCCAATAATCACGAATGGATGCCCTGTGAGGCCCAGAGGGTCAGACTCAGTTCCTAAGACCCAAGAGCTTATATGTAGTCTTTAGGGAGGGATGATACACTTAAAAAGGATAACTAATGTTATAAACCAACCTAAGCTAAATCCCAAACAGAAGGCAGAGACCACTGTTTAAGGTAACTAAATTTGGAAGCTACATTATCAATAACAATTTTAAAGATGGAGAATTAGCTTGTTCATAATTTGTAGCATTCACAATTTGGCAAGATGAGGAAAGAACATTCTAGACAAAGGGAATCGCTTGAATGATTCCGACGTGGGCACGTGTATTCAGAGCTGTTTATGGTATATTTTACTGTGAACGTGTTAAGATCTTCTTTAGCTTTGGGGCATTTGGTTGCTACTTTAACTTACAATGGAAATTTGTGTCCAATTTATAAAGAATACTATCTATAAAGGGTAAAGAAATATTATATATTAAAGAGAAGTAATGACTACAGGATGATTATAAAATACTATAGTTTGTTTTCTAAATTATCCTCTCTCCTCCCTAAAAAAAGAACAACTTTTCAATTCCGTAGAATATAGTGTGAACAATACTCGCAGAGCTTGTTTTAAAGACTTAGGCTTGACCATGTTTTATCTGAGCAAATCAAGAGAATCGGTTCAGGAGACAGAGTTTGCTAGTAAATTAGAGAGAACGGTAGAGTGTATTTTATTTTCCCCTCAATCCATGTGCTTTAATTTCAACATTCAAGAGGTTGGTGAAATGTATAATGAATTATTATTGGAGTGGAACTTCAGGCATTTCAATTTTTTTTAAACAGTGAGTTATGTCACAAATTCAAAGGAAAAGAACACATGTGGAAAGCATGCTGCTGCCGTCCCTGCGTGGTAGGGCCTGCTTTGTCTGGGGTGGAAGCACGGGGCAGTTTCGGTCGCTTATGCTTTGCTTATTTTAGACTTCATTGTCGAGGATTTCTGTAGATAAAATTGAGATTAAGAAGCGAAAATGACTCCTTTTAGAATTCATCTCTACTACACTTTTAGAATGTGAATACAGAGAGAAACCTGAACAATATGATTTTGGAGCAGAGGAATTACAGGCTTAAATAGGATATTAGAAGAAGGAAATCCTAATTAAGTTCAGGAACATGTCAATTATGTGCCGCTATAATAGGATGTGTTCAACAAAAATACATTTTTTTGTGGAGTTAGAGACAACCCTTTTTGGTGTTAAAACATTTTTAAAACATTTTGATTTGTTAAGGAGCTAAGATTCTTGGGTCCGGCCCAGTGGTGCAGCGGTTAAGTGCACACGTTCCACTTCTCGGATGCCCGGGGTTGGCCGGTTTGGATCCCAGGTGTGGACATGGCACCGCTTGGCAAAAGCCATGCTGTGGTATAAAGTAGAGGAAGATGGGCATGGCTGTTAGCTCAGGGCCAGTCTTCCTCAGCAAAAAGAGGAGGATTGGCAGTAGTTAGCTCAGGGCTAATCTTCCTCAAAAAAAAAAAAAAAAGAACTAAGATTCTTGAACATTATGTAATGTTTTCTAGATGATTCAAGTATGCTTCTAGCTTACTAACAACCAAGTCAAATAATATAGCAAATAGGGCTCTTGGGAACTTGCACGTGTTTAAACAAGCTCTAAATTTGTTGTCCACCCAATTCTCAGAGAAATTGAATTTTGAAATAAAGACTTTTTTGCGTTCTTTTTTGTTGCAAACATTGAGTTGAAATAATATACATTTTCCCTGTAAAAACAGAAATTAATGAAGGGAAAAATGTTTTTTACCTAGTTGAGCACTTTACAATGCCTGAAAAGATTTGGTAGGGATCTAAAAAACAGCAATGATACGGCAAGCAGTTATTTAAAAGTCAAAAGGATTCTGTTACATGTTAAGAATGCTCAGCCACTGCTTCCTTCACCATATATATATATATATACAGCACTGGAAAAGAGGGAGTCACTGCAGGGCTGCTGACACAGGGACTTAATCGAATTTTACACTATGAGCAATGGAAGCCGATAGGGACTGTCAGAAGACGATGACATGATTATACTGAAGTTTTAGAAAGACCTTTCTGATACAGTGCAGAGAATGGGTCGGAGACAAGTGCAAGCGGAAGGAGGCCTCCACAGTTGTTCAAACTAGAAATGGAGGGGACTTCAGCTCAGGTGGTAGGGGTGGAGAGAAGTAGACAGATGACTTCCGTCTGGGATCCTTTTCCCAGAACTTCCAAATAACTCAGGCCCTGGCTTCTTAGGTGTCTTGGTTCAAACGTCACCTTTCATAAAGGCTCGCCTTGACCACCTATAAGCAGCTTAACCATCGTTCCCTTCCCGGCTTCATACTGTACCCTTTACTCTGCTTTATTTTTCCCTAGTGCTTATTTTCCTCTGATATATTTGTCTATTTTCTGTCTCCCTTTACTAGAATGTAAGCTGCTTGAGGACAGGAACTTTGGGTCACTGTAGCATTCCCAGCTCCTAGAAAATTTCCTAGCACCTTGCTAGTCCAAGCATGGTCTGTGGAGCACCAGCATTGGCATCTCCTTGGAGGTTATTAAAAATGCAGAATTCCAGTTCTACTGAATTAGTAGCCAAACAAGATCTCAGGTGATTTGTATACAATTAAAGTGTGTGAAGCACTGGCCTAGAACACTTTAGATCCTCAGTAAATATTGGATGACAGCATGAGGTTAGAATAGACAGAAGATGGCAATTGCTGGACATGCAGACTGAGGTAGAGGGAGAAGCCGAGGACGGTAACTGAGGTTCTGGGTTTCTGGACGAGGCAGTTGAGAGGGTGATGGAACCACTCAATGAGATGGGCAACCCCAGGTAGAGGCGATGTTCTGGGGAAAGGGATGAAAACTCAATGCTGCATGTGTGGAATTTGAGTCTCTTATGAACAGCCAGTAGGTAATTGAATACAGAAACCTAAGGTTCGAAAGGGAGATCAAGGTTAGACATGTAGATTTCCTACAGACACAGACTGGAACAGTTCAGAGAAACGTAAACGTCTATGTCTCCCAATAATATCTTGGCCAGATGAAGACAAACTGGAGCACTCACAAAAGATTACTCTTTAAATGTTGAACTAACAGGGAAAGTGGTTTCAGCTGTAATTCTCACGGACTGGACTTTGCCTAAGTCGGATGCACTTCGTGATGTGGAAAGAGAGGAAACTTCCTGCTACTTATTACCCACCATATTTAATCATTTTAATCTACTGCTCATCCTATTAGCTAAAACTCGTTAAATTTTGTGGTCATCGTTAACTGCTTAATACCAAGATTGAGAGGCCAATCTGCCTAGCGTTGTCGATCTGGAGCTCGTGCCTTAGGTTTGTGTGCATTCTACTCTTGGCAGGTGATCAGAATAAATATTTGGGGGGCAATTCTTTCAGCTTCACTGGAGCATTTAACTTAATTGATTACACTTGGCTTTCACAGAGGATGAGGACTCCCTGGTTGTAAATTGCTCAGATGACTATTCTCAATGGGTGATGATATAATTAAACAATAATTTTTGTTTCAAATGAGAACTGTACACAAACAACGGGCTGCTTCCGTTTGCTTGTTGAGAAAATAATTTAGAAAAATTACAGAATATCATCAAAAGTGGCAGATGTAAGAGAGGATGCTAGTGGTGGTGTGATCAGTTTTTACTTGCACTTATTAAATAGGCAAATTCTTTAAAAGAACAGTACCAGCTATAATGAGGGCAAATTGGCGTGTCTATTGGGTTCTGTGAGCGCCTTAAGGGGTTCAGTTTGCTAGTGTGTATCAAACGCTGTGCACTTCCCTTTATAACTTTGCTTCAGCCTTCCACTTCTAGGACTCTCTCCTGAAGAAGCAATTCAAAATAGTTCTCTATACATGAATGAGTAACATGTTGGCTATTTATTAATGAGTCCTACCCCTTTTTTGGCTATTTTGCCATTATGAATTAATAAGCAAAAAAATTTTTTTAACTGTCTCTTCTCTCTCGGAAGAAATATAACCAACTTTCAGAATCTTTGTTTTGATTATCCTTGCATAAGAGAGAGCAAGCTGAATAAAGAGAAATATCTAGGTTTTGGGAGAGAAGAGGCAACATGATGCTATTGAACTTGGAGATTCACCAATGAACTCCAGGGAAGCAGAGACATTAGGCTTTCAAAAGACCAAGAAAGGGGTTGGGATCAGTGGAGTGTGCATAGGTTATGGGGGACCCCAGATCAAGTTTAACATATAATGATTGCAAGCCACTGGGAGAACATCCCACTCCTCAGGATACCTAAGGTCTTGGGCTATGCTTCTCTGATGCTCCAAGGCCCGGGGCCCATCATCCACAGCTTCCTGGACTGCTTCTCTCCAGAGTTCTTACAAATTTCCAAGGAAGGCTGGAATTTCCCTCTACCTTTTAAAAAATGATTAAAACTGTTGCGCTATCTTCAATAACTGAGGGGTCTTTGTACAAAGAGGAACTGTCATTACCTGGCTTAGTGTTTAATATTTTGATCTTATAAATCTATTAAACATATTTAATCAAATTTCCTAAATATTCAATTGAACGCATACGACTAATATATTAGGATGTCGTAAGTGTTTCAAATCTATAAAGGTACACAAATTGCAATGAATGATCACAGCAATACCTTTTGGAAGACCTATTTCTATCTATAGACATTCACACACACAGGTATATATTATAAACTGGCCACAAAATATTGTAATCACATGCTTAGCTTGGCTTCCTCCAAAAGCAGAACCCAATACAAAGGCTCGAAGGCAGGTGGTTTATTTGGAGATGATGCCACGGAGCAAGAGCAAGGGGCAAGCTGAGTGGAGTAAAGACGGAGGAAAGCCAAGCAAGGATGCCTTACGGAGTTAGTCATCACTCTCGGCACCTCATGCTGGGATCCAGAGGATGTTCTGAATGACCTTATGAACGTACGTCAGAACTATTTGCCCAGGAAAAAAAAAAAGCACTTCCATCCTGGTTGGTCAAGAATGGCCGAACCAGTTCTAACACTTTCACCCTTCTAGGATGTGGGTTGATCAGTGTCAAGTAGATTCTTTGGAGGATGCGAAGTTAGAATTATGTGACTTGGGCCGTAATTTCAAATCCTGTGTGAACTAATCATCATGGCAATGTCTAGAGGAACAGATGGAGTCAAAAAGTTTTCAAAATCATCACTAACATTGTTTATTTGCCTTAGTCAGTTTGGGCCAAATTTATATAGTGCCACCAATTTGTTTGGTTTAATTTTTCTCTGATACGTAATTTTACTTCCCTGATTGTGGCTTCCACTCTCCATTGACACCCCGTTCTCTTCCATACCTCAGGTGCCATCGGGTCAGGGGGTAGGAAAGATCTCCTCCTTCCTCATTCCAGCTTTATTCACCACTCCCTTCTTCCCAAACCTCCTCAGCTGTCAATACCGTATCATCTAACTATATATCTACTTTCCCTCCTTATTGCTGTCATCAATAGAATCCTGGATTCATGGCCACTCTTTGCAACATTATTCCTGACATAATTCTTGTTGATTTCAATACCCACTTGATGACTGATTCCAGGATACTGGCCACTCAGTTCCTTGAGTTTTCCTCTACTTTACCTCTACCACTAGTGGGCATAGATTAGACTATGTTATTACTAATAATGATGACATCTTAATTTATCTCTATCAAAATATCCAACTTTCCATACATCACCTACTTCATTTCTGTTAACGTCAGCATTGCTTAAGCCCCATAAGGATCTTTAATCCATCAATCCCCGTATTTCTTATTGTTCCTCACTCTCTCGTGTCTTCATTCTCCTCCTTACCCAAATGAACTTTCCTGCCAAGCATTCTGATACTCTCTAGCATACTTATTCTTCAACTGTCTTGCCCTTCTGTCTGATGTGATGACAAAGATAAAGCCGCCTTGTTCTGTGCATCCTCCCACAGAGCGGAATCTGCAGGACCAGGCTGAGGGATCACACCTCACACTGGTGATCGCCAGCCTCAAGCAGGCTCTCAGTGCTGCTCAAGGACCATGCATTTCCCCAGTCCTTTCACTGTCACACTCTGCTTGACCTTGATTTCTTGCCATTTCCTCATTCCTGAAACTTCTAACATGACCTTTTCCATCTGTTTTGCCTGATAACCACCTTGCCTCCTATTTCATTGAGAAACATAAACAGAAAATTTCCTGAAGCTCCCACCACCTCTTCTAACTTTTCCGTGCGTATTCGTCCGTGTCCCCTACCTTCTCTGCAATTTCCACGGATGAATCCCTTTTCTCATATTCTAAATTATATTACTTTTAACTGCTGAAGGACATCTTGCCAACATAGCAGATCCAGGATTTGTGGGGCCTGAGTTAATAAATTTTGGAGGTTCTCTTTAGGAAAAAACAGTACAAAATAGCAAATATAAAATTAGGGATAAATGTGAATATTTATTTAAAATAAAATAAGTCACCACTGATTTCAAATATTAAAAATGCAGAAATACTACAAAACTCTTTACATTCAGAAAAATGATATATTTCTATTAGTTAACAGCCTGGTGTGTTTCTATAATGCTTCTACTGCCCCTTCCCAAATTTTTGTTGCATGCTCATTGAGTGCCTCTTTATATGACAAGATTTTTGTAATTTTATTCTATAGAGTAAATAGAATGGTAATTCAATCATTCTTTTAGCATTGTTGATCAAAACTTAAATTTATTGTGGAGAATTTTAAAAAGTTTATTTCAGCTTCAATATTGGTAATGTCATGTAAATTTTTAGAAATGTCAAGTTGAGAAATCTCTATTAGTTTTTTTTTCACATATGAGCTATAAGATTTCACTCTCGTGAGTGACAAAGCTTAAATACTCTTTGAATGGTAATAGCAACCAGTTTGTTGTTGATGTCATATTATAGTTGCATGTTATTTTTATTGATATCATTATTTTGTGGTAAATCTTCAAGCAATGTGAATACTTTTCAATGTGTTCATATGATTAATTCATTTTTATCAATTGGACTACCAAATAATCCAATAACCTATTCATTACTTCTATTGGAAAATGTATCTTTTCTTAGTGAGCACTGTTTTTGATATGATTAGAAAATTTTGAATCAGTTTAGCTCTTCAGAAATAACTTCTATTGCTTTAATACAGAAAGATATGAAAGATGATTTTGTTACATAGTGCAATTATGATTTACGTACTCAACTATCGAGTGTATCTCAGACAGGAGAGTGCTTGTGTTATGACTAGTTATCAGTGAGAAGCAAATCCTCCACCTCCAATTTAATTTTAAAAAGTTTTTTTATTGAGATCACATTGGTTCATAACATTATATAAATTTCAGACGTACATCATAATATTTCAACTTCTGTGATTACCTTACCTCGTGTTCACCACTAACTGCTATCTGTCACCATATATATGTGCAGCTTTACCACTTTCACCCTCCTCCAACCCTCTTCCCCTCTGGTAACCACTAATCTATTCTCTATATCTATGTGTTTGTTCTTGTTTTATATTTTATCTTCCACACATGAGTGAAATCATACAGTTTTGGCTTTCTTTGTCTGACTTATTTCGCTTAGCAC
Organism: Equus quagga; assembly: GCF_021613505.1. NCBI lineage: Eukaryota > Metazoa > Chordata > Mammalia > Perissodactyla > Equidae > Equus > Equus quagga. The sequence goes on along the minus strand of NC_060287.1, from coordinate 2,647,447 downwards.
AATACCCTCAAGGTCTATCCATGTTGTTGCAAATAGCAAGAAATTTCATCTTTTTAACGGCTGAATAGTATTCCATTGTGTATATATGTATATATACCATATCTTCTTTATCCATTCATCCACTGGTGGGCACTTAAGTTGTTTCCAAATCTTGGCATTGTGAATAATGCTGCAATGAACATAGGGGTGCATGTATCTTTTAGAATTATTGTTTTCATGTTCTTTGGATAAACATCCAGAAGTGGAATAGCTGGATCATATAGTAGATCTATTTTTGAGTTTTTGAGGAATCTCCATATTGTTTTCCATAATGGCTGCACCAGTTTACATTCCCACCAGCAGTGTATGAGTGTTCTCTTTCCTCCACATCCTCTCCAACACTTGTTATTTATTGTCTTTTTAATAATAGCCATTCTGACAGGTGTGAGGTGATATTTCAATGGGACTTTGATTTGCATTTCCCTAATAATTAGTGATGTTGAATATCTTTTCATATGCCTGTTGGCCATCTGCATGTCTTCTTCAGAAAAATGTCTGTTCAGATCATTTGCCAATTTTTTAATCAGGTTGTTCATTTTTTGGTTGTTGAATTGTATAAGTTCTTTATATATTTTGGATATTTAATCCCTTGTTGGATATATGATTTGCAAATATCTTCTCCCAATTGATGGGTTGTCTTTTTGTTTTGTGGATGATTTCTTTTGCCATGCAGAAGCTTTTTAGTTTGATGTAGTCCTATTTGTTTATTTTTTCTTTTGTTTCCCTTGCTTGAAGAGACATATTCAAAAAGATACTGCTAAGATTGATGTCAAAGAGTGTACTGCCTATGTTCTCTTCCAGGAATTTTATGGTTTCAGGTCTCACATTCAAGTCTTTAATGCATTTTGAGTTAATTTTTATGTATGGCATAAGATAGTGGTCTACTTTCATTCTTTTGCATGTGACTGTCCAGTTTTCCCAACACCATTTATTGAAGAGACTTTCCCTTCTCCACTGAATGTTCTTGGTTTCCATCTCAAAAATTAGCTATCCATAAATGTATGGGTATACTTCTGGGCTATGGACTCTATGCCATTGATCTGTGTTTCTGTTTGTTCCAGTACCACGCTGTTTTGATAACTAAGGCTTTGTATTATGTTTTGAAGTCAGGATTGTGATGCCTCCAACTTTGTTCTTTTTTTCTCAGGATTGCTTTGGCAATTTGGGGTCTTTTCTTGCTCCATATGAATTTTAGGATTCTTTCTTCTACTTCCGTGAAAAATGTCATTGGGATTCTGATTGGAATTACATTGAATCTGTAGGTTGCTTTACGTAGTACGGACATTTTAACTATGCTAATTCTTTCAATCCATGAGCATGGAATATCTTTCCATTTTTTTATGTCTTCTTTGAATTCTTTCAACAATATTTTCTAGTTTTCAGTGTACAGGTCTTTCACTTTTTTGGTTAAATTTATTCCTAGGTATTTTATTCTTTTTATTGTCATTTTATATGGAGTTGTATTCTTGATTTCTTATTCTGCTATTTTGTTGTTAGTACATAAAAACACTACTGATTTTTGTATGTTGATTTTGTTACCATGCAACTTTACTGTATTTTTTTTTTATTATTTCCAATAGTTTTTTGGTGGATTCTCTAGGGTTCTCTATATAAAAAATTATGCCATCTGCAAATAGTGACAGTTTTACTTCTTCTTTTCTAATTTGTATCCTTTTTATTTCTTTTACTTGCCTAATTTCTCTGGTTAGGATTTCCAATATTATGTTGAATAAGAGTGGTGAAAGAGGGCATTCTTGCCTTGTTCCTGTTCTTAGAGGGATAGCTTTCAGTTTTTCACCATTGAGTATGATGTTAGCTGTGGGCTTGTCATAGATGGCCTTTATTATTTTGAGGTACTTACATTCCATACCCGTTTTATGCAGAGTTTTTATCATAAATGGATGCTGAATCTTGTTGAATGCTTTCTGTGCATTTATTGAGACGATTATGTGATTTTTATTCTTCATTTATTAATGTAGTGTATCATGTTGGTTGACTTGAGAAAATTGAACCATCCTTGCATCCTTGAAATAAATCTCACTTGATTGTGGTGTACGATCCTTTTAATATATTGTTGTATCTGATTTGCAAATATTTTGTTGAGGACCTTTGCATCTATGTTCATCAGTGATATTGGCCTGTAATTTTCTTTTTGGCGTTGTCTTTGTCTGGTTCTGGTATCAAGGTAATGTTGACCTTGTAAAAAGAGTTAGGAAGCATCCTTGCCTGTTCAATTTTTTGGAATAGTTTGAGAAGGATAGGTATTATATCTTCTTTGAATGCTTGGTAGAATTCACCTGGGAAGCCATCTGGTCCTGGACTTTTGATTTTTTTGATTACTGTTTTGATCTCTTTATAGTGATCAGTCTGTTAAGATTCTCTATTTCATTCTGATTCAGTTTTGGAAAGTTGTATAAATCTAAGAATTTATCCATTTCTTCTAGGTTATCCAATTTGTTGGTGTATAGCTTTTCATAGTATTGTCTTATAATCCTTTCTATTTCTATGATGTCCATTTTAATTTCTCCTGTTTCATTTCTGATTTTATTTGCCCCTTCTTTCTTTTTTCTTAGTGAGTCCAGCTAAAGGTTTGTCAATTTTGTTCATCTTTTCAACGAACCAGCTCTTAGTTTCATTAATCTTTTCAATTGTCTTTTTAGTCTCTATTTCACTTATTTCCACTTTGATTTTTATTTCCTTCCTTCTACTGATTTCAGGCTTTGTTCTTTTTTCTCTAGTTCATTTGGATGTAATTTTAGAGTGTTTATTTGAGATTTTTCTTATCTTTTGAGACAGGCCTGTATTGCTATAACCTATATTGCTGTATCCCGTATATTTTGGTATGTCATATTTTCATTTTCATTTGCCTCCAGGTATTTTTTTATTTCTCCATTGACCCAATAGTTTTTCAGTAGTATTTTGTTTAATCTCCATGTATTTTTTTATTTTTTTCAGTTTTCTTCTTATAGTTTATTTGTAGTTTTATACTATTGTGGTTGGAAAAGATATTTGATATGATTTCAGTCTTCTTAAATTTATTCAAACTTGTTTTGTTGCCTAATATGTGATCTATCCTCAAGAATGTTCTATGTGCATTCAAAAAGAATGTATTCTGCAGATTTTGGATGGAATGTTCTGTATGAGTCTATTAAGTCCATCTGGTCTAATGTGTCACTTAAGGTCAATGTTTCCTTATTTATCTTTTGTCTGGATGATCTATCCATTGATGTAAACTGAATTTTAAATTCCCCTACCATTATTGTGTTACTATCAATTTCTCCCTTTATGTCTATTAATATTTGCTTTATGTATTCAGGTGCTCCTATGTTGGGCACATTGATATTTACAAGTGTTACATCCTCTTGTTGGATTATTCCCTTTATCATTATGTAGGGCCGTTCTTTGTCTCTTCTTGCTTTTTTTGTTTTAAAGTCTATTTTCTCTGATATAAGTATTGCTCCCCCAGGTTTCTTTTCATTTCCATTTGCATGGAGAATCTTTTTCCTATCTATCCCCACACTTTCAGTTTGTAGGTGTCTTTAGATCTGAAGTCTCTTGTATGTGACATATATATGGATCTTGTTTTTTTATCCATTCAGCTACTCTATATCTTTTGACGTTGGACTAGGCACTTTCTATCTGATGTTTTTGTGTTGGTTTTCAGATTGAGTGAGTCTGTGCATGGACCCTTTAAGGGTAAGTTTGGGGATCTCATCTCTCTTGTGCTGGATTTAAGGGCTGAGGTCCCTAACGTGGAGCTTGAATCTCCTACTCCTTTGGGAAAAACTCTGTACCTTTCAGATTGCTCCGAACCATGAAGTGTGGTGGGTAGGGGGTGGTTTTTTCCCTAGGAGGACTGTATCTCTGCCTCTTCTAACCCTCTCTGTGTTGTCCCTTGTTGTGGAGGTTCTCTTAAACCAGTTTCCAGAAATCTGTCAGAGGGAATTATTCCAAAAGCAGTTGTAGCTTTATTGTGTTCATAGGAGGAGGCAAGCTCAGTATCCTCCTATGCTGCCATCTTCCAAACTCTTTCTTCTCCTCCAACTTCAGATATCTCACGATTTGAAGAATTTTCCTAAGACTGGCTTCTGTTTCCACTGATTGTAAACTTTTCACTCACCCTCTTCTAACATAATTCTGGTGCTGGGTATCGTAAGTCACTTTCATAATTGAAATGCAGCCTCTGGTTTCTCAGGATGCTGGGTGAGTCAGTACTGTAGTACAGTAGGAGATGGAATGTCTGGAAGCCATTTCTATATCAGATCATGTAGAAGTGACTGTGAACTACAAAAATATATCATGCTAATCACAAACAAAATAAACGTATCCTCCAATTCTATTTCCCCTTAGCCTAGTCCCCAAAAAGCCTGTGGCCACTCCAACACCACCTAATCTGAGGGGAATGTGATTGGATGGGAATTTGAACTGGATAGTATACTGGTCTCAATCTTTTGTGTTTGAAATACTTTGCATTTGAAAATTTTACAGAAAACATATGACAATGTCAATGTATTGCTAGGACTCCTCCAAGGTCTTGGAAACAGTGAAAGCAAGGGTCCCTGAAGCTTAAACTCATTATCTGTACAGCACATCTGCCTGGACTGACCACCAATTTTGTCCTCTCTCTCTTCATCAAAAATATTTCCCTACCTGAGGTTTTCCCCATCATCAAACAAACAGGCTCTTATTTATTCCATGAATATGAAGTCTTGACACTACTTTGCCCTCCAATTCCTGCCCCATTCTTTTTATTTTCTTTACAGTAAAACTATTTGAAAGTGTTGCATAAACTTCACTCTCTCTAATTCCTCACCTCCCATCCTTTTCAAGTCCACTACGTGCAGCCTTATTCTCCACTGCAGCTGTTCTTATCAAGTCCACAGTGAATTGAACTCAAAATCCTACCTTCTCCCTCTCTTAGCTGAAACTCACAACTGTCTTACCTCAGTTAATGGCAACTTTATACTACACTTACGCAGACCCAAAATACTAGCGTCATCTCTGATTCCTCTTCGTTCTCATACAAATCTCAGAAAATCCTTCTAGACCTTCCACTGCTACCATCCTGGCCTGTCATCATCACTTCTCACATAGATCAATGCAACAGCCTCCTAAAAGGTTGGTCTTTCCTCATTCTAGTCTCAACATGGTCCTAAGAGCATTTCTCTTAAACTATAAACCAGGTTCATCCACTGCTCATAACACTTCAGTGACTTTTAATTTCATTCAGAATAAAAGCCAAAATCCTTATAAAAAAATCTTCACCATGGCCACCTTCATCTCCACTCCTCCTTTGCTCACTCAGGCTCCTTGTTCATCCTTGAACATCCAGGCAGGCATCCAGGGGAGCAATTCTTTGCAGGGCTCTTGTTCCTCAAAGCCATGCTGCTGAACTTTTGCCCCTTCAGTCTTTACTCAGATTTCAACTTCTCAGTCTTGCTTTCCTGACATTCTAGTTAAATCTGCGCGCTCTCTGCACACTTTCTATAGACCTTTTCTGCTTTATTTCCCCCTGCAGCACTTACCTTTACTAACACACTACTAACCATTGTTATTTTGTTTATAGTCCCTCATCTTTGACCCCATCCCCTCTCTCCAAGAGGACAGGGGTTTGGTTTATGGCTATACTGCTTGAACATAGAATTTTACCCAGCGCACAGTAAAAAATGTTTGAATAAGTGAAAAAATGAACAAATGACTGAAATGTTCTCTTTCCTTATGTTTCTGGTGTATCTCTCATAATTAACATATAATTGAGATATTCTTTAATAAAGTCTTTCTTCATCTTTTAATTGCCATGTTTAGTTCATTTATATTTATGATAATTGATGTTATATTTGGAATTATTTCTATGATCTTAGTGTTTTGACAATGATGCTATTTCTATGCATCATTTACTTTTCTCCTTTTTTGTTTTCTATTGGATTGCTGAATTTTCCTCATTTCCAGTTTTCCCCTCTACTGATTTGGAAATTATGTATACCAGCCTTAGAATCATAGCCACTCTATTCATAGCTCAATTTGCTAGTCTAAGCAGCAGCTTGGATTTTTTTTTATAGCTGAAGTGTATAGTAGCTTTGGGCTCCTTCATTTACCACATTCCTTCTTTTCAATCTATAAAGGTCAGAGGTACAAAATCTGGAATTTTTAACTGCAACTTTTAAAAAAAACAAAACTTTACGGGAAAGCACATCTTGGCATAAATGAGAACTTTGGAGTCAAAGCTTCCTAATTATATAGTTAGAGAGCACTGGTGATTACCTCAGGACAATGTTACTGCACGGTAGAATCCTTTCAGGAACTTTTAAACAAACACTGATGCCTAGGTCCCATTCCAAACAAGTTAAATCATAAGCTTTGGAGGATGGAGTTCCCAGCAAACGCCTCGTGTGATTCCAACGTGTGCTAGAGCTGAGCGTCACTATCCTAAACCATTCACATGCCTGAAATGGCAACATCTAGTATTTTATAACCCGAATATCTCCATGCTATTCCAAACATCCAATTTTGTGTTTATACCAAATATAATTTCACAGCACTCTCATTTTACACAAAGAATCCCTTCATGCTAATTTGAAATTCCTACTCATTAGAAATTGTTTTGAATTAACAAATGTTTTATACTATAACACAGATATCATCTATAAATGTATACATAGTGGTGTGATAATAAATGTTTAAACATTGGTTTTCTGGGGGGGCAAAGCCTAATTTGTAGAATTTACCAATTTTCCTGGTATAGATATTGCCACCATGACCAATTTCAAGCTATGAACTTGCTGTCACTAAAAACAGAATTGGGAAGAGATGTATGCAGTCAGCGTTGAAGCCAGGGCTCCAGCTCCAGAACAGCGCTCCGTGTAGGCTGTCAGCTGCTCTTCACAGAACCATAGATCTGCCACCAGCAGCTTACAAATGAAGGAGCCAAGGGTCCAAGGCACAGAGGGCTTCAGTGACTTGTTCTAAATCAAACAGCTGCTTAATAAAACAATATTTGTAATTTATACTGAAGCAGCAGGTGAGCTAAAACTCTAAAGTATAGGTGTAAACACACATGTGTTAATAAACAAGGGTTCCAATTAACCTAACATTATTTACTGACTGATTTTCTTTTTTCTACTAAGTTGTGATATCCCTTCATTACTTATTAAGTGCTTATATATAATACATTTTCTCCCTGGTTTACCGATTATACTGCATTTTTTCTGTCTTCTCTACTTTTGGCTAAAATTTGTTTTACTATTTACTATGAAATTCTATGCTCCTCTTTTGAAAATATGGCTTGGCTATTATATATATATATATATATATATATATATATATTTCCAGATTTCTTTAAAACATTTCTTAAATTTCTCTAAAGAAATTTTGGTAATTTTGATTGATATTAACTAATTAAATTTATAATTAAAGAAAAATTAATATTAATTTAAAAATTAAGACTCTCCATTGGTAGAATCTTATTGCATTTATAATTTTTGTTTACATTATGAGTGGAATTTCTTTCTTCATATATAGGATAACTCATGCTGTTTTTTTTAGGCAGATTAGCCCTGAGCTAACATCTGCAGCCAATCCCCTTTTTTCTGAGGAAGATTGGCCCTGAGCTATCATCTGTGCCCATCTTCCTCTATTTTATACGTGGGATGTGGCCACAGCGTGGCTCCATAACTGATGCATATGTCCATACCTGGGATCTGAACCAATGAACCCCAGCCCACCAAAACAGAGTGCAGGAACTTAACCACTGCCCTATCGGGCCAACCCTAGGATAACTGATGATTTCTATAGACAAATTATTTTATTAATTCTATTGCTTAGCCAATTATCTTATATTTTCTAGGTATAAAAACATGTGACTACAATAAACTATGCTGTATATCTACACACAATTGGTCCTCGTTATTCCCAGGTTCCATGTTTGCAAATTCACTTACTTGCTAAAATTTATTTGTAACCTCCAAAATCAATATGCCTGGCGCTTTCATGGGCGTTTAAAGTCATTGTGGACATGCGCAGATCAGCAAACTAATTACCCTGCGGCATGCATTTTCAGGTGAGACCAAGTGAGGGGACACTCCGCCTTCTCGTTTCAGCCCTTACACTCAAACAAGAACCCTTTTCACAGTCCATTTACTGCCATGTGTTTTGTATTTCTGTGTTTTTTTGTTGATGATTTGTTTCTTAAATGGGCCCCAAGTATAGGGCTGAAGTGCTGTCTAGTGTTTCTAAGAACAAGAAGGCTCTGATGTGTTATAAGGAGGAGGGAATACATGTTGAATAAGCTTCCTTCAGGCATGAATTACAGAGCCGTTGGCCTTGAGTCTCATGTTAATGAATCAACAATATGGTATATCCAGGAGAAAGAAGAAAAAACGCATTAATTTGTATGTGACACTGCTCCAGAAAGTGCTAAAATAACACTTATTATGTTTGATAAAACTATGGAAAAACTAAAAAATGGCTAAATTTGTGAATTCATGAGATAACACTTGAAAAAAAAAGGTGTCTTGCAAGTACTGTACGATACCGCTTATATTTGGAATCTAAAAGAGCCAAAATTGTAAAAGCAGAAAGTAAAATGGTGGTTCCCAGGGGGTGGAGGGTTGCGACAGGACAGATGATGTTCAAGGGTATGAACTTGCAAGAGAAGCACATAAGCCCGAGAGATCTAGTGCACAGTTCAGCGAATACAGACAACAATGTCATGTTATAATCACCACACCAGCTAAGAGACAAGAACCTCATGACTCTAACCAGTAGAAAGAATCATTATGTAATGTGATAAAGGTGCTACTTATGGCAATCGTATTACAATATATAAATGAATCAAATTAACATGTGGTACACCTTAAATTTGCACGATATTGTATGTTAGATTTGTTTCAGTTAGAAAAAAGTGTCCTGGACATCACTAGTGTGGAGCTGAAAGCCAAACAAATTTACAATCCCATATTGAGAATCAGGAAAATGTGAAACCTTTCATGGCCAGTGTTTTATTATAAAAAAATGTTGCATATAATTATTTGTAAGAAATATATATCACATAATGTATCTTTAAATAGAAACACATAAAACAAGGTCATATATTGATTGGTTAATGAAATGTTATGGCCAGAGACGTATAGGAGCTAAACTTTTACTGTCCCCAGGAGTAATAGCTCAGGATTCACTAATTCAGCATTCATGGCGACTTTATAGAACATAAGTGTCATCATGTGTGTCTGTGTGAGTGTGTGTATGTGTGTGTTAAAGGAAGGAACATTACCTAGAGTTCTACAAATTTATACATTTGTATAAACTGTATACATTATACAAACTATATACATTATACAAACAGAAACCGGTTTTTGTGTATTTATTTCAACATACATTTTACAGAGTTTAGGTAGCTGATTTTTTTTGACGTAATTTGTATGCAATGTGTATTGTATGTGTGTGTGCATGCACCTATATATGACATACATGTGAATTTTTCATCCGAAGTTTTAAGCATTTCCCCATATTGTTATGAATTATTTCTCACCATCACTTTTAATGGCTACTTATTAAACTATATTATGGATTTATGTAAACATTTCTTTAGTGTTAAAGCGGTTGTTCCTAGGTTTCTGTTGTTAAAGTAACATAGTGCTGAATATCTATATGCACTTTATTTTCTGCATGGGGCATTATTTCTTAATGATAAAGGATCTACGAGCTCTTTTCTGCTGTCAAAATGTTTCAATATTTTTTTTTGAAAAAGCTTAGACATTTATGTTCCCATTTCTCTTATAAATGTGAAAGTGTAACAATCATTTTGAAACTCTTATAAGAAAGATTAAGAATACAGAATTTTCATTTCATATTTTGGGATTCCAGTATCTCCTCTCTCCCCATCCCTTTACAGAATTTTGTTAATTTAACTCAGGATAATCATTATCCATTTTTTCACTTTCTTTTTATCATTTTTTATTTTACTTCAAGTGAGAGCTTAAAATGAATTAGTTTAACTCTATATGTTTATTAATTTAATGTTCAAAGTCAAATCCTTTTCAATCATAACAACCTGGATGATAGGTTCCTAATTTATATTCATTTCTCACCATTTTTAGCAGGTCTTCTTGCAATTAGTCATTAGGATGATCTCTATCTTCATATCTTTATCACACCTACGTGATGTGTGACTGAACACTCAGTTTTTACTTCAAGGTTCTATGGATACTGTTTCATTTTCTCCTGCTGTTGAATGTTGCACAGCTATGAAGTCGACTTGATTTTTGTTTCATTGGACATGACCTGTTTATGTTGTTTCTGTTAAGTCATCGAGTCAAATTACTGGAGTTGGTGGCATGTCATTCCATATATTTCACGTGTTTTCATCAAATTCTAAGACTTAGCTATTTAACATTTAAAAATCACACATATATGTATTTAAAAAATAACCACATAAACATCACAATTAAAAACATTGTAGTTGATGAAAAATTAGAGGACAGTTGTTTCTGCATGAGTCTCTTCTCTACAGTAGAGTTCTTATAATTTAATTTTACTTAGAAATGCAGACAGAACAAGATAATGTTACTACAAGATATTTTTAACTATTACCATAAACTACTTATGTGATTGGAATATTTTTATATTTACATTAATGACATTATTTCCATTATTTGCACTATGGCTCTTTCTTCACCAAAATAAAATATTTTATTGAAGTAAAATATGTTAAATAAATTCTAATACAGTATGTCATAGAGTATCTTAAGCTTCCTCTAATAAGCTGTTGTTTAATTGCCTGATGCTATTACTGTTTATTCTTTTTGGACCCTTTTGAGTTCCTCGTGAATCATACTCACGTTGCTTCATCTATATTTGAAGTCAAACTTTAACAACTGAAATGCAATCCTGTGGTTATGCTTATGAATATGTACAGATGACTGTTTCAATGAAGTGCAATGCAGAGTTACAATTTGGGCAAACCAGGATAGCTAATCATAACATTAAGTACATTTAACTTACCTGAATTTGTTTACCTCTCTGAGGGGAAAACAGCACTCAAAGCAACTTGTGATTTTTCTTATACAAACCCAGTCAGAGTTTCTTGTCCATGTAACAATGTTGAAACTATGGGCAGATGGTGCTCATCAAAGGTGGGTGTGATCTTCATAATGGGCTACACAGTATCTTTAGAGTGTAGACCTTAGGGAGATGCGCTCAAGACAGTTGGTGTGTCCTTCTCATCAACTCCTCAGGGTTAGATTTGGTCCTTAGCTACAGTTTCTTTCAGCCACCATTCATGAATTGTATCTACTTCTGCCCAGATGGTAGTATTTTTTATGATGCCTTTTATAATAAGAGATAATGTGTAGCAATCCGTTATAAGCTATTGTTGCCATCTGTTTTCTCCAACAATTCCTGGAACATCCACCTGCCCTCGACATCCATAAAATTCACATTTTAACACTGTGTCTGACAATTTTTCTAGCAATTTTTGATATCCCGCTAGCATTATTTGTTGCACCTGCTTTGTAGGCCATTTCAGTTCATACATTTCTTCAGAATGCAACATAAAGATAGAGACTAAATTAGAGTAAGAAAGTGTTTATAAAAAGCCACTAAACTGGGAAAAATTCACAAGAGCCTTCTTGTGAATCTCACCAAGAAAATCTCACCAAGAGCCTTGGTGAGAACATAGGCCATTACTCAGTCTTCTTTGTTAACAGGCAATGAGAAAAATATTTATTGACTGTAATCTTCAATGCAATCCATAATATTTTAGAGATCAACTAAACTTTAATGAATTCGTGCTGTTCTTCAGCAACAATAAACAGGTATGACCAACATTTAAACCCTCTACAACGTGACTGCAACCTGTCTGTGCCGTTTTCTCCCTTTCTGTTTGTAGGAGGTAATGTATTGCCGTCAGTGGTATGATAACAAATGTTTAACAACTAGCTTTCTGGGGAGAAAAAAGTCCTTATTTTTAGTATTTACCAATTTCTTCAGTGTAAATAGTCCAACCATGGCTGCTTTCAAGAATGCTGCTTTGAGAGGAGATGGCCATAACCAGTTCTCGAGGTCTGGGACATGCTGCTCCAGGGCACCCCTGGCAGAACTGGAGTCAGTCTGAAGTTTTGTTCTATTTATAAATTATGTGACTGAGCTCAAGCTACTAAATCTTCCTGTTTCTTTTCTTTTTTCTTTTTTAAATTAAAATTACTCCTTTACAAACAGATGTTGGGTTAATAGCATGGTTTGCCGTATTATAGACAAACACATTTAAACTCATTCAGACATCAGATGTTATGTGGCTTCAGAATGTTCTGAGTGGCTCTTACTGAGATTGTTAAAATTCAAAACCCATCAAGATGTGTTCTGCTCGGCAATGTGTAATTGCCGATTTTCGAGGCTGAAAATGGATGAAGTTTCATCATTGTAGATTCAAAGGGTCCATGTTAGTGTCAACCAGCCAACTGAGTCTTTCAAAACTGACATCTTAAGGATATAGACCCAATCCATATCAATATCTCTTCAATCTGAACTATGGGGAAGTGGGACTTTAAGAGCAGGACTCTGAAATCATAGAACATTTTAATAATAATTTTCCATTTTCCAAACAGTATTATTTTGTTTTGGCCAAACAGCTATTTCTTAAGAGGAATGTAAATTTATCTAACATTTTTCTCTCATGTAAACTTGATATACAAGGTCAACATTTTCTCCTTTTTCATGTTATTTTCATGTTTATTCAGATTTGGCTTGTACCTTTCAACATCTCCATAACATTAAACACCTCTTGCAGAGAAAAGATTTTTCTCAGTATTTTCTGCTCAAAGGTTTCACCTGGTTAGAGTGAATATGTTCAAGTTATGTGACGGTCACTTCATTAGACAACATTCTCTCAAAAATTAAAGCCATGGATTAGCACCTGTTTTGCTTACTTTAAAACTGTGTACTTTGAAGGCACTTTTTCTTCCCCCTAATCATCTGGTTACAATAAATGAGTGGAAGAAATATTTTTTAGTGGAAGTTGGTCTGTCGCTTGCCAGAATTTGTAGGGAGAGCTGCGCACCACACAATTTGAGGGATAAGTCCTGTCAGGGAGAGCAGAAGCCCAAGAAGCGGATGTGAACTTTGCTCAAATTGGCATGCAAGACAACTTCTGGAAAAAGCTATACTTGTTTCTTGAAGGAAAATACTCTCAATTTCAGGGTATTTCCTACAGTTTCATTAAGAAGAGCTTAACAGAAATATCTGCTGCGTCAATAAGTTGATTCTTATCTTTATCTGAAGAATCTTCATAGAAAATTGTGGTTGAGTTTTTTAGCTCTCAGTGGCCCGCTCTTGCGCTCTGAGGAAGCTTGCCTTCTTTTGAGCTACCCAATCTTTCTTCTGGGCAAGAGACATCTTGGGATGGTTCCACCTCTTCTTTTTAACTTCTTTCTTAGGCTTCTTGGCATAGACCGGATTCTCTCATACAGCAGAATGAGCTTTCTTACACATCTCTTGCATCAAGTCTAGAGTTACATTGTTCTTTATGGACTGAGAAAATTGTTTCTTGTAGGCATCCTCATCCTCTTCCACCAGGTAACGCATATAATCTGCAATGTTCTGACCCATGATGTGCTTCCATTGTACTTCTGCATTGAATTCCTTGCTCTCTGAATCATAACTAGGGGATCGTTTGGTACTGTGAGGTATAGACAAGCCTCCACCCACAGCTCCTGTCAGGGCCCCCAAAACCTTATTTCCGGTAGTAGTTCTGGCAAACCCTGCATCCAAATAGCAGGTGAAGGCACCAGGTTGACCATCGATGCTTTCCACGTTGTGTTCCTCTCCGGTCACCTCCACTTGGCCTTCACATGCCAAACCTATAGAGAAGCGTGTGGGCCAGCAGCAGGCCAGGGCAGCATGCGTAATGTGCGAGGCCAGTCTTCACGCCATACTCCAGGAGTTCATGAGCACAAGCTGCACAAACTATCATCTCTCCTTCTATACGGGCATAAGCCGTCTGACAAATGGCATCTCTGTTGGTTACATGAACTATCATCCTGTATTTGGGTGTGTTGTGCTTATTTTTATCCTGGATTACTAAGTGTTACTTACTGTGGATTACTAAGTTTCTGAGCATAGTAATCAGTTTTACCCTCTCGTCGTCTTCTAAATTTCACTTGTATCTCTTGTAGTAGGCCTTATTCTTGGCAACTTTGACAAACCCCATCCTGCAGAACAGAGACCCGTGTCCGTGGCTGGCCACAGAGCTGCAGGCCCAGCACGGCTCTGGGGAGGGAATAAAAAAAGAAAAAAAAAGCTTTATTTTTTAGCTATAAAATAACCCTTACCATGTAGGGGTTTTTGAGAAACAGAGATGCTATGTGCAAAGCAATGTGCATATTAGCAAATAACAGAGATTCACTGAATATTATGTATTATTATAGTTATCACATCCCTGTCTTAATCTGCTCAGGCTGCCATAATGAAATACCACAGACTGGACCTAAACAACAAATAGCTATTTTCTCACAGTTCTGGAGTTGGAAGTCCACACCAGGTGCCCCCAGGGCTGGTTTCTGGTGCGAGCTCTCTCTCTGGTTGGCAGATGGCTGTCCTCCCCCTGCATCCTCACAGGGCCTCGCCTCTGTGTGCACAGAGCGAGCTTTCGTGACTCCTCTTCTTATAAGGACCCCAGTCTGCTCAGATGAGGGCCCCACCCCATGGCCTCACTTAAGTTTCATCACCTCCTGAAGTGCTCTGTCTCCAAGACTCGGTTTGAGGGAACACAGTTCGGTCCTTAACAATCCCTGCACGTTCTCCAGGCTCCCCTGCGTTCTCGCCATCTCCCCACCGCGCCTGTGCTCTCTCTGCTTTGTTCTTGCTGTTCTCTCTAACTCTGTGTCCACTAATAGACAAGCTCAGACTGTCAAATCCTAACTTATCAAAGCCCACCTTGACTGCCACTTCCTCAAGAAATACCTTCCGGATCATCCCGACAAAAATTCTCTCTCCCACCTTGAGAACACGAAAGCTTCGGTTGTGCCTTCCCCGTGATGCTCACTTCCCCCAGACGAGTGATGTGCCTTATTTCATCAATACGAAGATGTGGATTTGCCTCCCTTTAACGTCCCTGAAAGTTTTTTTTGTGATCTTAAGGGAGGACGAGAAATGTCTTATCAATTAAAAATTCTTTAATAACAACCTACATCACTGGCCAGTATTAATATGACATAGAAATAGTCCTTCAAATGCTCATTTTGACAATGCCTTCTTATATATGTACCATTATATGCACTTATAAAAATGAAAAGTGAGGGGCTGGCCCCGTGGCCGAGTGGTTAAGTTCGCGCGCTCCGCTGCAGGCGGCCCAATGTTTCGTTGGTTCGAATCCTGGGCGCGGACATGGCATTGCTTGTCAGACCACGCTGAGGCAGCGTCCCACATACCACAACTAGAAGAACCCACAACGAGAAATATACAACTATGTACTGGGGGGCTTTGGGGAGAAAAAGGAAAAAATAAAATAAAATAAAAATCTTAAAAAAAAATTATAAAAAAAATGAAAAGTGAAATTATATCTATGAATATTAATTTTTCTTCACATACGAAAAAATTCAATTTTGTGTCTCCTCACTCTGTAAAAAATTGTCATCTAGTACATATTTTAGTTCATTCAACAACTTGCAAATCAAACCCCAGTTCATACGGACAAATCCAAAATTAGGAGACATGAGTAACCTTCCATGTGTTGTGATTTTTAATTGAAAGTTAAAGAAATCTAATTCACAAGAGCTGAAGGAAAAAAGAGAATTCATATTAACTGTATTATGTTAAAGTATAACATTCAAAGTGGTAAAATCATAACTTTACAGCCTTTAGTGTCAAGATCAAAATTGCACTGAATGAACTTCCGGTGATCTCTTCTGCCTGTTTCTAGGTTTTGAATAGTTTTTCTGACACCTGTTTGGCTCTGTGAAGACCTTGAGTTTGTCATCACTGGCCCAGAGGCTGTGAATGTTTCCTAAAAATTGAAGAGAGATGGTTGTAAATGATGTTAGGAAATAGAAAACATTATTTTTTCTTTTCTTTTAAAAATTTTTTTCTAGATGTTATCAGCAGAAGGTTATAAAAACTTTGTTTAGGGACTTTCCTGGGATAATCATTTCTTCACAGTCGCTGTGATGCGGAGCGTTACTGTTCACAGCATGGTACCTCAGAAGGATGGAGCAGTGTCCTAGCCAGAGGACAATGAGGAAATCAAAGATAGTCTTCACTTCAAAATTTACTGAAAACTTTTTTTTCCATGACAAATTCAAATATAGGAACCGAAGAATGGTAAGGACTCTCGAGTCTTATGATTACCAGAATTTTCAAGTTATCTGTGGTGAGAGTTTTACTTACCTATTTTTTTCTAGAGTGTGTGTCCTACTTGTCAATGCATGCCTGGCTGTGCACAACTAGTTACACTGCTGGTGCCAAGTGCAGCTCCCCAGGCGGGTTTGCCAGCACCCAGACTCCTCTGCACCCCGTTCAACTCTGAGCGTGACGATTATGTCCTCTGAGAGCACTGCAATGACGAAATGCTGTTCAGACTTTCTAAGTGCTTCTTCTCGGGTTCTGTACTTATCAGGACCCACAAGGAGCAGTTAGCACCCCTGGCACTGGCCTGTGGACCATACCTGGACTAACACCACTCTACCTTGGGGAAAAGCATGAAGCAGCTTTGAAATTTCTGGACATTTTTTTCTCCTTACGCTTCATTATTTGACATGACAATTTTTTAATGTTGGTTGTCCCCTCAGAAATGCTGCCACCTCTGTTTTTAAAATGTAGCCACCAATGTCGCCAGGGCATGAAGCTTATCCAAGAAAACTAAGTCACGGGAACAAGTTTTCTCAAAGAGCATGACAAACTTTATATTGGATTTTCTGTTCAGGAGTTGAATAATAATGAGAAATTTCTAAATTAGCTAAAACAAAGTTTCAAACATAAAATTTATAATACCATGTCCTTCCCTCTGTCAGCTAGCTATTATTAGACTATGTAGTCACCTTTTTAACCTCAAATATTCATCACATGGACATATTGATTGATGGTTTATAATAAGGAGAAACTACTGAAACTATAAAAGATTTGCACTTGGTGCCTTTAGAAGGTTCATAACAGTACAAATAGCTTTAAATTCAAGCATTAGCAGTTGCTAATCTTGAACACTTTGATTACCTTCCTCTAAGAGCATTACATCTAATAGTTACTGTGACAAAGGTAAGCCCTTTGGTGCCTTGATTTCCATTATTTGATCCTGAGTAATTATCTTTAGTGCCATTTTATCTGAATCAAAAGAGGTTATGAAATAAAAGGACTGAAATCACCTCCAAAGACTGCCTGAAATACGTCCATCAGTGAAGAAATCGAAGATCCTAAAGGAGCTTCCGTCTTGCAGACTGGGGTGGGAGGACAGGCTATGGGTGATGAACGTAAGTAATAAGTGCTAAGGTATAGCTGAAGGTAACAGTTGCCAAAGAAAGAAGAAAAGAAATAGAGAAGGGCTTGGGGATTGGGTTTACGGGGGCTTGAAGGTGTGGGGGTTGAGAGTCTGGGGTGTTGGGTAGAGGGGCACCGGCATGTTGTGATATTAACGAGAATGGTCATTGTCTACATCCTTAAGAAGATGAGATCTGAGCAAGGACTAGAAGTCTAGGAAACAGCATTTCACAGAAAAGAGCAGCTGAGGCAAACGCTTCCAGGCAAGGGTGCCTGGTAGGACAAGGACCATCACCAGGACGGATGCAGCAGGAGATGGGCTCCGAGAGTTAGTGTGGGGGGTGGGTGCGTGGGTGCTGTCTGCCATCGTTTCTGTCTCACTCCTCCTTTGCTCCTGCCATTGCTGCTCCAGCCGGGCAGGTAGAGCCCTCTGTCTCTGGGCACCTGGGGCCGCCTGCACCCCCATAGGATGATGCCTGGACCTGCTCTGCTCCGCTTGTTCCTGAGCAAACCTGGTTGTGCCTAGATACCATCCCCTGGAGCAGCCCACGATGGTGGGAGACGACTGGTGGTGAATCAGGCTTCCCCAGTCGGGTGTAGGCACAGAGGCCCTGTGGCCTCAGAGGGGCCAGCAGGATGGAGGTACAGCTGCCCAGAGAGAGAACCAGCTGCCTACCGTCCTTGGACAGGTTTTTCTTCTCAGCCTACTGTCTCTAGTTCCCTCGCTCTGGTTCTCTGGATTCACTTCCCAGAGTAAATATCTTGCTTATCAGCACTTGTCTCAGGCTCTGCTTTTTGGGAAAACGGAGTTGAAGACAGAGCTGAGTGGCTAGGTCATACAGGACCATGTCGGTGAACAAAGACCATAAGATTTTGGCCTTCTCTGAGTGTGGGGTTTTGGACCAAGGAATGAGATGATCTGACTCAAAAAGTAGAAAATGAGGAAAAAGAGAATGAGAGGATTCTATCAGTCAGTGACTGTAGACAGCTGTTTGCCCCCACACGCAAAAGCACAAACTCACAATCTTTAATCCCAATAATCTCAGCAAACTTTGAACCCAGATTCACAGCAGCCATGCCTGACATTTCTTCTATCTTGTGGAGAATAAGAAACCGTGCAGTTTCCCTCAGGTTGGTACCAGACTTATATTGTGAGCCAAGTGGAAAAAAGTCCTAACCAGGCTCTTAAGGGTTTGTGGAAGTGGATGAGGAATTAAGCTGATCGTAAATGAGACCACTTAATTTTGATTCTCTTCACCCCTGGATGTTGTTACTATTCATAAAAACAGAAAGTATTTTAAATACATGGAGAATGCAATTCATTCAACAAAACTATGTTAATACTAAAAGATTTGCTTTTTATTTGATGTGTCTATGAATAGTTTTAAAAAATGACTGTTATTCGAAGCTTAGTATTGCTGAAACCCCAAAATGATCTAAATTGTCACTTTTGTAGAAATAAATGAAATCTTGATGTTTATTATATTAACCTTAAATATTATATTGATACAGCACATTCTACCACAACATAGATTTTTTCCCAATATAGTGCTAAAAGGTGGGCACGCTGGTTTCTGACACCACTCAAACAGAAATGGGCTACACTCTGCCAGACACTATTCTAAGTGAATCTCTTTTGGAATACCTGCAACAACTTGGACACTAAATGCTTCTTTTTTCCTCCTAATAGACAATTTAAACATCCAGGATGTTTCATTTAACTTTGTATGTCAAAATGTTATATTTTGTTTAATTTATAAGGCAAATTTTCGTGTAATTTGTTACAATTTTATGTATCTTATTTTAATTACATTTTTGTGTAATTCATGGGTCAAGAGTCATGAAGGGATTCTACTAAATTTGGAAGCTAACGATTTACCTGCCACAGCTTCGTGGACGTTGGCAGAAGGCACAGGAAGCTTGGGTTGGAGACAAAAGACTTCTTACTCAAAGTACAGCAAGCGGTAGGAGATCTGTGTTCCCATCAATGCTTGTCCCCTGCGCCTCCCCTCCCCCAAAATCCCAAGGGGTGAGGTGCAGGTGAGCGCACACGGGTGTTGAAGCGCAGTGAGTCTGTGTAACAACCCGAGAGCCCAGAGTTTGGGAAACCTGTCTTTTATAAGGAGACTACAAGCATGTTGGCTGGATCTTTGCCCCAGAGGGAACCATTGTCTTTAACACTGAGGGTGAGCACCACCCCGTGCTCTGGAGAGAGACATGCTTCTGACTCCCAAGGCTCTTCACTATACTAACATCCTTGAGAGGACGGCCCGGCACAAAAACCTGCCTAAGCCTCTGCCTACAAGCTGTGGAGAAATGTGAGGGATATAACATTGTGTTATAATTGGTTTTTGTAATAGAAGTAATTCTTGCTCATGGCAAAAGAATGAGCACCTTAGAAAAGTATATAGAATCAACAGGATCTTTTCACATAAATGAGATTATGTAATTCTTTGTGTGTGTGTGTGTGTGTGTGTGTGTGTGTGTGACTTAAAGAAATAAAAATTTATTGTGTCACAGTTCTGGAGGCCAGAGCCCAAAGGGTCATGGGCCGCACTCTCTGAAGCCAGCAGGGGAGACCCTCCTTCCCTCTTCCAGCTCTGGTGGCTGCGCAGATCCTTGGCCGGCAGCTGCAGCACCCCAATCTCTGCCTCTGTGGTCGCCTGGCATTATTCCTCTGTGTCTGAGGCCTCTTCTTACAGGGCACCTGTCCTATTGGATTAGGGCCCACCCTAACCAGGATGGCCTCACCTTAACTTGATTACATTCGAAAGACTGCCTTCTCAAGTAAGGTCACATTCACAGGTACTAGCAGTTAGGACTTCAACATATCTTTTTTGGGGACACAATTCAACCCACAACAGGTGCCTTTTCCTAATTCACACAAAGTACTATCTGCTTCTGTGTGGGGTCTGCATCCACCCAGAGGTGGTCTTTGTGCAAATTAGAAAAAGGATGCTCCATGTTGGATGGTGGCAAGCACTCACTATGGGATCTTCCCTTTGAGGAAGCGCACGTGCCAGGCGCACAGAGAGAGGATGGATCACCAGACTGTCCTGGAAGGCTGCTCCACTTCAGGAGGACCGGGCCCACAGCACCCAGCCATTAAGGAGCTTCCTGGTACCGTGTCTCCTACATGAACTGAAGAAGCCTTATGAGCTCAGCTTGTCGCCTCCTCCCAGGGTTTCTTCCCCCCGCCATCCTCCATGTGGCCACCAGAGGGCGGCGTCTCCTCACAAGGCGAATCTGTCATTCTCCTGCTGAAAACCCACCCTGGCGTAGGCGCAGGGCGCGCTCGCTGAGCGCGGACAGCCCAGCCGCTGGTCCTGCAGAGCTGGCGGCCTCTCCGCTCGGGGCTCTGCTCAGGCTGCCCCTCCTCATCATCTGGAGGGAAATGGTTTTTCTTGGATAAATTTGACATGTAACTTTGTGCAAATTTAAGGTGTACAGTGTGTCACTTTGATGCATTTATATATTGTAATATAGCTGTTATAAGAATATTTATCACATTACATACTTACAGTATTATCGTCTATATTCAATACACTGACATTAGATCTCTATGGCTTATTTAGTACTTGTCAGAAATTTGTACCCTTAAACACCATCAATCTTATCCCCTCACCTCCATCCCCTGGTAACCACCATTTTACTCTGTTTTTTTCCCCCACAGGTTTGACGTTTTTAGAGTCCATGTATAAGCGAGATCATACAGTTCTTGTCTTTCGCTTTCCGACTTACCTCGCTGAGCATAATGTGCTAATGTCCGTCCATGTTGTTGCAAACGGCAGGATGTCCACCTTTCTCGTGGCTGGGTAACATGCCATTGTGCATGTGTACCACATCTTTCTTATCTATTCATCTGTTTGTGGGCATTGGTGTTGTTTCAGTTTCTCGGCTATTGCTAATAATGCTGTGATGAACACGGGGGTGCACATAGCTTGTCAAACTACTGTTTTCATTTCCTTTGTGTATACACCCAGAAATGGACCTGCTAGGTCATATGGCAGGTCTATTTTTAATGTTTTGAGGAACCTGCATAGTGTTTTCCTTAGTGGTTGGACTAATTTACGTTCCCGTCAAGAGTGTAGAAGGATTCCTTTTTCACCTCATCCTCGCCAGCACCTGTTGTCGCTTGTCTTCCTGTTGATAGCCATTCTGACAGGTAGGAGGGGACATCTCATTGTGGTTTCGGTTTGCACTTCCTTGATGATTAATGATGTTAAGCATCTTCTCAGGTGCTTATTGGCCATTTTGATGTCCTCTTTGGAAAAACATATATTTTGTTCTTCTGCCCATTTTTTAATTGCATTGTTTGTTTTTTTGTTATTAAGTTGTGTAAGTTCTTTATATAGTTTGGATATTAACCCCTAATCTGATATATGATTTGCAAAACTTCTCTCCCATTCTGTAGGCTGTGTTTTCATTTTGTTGTTTCTTTTGCCATGCAGAAGCTTTGAGATTGTAATAGTACCATTTGTTGATTTTGAGATCATAGAATTCTTTAACTTGCCTTTTGCAATTAATTCTGTATTTTAAGCATTTTTCTGTATTAGGACATAAAAATATACCTCAATATTTTTAATATAAATGTAGAAAACCATTATATGGTTCTATCATAATTTATGGAATAAATCCCTGATTAGTGAATATTTAATTCTTACAAGATTTTTCTGTACAAATAGTGCTGTACTACACCTCTTTGTACCTATGTTTTGAATACTTTCTAGAGTATAGATGTGTGATTCCCAGCTAGAAGGCTGTGTGATTCACTACTGGGTCAAAGAGTATGTGGGATTTTAATCCGAGGGCTATGAAACAGATCTCTTAGAAACTGCATCATTTTCTTCTGTTTCCTCACAGCCTTGCCAATTCTGGGTGTTATCAGTGTGCCAGGCAGAATAATGGCTCCCCAAAGATGCCCACGTCCTAGTCCCCAGAACCTTATACTGCAAAAGGGACTCTGCAGGTGTGACTAGGTTAAGGATTTTGAGATGGGAGACTGTGTTGGATTATTTAGGTGGGCCCAATGTAACCACAGGGGTCCTCATAAGCAAAAGAGGCAGAGATCGAGATGTGATGGGAACTGAGGTTGGACTGATGTGACTGCTGGCTGGGGACTACCTGTCAAGGAATGTGGGCAGCCTCTGGAAGCTGAAAAAGACAACCAACCAAATTCTTTCCTAGAGGCTCTACAAGAAGCCCTACTCTGCCAAGACCCTAGCTTTAGTCCTGGGAAACCCATTTCAGACTTGTGACTTCAGAACAGCAACATAATAGACGTATTGTTTTAAGCCACTCAGTTTGTGGCAATTTGCTACAGCAGCAACAGAAAACTAATAAAATAAGATTGTTTAATCTTTGCCAATATAACAGACAAAGCCTAGGCAGCATTTCATTTTAAAAATTTGCATTAATTTAAATATGAGTGAAACTGACCTTTAATGTGACATTGAGCTTTTTTTTGGTTAGTCTTTTCATATTCACTTGAAAGTACTCTTTTTGTATTTAGGAAATTACTCCTTTGTCACAAATACTGGAAACAGCTTTACCATTCTGTTGTATAATATGTCTTTGATTACATCCCTAATATGCCTGTGCTTTTTTTTCCCAGCAGGAATTTTAGCTATTTGCATAGTGAAATGTTTGTTTTTCTCGTTTTCTTTTTGGCTTTTGGATTTGTGTCAGCCATAGAAAGCTTTTTTTCTCCTAAAGTATAAGAAGATATAACAATGTTCTATTCTATTACTCTTAATGGTTTTTGCTCTAAATCTTTGTTGCTGTATCTCAAGTGCCTAGAATAGAACCTGGACAAAAAGTAAGTCCTCAAAAATCCTTGCTGAATAAATAAATAAATGAATGGATTTATGATTTACTTGGATGCAAGCGCTGAGTAGGGACACAGCTTCATTCATTAGATATTTCAAATGGCTAGTCAGTCTTCAAAAAACTGTTTATTGAAAAATAGAGATTTTTACCAAATACTAGAAGTGGTTTCTTTTATTAAATCCTGATATATCTCTGTATCTATTTCTGGATTCTGTTTTATGCCGTATTGCTGCATTTGGCTACTTCTGCCTTATAGCTATCTGTTTTAACTTTTATTGCTTTATTATAGAATGAACTCTTGTAGTAAACACTGTGAGTTTATAATTAAAACTATCATCATTGATTTGAAAATTCCTGCATTGTTTTTCTTAATAAAATGTAGTATCAGTTTTAAAAGTTCCCTTCTCTAAAATAATCTTGCTATTTTTAATATTGAGGAAATGATGTTTTTGAACCCAAAGCAGAACTCATATAATATGATTTTAGCTTTTGGGAACAGTATTCTTAACTTATGGATATAGTGCCCGCTTATAGATATAAGCCTTTGTGTATATTTTTGAGAATATAATATGCAAAAATTAGGCAGCGTTCTATAAGTACATTGAAAGAGAAGTATGGACCTTGACTGTGTTCCTAGATTGGATTTCAAGTTTGCCCAATTATGATAGTTTAATGTAATTCCAACCAAATGTTAAGATTTTTTTTGTGAAATTATCCAGCATAGTGTATAAGCATATATAACTAAGATAATTTGGAAAATGAAATTGCAAAAATGAATTTGGCAAATAAAATTTGAGGAGAATTTGCTTTTTTAAATGGTATTATATTATGATAATACATTTATTAAAGAAATAAAATATGTCAACAAGCCTGAGAAGACTACAATGGAATGTGTAGCTTGGAAATAGAAAGTATTCTGTTAATATATAAGAGTTTGTAAATATGTAATTACAACTCATTAGGAGCCAAAGGAGCTGTCAATAAATGGTTTTGTGGCAATTGACTTGGTTTTTTGGAACAAAGCTATTGATATGCTCTGTGTGGTAGGCCCTCAAGATTTCATACCTGATCCCTGGAAACTAATATGGTGAGACAGCTCTCCCCTGATTACATTATGTGGGGCCCAGTCGACTTTAAAATAGGGGGCTTATCCAGGTGAACCTAATCTAATCACATCAGTCCTTTTAAAAGCAAAGTTTTCTCTTTTCTATAATAATACAAGAGGAAGTCGGAAAGATCCTAAGAACAAGGAGATGCAACTTCCTGGCTTTGATGACAGAGCAGTCCAAGTAAGAAGTGGGGTTGTCCTTAAGGCACTGACAGTGGTCCCCCAGCCAATGGGGAAATGGAGACGACAGCACTATGACTGCATGGAACTCAATTCTGCCTACAACCTGCCTAAGCCCAGAAGAGGACGCTCCCCTGAGCCTCCAACTAAGAGCCCAGCCCAGGAACACCTTGCTTGCAACCTCCTGAGACCTTAACCGGAGAACCCAGCTGAGTCCACCTGCACTTCTGACCTATTGAACTATCAGCTAACAAATTTATGTTGCTTTAAGTTGCTGTATTTGTGGTAATTTGTTATGCAGTAATAGAAAACTTTGTGGCCTAAAATGTGGTTTTGGAAAGTTTTTAATGATAAGAAAAGAAAACGTTTATGCTATAGTTAAGTGGAAATTATAGGATCCAGAACTTACATATCACTTACATTCATAAAATGACCCTAGAAAAAAATAAATTTACAAAAAATGTATATAAACAGTGATGTATTGTGGGGACCTGGAATTGGCCACCCCAAGATATGTCTCTTTGGCATCAGGATTATTTGAGGCTGATTGCTTTTGATAAACTGGGACAGGGAAGGAGGCTCTGAGGAATGGAACTTGCCCTTCCTTAGGACACATTTACATTTGTAAGGTAAATTTCTATCTGTAAAAGCTGCCTCCCTCTCTGTACCAGGAAGAAGAAAGGAGATGACCTTCTCTCCAAAAACTCTTAATCAATACCAAAGGCAATGACTTAAAATCTGCCTTTTATTGTGCTAGTCTGGTAACCTCCTGTAACTAACTTCCCTCCCCCTCCCAACGCTGGCATTTCTTAAGGATTAAGCATCTTTCCTTAGGCTAGGAACCCATTGCGGCGCTCATCTGTGACCCCCCCAGCCCGAGGCAACACACCTGCCACCCTGCGGCGCTCACTGAGACAGCAGACCTATCTGCCGTTTCCATCAAGCGCTGTGCTGACAGAGCAGCCTCGTGACTATTGTAAAAGGGACATTTCAATCACATGTGAAACACCCCGTTTGGGGACTATATAACCACTCTGTGCACCCCACTTCTTCGGTGCCCTTTCTTCCTTCGGGAAGAAAGGCCCCGGGCCATGGTTCCTCATAAAGCTTTGTTTAATTTTCTCTTGCTATTCTGTCTCATGTGAATTTAATTCGTTCTCCAGCCAGACGAACCCCCATTTGGGGAGAGGAAATGTCCTCCTCCCCTACAGTATATAGTAAGGCGCTTGGGGGTTGTAGTTACCTTTTGGACAGTAAGTTGAACCTTCCATATCCTCTTCTTTGAAAACTCTCCGTTACCTGCAGCTGCTGTTGAAAAGACAGGCTTTCGATGTATCTGCCAGTAGACCAACCAAAGGTCAGCCAACCAGAGCCTCTGTCCTTGGGAATTTGAAACTGGAATTCAGGGTAAAACTAAGCCTGGGTCAGTCATTTTCTGCTGCATATATTTACATGTAAGCAAAGCAGTAAGAATAGATTTACAGAGAAGGAAATAAATCTGACAGCAGAAAGGGGAAACGAGACCCCATAGCTCCTGACTCTTCCCTTGCAAGCTCCCAGTGTCTTTTCTGGCTCCGGCTCTCATGGCAGTCCTTTTATCTGTGCAGCATCCTTCAGACTTTAGCTTGTTTGAGTAAGTTTATGTTTCCTACAACTTAACAATTCACAAAAAGGATGATGGATAATTTTAATTTTCTTTTGTGTTCTTTTTTGAATTATCCAAAATTTTTGTATTAAAGATATAGAATCTTATAATCAAGCATAAGAAATATTCATTTGAAAATTTGTACAAAAATATGCAAGAAAAAATTTTAAAAGTCAAACAATGCAGCTGCATGGTCAAAGTGCAAATATGTTTATTCATATTTATAAGGCACATAAGTCTCAAAGGAGTAAAGTACATGTACTGTATGAAAATCCATTTCAAAAAATAAAAATTAAGCCAATTAAAGTGTTGGTAGATATTATACCAAGAAACCAGGATAAAAAAACCACAGCAACAGAACGTAAGATTTGACGGAGAGCTTCTAGCAGTCAAGAGGTCACAATGCGTGATTTTCTAGCCATTGTCTGATTAAAGGAAACAAGCCAGTTCTTTAGAAAAGAGAAAATTTCCCCTGGTTTTTCAGTCTGAATGGAGACTTTTTAACATATACCATTATAGAATTACAGAGGGTGAACATTAGAAAAGTCAAAAAGATAATGTCATCTAAGACTTTAATTTTGCCCTCTAGAAATTTGTGTCTTTACAAAGTACAGCAGTGTACCCTGTATCTGATAGAAATAAAAGTATTCTGGTAGATGATGCAGAAATATTTTCTTGCATAGCTGCCTTTTTATATTGCCTTATTTAAATTACCATTTATGGAAGTCCTTTCTAGGATAATACAGGGGAATGGTCTTGGTGTGTAGCTTTGCAGTTATACAAATGTGAAGCTTAGAAAATGTAAGGGATAGCTTCTTGGCAAGCATTTTGTGTTACCTTTCTCAAAAATAAACTTGGCTCCTACTGGATCTTGAATTCATGGCTCCCACCATGAATGATAATATCAAATAAAGCATTTAATCTCTCAGAGAGTGTCTGTAGCTCAAACATTTTGTGTCCTTGATTAAAGTGAGAGTCAGGTACTTTACGGGGCAGGTGTGCAGGTGGCAAGTAACATTCACATGATAAACAAAAAATTAGGGAACCTCCTTTGTATTCTTGCTCAAGCAGAGGGTACTTCCACCTCTCAACTTTGAGCAAGATCGTGCACGTGTTAAGAGAAAAAGATAATAACCTAGACAGTGAAAATGTGGACTTAGAAGGTGGACTCATGCTACCCAAGCTTTAGAACTAAAATTCGTCAGGAGGAACCCATCAGAGATGTTTTTGGTTTGCTTGTTTATGAGATATAAAATTCTAAGTTGGTGGAAAATTCCTGTGACATAATATGTGCAGTAAAAAAAATGAAAGATATATATTGACCTGAATCTTATCCAGTTTCACACTTAGTTATTTTTTCTTCAGCAGGATATTAAGCTCCACCTGAGTGGTTTGTAAGTCTGAATTTTCAAGGGTGCTAAGGAAAAGCAACAGTTTTATTTCTGCTCCACAGATATTACCCTCTTATTACTGCCAAAAATCAAGGTCATGGAGGTGATTTGGCCAGAGGCCCAGTGCAATCAAAGCCACTGCAGGTAAAGTGAAATGTTTAATTATAACTCTCATTTTCTAAATGCCTTCTTGACTAAACGGTTGATCAAACAGGGACATAGGCTGCCAGGGGTGATGGTGGCCTCTGTGCAGACAGATGAAGAAAATTAAAGAAATGAGCCTGTTCACGTAAGTCTTAGCTGAATATGAATAATTCTTGGGCAAACAGAGAGTGAAAATGAAAGATAAATGCGAAAAAAGAGGAGAACAGAGACTGATAGATAAACTGAGGCTAGATGTGGCTTTTGTTGACAATATCACACTAACAGTAACAGAGGGTAAGGAGAAACAAGGACAGGATTTTAATATGCAGGGACCATGCCAAGGCAATTGCTGCAAGAATCAATAAAGCACGGCATGATATTAAAATTCTTATACAGAGAGAGGAATTAGAACAAATCAATATGGGCACGGAATTGGTGAGAAGTCTTTATGTACTTTGAGAGTTTAGAAAATGAGAATATGATTTGGGAAACAAAAATATAAG
This sequence comes from Equus quagga, assembly GCF_021613505.1. Lineage (NCBI taxonomy): Eukaryota > Metazoa > Chordata > Mammalia > Perissodactyla > Equidae > Equus > Equus quagga. The sequence goes on along the minus strand of NC_060287.1, from coordinate 2,619,151 downwards.
AAAAGCAAAATTACACTTATATTTGTGTGTAAAAATCAGAAAATATTGGAAATAAAAATAGAAACATAAAAATACATATTCCATGGTCCAACAATTCCTCTGTAATCCTAATAAATAATAGAATATGAATATATACATATATACATATATATATGTATACATGTATATACATGTATATATGTATACATGTATGTACATGGGTAGGTATTTATACACACACACAGAGACATGTACATATATATTTGGATTTCATTGCAGGATTGTTTGTATTAACAAAAACTTGAAACAGGCTAAAGTATCATCAATGTTATGCATGTTTTAAAAGGAAGTGTATCATAAGCAATAAACTAATTTTAAGCAATAAACAGATTGCACACAGATATGTAATAAGAACATGCACATATATATATACATATGTATATATATAGAGAGAGATTTGTGGAAATAAGTGTGCATATTGCTATATCTGTATAAATAGAGGAGAAAGTGGGGAAGGATGTCTTAGTTATAGTCTTGGAAAGTGTCAGTGGCAGGGGCAAACAGAAGGGTTTTCATTTCCTTAGATAATTTTTAAGAGTTAATAGTATGGGTAAATATTTATTTTTTGTGAATTTCTATGTTTTTCTAATGTAAAAAATTGATTTTGGGTTATGCATCCATCTGTATATTAGCCTTCTGGTTTCCAATGATAGATTGTATGGTTTTAGAGATTTTTTAATGATATTTTGAGACAAATGTATCTAAGATCCTCCACTGGAGAAAGAAGACAATGATTTTTACATGAATACATAATTTCTGTGTTTTACAATTTAATGAGAATGTGGCAGAAAAAGTCAAGAATTCAGACAAGATTATTGAATGCATACAGCTCTAATACTGGTAAAAACATAGCTGCTTCTTAAAAATATTAAAAAGTGACAGAAGGAATGGAAGCCAAATTCATAGGACCTAAAAGGAAATGGCAATAAAGCCACAATCACAAGATACGAGAAGATTTGTTGAATTATAAAAGCCATATTCAAGAAGTCTTCAGATGATTTGTTCAATTATTAAATTGACTGTCACAAAATTGAGGAAAAGTGAGCCCAGTTATATGTTTGCATGTATAAAGACAAGAATAAGAGGTATAAAGAAAACAGAGATAAAAGACGCTGTAAAATCAACATAATATAGGATGAAAGAGTACCAATCCAAAGAAAATGAGATGGGTAGATGCAAGCTATGTGATTTCTACTTGGCAAAGAATATAAAAAGACAAGTTGCAAGCTATAGCCACACAGAAACTGCCTGAGGAAAAAGCAGAAGAGGTAAACAGCATCAGCATCCCGTGACCCAAGAGCCAAGGCAACTACATGATGCTGAACTTCAATGGATGTGAACAAAGCTAATCAGGGAATGAATCATATCCCACTTTTCACCAAGATGAAAAGCAACCAGGACAACTCAAAAGACCAATAAAATTACACCTCTGTTTTATTAATCAGCATTTTCATAGAAGAAGCTCATTTGTGAAGGAAAAAGAAGAAAATCTTGGTATCTAAAGGGAAAATATTTTAAACCTTCTTTAAGTTGTTATAGAACATTTGAGAAGGATCATCCATGAAGGCTGTATCTCACTTTATAAAAACTGTATACCCAAGGAAGTGAGAAGACCCATTCATCTAAAATTATGTCACTGACACTCCAGCCTACCTGCCATTAATTTCCTTTGCTTCCTTCTTTCAGTTAACTCATGGCTTTGGATAACTATGCTTTATTTCTTCAATGCCAAAAGAGATTCTTTATAAAATATTTTACTGCCTTCTTCATTATGCTTTTAGTCAACTTATCTTTAGTTTTTCCAATTAAAATGATTATAAAATTTTATCTCAGGGCTGGCCTGGTGGTACAGCAGTTAAGTTCACACATTCTGGTTCGGCGGTACAGGGTTCGTCGATTCAGATGTCCGGTGTGGACATGGCACTGCTTGGCAAGCCATGCTGTGGTAGGCGTCCCACATATGAAGTAGAGGAAGATGGGCATGGATGTTAGCTCAGGGCCACTCTTCCTCAGCGAAAAGAGGAGGATTGGCAGCAGTTAGCTCAGGGCTAACTTCCTCAAAAAATAAATTCTATCTCAGTTCTAGAGGAGAGGAATAACATTACATTTCCTCTTTGGTGGATGAAAATCAAAAAGGAAGGTTGAGACATCAGCAACATGGTGGAGTGAGCAGTTTCCTTTGTCTGTCCCCCTTTGAACTACAACTAATTGGACATTCATCATTTGACAAAGGATATCCACACAGCACCTCAGGATGCCTGAGAGACCTGTGCTGCCATACGTTGGAAGTTGGGCAGATTTCCCCCCAGGAGGAGGTGGAGATAGGTGAAAACTCTTTGACCCTCAGACAGCCTAGTACCTGCAAGTGACTCTCCTGGCTGACATGCTTATAGCATTGCCATGGCCCTGAGGGCAGGTGTGCACGTGCATCGGTGGCACGACTGTGGAAACAGGTGATCATAGCCCTAGGCCCCCTGTGATTGCACTTTAGTCTAGTGGGAAAATCCATGGTCCCACAGCAGCTGCAGGGAAAGCCTCTACTTGGCCTTAGAGGGGAGGCCCCTCCCAGCAATCACAAGGCTGGGAGGCCCTGGGACAAAAGGGACTTCACCAGCTGAGCAATCCGCCAGCTGCATTTAGCACACACAGCCGTGCTGCGCCTCCAAGGGGGCAAGGGAGACCCAGCCGGACCATGTGAGTGGGCAGTGACAATCTGGAGCCCCATTGTGACTGCTCCTCAGTCCAGGGGGAAAATCCACAGTCCCACAGCAGCCACAGGGAAAGCCTCTACTCAGCCTTAGTGGAGAGGCCCTGCCCAGCAATCACAAGGCTGGAAGGCCCTGGGGCAGAAGTGGCACAGCTGGGTGAGCTAACCACAGGCTGCAGTAGATACCCATAGCTCTACTGTGACCCAGAGTGGACAAGTGAGATCCTGCGGGACCTGAGAGCGGCAGAGCTGTGAGTGTAGGTGAACCTGCTCCCAGCTGCTGTGAAGCCCATAACACCACTGTAGACCCTAAGGAGGGAGTGTGTCTAGGTTGTCTGCAAGAGCAGGCACCAGCAACCCAAGGCCCCTGTGTCATTGTTCCCACAGCTGATGGGAGACCCCACAGGGCCACTGTGATCACGAGGAGGGTCCCAGGCTTGGTCAGGAACAGCTGACAGGACCCTGGTTGGTGCAGATTACACAGCTGCTGTCCCCTCCTCACCAGCAGAAGCAAGCAGAAGAAGTAACCAAACTCTGTCTCTATGCAGAGGCACAAATCCATGCCATTAATCAGTATGAAAAAATATATTAAATCTCCAGAAAAGGAAAATGACAAGTACTCAGAATATAATCTCAAAGACACTGAAATCAATAACCTAAATGACAATGAATTCAAAACAGCTATCATTAAAAAACTCAATGAGTTAAAAGAGAATACAGATAGACAACTCAAAGAGTTCAGGAGCTACGTCACAAAAGAGCTTCATACTATAAAGAAGAGCCAATAAGAAATATTGGAGATGAATAACACAATGGAGGAAATTAAGAAAAATCTGGACTCTCTGAACAGTAGGGTTGATAATATGGAGGAAAGACTTAGCAATTTGGAGGATAGGAATATAGAAATGCTTCAGATAGAGGAGGAGAAAGAACTAAGACTAAAAAGAAATGAAGAAACTCTCCGAGAACTATCCGACTCAATTAGGAAATGCAACATAAGGATTATAGGTATCCCAGAAGGAGAAGACAAGGAGAAGGGGGCAGAAAGGCTGCTCAAAGAAATAATGGCTGAGACCTTCCCAAACCAGGGGAGAGAGAAGGAACTCCATGTGACAGAAGCTAATAGATCTCCAAACTTTATCAATGTAAAAAGACCAACCCCAAGGCATATAGTAGTGAGGCTTGCAAAAGTCAATGAAAAAGAGAAAATATTAAAGGCAGCAAGCCAGAAGAAAATGACCTACAAAGGAATCTCCATCAGGCTGTCAGCAGATTTCTCAGCAGATATCTTACAAGCTAGGAGAAAGTGCAATGATATATTCAAAACTCTGAAGGACAAAAACTTGCAGCCAAGAATACTCTATCCAGCAAAAACATCCTTCAAATATGATGGAGAAACAAAACTTTCCCAGATAAACAAAAGTTAAGGGAGTTCATTGCCACAAGAACCACCCCCCCCCAACAAGAAATGCACAGGAAGACCCTCATACCTGAAAGAAAAAAGTAAAAGTTTTACAAAACACAAAGCAAACGAGACAAGTAGAAAGACAAAAACAGAAAATTGCAGCTCTCCATCAGAACAGGTTAGCAAATGCTAAGTATAACATTAAAGATAAAAGGAAGGGAAACACCAAGAATAAATATAATTTTGTCATTTTAACCACAAACTCACAACACAAGAAGGAAGGAAAAAAAAGATTTGACAATAACAATCTAGAAGGGGAAGGGGAAAGGGATGGAATGGCTTAATCTAAGGAAATAATAGGCTACCAGAAAATGGACTATCTCATCTATGAGATGTTTTATACAAACCACATGGTAACCACTAAACAAATAACAAGAAGAGAGACACAAATTACAAATAAGAAGAAAGCCAATATAGAAAACTACCTACCTGAATTTGTAGTCCAAAAATCATGGCATGAGAAACAAAGGAAATGCAGGGGAACTTGTAAACAAGCAATAAAATGGCAACATTAGGCCCCCACATTTCAATAATCACTCTAAATGTAAATGGATTGAACTCTCCAATAAAAAGACACAGGGTGGCAGGATGGATTAAAGGACAAGACCCAACAATATGCTGCCTCCAGGAAACACACCTCAGCCCCAAAGACAAACACAGGCTCAGAGTAAAGCGATAGAAGACGATACTCCAAGCTAATAATAAACATAAGAAAGCAAGTGTCACCATACTTATACCAGACAAAGTAGACTTCAAAGCAAAACAGGCAAAGAAAGACAAAGAGGGGCAGTTTATAATGATAAAAGGGACACTCCACCAAGAAGACATAACACTTATAAATATATATGCCCCCAACATAGGAGCACCAAAGTACATAAAGCAACTATTAACAAAACTAAAAGGAGATATCAATAACAATACAATAATAGTAGGGGACCTCAACACCCCACTAACACCAATGCATAGATCATCCAGACAGAAAGTCAACAAGGAAATTGTAGAATTAAATGCAAAACTAGACCAGATGGACTTAATAGATATATATAGAACACTCCATTGAAAAACAGCAGGTTACACATTCTTCTCAAGCATGCATGCAACATTCTCAAGGGTAGACCACATGTTGGGAAACAAAGCAAGCCTCAACAAATTCAAGAGGATTGAAATAATATCAAGCATCTTTTCCAACCATAAGGCTATGAAAGTAGAAATCAACTACAAGGACAAAGCTGGGAAAGGGGCAAAAGTGTGGAGATTAAACAACATGCTACTGAACAACCAGTGGATCATTGAAGAAATTAAAGGAGAAATCAAATATTATCTGGAGACAAATTAAAATGAAAACACACCATATCAACTCATCTGGGATGCAGCAAAAGTGGTTCTAAGAGGGAAACTCATTGCAAAACAGGCTCACCTCAATAAACAAGAAAAATTTCAGATAAGCAATCTCAAACTACACCTAACAGAATTAGGAAAAGAAGAACAAAAAGAGCCCAAAGTCAGTAGAAGGAGGGAAATACTAAAAATTAGAGCAGAAATAAATGAAGTTGAAACAAAAAAGACAGTAGAAAGGATCAATGAAACAAAGAGTTGGTTCTTGGAGAAAAGAAACAAAATTGACAAACTCCTAGCCAGGCTCACTAAGAAAAAAAGAGAGAAGACTCAAAGAAGTACAATTAGAAATGAAAGAGGAGAAATCACAACAGATATCACAAAATACAAAAGCTTATAAGAAGACTATGAAAAACTATATGCCAACAAATTGGACAACCTAGAAGAAATGGATAAATTCTTAGACCCTTATGACGTCCCAAAACTGAATCAGGAAGAAACAGAGAATCTGAACAGACCAATCACAAGTAAATAAATTGAAACAGTAATCAAAAACCTCCCCCAAAATGAAAGTCCAGGACCAAATGGCTTCTCTGAAGAATTCTACCAAACATTCAGAGAAGATTTAATACCCATCCTTCTCAAATTATTCCAGGAAATTGAGGAAGATGGAGCACTCCCTAACACATTCTATGAAGCCAATATCACCCTGATCCCAAAACCTGACAAGGACAACACAAAGAAGGAAAACCTTGTAAAGGCCAATATCGCTGATGAACATAGATGCAAAATTCCTCAACAAAATTATGGCAAAACGAATACAGCAATACATTAAAAAGATCATACACCATGATCAAGTAGGATTTATACCAGGGATACATGGATGGTTCAACATCTGCAAGTCAATCAACATGATACACCACATTAACAAAATGAGAAAAAGAAACCTCACGATCATCTCAATAGATGCAGGAAAGCATTCAACAAGATCCACCATCCATTTATGATGAAAACTCTCAATAAAATGGATATAGAAGGAAAGTACCTCAACATAATAAAGGCCATATATGACAAACCCACAGCCAACATCACACTCAATGGAAAAAACTGAAAGCCATCCCTCTGAGAACAGGAACAAGACAAGGGTGACCTCTCTCACTTCTCTTATTCAACATAGTACTGGAGGTTTTGGCCAGAGCAATTCGGTAGGAAAAAGAAATAAAAGGAATCTAAAAAGGGAGGGAAGAAGTGAAACTCTTGATATTTGCAGATGACATGATCTTATATATAGAAAACCCCAAGGAATCCACTGGAAAACTTTTAGAAATAATCAACAACTACAGCAAAGTTGCAGAGTATAAAATCAACTTACATAAATCAGTGGCATTTTTATACTCTAATAACAAACTAACGGAAAAAGAACTCAAGAACACAATCCCATTCACAATCATGACACAAAAATAAAATACCTTGGGGTAAATTTAACCAAGGAAGTGAAAGATTTATAAACGAAAACTAGAAGACTTTCCTGAAAGAAATTGACGACGACATAAAGAGATGGAAAGACATTCCATGCACATGGATTGGAAGAATAAACATAGTTAAAATGTCCATACTATCTAAAGCAATCTACAGATTCACCCCAACCCCAATCAGAATCCTAATGACATCCTTTACAGAAATAGAACAAAGAATCCTAAAATTCATTTGGGGCAACAAAAGACCCTGAATTGCTAAAGCAATCCTGAGAGAAAAGAACAAAGCTGGAGGCATCACAATCCCTGACTTCAAAACATACTACAAAGCTACATTAATCAAAACTGATACTGGCACAAAAACAGGTGCACAAATCAATGGAATAGAATTGAAAGCCCAGAAATAAAACCACACATCTATGGACAGCTAATCTTTGACAAAGGAGCTGAGGGCATACAATGGAGAAAAGAAAGTCTCTTCAACAAATGGTGCTGGGAAAACTGAACAGCCACATGTAAAAGAATGAAAATTAACCATTCTTTTTCCCAATTCACGAAAATAAACTCAAAATGGATCAAAGACCTAAAGGTGAGACCTGAAACCAAAAGGCTTCTAGAAGAAAATACAGGCAGTACACTCTTTGACATCAGTATCAAGAGGATCCTTTTGGACACCATGCCTTCTCAGACAAGGGAAACAATAGAAACAATAAACAAATGGGATTTCATCAGACTAAAGAGCTTGTTTAAGGCAAGGGAAAATAGGGTCGAAACAAAGAAACAACTCACCAATTGGGAAAAAATATTTGCAAATCATATATCCAACAAAGGGTTAATCTCCATATTATATAAAGAACTCACACAACTCAACAACAAAAAATCAAACAACCTGATAAAAAATTGGCCGGGGGACATGAACAGACATTTCTCCAAAGAAGATATACAGGTGGCCAATAGGCACATGAAAAGATGCTCATCATCACTGATCATCAGGGAAATGCAAATCAAAACTACACTAAGATATCACCTTACACCCATCAGAATGGCAAAAATAACCGAAACAAAAAGTAACAAGGGTTGGAGAGGTTATGGAGAAAAAGGAACTCTTATACACTGCTGGTGGGAATGCAAACTGGTGCAGCCACTATGGAAAACAGTATGGAGATTCTTTAAAAAACTGAAAGTATAAATACCATGTGACCCAGCCATCCCACTACTGGGTATTTACCCAAAGAACTTGAAATCAGCAATTCCAACAGTCCCATGCACCCCTGTGTTCATTGCAGCATTATTCACAATAGCCAAGACGTGGAAGCAAGCTAAGTGCCTATCAACTGATGAGTGGATAAAGATATGGTCTATATATACAATGGAATACTACTCAGCCATAAACAAGGATAAAATTGTCCCATTCACAACAACATGGATGGATCTTGAGGGTATTATGTTAAGTGAAATAAGCCAGATAGAGAAAGACAATCTCTGTATGACACCACTCATTTGTGGAGGTTAAAGATGCAGACAAAGAGAACAGATTAGTGGTTACCAGGGGAAAGGGTTGGGGGTGGGCACCAAAGGTGAAGTGGTGCACCTACAACACAACTGACAAACAATAATGTACAACTGAAATTTCACAAGTTTGTAAACTATCATAATCTCAATAAAAAGTTAAAAAAAGATAAAGAAAGGCAAAAAAAAAGGGAGGTTGATAAGGTCTCAAAATGTTGGCTGAATTTGTGGTTTTGATAGTTCCAGAAATAAAATGATTTTTAATCAAAATTAATGAGTAGTGGTAGATATAGTACAAATATTCTTTGATATTTCACTGCACCTGTGATGAGGTACATGGCCTCAGTGGTGAGAGAAAGGAATCAGAGCCCTCTGACAGAGTCACCGCACCTCTGAGCTGTGCTGAAAACCCTTTGTTCTTGCTGTGCCTTGCATACTTATTCAGCTTCTTGGGTTTGGGGGTCAGTAATGGGGCAAAGCGAGTGTGTGTCTGAGCAAAGTAATGTAAGAAAGAAGTCTTCTGAAGTTGATATAAGTCCAAACAAATGAAATGCATATGTACTGTGCCACACACTAGGGACACGAAGGTAAACCAAGGGTGGACATTCCATGCAGCTTTCATGGTCTCTTGGAGAGAGACCTGCGAACCGCTAACTGTAACAGAACACGCAAGGATAAGACCTGTGCCAAGGAAGTGTGATCGGAATGAAGAGGCATTTCTCATCTTGCAGCCTGCCTTCAATTCCCACTTTTCTGATGAACTTAATGCTCTTTGCTCATCCAGGGTGTGTGGCATTCTTGGTATCACAGGCTTTAGAAAGTGTCTTCCCTCCCTGGACTGTTCATCAATCCGTGGTTTCCTTTTAGATCTCTACTGGTCCCAGCACCCTGGCTCCTCCCTGCTTTCTGCCTTTTAACAGGATATTCCTCAATGTTCATTTCCAAGCCCTTCCTCTCTAGATAGCAGATTATAGTGGTTCTGAGGGTAGATTGAGTGGAACAAGAATATGGAAGGGACATCAATCTGAAAGCTGTTGCAAAAGTCTACAGGTGATAGGCAGAAAGAGCTTCCTGAGTGTCTTTTATTTCATGGGCTCTTGAAGCACAATTCGGTTTTCAACAGGCAGAAATTGGGGAGACATGCTAGTAAAATGGATCTTTCAATTCAAAGAATGACTGTTCAACTTGGATATGGCAGAAGTAGGAGCAAAACATGTTTGAGATCTAGGCCTGATATTCAGGAAATTGTTGGTCATTTTCAATTTGATATCCTGTTATCACCAGAAAAGAGTTTGTCCAGAATCCATAGTGGAAAGCTAATTAATCAAATTTCAAATCTGTGTCATTTTGAATTTATTGTTAGCAAAGGCAGTAAAAACTAATAATCAAAGCAACATTTTTAACTAAAATTCCAGGAATCCCAAAAATTCTTATGCCAAGAGATAAAAATGCCCATATTTTGGAAGAACCCTTTCCCCAAGGCCCGTGGAAAGGATTCATCTTGTTCAGATTTTAATGTCTGTCAATGAGTGGAGTGAGATGCAGTTGACTTTTTCTTTTTTCTCTTTGGAGTATTTTCATTCTTAATTCTCCTCAAGAATTAAGTCAAGCAAAGTCTGCTTTGCTCTTTGAAACTTTTAATATTTATGCTTCTTTCCAATCTTCTCTTTTCACTGATTTTAGATTTTGTGAAAAGCATATTGTATAAACACTCACATACAAATTATGGTTAGGCCAGAGATAGATGAACATATTTTTAATTGAACTGAATTATTTACTTTTGGAATTTTGTAGGAGTGTGTATATTTAAATTTTCTCTATCTTTTATTTAATTAAAAAATCAAAATTAAAATTTGAACATCTATTTGTTTATTCACTCAAGTATTTTATTTTATTTACTTATTTTTTTTGATAAGGAAGATTGTTGCTGAGCTAACATCCATTCCTCTATTTTGTATGTGGGATGCTGCCACAGCATGGCTTGATGAATGACGTGTAGGGGTCCACACCCAGGAACCGAGCCTGTGCACCCTGGGCCACCAAACAGGAGCGTGCAAACTTAACCACTACGCCACAGGGAAGGCCCCTCATTCAATTATTTATTAAAAAGCTGTCATATGCCAAATATTATTTTCTATTTAATTAAAAAAGTCATCCCTTTTGTCTTTAAAATTTGCTTTCATTTTAAATTTCATGTAGAAACTGGAAGTTTGAATCTGTTTCTTCTGGTTTTGGTTCTAATAGTATGGACATACTTCAAAAAGTTGGAACTAGAAACTTAAGCCTTCAAATCCCAAATCCTGCCATCTACTTTTAGCGTTGAGCAAGACTTAAAAGCTCTCATCCTCTTCCTTTCCTCCTGTAGCCTGTTCTGGCGTGGTGATGCTCTTCACGATGCCTTGCGCATCTGCCACTTCTGAGGAGCTGTGGGCTGATCCCTATCGTGAGAAACCTGGAATATCCTATGATGCCTTCATAACATTAGAATCATACCCTAATTCATTGTTCTGATGAGTTAATATTTTAAAAATGTTTTATGTCATTTTGTGATCAAATACTCAATAGTCTCCACTGACTATAAGATAAAAATCTAAACTATTCATCTCAGGATTTCAGATATTCTACAAAGTAGAATTTCTCCTAATTAACCTACCTCTTTCAGCGGTTAAGTTTCTAGGCATTAGGATCAGAGATTTGGTCTCAAACAACAAGCAGTGTATCACTTACTGGGTCTGAGATCCAGGCCGAGTTACTTACCCTCTAAATTTCTTATCCTCCTTTATATAAAATGGGGCTAAGAACACCTACCACACAGAGTGCATGTAAAGATAAATTAAATAACGTGTTTCAAAGTCCCAAACACTATGACAAAAAGAATAGTTGTTATCATCATTAGTATCCTGTCCTGCCACATTTCTTCCTAGTGTTCTAGACTGGTCTGCGTTTGGTTCCCTATACATACCAGTCCAACTCAACTGAAGCTTCACTCAGATCGGTGCTCCCTCCTGCAATGCTGCATGCTCCCTGTACACCCAATTCTCGGCCATCCATGGCCAATGTCAGGACTTATTTTCTCCAATAAAGCCCCTTTCTGACCTCTCTTTTTTGAACCCCACAGCATAATTTCCTATATGTCATACATAGTTTTGTTCTATTATTCAAATGTTTCGTTTGTGTATATAATCTTTTCAAGCAAATTACTATTTCTCGTGGAGCGATATTTTTCAAATCAAGATCTACTAGTGAATGGTGAAATCAACAGAGAGGGATGTAACTGGCGTTAACCAACCAAGTAAAAAGAAAAGAAAAAGTAAGAAAAATCAAAACGGAGAAATAGATTAGAAAATATCAAGCTGTAATGCTGTAGCAAGTGTGACTATTGTTGGATCAAATAAAAGTTGCATTTGCTTTGTGTGTGAAGGGGCGTGTCCGCATGCAAGCAGTGTGGCCACCGCCTCGAGAACGGAACGTGACAAATTCTTTTCTAGCTTCAGAAGGGCCATTGAATTGCCATGGCTCTGAGTCACTCTGGTTGATTCACACAGAGGCCTAAGTAAAGAAACCAAAGTTCCAGGAGCTTCTCAATCAAATAGAAAAATATTAACATTACATTAAAAATGGATAATAAATCTAAAATGTGGGAAATACGAGCCAAAATGTGTAAATGTCACAACGTTTCAAAATAATTGAGGGTAAAATGGGTTTCAATAAGAGTGGTAGAAAATAAAATGAAAAAAAACAAGGGGGGGAGTGATAGGACAAATTACAAAATCAGAATTTACAGTAACTTAGGAGAGTAATTGTCTTGGTAGTAATTTCTTATGATTCAATAATCTGGCTTTCTCTATTTGAGGCCCATTTTACATTCATGCCTGAATTATGGACCACATTTTAAAATTTATACTATTGATTGCAAATAATTATTTAAAATATTACTTTCTATTATTTCTAAATAATAATTAACTATTTCCAAAAAATCAGAGGTTGTTTGTAGATATAGGACATGACATGTGGTTTTAATTTTATTTTCTATTAAGAATTGATAACAAAGGCAATGAAATTAAGCTAAATAGAATAGTCAAAAATAGAAATAAACAAGCACGTTTACCATTTGGCATTCAGGATGTTACTGTACCATAAATCATAAGTCATTGACCTTGGCATGTTTAACCTTGGCATCTTGTATGAACACCTGGATCAATTTTGATTTCTTGCTTTTGCTTTGGTCTACGTTTTCTTTTTGGAAACTATCTTATTCCTTTCTTTCACTCACATCACTGTCAAGACCTGACGTGGGTGCCCGCTCTTCCGGGGTCTTCTCTGACCACTGCCTCTGACTGAGGGCCCCTCCTCTGCAGTCCTCTTCCGTTACACTGAGCACATTGTGCTGACAGGATGTGTACTTGACTCCATCCACTGGTATATTAAGAATTCTTGGATGTAGGGAAAAATTTCTTATCTATTTTTGTATCCCCAGACACAAAATACTTGGTTAATTGCTTGATTAAATTTGTTTTACTACCATAATAACCAACAGGAAATATTTATTTGTATGCAGATTAACTTGTTGCCGCTAGATGTCACTCTTAACCATCATGATGCTCTTGGACGAGGCCGCAAAGCCTCCTGCAGTTTTGAAATGCAGAATCTCAGGAAACGGTTACCCGAGCGTGTTCCCGAAGGGCGAAACCTGACCCGACCCGGACTGACTTTGTGCAAAATTGGACTTGATCCGACAATACACTATTTATAGTCTGCCTTTTCCATTTAGTGTAAATATCATTATGTTTGATTACAGGGTGCTACCAAACCCCGCGGGGGGCCTGTGTAATATCTGAAATGTGCTTCATATACATTTCTCAAATATAGCAGGTAATGATTTTTGAAAAACATCTAACTCAAGAATTTTTTTAAGATCGTCTTATTTTTCCTCCCAGCGTTATTGAGGAATAATTGACAAGTATAATCATATATATTTAAAGTGTACAAGATGATGATTTGATATACATAGACATTGTGAAATGATTACCAAGGTCAAGATAATTAGCACGCCCGTCATCTCGCACAGTTAACGCTCGGTGCGTGTGTGCTGAGAGCACTTCAGACGGACTCACAGCCGACTGCAAGTGTACAACGCTGTATTACCTAGAGTCACCACGCTGCACACCAGATCCTCAACTTACTCATTTCACAATTGAAAGTGTGTGCCCTTTGACCTACACGTCCCCATTTCCTCCTCCCAGAGCCCTTGACAGCCACCGTTCTATTCTCTGTTTTTATGAAATCGGCTTTTGTTTTTAGATGTCACATGTAAGCGATACCACGTAGTATTTGTTTTGCTGTCTTGACCCAAGAGTTTTTGATAAACATTCTTGCGCTGCACCAGTACTCCTCGTTTCTTGCAGGAAATACGACAATGACAGTGGTAACGAGAGCATCCACTGAGCTGTGCTCTGGGCCCAGGCCAGCAGCGCCCCCGCCCCCGCCCCTCCCCCGGCCTCTGCACCCAGCGCGGCGCCCCGGACCTTCTTCCTTCTGCTCCTAACGTTCACAGTAGGACGCGATGTAAAAATTGAACTTTGGAACATATGCACCTTTTGATAAAATTCAACTGGTTACAAACGTGGTTTATGTAAACGACACTTAGGTTTTCCTGTTTAAGTCTTGATGTCATAGTTGGCCTCCAGCATGACTGATGCTTCTATCCTAAGTTTTCTGTTCTCTCTCACAACGTATTTAAATCTTAGATAACTGAGCCAGTCCCACATAGTGCGTATTTTTATAATTGTAGAAATATCGTTGGTAGCTCTTAGTATCCTAATTTAAAATATTTCAGCTGTCAGGCATTAAAATAGAATTTTACAAATAACAAAAGTTAATCTTGTCACTACTTCTTTCCTCTTTTCCCCCTAATTATATGAACTTATTTTGAAAGAGGATTTCACAAAATCTACGAAGACCAAAGCTAACTTTTGAAAATCTCTTTCCGGGGCCAGCCCAGTGGCGCAGTGGTTAAGTGCACATATTCCGCTTCGGCCGCCCAGGGTTCACAGGTTTGGATCCAGTGTGGACATGGCACCATGTGGCAAGCCACACTGTGGCAGGCGTCGCACATATAAAGTAGAGGAAGATGGGCATGGATGTTAGCTCAGGGCCAGTCTTCCTCAGCAAAAAGAGGAGGATTGGCAGCAGTTAGCTCACAGGTAATCCTCCTCAAAGAAAAAGAAAATCCCATCCTGGTACGATGATCACTGGATTCCCTTGTTTCTCGACACATGGCATCACTTCTCATGTATCTTTTGTTGCTCTCAAACCTGCTGCCTTATTTCTCCGCTTATTATGAAAACCCCACTGAGGAACCACAGGAGAGTTCACCTGATGTAATTAGATCATTTGAGCATGAATCAGAAGACCTGGTTTTGGTCCCTGATCACTCGCAGATTCATTTAACAATGTGGATGCTTCCTTCAACTTCTCTGGTTCTCATAAAATGGCTATAAGTTAGGGGTCTTTCTGCCACTGTGTCACAGTGGGAATAAGAAACATTCTGCTTGCTTCCAATCTAACTGTAACATTTAGCTCGCTTGCTGGAGGAATTCGTGGTGGTTTTTCCTACTGTAAGGCCTACACTTGTCAACTGGCTGGATCCAAACACCTTAGCAACAATCCGAAATGTCACCCTGCACCCTGGAGCCTGAGCTCATGCAACTCGGAATAGTCTGCTTGTCATCCCAGCTCCCTAACAAGTTCCACATTCTGGCTTCCTTCCTAAGAATCCGGGCATGATTTCATTCCCTACTCTGAAAAATGTCGAAATGTGTTTTGCAGGTAGAAGCCACAGGACAGTTGAGAGGAGGCACATCGTGGTGATTAAGAGCACAGATGCTTGAGTCAGAGTAGCCGGTTTTAAACTCTGTCTCTATGCTTTACTGGCTTTGAGCAAATTATTTAACCTCTGTGCACTTCCTGATCTGTGAAATAAGCATAATAACATGCTCCTCATAAATGATTTAATATATTTAAAGCAGTTACAACTCTGTCTGGCCCATAATAAGTGCTATGACTGTGTTAACTGTGATTTTATTATAATTTGAGACATAGCGTAATGGTTACAAACATGAGCTCTGCCCTGAGCTGTCTGTCCTGAAATCCTGGCTGCATCGCTTACTGGCTCTGCGTCCTTCAGTACATCATAAGCTTTCTCTGGTGCAATCTTCTCATCCATAAAAAGTGGGTAAATAATAGTATATATCCCATATATGGGTTACGAGGATTAAATAATTAATGTCTGTAATCAACACAGCACAGTGCATAGCACATAATTTACATTTAAGAAACGCTACTTACATTGCTAATGGATTGGAATTAGAAGGGTCTCGGATGTCTCCTAGAGTCCTGGCCGGGGCCGTTAGGTTTGTACTGATCTGATATCATGAGGTAAGTCAGACAGGGGAAGATTGGGAGAATGGAGGCTTAAATTGTCGCGGGTTAAATATAAGATGCCCATGAGACATCAAGGAGAGATTCCAGGTAGGAATTAGATCTGAGTCTCAGAAAATTGGTCTTAACTAAGTGAAAATTTTCGGAGCCATCACTATAGAGATGATTCTTAAAGCCATAAACAAGATTAAATAACTCTGTGAGAGAGTGAGGTCATGGAGGTTTGGCCCCGACCTGGTCTAAGCCCATAGGAAATTCTGAACTTTGAGATTAAATTGAGGAGATGGAGCCAGCGAATGAGACAGAGATAATGAAAACAGCAGGCAAACAAATAAACAAGAAACCCAGAAGAGTGTGGAATCTTAAAGTCTTGGAGAGACGGAACTTTCAGGAGAAAGACACTGGCTGTTTGTCCAAAGCTGCTGTGTGGGCACCTGAAGCGAGGACAGGAAGCACACTGGGTGTCCTTATCCACAGGTGGGTCCAACTTCACAATGGGTCTCAGGTACAGCGACGTGGAGGGAAGTCAGCCTGAAACAGACTGGAGGGTGAGGAAGTGTACAAGTCAGCTTTAGACAACTTTTTTGGTTAGATTCACTAAGAAAGAAGGAGAAACTGAGGCAGTTGTTGGATAGGAATTTGAAGGCCAGGACAGGCTTTTTGAAAGATGATTCTGTTAGAACCTGATTGTATTTATGAACTGTATGAATAATTAAAAAGCTAAAGCTGAAGAAATAAGTAACTGAGGGGAGCAGAAGAGATAGGGTGCAAGGGACCAGGGCAGGAGCTTGCCACTGACAGGAGGAGGGGCCATGTCTTCATTCTAATAGGAAGGGGGAGGAAGATGATTCAGACTCAATTAGATTGCAGATTTGGTGATGGGAATAAAATGGGACTCAAATCTAGCAGTTTGTACTTTTTTTGTATTGTATTAGTCAGAGTTTAGTGGAGAGAAAACACTTCGGGGTCTGGCCTGGTGGTGTGGTGATTAAGTTTGCACGCTCTGCTTCAGCATCCTGGGGTTCACAGTTTGGATCCCAGGAGCCGACATATGCACCACTCATCAAACCATGCTGTGGTGGCATCCCACATCCAAAACAGAGGAAGATGGGTACAGATCTTAGCTCAGGGGCATCTTCCTCAAGCGAAAAGAGGAATATTGGCAACAGATGTTAGCTGAGGGCCAATCTTTCTCACAAAAAAAAAAAAAAAAAAAAAGAGAGAGATAAAGCACCTCAGGGTTTACAATAGAAAGAACACAATGCACGGAATTAGTTCTGTGGGTGATGAAGGAACGGAGCACGCATGGGGATTCTGAGACAACGCGAGATTAGGGACAGCCGGAACTCGCTCCCACCTCTAAACTGGAAGGCCACGGGGTGGAGGAGACATACCTGATTCCAGGCTGGGGTTACACTACACTACGGAAGCTGGAACCAGAACGCGCCTGCCCGATTGGAGCAGGAGGAGGTGCAGCTGCCGTCAGAGACACCCTTCCAAACCCAGAGACAAGGAGGGAGGAGCGCCTGGCTGCTGCCCCACTGCCCTTCCCTCTGCCGCCAGCGCCTCCCGCAGGCCAGCCCAGCAGGCAAGCAGGGAGAAGGAGCCTGCGGGAGTCAGACTTCAGTGATGCTCCCTGTGCCGCCAGAGTGGAAGGAGGGAGAGGCTGCAGCCGAGGGCAAAGAGGGCCCAGGCTTGCGCAAGGGTGCAATGATCTCCCTGGTGTAAACCGAGGAGAAGGAGAGAGAGGAGAGATGGGCAGTCTAAGGGGCGAGGAAAAGATGTAATATGGCCATTGTGAGACTAGTTGAGTGAGCTAAATAGAGAAACAGAATGAGGCCGAGTTTTAAGTTAAATCATGTGAAATTGCCACATTTGTAGGTCAAAAATATCTAATATTGATACCGTTAAAACTAAGAAGAGTTTTCTCATTTTCATGTAAGGAAAATGACTTTACAATTGTTGCATACATTAAGAGATAATTTGTATAGCTTACTATTAAATAATATTTTGTCATTAATGTTGGACACAGAGTCATGTAGTTATGTTATGATTTATCTAAGTAGGCAGGCCTCAAAGAATGGCATTATTGTGTTAGATTTACCAAGGTTTAAGGTTTGGTCTTCATCCTTGTGGATGGGAAATAGAACTTTTATCAGTATGGCTAGAAATAATTAGCTTGTTAGTGAGACAAAGCAATAATAATACCAGTGTAGAGTTAACACTTATTGATGTCTTTATTAATTTATAATGGGGACTACAGCTTTTCGGTCACTGGACTGCTCACATCCATTGTCTTGAGCTTGATAGTTTTCCTTTCTCTTCTCTGAGATGCCTGAGAATCTGCTTTACTGGTCAGAAGCTTGCTGAGTCATAATAAGCACAAAATTAAGGCGAAGATAACTGGATTGACCTGTGGGCTACTTATCAAGGCCAAGACAAAACCTGATGGAATAGCCTTGTTCTTCCACATGGAAGTCTTTTCTTGGGATCTGGTGTAGTGTGTCCTCACAGGCTCAGTACCACCATGACCGGTGTCAGACTTACACCATCACGTTTTATCTTTCGGACCCTGCTGCTTCTTTCTGGTCCCTGTCTTTTAACACATCGCTGACTGATCCAGGGTTAGATAGATGATATTGTCCCATGATTTGAGTCTTCTGTGATGGTGAGTTGAAGATTTTGTTATTCACTCCTCAAAAGTCAGCTATGTTCCTCTTACTTCTAAGTTCTTGGGTAGGAAGTGGGGAAAAGGGCATGCAAATCATTATTACATCCACCTTCCACAAAGAGGTATTTCCTGGAATCATAATCAAGAAAGATTAAGAACACAAGCCTTTGTGTGCGTGTGTGTGTGTGTGTGTGTGCGTGTGTATGCATGTGTGTATGCATGATTGTGCATGCATGTGTGCGCGTGTGTGTATGTTTGTGTGTGTGTGTGAATGCGTGTGTCTGTGTGTGAGATTTAGGAACAGTGATAGTTGACTCTGTTATAAAATGAGTTTGGGATCTCTAATAGCAAATTACTTGATGAACTACTCTATCTTATTTAATAATGATATCTGTGTGCTCTGCAATGAACAAAAGCCTTTTTTAGACCATTTTGATTCATTCCCATAATTAAAGATTATGATTGAGTGAAATATTTGACAACATTGTGCAGTGGAGCAGAATGTGGTTAAAATTGCTAAATTATGTATGGCTGCTAGAAGTAAAACTACATGTAGTTTGTCATGGTAGAAATGCCAAATAAATTCATGTCCTGCTATTCTACAGTGGGAAAGAACTATTTTTGGTTCTTATTTCTCCAGATCATCACCTTACAATCCATTTCGTTCCTCAGCAAATTCAAGTAGCAGTAAGACACGATGTAGCTTTTCACTGAATGAGCATCAAAAGATCTTGATCAAGCTTTTTCTTTCTATGCCATTGAGCATGGCAGTCTCATGGAAAGGGCGCACCAAAGTTGAAATTGAAAAAAAAAGATCCAATCATAATTTTTGAAACCCGGGAAATGCTAGCATAAAGCTTTTTGAGCATGGCATATAACTTTTCTATTGTGCAAAGCCCTATCGTTTATACCAAGAAAATGGTGGCTAGATTTAAAGATAGTTATTTGTAAGATGGTTAATTTCCAACTTTTAGTTTCTACCAGCAAAATTGGAACTAAATTGAGCAGATGGGGTTACATAACAGCTTTTTATTCGAAGTTAATTATTCAAAGTAAAGAATGAATAAGAAAATAATATTTAACTATGTCAATTCTATAAATGTCTATGCAAATTTTTGCTTTCAAGTCAATTTGGCATCCTTTTTCCCAAGAAACATCTGAGAGATAATAAGTGATTCATTGGCTCAAACATGTAGGAAAGGTTAATTAGATTAATTCTAAGCTACCATTATTTTACATGAGCCATGTCCAATGAGTAAGAACCAAGGCAATAACCTTTGTATTAATTACCTCTTTTCAGCTAAAATTCAATCTAAACCTAGTATTTATGTGCTCTAAGGCCAACAAGACTTTTGAGAAAATGTGATAGATATGAATGTGAAGTAATGGCACTGGCCAACAGAAAGAGTGTCATTTCCTTATGAACCTGTTAGTTATTTGAAGTCCATTTCATCAAATTTAAACTCATAATTTCTGTGAAAAGTATGATCTACTAAAAATAACTAATGTTTTACATTGACTAAAGTTTTTTCAAAAAATAATGTAAACTGATAAAACAATAACTGCAAGTTATTTAATACTTGTACTAGTGGCATTACACTTGATTTATATTAGATTACACTAGAAATTTGTCTAGTTCTTCAACAATTAAAAGAAAAATAACCATGAGCCATGTAACTGAAGCCTAAGCAATAAAAATATCTCCCTGCGAATCAGACTAACGAGTAAAATGTGCGGTGTTTACGTTAATGGAAGATATACTTGCATCTATTCCTGCATGTACTTATTCAAGAAATATTTATAGTGATTATGTGTGGGAGACCGTCAGACACTAACACAAATGAATCATACTCAGCTCCTGAGCTTATAGTCTAGTTAGGATATGACATGGCCATAAAGAACCAAAAAAGAAGGCACAAACTGATGACAGGTGTAAGTCCAATTTCTGGCACTTTCAATGCAGCCAGTATTCCTCAAAATCATTTTATGGTAAGCACATCAAAGCTGGTCATACACAGCAATATCGATGGGAGGCTTCTTCTAGAATCCACTTATTTGGTATTTGCTCTGAGCTTTCTTTATTTTTGCCTGAAAATATACATTTTCAGTGTTACATTGTGGCTCCATGGTTGGACGCACTACTTAGCCCTCCTTGTCTGGTTCAGTGACTCTGCTTACCCACTTATTTTTGGCCTGCTTTGCAGTTTTGAATTTGCTCTCCCAAAAAACTCTGTTAAGAGATGTTTCTATTGCTTACTCAATATTTAATTACGACCTAGAAGAGGGGAAAAATTTTCAGATAAAGGGTTATGGAAAATTAAAGCAGAGAAAATTCAAAGGAAGAGATATGAGAAGAAGCTTTCTAGAAAAGCAAGTACAGTTGATTCTCATTATTCACATTTAGTTATGTTCTGTAAAGTCTCCGTGAACAGTGAATTTGCGAATACCAAACCATTACTTCTAGGGGAATACTGAGTTCGAGCATCTGGTCACATTTTTGTCAACTGATCAATATGTAACCTTGTTTTATGTGTATTTCTGTTTAAAGACACCTTATTTAACATATAGTGTTGATTCGTCAGCATTGAACTCATGGCCAACAGCATATAACACATGCCTGAACGAAGTTGTCTAACACGTACTTTCTCCATAATTCACATCCCAGCCTTCTTGCTCTTAGAAACAGCAGAGAGTACTTCAGCCCTACACTTGGGGGCCATTTGAAGCAGTGAAATCACCAACAAAAAGCACAAAAATTGTGAAAAACGTGGTACCAAATAGACCGTGAAATGGCCATTTGTTTGCGGTAGGAGAGATGAAATAAGAGGGCAGGGCACTGCCTCTGTTCTGCCTCAGCAAGGGACACTGGCGTTGGGAGACTCAACCGGAAATTTTTGCCATTCCACCTATGTCTGCAAATGATGGTTAGAGGGCCATGAGTATTGATTTTGGGATTACAAATAAATTTTAGAGGGTAGTCAAATTTGCAAATATGAAATTCACAGATAAAGAGAATCTCCTGTATTTGTTCAAGGCCTGAGCTTTGGGTGGGATTTCAGCATGGACAGTGGAGAAGGAAGGGTACTCAGGAAGAGACAATGCTATCAGCAAAGGTATGATTGTGGGCGAGCACATGGTAGGGTTCCTGGAGTTCACTTTGGGCAGAAACTAAGAATGAGCATGGCAAGTCAGGTTAGAGAGAGACCACAAGATGTTAAGTTCTTGGGGAAGTTGGATTTTGCTCCTGGGCTGAGAGTTTCAGAACTTTTACATGGATTGACAACCCCCTCTTCATCCAAAGGAGTCCTTAGAAATCCAGCATTACAATTCACAAACAGGGAGCGGTTCTAGTTACAGAACATTGTATCTGTCACAGCCTAACCAGGAAAGGGAACACACTGCAGGTGTTCATAACAGAGCGAACATCGCGCAGGCATTTGGTACACAGGTGATGAAAAGCCGAGAGTGACAGAGGGGATGGTGAGGCACCTGGAAGCTATCTGGAAAATGTGGCCACCTCTAAGACAAAGGGCTGGAGGAAAAAGGGAGAAGAAGATGTTGTTACTGGCACCAAGTTGCTGGCACTGTGAGGAGAATTTGAAACCAGATGATCCTGTTCTGTGGGACCTGGAACTAAACAAGATGTAATCTTTGCAGTAGATTCTGTCCATGTCAGAAGATCCCACCAGTGCTTCCCACAGGCTAAACCTGGCCAGAGGGCAGCTGACTTTGGAGCACAGGAAATGCTTCCCATGCAGTGGCAGTGGGGTGGGGTGTGGAAGGCAGCAGAGCAGAAGCGTGGGGAATGGTTCCAGGGACCAACAGGCAAGCACGAGTGGGGAACTGAGCCTCACGTATCCGACCTCTCTGCAGTTTGAACACAGTTAGTGTAGAAAACCTCTAAACGAAGCAACGCAGAATTGCTAACATGTTTTAGCATGTAAAGTGACATGATGCATATGTCCCATGCTGAAGAGCGGTGCGAGAATATCAAAAGAGTTCCGGGGGAAAACTGATGTTTGTGTATGTAAGACAGCGAGTCCAGAGTGAGAAACTCAGTCCTGGTCCACCTAGTCACGAGTTCACCAAGTAAAAAAGACAATTGAAGATGTTCAATCAAAACAAGAGTATATCTTTGGATTACTAATTGACTGCTTTTTTGAAGCGTGAAAAGCTTGGATTCCAAAATATCAAGTCAGTTGAAGTCGTGAATATTTTTCTAAAGTGCGTTTCTTCATTATAAATATATCATTGAACTGTCCTTTTTCATGCCTCTTTTGTGGGGTAAAGTCTTCTTAGCTTTTCTAATCTGTCGCATGTCAGAGCACTTTTCCTAATAGTGTTTTTCTCATGACTAAATAAAATGTTTATTTTCTGCTTAAAGATTCTCCCAAATTGTCTTTCAAAATAGCAATAGAAAGCTAAATTCTAAAGGTTATAGAAGTATATATGTATTTTTTTACTTGAAATAAGACTAGAAAATACTCCTTTTAAACTAATTCTACAAATATAAATAAGCAGGCAGTTTAAAACTGGATTTTTAAATTCTTCTTAAAGTATATTTTGTATTTTAGAAGTCTTTCTCCTAAACAGAGCATGCTAGAAGTCAGCTTCAGAAGAAAGGATGAGGTTTATCTCTGCTTATGCCTGGACCTCAACAATTATCTTCAGGATGGGTCTCCAATTAACTAACGACTGTTTTAGAATTAAACTTCCAATCTCAGGGCAATTGATTTGCTGGCCAAATGAAAAAGTTAAAGCCAAAAATAAACAATGCTTCACAATTTAATATTCCCCCTTATTTTTATTTTGTGGGACAACAGATTAGAACAATTTGAATGTTAGGAATAATGATAGCTCCAATTTTATCATCTACTGCCAAATCTTCTTTTCTTAGTTGACAATCTTACAAGCATTGAGTTGAAAACGTTTGGGGCATTACTTCCAATGCAGGGGCCTCAGAGACTAACAGCTCGGTGCTCACAGCCTGGGAGCCTCCCCCTGAATTTTACCTTCGCCAGGACAAAGTGGACTCTCCACGAAATGAGAAAGCGGATGGAGGATCATTTAGTGGCTTACCATAAGGTGGTCATTTAGATCACCTACTAAATTGCTTATGGAAAGCTAGATTTTATTTCATATTAACGTTTTGTTTCTGACCAAAATATGCAAGATGTGGAACTATGCTAAGAAACAGGTCTGAGGGGTGAAAGGAATTTGCTCTTCTGCTCTCTTTGCATTCTATGTAAAAAGCAGGGCCTAAAGACTACCTCCTTCTGCGGGTCATTAGGATCCAGAAACAAAGAAGATTCAGATGGTTTATCCATGGTTTCCTTACTTGAGGTGACCTCACATATGGCATCCATTTGTCCTCAGAATTATGGACAGCTATGCACCAAGTACAACCAGATTGTTTCTTCTGGTCAACTACGGCCGTGTCTTCTCCATTGATCTTGTAGAATGGAGATGATTATAGAATTTGATAAAGCACTTCATTATTAATAGAACTTGTACCATATGTACATAATTATGGATTCTAAATGTGAAACATAGTACAGTTTATTTTTAGAAAATCAACTGTTAAGCAAGCTTCTTTGTCTTTTAGTAGAACTTCAATAAATATTTGCTAATTTGATTTCTTTAAGTTCCATTACCAGATAAGTTAAATTTCAGATTCAGGTTTAAATACTTTATTTTAAAAAGTACAATACACCTCAAGATTTAGAGAAGTAAGAGAAAGTGGCTAGTTTATGTATGCTCCACTCTTATCAAAATTTAAATGAAAATTAATATACTCAAACTACATGATTTTTGGTAATGATTAATTAAAAGTCTCTGATATCCTAAAATAACAAATATTCCTTTTGTTTAAAGCATTGCTCTCCATCTCCTTAAGGTTGTATTTAATCATATAATTTATAATGAATAAGATTGTTTTTCTTCCATTTATCAACTGCTTAGAGCATAAATATGTCAGTGCTTTTGAGGCTGAAATATCACTTCCTCCTAATTAGTTGCATCCCAACCAGCTTGCTTTCAGTTTTGTAAGGGAGTAGATTAATATTTTTATCACTCCCCTCAAATCAGAGCTTTGATATATCATTCTTATAGCCGTCAGCATCCCTGAAGTATGATCTCTTCCATGTGGTTGTATGGCCTGGCGTATTTACACGTCCTTCTGTCTGAACACAATTCTATGGACTAGAATCATTACTTGATGTCTTAGAATTCTACAAGGTATTTAACAGTTCCACAGTTAGAAAGAAGTGGCAGATCTTGCAACTTTCTGGGATAATGTTACAGACAGCCAACCCCAACAATATTTCTAATATTTAAAAGTCAGCAAATATTAATATTTTCTTTATTTGCTTCTAATTAGATGGTATCATTATAGAGTCCTATTAGCATAGCTGTCTGGGAATGTGGCACTAATCTATTGCGGGGAACACGTGGAGTATATGTCCAAATTGGAGGTGATGTTAGGATGTGAACATATTTGGGGGCCTATTAGTAGCCTATCACAGGTACTATAAATTCTGGGGCAGGTTGGTTTAAAATGTCCCTGTTTTACTGTGTACGTTGATTAATTGATCCTATAATTTGAATGTTGATTTAAAAAATGTCAATGAAGAGAAATACTGGTCCCAAAGATGTCTACACCCTAATCTTTGGAACCTGTACATACCTTGCTTTACAGGGCAAAGAAGACTTTGCAGATATGATTGAGTTAAGGACCTTGAGATAAGGAGATCATCCTGGATTATCTGGGTTGACTAAGTTGAATCAATGAGTCCTTAAAAGTAAAGGACCTTTTCCAGCTGTGGTCAGAGAGAGCTGTCAGCACGAGAAAGATTTGATATCTCACTGTTAGTTCTGAAATGTAAGTAGTTATGTGCAAGGACCAGAGCCTCTATAGGCTGGCAGAGGTGGGGAAACAGATGCTGCCCCAGAGCCTGCAGAAGAGAATGCAGCTCTGCCAACCCTCGCTCTCAGCCCCAGAGACCTGTACTGGACTTCCGATTTACAGAAATGAAGGAGATAGATGGTGCTCTCTAAAGTCACCGAATTTGTGGTAATTTGTCTATGGCAGCAATAGAAAACTAATATAATGTCTGCATCCAATTCACTACTAACTCATTTCTATGTTACCATAGCCACAAAGTTTCTTCAGAAATTTCAAAAAATTAAGATCATGTTTTATCATTTCAGAAGTTAAAAAAAGAAAAAGCCTGAATGAGATTAAAAGAAAAAACTTTTTGTGAAACACAAGTCTCCTGATGTCTAATCCATTATGCCACCCTGATTTTCCCTCAGGATTATCTATGTTTCTTCTCTCTTTACATATCTTGAAAATATTAGAGATTTTTATATGAGATCATTATTTTCAATGGAGACGAGAAGTTGCTGCAGATGTGCTCCTGGCGGCAGGAAGGCATGATATTGTGATCACCAGTTATTACTGTTGCACGGATTTGCTTCTGTTCTTCCCAGGTGAAGTCCACAAAGGCTGAGACTAGCCATATTACCCACCACTTAGTTGCCCCTCATTCCTCTACTCCTGCCTCTAACACAGTCCTTAGTACTTAGAAGGCACTCATCATGTATTTGTTGAATGAAAACAAAATGTGCCCCAAATATATATATATAATATAATTTTTTTAAGAAAGAAAGTGACTTTGTCTAATATTCCAAAAAAACCTCTATTAAAATTTTGTTGATATCTCTGTATCTATAGCAGAGAATCAAATCTGAACGTACACATGCTGGGGTTGGTCAAGGCCAGGACAGCTGTGCACTGTCCTAGATGCAGTAAATAGATGACTGGAGAAAGACAAATAGTCATTTCACAGTTTCAACCTGGAAGCTCTTTGCGATGTTTGAAATTGTTATATAACCTATGGATAACCAGCAATATGGCATTGATGAGGAAGTAAGAAAAATGCCTGGAAGCAAGAAGTCAGAGCTGGGTAACACAGCTCGACAAACCAGTGTTTGCAAGCATACAAAGTATGGCCATGCTGGGTTTCTGAATGATACGGGTGGATTCTAAAGACTTTCTTTTGAGGGAACTGAGGGAGACTCCAGAATTTCACTCAATGAGCATCTATTAGCCAATATCATTTTTTATCTTTTGTCAAAACCTGATTTCTTTGAACTTATTGCTTGTATGCAGCTGCAACTTAAGTTTTCTGTGGTAGAGTTTTCATTATGTCCAATCTCCACACTGTCATCTGGGGGTCTCATTCACATGGTGTCAGAAACAAGATATTGGCAAAAATTGGTTTTAAAAACTGATGTAAGAGATCTAAAACTAAAAGTATAAGTATGAGATCTTGAATCTCAGAGTGGCCTAATATCGGTCATTCACTGATGGCAACAAACCTAGGACCCTTTCTGGTAATATAAGCAGTTGGGTTCTCTAAACCCAGAAGGAAGGAAAAATGGTAGAGAGAGAATCATCCACAGGGAAGTGTCATGCTAAGAGTACTGAACAAGACAAAGATGAGGGAACACAGCTAATGGGAGCAATTGAGAAGCTGTGCTTGGAAGCCTAAGCGTTGCAAGCACATGATCAAAGAGAAGGGGCAGTTAATACATTTTACTGTGGTCCAAGTGCAAGGAACTCGGGATCTGGGCAGATTTCCTGAACGTGGAAATACGGTAGACAGGGAGTTAAGGGTGCCTCTGCCGAGGTCTCCGTTCCAGGAGGCTTACGGATCAATTGCGTGAGCCAATGCATCCTTCCCTGTCCTGGTGATATGAGTGTAATGAGCCGGGAGTAAAATGCATTAACCAAGAAGAGATTGAATATGCACTCGTGTTATGACCTCAAAGGTACGTTAACTCACTCTTTGTAACTGTCATAACATTTCTGTGTTAAGTCTTGAAGGAAGACACAGGGCTCTGATCAGCCATAGTATCTCATTACACTGATGATATCCTACTTAATAAAAAAAAGAGCAGTAGACTCTGGAGATAGTATAGCCCCTAGCGTTGGCTGAAAAATTAACCCC
Organism: Equus quagga; assembly: GCF_021613505.1. NCBI lineage: Eukaryota > Metazoa > Chordata > Mammalia > Perissodactyla > Equidae > Equus > Equus quagga. Next base: position 2,591,496 of record NC_060287.1, on the reverse strand, counting down.
AGGAATATATAAGGCTCAAACCAAACGAATCAATCCCTGTGAATACGTTGGCTGAAGTACATGTAAAATAGTCTAGATCCATTATACTCGTAGCTTCTAGAAATCACTCCCCTCCCTTCCTAAGAATCAGAAGACTCTACACTCAATTGGGCCACTGAATTCTGTATAGGATATATTTAGTATTTGGGGATGTTTATATATACATATATATAGGTGTATGATTTAATATATATATAAATTTAATATATATTTATATTATTCAATCTAATATATATTTAATTAATATATATTAATTATATATTTAATTTGAATATAATATAATTAATATATATTAATATATATTAATATTATATATATATATATAATGTTGTGGAGACAGGAAGCAAAACTGTTGCTAGTGGATTACTAGTGATAATAGAAGAGTCAGTCCTCATTTCTCATCCTTGATTCCCAAACCCATGAATGCTGGCCAGGGGAAAGCCATATATTCAATGCTGCTTCAGACCATACACTGACCACATCCTGGACGATATTGCTCCAGCTCTGTAAAGTGTTGCCACTCAGCTGGCATTGTAATGTAGTCTTCAAAAGACTGTCCACCATTCTATCAATCTAGCTGCTTTAGGATGGTGTGGCAAGGTAAGACCAGTGAAGCTCATGAGTTTGAGCACTTTATTCATTGTAAAATTAGTTCTTTCATCAGAAAGAATGTTGAGTAGAATATCATGATGGTGAATAAGACATTACGTAAGCACATGGACAGTAGACAATTTGGTCAGGAAAGGTAAATCATTTCCAGAATCAGTCTAGTCTAGTAAGCAAAAGGAGTTTCCCCTTCCATGATGGAAGTAATCCATTTTAATAAGCCTGCCATCAGGTAGTTGGGTGGTAGCTGGCTGATTCATCTGGGTAACGGTGCCATATTAGAAATTCAGTGTTAGTCTCTGTTCTTAGCAAAATAGGTATCCAGCAGTGGCTGTAGCTAGCTCAGCTTTGTTGAGTGGGATGCTGAGCTTTTGCATAACTTCCATCCTTGCCATGATGGCCATTTTGTTCAGGAGTCTATTGGAAAGTGAAGGGAGTATCTAGGGAAAATGACTGACTATACCCACAGAATGAGCCATTTTATACACCTGATTAAATTTCTCCACTGCTGAGGTCACCTTTTGATGATTATTCACAAGGGACACAAAATCTTCACACTCTGTGTGCCATTTGGAGAGGTGTATTCACGTATCTTTTCCCTATACTTCCCTCTTATTAATTTTGCAATCACGTCCCTTCCAAGACCCTGGCTTTCCAGCCAGATTATTAACTACAGCCCATAATTCAATGTAGATTCATATCTCTGGCTATGTCTTCTTCCCAAGAAAATAAGTAACCAGATGCTCTGCTCAAATTTCTTCCCAGTGAAGATTTCCCTTCACTCCTATACGTTGGGGCCAGCTCAGAGTAGGACTATAGTACTGCAGCTGTCCACTTTTAGATGATTTTGGCACTCTGTATAGCATCTGTAAACCAAGCCTGAGTTGTTCCTTCTTCACCCATTGGTTATCAAGAATTTCTCACGAAAGTACAGAAGAGAGTTGAGAGATAAAAGGTAATGTGTGTAGGAAGACTGGGGGCCAAGAGTATTTGAGCCATGATTCAGGCGACTTGCTTGTTCCTTCAAGACCTTCTTGAGCAAGTCTTGTATATACCACTTCATTTTGGGGAAGGAGTGCTTCTGTGCACAGCCAACTTTATGGCTTGGTGGGACAGATTAAAAGTAAGTTCATGATTGGAAGCTGTCATGGCAATTTTGTGCCCCTTGGTCAGGTGTTCAGTGTCTACTAAGATCTGCCTCCATAGCCAGCACTCACAGGTTCAGAGCCAAAAGGTGGCAATGGAACTGATTCCCCTCACTGTTACCCCAGTGATCCATTAGGAACAATTTTGTTTCCTGTCCTTGAATTTAGTTTCTGCTGGTCTAGAAATCATAATTCCAAAAGGAGGAATACTTTCACCAGGGGACATAACAATAATTCCATTGAGGATGAGATTTCCACCTGACCAATTTGGTACTCCTTCATTCAAGAAATGGAGCTGAAATCTCCTCCCTTTCAATGTGAGCTGGATTTAGTGACTTACTTCTAGTCTATAGAATCCAATAGAAATGATATTATATCACTTCCAAGATTAGGTTATAAAGACACTGAAGCTGCCCCCTGGGGAACTCTTGCATGTTCCCAGTCTCTGATCACTTGCACTTATGAAGCCAGATGCATAACATGAATACACTTATGAAGCCTATGAAGAGACTCGTGTGGTGAGAAATTGAATACTCTAGTCAACAGCCAGCAACCTCCTGGGTGCAGGCCACTCATCTGTGTGATGATTTGTAGAAGACCCTTCAAAATAGGCCCAATCGCTCTCCTTCTGTATCATAGTGCTTAAAATTGGTGAAATATTTAGTACAGAAAATCATAAGCCAATTTTCCAAATCAAATTACTTATAAGTTGGTAGAATATTAATACTTGCCATTTGAATAATGCTTTATAATTTTAAAATATTTTTCACAGCATTATTTAGTGCTTTGGGTATTACTATCAAGCTAGATAAATAGCTCTTTCAGATAATAAAGTCAACATAAAATAAATATTTGTGTGCTTTTTCCTTTGCAGGAATTTATGGCTACTACTTTGCTACTCTTCTATTTTTTATATTGTCTCATTTGCAATTTGAAAAATGTCAAAACAATATTTTATTGAATTCCAGATATATGATTAGTGTGAAATTCTAAGAAACTTAATGCGAGATACGAGTTTAGTTCTTCAACATAAGATTCCTTTGTTTGAGCTGCATGTGCTCACAGATGGTAAGATGACCAGAATGTCACTGTGAACAGAAAAAAAATACGATCTCAACAATGATAATGCCCTTAAAAAAGACGTAGGACTGAGCAGACAGTAGTCACTTAAAGAAGACTGTGAAGTCACTGCCCTGTGAAATGCTTTAGCAGCCAATGGAAAATACTCCTTTATATTTTTGTTTATAGCCTTTCGTTTTCTTTCAAAAGCTTCTTTTTGTTTATTTGTTTGCATATAGACTCCTAATAGTACTGAGTTCCCTTTCACAGGTATTGTTTTTGTTTTCCTTCTGCAAACTGTTGTGTGTCTTCAGGTAACTCAGGGATGCAGTGCAATTTTATCATGGTCCTTCAGCAAGTCTGACTTCAATGCTACATGTGGTTTCCATCCTCAGTGTTCTCTCAGGCAATAATTAAAAACTCCATTTTCAGTTTGCTTTATGTTTTTCTATACTTTCATTTGCTGTCATGCATCCTTCACTTTCCAGACGTGCCTTCACCGTAAGAGGGTGGCAGCGACTGTTGCCTAACTCCAGGCTGTGCCATCTTGTTTTAGAGCACCCTCTTGGACTTTAAGTAGACTAATCTGTCTAAATAAAAAGGAGGCATATCAGATTTCACTGTGCTCCTAGTCTCCTTGTAGATAATCAGATACTCTCTTATCTCACTTTGAAAAAAAGGAAAGAAATAGATCTTTTCAGGGTTATCTGCAACTGCAGCGCCCGATGGTCCTATGATGGTTATGGAGCACTAGCTGCACGCTTAGGAATAGCTCGTCTTTACAGATTCATGTAGTGACTAGATTTCGCTCATTTTTTATTGGTGTAAAGGTAGATTATAAGATGCTCTTTTCTTTCAAGGGGATACCCTTTGTATTTGTGTAGAACTCTTTTCCACATTTTTAATGAGAGAATAAAAAAGATTCTACATCAGTAAATATAAAGATGGTGAAAGTTAGAAGTAGTAAAAACTGAATCCATTAGCTACTATTTTTGCTATTGTAAAATATAATTTTCGATGGAGCTGTTGTATTAAAGTCACTTCATCACTTTATTTAAGTGAACACACAGCTGTTCAAACAAATACGTCTTTGAATGGTTCTGTCACCCCTCCAGATACTCCGAAAATGCAAAACTAAACCTGCGGGGCCGGCTCCGTGGCCGAGTGGTTAAGTTCGCGCTCTCCGCTGCTGTGGCCCAGGGTTCGGATCCTGATGGCAGACATGGCACCGCTCATCAGGCTACGTTGAGACGGCGTCCCACATCTCACAACTAGAAGGACATGCAACTAAGATATACAACTATGTACGGGGGGGTTAGGGGAGATAAAGCAGAAAAAAAGAAAAAACCTAAACCTACTACTCCCCAACCCAGTTGCTCTTTATGAGGGTACATATGACATACGTGTGCATGTAGTTTTACTTTAGACTTAGATTTCTGAGTCTTCTTTGCCTCATGTCCTCTTTAGATTCAGTAATCACCAATCATCTGAATCCCGCCTGATGGTTGTTCCTTTGAACTTTGAGATCTGTTTCTTCCTTTCCAAATCCACATCTAGTCCTTACATGCATGGCCTTCTAACTAATTGCCTACAGTTGATTCTTATTTCACAGTGATGCCCAATTAAATTCAATAAACAATTTCTCTGATCAGAAATGGTCACTAGCTGCCCACAAGCTATAAGATAAAGTTCATCTTAGCAAGAAAAGGCCTATAACTCATCCAGTTCAAGCTTCCATTATTTCACAGTAAAAATCTGCAACTCCTATCAGGCTTTATTTTCACTGTCTTTCCAAATTAAAATCCTCGGTATTTATTCTTTTCTCTAACTCTTTAAAATTTTCCAGTACTTATTTTAAAATGAAAAGAATTGTCAAAGTGGTATACTTAAAAGATAAAATATTGCCAAAGGAGATATAATGTGAAAATAGCAATATCCTGCACTTTTCTACTTCATCCAAAATACTGCTTACTAGCATCATCCATCCTCAACTCATATGGTACTTTCCCTTTTATTTACAAACATTTTTCTAAATGTTCATATTGATACACCTTGGCAAAGGCATTTGAGGCATTAGATTCTGATTTCCCTTCCCGGTGAGTGATAACTTTGTTCTCCTCCCTTCCCCAATATATTTTTCCCCCTCTTGAGTCAAGGGGCAAATTCTGTCGATGCCTCCTTTTTATATACCCTTTAATTTTCTCCCTGGTGTTAAGGATTATTTTCTTTTTCTTTTTCTTTGGCGAGGAAGATTGTCCCTGAGCTAACATCTGTGACAATCTTCCTCTATTTGTATGTGGGGTGCTGCCACAGCATGGCTTGATGAGGCACATAGGTCCATACCTGGGATCTGAACTTGCAAACTCTGGGCTGCCGAAGTGGAGTGCAAGAGCTTAACCTCTATACCACTGGGCTGGCCCTTTGACTTTTTAAATGTACCCATTATTAATTTTCCAAGTTTCAAAAAATTCTGCCACTTGCTATCAACACTATTTTCCATATGCTCCATCTTCCCAATTCCATTGATTTTCTTGGAGTCATCATTCTCAGAGTCTTCTTTTCTTCAGTTCCCATCTGACTGGTTACATTTTAGCCGACATCTGAATGCTCTTTTTGCCCCTGTGGTAGACTCTTTTCTTGCTAAATCCCAAATTCTATATCCTCATTTTATGATCCACACTGTCCAATAGGTTGCTAATAAAGGGAACATTAAAAAATAAACATTTTTGAGTCATTGCATGTCTGAAATTTGCTTTATTCTATTTTTATACTTGATTGACAAGTATAAAATTCTAACTTGAAAATAATTCACTCAGAATTTTCAAATAACCCCTCTATTACTGTTTTTTAGCTTTCAGTTTGGTTAGTGGGACATCCATTGCTACTTCGACTACTGATCTCATTTATGTGACTTTTTTTTCTCTCTAGAAGATTTAAAAGTTCTTCTTTAATCCTTGTATTCTAAATTATTGCATGATTTTCCTTGACTTATGTCTATTTTCCCCCCATTTATTGTTTTAGGCATCAGGTGGCTCACTAAATATAGAGTCTTGTGTCATTTAGTACTAGGCAATATTGTTTTACTTTTATTGTGATAATTTCTTCTCTGTTTTCTCTGTCCTCATTTTCCTTTACATTGTCCTTTATCCTGCCACTTGGTGAACTGTTGGACCTCCTAAATTGATCATTTAAATGTATCATTTTTGTTTCGATTTTTCAAATATTCCTTTTATTCTCTTTTTAGAATGTGTCCTTTAGTTTACTTTCCAACAATAAGGATGAAATATCTTTTATCTCTACTATTTTAAATTTCCAAGAATTCTTTTTTATTATCTTAATGTTATCTCCAGGTTCCACGTTTACAGCTTTTCTTGTTTCATAGATACAATATCTCTTTATCTCTTGGCAACCTGCATTGTTTCCTCTGGCTCTTTTTTTTGGTCTTTGCTTTGATCTCTCCTTCATGTTTGAGGTTTTTAAAAGGATTGTTTTGTGATCCTTGAATATCCAACCGTGTTTAGTAATTCCACAAATGTTTATTTAGCACCTAATATATCAAGCAACTCTATTCTGTAAAATAGTGATTAAGTAAAAACAAACCAAGCATTGCCCTAGTACTGAGTTATTAAAAGGCTGATGAGAAAGAAGAAAAAGAAGAAAACAAATAGTAAGATGGTAGACTTAAATCTAACCATATCAATAATCACGTTAAATGTAAAGGCACTAAACAGCCAATTAAAGGGCAGAGGAAAAACATCCAACTGTTTTCAAGAGATTCTCTTCAAATATAAAGACATAGGTAGGTTAAAAGTAAAAGGATGGCAAAAAGACATACCATGAAACACTAACCATATAAGGCTGGAATGGCTATATTAATATCAGACAAAGTATACCATTTATGATAGCACCAAAAATAATTAAACACTTGGAAATAAATTTAACCAAGGAGGTGAAAGATCTGTACAGTGAAATCTATAAGGTATTAGTGAAAGAAATTGAAGAAGATACAAATAAATGGAAAGCTATTCCATGCCCAGAGAATATTGTTAAAAATACGCATACTGCTGAAAGCAATATACAGAGTCAATGTAATCCCTATCAAAATTCCAATGGCATTTTTCACAGAAATAGAGCAAACAATCCTAAAATTTGTATAGAACCACAAAACACCCCAAATAACCAAAGAAATCTTGAGAAAGAGCAAAGCTTGAGGCATCACACTTCCTGATTTCAAGCTGTATTACAAAGCTATAGCAATCAAAACAATACAGTACTGGCATAAAAAAAGGCACATAGACCAGTGGAATAGAAGAGAGAGCACAGAAATAAACCCACACATATGTGGTCAACTAATTTTTGATGAGGGGACCAAAAGCACACAAAGGCGAAAGGGTAGTCTCTTCAATAAATGGGGCAGGGAAAACTGGATATCCACATGCAAAAGAATGACCCCTATATTACACCACTCACAAAAATTAACTTGAAATGGATTAAAGACTTAAATATAAGACCTGAACCAAAAACTCCTAGAAGAAAACGTAGAGGGTGGAATTCTTGCCATTGGTCTTGGCAATGATTTCTTAGGTAAGACCCCGAAAGCACAGGCAACAAAGGTTAGAACAAACAAGTGGGAATACATCAAACTAGAGAGCTTCTGCACAGCAAACAGTCAATAAACTGCAAAGTCAAACTACATAATGGAAAAAAATATTTGCAAATCATATATCTGATAGGGGTTAATATCCAAAATATATAAAGGACTTACACAATTCAATAGCAAAATAACCCAAATAATCTAATTTAAAAATGAGAAAAGGACTGAATAGATATTTTTCCAAGGAAAATATACAAATGGCCACAGGTACATGAAAAGGTGCTCAATTTCACTAATCATTAGGGAAATGCAAATGAAAACCACAAGGAGATATCACCTCAAACCTGTTAGGATGCTTATTATCAAAAAGACAAGAATAACAAATGTTAACAAAGATATGAAGAAAAGGCAACCCTTTTACACTGTTGTGGGAATTGGTGCAGCCATCATGGAAACAGCATGTTGGTTCCTCAAAAAATTAAAAATAGAATTACCGTATGATCCAGCAATCCCACTCCTGGGTATACCTGAAAGAAGTGAAATCACTTTCTCGACAGTATCTGCACTCTCATGTTCATTTCAGTATTATTCACAATAGCTAAGATCTGGAAACAACCTAAATGCCCTTCAATAGATGAGTGGATAGAGAAAATGTGGTGTATGTACCCACATATACACACACCCACCCCCACCCCCCACACACACATATATACAGTGGAATATTATTTATTCATAAAAAAGAAAAAAATTCTGCCATTTGCAACAACATGGATGAACCTGGAGGGTATTATGCTAAGTGAAATAAGCCAGACAGACAATGACAAATACTGTATGGTATCACTTATATGTGGAATCTGAAAACAGAAGCCAATTTCATAGAAACCGAGAACAGAATGGAGGTTGCCAGAGGCTAGGGTCAGGGGAAAACGGGAGTTGCAGGTCAAAGGGTACAAACTTTCATTTCTAAGAAGAAGTTCTGAGGATCTATTGTACAGCATGGTGACTATAGCTAATAATATGGTATTGCATACTTGAAAGTTGCTAAGAGGTGATCTTAAGCATTCTCACCACAGGAAAAAAATGAGTTAATTCTGTGAGCTGATGGACGTGTTAATTATCTCACTCTTGGTAATTATCCCACAATGTAAATGTACGTCAAATCATCATGTTGTACACTTTAAATATATACAAATAAATTTGCCAATTATTCCTCAACAAAAGTAGAAAAAAATAAAATAAAAAATAATATAAATAAATAAAAATGTGAAAAAAAAGGGTGATTGAAAGTTGTGGCTTTCAGTAATTGTGGAATTGCTGCTATTAGACTAACCCTCTCACAAATAACAACATTTAACTCTGAAAATAGTATAAAGAAGAACTGGAGAGCAACCAAAATCAGGCAGAAACTGAAGAGAATCTGACCTTGGAGACAAGGGAAACCCCACAGGAGAGAGTTTTACCCAAGTTCTCTCAGCAGCACAAGCTGATAAAGTTTAACCAGGAAGCCACATTTTTATTGACCTGATTATGCAGAGTATAGAATTCAGAGATGCTAGAATAACTGAAAATTGAAGGACAAAATTCTAGGCAAAACAAAAAAAAAGAGAAAACCATACAAGAGGACTCCCAAAATCTGTGTATAAAGTCTCTGCAATTCCTTGCTAAGCCCAGAACTCCTCTACTTGTGCAAAAAAGAGTCCAAGGAGCCCAGCAGGAAGCTACAGCTGCAAGGTTGACAGAGATGCGGAGAGACTTTAGCTACTTTCCATCAGAAAGGGGACAGAGTTTTGAGTTCAAGTTCTGCCAAATTTGAGAGACTCAGTCAATGCCTCATTTTCCACTGATATCCCAGGAGGGACACACTTTAAGATTATTTCTCAGGACTAAAGGATTCACCCTAAGAAAAAGGGCAAAACCAAAATTGACTTTTGCTTGCAGAAAATAAAACCACACCATCATAAATTCAAGGTAATCCACCAGTAGTTCACAGCCTGCTGAGCAAAATTCAACAGTTCCCAGAGGAAACTATCAGAATCCCGAGTGTTTACAACTTATCAACGATGTTCACTATACAATAAAACAATTATTTTATATGAAAATACACAAAAAGTATGACCCATAGTTAAAGGAAAAATCAGTAAATAAAAAACATCCACACACACGAAAAACAGACTTGAAGATTCCCATACAAGGGCTATAAAATAACATATTTGTCTCGGTCCTCTAAAAAGCAGATAGAAGATGAAATTAGATGTGCAAGGAATTTATTCAGGGAAATGCCTGTGAGAAAAAAATGGGAGAGAATTGAGAAAGGCTGGGAGAGCCATCAAACTATGTTGTAAGTCTGACTCTGAATGAAGGAGAGACAGAAGCAAAAAAGATTGAGTAGCAGGATTTTAGACTGAGGTGAAGTTCTAAGGAAGACTGTTGGGGAGTCCTCAGGCCAAATCTTCCCATCAGAGGAGCCCTGCACATGCCGGAGAAGGTCTCCCTCAGCATCCCTGTCACGCTCTGCCACCGTCTGGGAGTGCTTGTGGGGAGTCTGTTATACTCTCCACAGTCAGGGGGCTGGTGTCATATTCTCATGCTCGCCACAGTCCATTCTCCTGCCACAGAGATTTACTTCTTCACACGGGTTTGACGAGTAGCTCCTTTGTGGTTCCAATGCACCACTTCTCTTGAGGAGAACTTAGAAAAGGAAAGTTAATGGAACAAACTAAAGTCTCTGTCATTGCCGTTGATCCTATTTGTGTAACTGATAATTCATCCTCTGCTTTCTCCACTAACAATCTAAATTCCTCTCTTCTCAGCTATCACTTTGGCAGCTCTGGTTGGCTTAATTGTCATGTGACCGAAACCTTTAATCCTAAGGTATCAAAACCATTGGAAATCACCTTCTTCTCAGTCTGAGGTTGCCATGTGTGCTGATTTACAGTTTCAGTTGGACAAAGGAGTCACAAAATGCACACAAATGAATCACCTGTACTGCACACTTATTCTTTTCTTCCCTGTGTAAAAGCAGCCCCACCTCTTCCTGTCAATCAGGATCAATTACCTCTGACATTATGGTGAATTCTCCCCTTACCTTCTGGTCCCTGGGTACAAGAAATCCAAAGTGTCCTATTGATAGCTGAACTTATAGTTCAATGGGATACTTGCTATGCCCCTTGGCAAGAGTATACTCCCTTTGGAAACAAAACCCCTAATCCTGCAGAGCCCAGAACAATCAGGATGGGAGGCACAAATTCTCCAGTGAAGCATTGAGAGTGATGATAAGAAGGGCTACTCTTGTTTTCATCTCATGGTTATAATACATCTGAAATCATTTATTCTTCTACTAGGGACATGGAATCATACCGAGATTTAATGCATTCTGGAGGACGACACTCCAGTTTTTCGTATTGTTATGCAGCCGATGCTTTAGCTATACCAATAGAAGAGTATTCCAGCATTCTATAAGGCTAGATGCCTCTGGATGGTGCTGTTAGGTGTTATAATCAGTGGATCCCATGGTCATGGATCTACTTCTTTATCTCTCTCACTTTGAAGTGGCTCCCTGGTCACATGTTGTGCTGCGTGAATATTGATAAGCCCCTGCAAGACTGTATGAAGTTCTGTGGGCAGGAGAGGACAATTCATACTTGGAATAGGCATCTGTCCCTTTGAGGATGAACTGCTGGTCCTTCCTGGGTAGAAGGGGCTTGATGTATTTGAATTGCCACTAAATGGCCAGTTGGTGTCCTTGAGGAATTGTCATATTTGGGGTGCAATATAGGTCTCTGTTGTTGACATATTGAACACGCATAGGCAAAAGTAGCTAGAAGCCCTTAGTAACTGAGAGTCTATGGTGTTTGGCTCAAAATAGCCTCTGTGTCTGCTATCATGGCACTGCATCCATGTGCCCAACATGTCAGTTCAGGCCCATGATGAAGGCTGATTTACGTCAACTGATCTATATTATTGTTCTGAGCTTCTTCAGTGGTGGATGCTTTCAGGCGGGCATTAATGTGTGATATAAGAATACTTGCTTTTTTGTGACCACCCCATATGTCCAACCAAATGACTCTGCTCTATATCTTCTCATCTCCAATCTTTTAGTCCTTTTCCTTTAAAGCCCCTAACCAGGAACCTGTATATATTCTTGTATTGGGCTACTTCTCCTTCAAGCACACTTGCAGCTCTGCTCATTAGGAAGATTTTCCCTCTCCACTGTCTTTCATAGATGCTCTTGAACGTATGTATGTATGTTTTAGCCTTGCAACCATGTGCCAAGGAATTCATCTATAAGTCAAGTTTGGATTTTTCCTCCTCTTTAGCAAACAGCTCAAGAGGAAGTATCCCGTAGGACTTGTGCATTCAATATGAGGCAAGTGATGGTTTTTACTACACAGTAGGCAAGGCCGTCAATCAGGTGTTCCCCCTGAAGCCAAGGATCTGAGAGTCAGCTCCCCGATTATTGTCACCAAAAGCAACTATGATAAATAGCTAAGGATTCTAAAGATAAAATGGACATAACGGGTGACAAAACAGGTAATTTTAGGATCTTTGGAAACTATAAAAAAGAACTAAATGGAAATCATAGAACTGAAAAATACAATAGCTAAAATAAAAGTTTCATTGGATAATTTTTATAGCATATTGGACAAAATAGAGAAAAGGATGGGTGGTCTTGAAGACGTAAATCAATTTCATCATATTGGAGCACTGAGAGGAAAAAGGTTGCAATAAATGATAAAGAGCCTCAATGACCTGAGAGGACATGTCAAGAAACCTAACATACATATAATCAGAAGCCCAGAAGGAGAGGAGAGAGAATGAGACAGGAAAGAATATCTCAAAGTTATTGGCTAAAAATTTTCCAAATTTGATTACAGATAGCAACCTACAGGTGCAGGAAGCTCAGCCAATGAGATAGGATAAATATAAAGAAACCCTTAAGTAGGCCCATCAATCAAACTGCTGAAATCTAGAGGTAAAGAAACAAATCTTTAAAACAGCTGGAGAGAAAAAATACTGCATATGGGGGAGCAAAGATACAAGAATGGCAACTGGCTTGTTCTCAGAAAAAGCTGAGATCAGAAAACAATGACACTCCACCCTTAAAATGCCTCATGAGAAAGAAAATACTTGTCAACCTAAAATTCTGTGTGTCATGAAAATATCTTGGGAAAATGAAGGTGAAGTAAAAACATTTTCAAATAAACAAAGCTGGGAGATTTTTTGCCAGTAGAGGAAATTATGTAGGCTGAAGGGAAATGATACCAGATGGAAACTCAGATTTATGGGAAGGCAGAAAGAACGCTAGAAATGGTAAATAAATGGGTAAATATAAAAGGTCATCTTTCTTTTCTAATTCCTTAGGAGGCAATTGATTGCTTAAAGAAAAATTATAGCAATGTTTATGAGATTTATAACACAAGTAGAGGAAAATAAATGATAACAATAGCACAAAGGATGGGAAGAAATTTAAATAGAATTATATTTTTGTAAGGGTATTACATTATACATGAAATAGTACAATATTAATTTGAAGTAGAATGTATTATGTTAAAGATGAATATTAGAATCCCTAGAGAAATTTACTTAAAATTAATAATGTAAGAAGATTTAAAACATTAATGTAGAAGATAGAATACTAAAATATTCAATCATTCCAAAAGAAGACAGGAAAGGAGGAACAAAGAAACAAATACAGAGGGCACAGGTAGAAAATGTATAGCAAGAAGCTAAATGGAACAAAAATCTAATGAAAGGACAGAAACTGGCAGGCTGGATTAAAAAAGATACATAGAACTCTATGCTGTGTCCGAGGGATACTTTATACAGTGAGACACAAGCAGGTTGATGATATACCATCCACAGGATATACCAGGCAAACATAATACAGCTTGTGTAAGCTGTGTTAATTTCAAACAAGGAGTCTCACCAGAAATAAAGAGGATCATTTCGTAATGGTAAAAACAGCACAGCATAGGAATGATAGGCAACAATACTGTATTATATACTTCAAAATTGCCAAGATCTTAAATGTTCTCACCACACACACACAAAACATAATTATGTGACACGGTAGAAGGGTTAGCTAAAGCTACGGTGGTAATCATATTGCAATGTATAAAGGTATCCAGTCAGCATGCCCTACACCTTAGAAGCCTAAATGTATATACACCTGATAAGAGATAAATATGCAAATATAGGTGAAGACTTTTAACACCCCTTTTTGAGTAATTGGTAGAACAGCCAGTAAGGATGTGGAAGACAGGTGAAACCTATCAACCAACTGAAGATGACGTTTATGGAACGTGTCACCAAACCAGTTGATTATTTGAATCTCTTGGGGCCAGGTGCATTTTGGAATCCAGAGTTGTGTGCACTTTTAGAAAGACTACTTAGTACATAATGTTCAGGTCCACTATTTCTTATCTGTAATTATTCAAAAAGCTCTGAAAACTAAATTTTGGTAAGCTTGGAGCCAAAGTTATTTTGGTAGCAGCATCTGACCTGACCTGAGGTGTGAGTTGTGCCTCAGCTTCCTCCCAGCCATGTGTGATCCTGCAATTCACCGAAGAGTTTTTGTGTGTTTTATTTTATGGTTTTGTAATTAACTACATCATGAAAAGTTCAAGTAACTAAAGATGCCCCTGTAGGTAACAGAGAAATAGAAGAAGAGGCTTCTGCCAATATCTAGAGGGCAGAAAGAGGATGTTGTAGAGACTTCAAAACAAGCACGCAGTTGAAGGCTTTAAAGGATTTCCTGATGCTAATAAAAAGACTACATTAAACCTTATTAGCTCACCAAATATGTATCAGTGAAAGTGCAATTAAGCTGGAAATACTCACATTGCAGAAATGCTGAACATTAACAACAATGTGCCTATTGTGCATTCCTTCAAGGGAAAATTATGAGATGGGAATAATGCTAAAATAGTTTTAAATATAGTGAAGCAGGAGGATAATTGTGAGGGTGATGCTGACTTTGTGAAAAACAATTTCTCTGGGATATATTGTGAAACTGTGTAATCAGTTAGTTGCTGACCTAGAACAAAACACAAGAGATCAGAGCAGTTGAATCAATTAAAGAAAAGCTGCCTGGATAGACCCCATGTTAATGGTCCAAATGACATTGAAAGAAAGCTTTAAAAAGCTATGTTCCTTGACAACATCATGCTGTGAAAGAAGTCAGTCACGAAGGACCGTATACTATCTTATTCCATTCATACAAGAAATCCAAAATCGGGAAATCTGTAGAGGCAGAAAGTAGATTTATGGTTGTTTAGGGCTCAGATGAGATGAGGACATAGGGGTGATAACCACAGTGCTCAAAGTTGCTTTCTAAAATGATGACAATGCTCTAAAATTGACTGTGGTGATGATTGTACATATCTGTGAATACACCAAAAACCACTGAATTGTACATTTTAAATGAGTGAATTGTCTCAATACAGCTGTTAAAGAAAAGAGTAAGCCATAGTTCATCTCTGAAGAATTCCTTCTGAGCCAAGTCTTCAGAGGTCCAATTCCAACAGGATGATAGTGAAAGTAATATACACTATTCTCTAAGATAAGACTTAATAATCACTTATTGCATATACAGGCTCAGCAATTTAGCTTAGCCTGAAATTGTGTATGCTTGAAGTTTGTTTTTATTAGAAAAAAATCAATACAAAACCATTTGCAGACTATATTTATCCCACCATTTAACTTGCTGCTTTATCACCTTATTTTTTTAGCTCAAAATCTCTATTTGTATTAGTCCTTATCTCCAGTTTCTGGTGTATTATGTCTAGGGAACTTTGCATTTTACATTCAACGTAAGATCTTTTTCATTGTTACCTAGTATAAATTTCAATCAGGAAACAACTCAAAGAAGAATTACATAGACAATTAAAGTAAATTATTTTTTCTTTGAATTTGTGCCAACAATTCTTTATGGTCTCTGTCAAGAAAATTTAATGAATGTGTTATTTTGATTATTGAACAAAAATGAAAAACAATAACATACAACATTTTCCACTTTTGAAAGTGGAAAATTTCTTATTGGAAATATAAAATCTGTCTCAAGTTTACCAACAATAACAATCATTAGTTTGAATATAGCTGCATGATGACCCCGAATCAATTATGAGGAAGCTGGGAAGACATTTGAAAATATGGGCAAGAGAAATAGAAAGGATCAGGGTGTGGTGTTTTGTTTCGACACTTCAGGGCTCCAGAGTTGAGCTTCTTACACTCCATGGATCAGGCAACCATCCATTACCTGTGCATAAGACCTCTATTCTATTTAATAATTTTCCCCAATTTCTCACTCACTTTGACATTTTAAAGGTCTACATGTATTGTTACATGTAAGTCTAGTCTGTTGTTTCTGAGCGCTGCACTATTCCACCATATATAACACATAGATATCATATATATACATGTGATATGTATGATATACATAGAAATGACATATGTGGTATACATATATTTCAGTTTGCATATTCATTCCCCTAGCGATGGATATTTAGGCTTAATTCTCACTAATACTTGTTTAGGTTGTAAAAACCATTGCAATAAATATCCTTGATGATATTTACTGGAAGATTGGTGTGAGTGATTCTTCAGAGTATACATCCAAGGTTGGGATTGTTGGATTGTGGAGTATTTGAATACTTAATTTCACTAAATATTGAAAAATTGTTGTGCTGAAAAGTTACAATAATTTTTACTTCTACAATCTGAGCCCGATGTTCTCTTTTTTTAAAAAATTATAGGTTCCAAGTGGTATGTCACTACTGTTTATAGTTGCATTTCCCTAACGCTGAGCATCTTTTTATATATTTATTTGACATTTTAATTTTTCCCTTTTATGAATAGCTTATTAATACTGGCCCATTTTCTATTGGGTCTCCTTTTGCTGCATTGCAGGGATTTCTTAAGTTTTGAAGATTCAATAATCTATCGTCAGCAATGACATTGCAAATATCCATGTTACCCATCTATTGACTTTTCCCCTCTTCTATTTCACTGAACACAAATCATTAATTTTAATGTAATCGTATACATCAATACTTTTGATTAACGTTAGTGATTTATCAGTGTTAAGAAGTCAACTGTATTACAAAGTTGCAGAAACATTCGAATATTTATTCTTTCTTTTTTTTAATAAATTTAA
Source organism: Equus quagga (assembly GCF_021613505.1). Lineage (NCBI taxonomy): Eukaryota > Metazoa > Chordata > Mammalia > Perissodactyla > Equidae > Equus > Equus quagga. The sequence continues at coordinate 2,574,899 of NC_060287.1, read as the reverse complement.
CTTTAACATTTAGATCTTTAATCCACTTAAAATTTATTTACTTATTTATTTTTGGTGTGACTTTTGGATCCGATTGTTGTTCTCCACATAGTGAGCTAATCTCCTGGCATAATTCACTGAACAACACATCCTTTCTCCGCTGATTGGTAGTGACATCTTATCACATTAATGCACTGCTCTGCTTCTGGGCTCTACATTGTTTCCTTTCTATTGGTTTATTCTGTGGCTGTCCTAAAATGTTTCAAATATTATGTATTTCTAACATTGCATAACGTTTTTTCTCTACTTTTAAATATGGTTTTGACACAGAAATTGTTCTTCCTGTATGTATTTTTAAATTAGTGTGTTGAAAAGTTTTATATTTTTCCCAAAATGGTCTTGGGACTTCTTGATTAAGGTAATTTCGATATTGACACTTTAAATGTTTCAAAATTTAGGTCATTGGTGATCAAAAACAATTTCAAGGGAGTGATGGAAACGTTGATTGGAGAGGCTCAAGAAAGCCTACAAAGGGAGAAAGTGGAAATAGCCAGTATAGACAACTTTGTCTAAGAATTTTGCTTGAAAGTACTATAACAGAGGAATGAGAATGGACTCGGAGCCAGGATGCCTGGGTGTGAATCCTACCTCCACCAGCTGCCAGCTGTGTGATATTGTACAAGTTATTCAGTCTGTCTGTGCCTTGGTTTTCTCGTCTATAAAATTAACGTTTTTCATAGATTATTGGGTAACCAAATGAATTAAACGAGTTAAAATATGTAAAGCTCTTAAAGCTGTGTCTGATACATGGTTAATGCTCTGTAATTTTCAACTAGTGTTACAATTTAATAGAAGCAGAGAAAGAAATAGGAGCTGAAGGAGGATGTGGGTAACAGGAAAGGGTATATAAATATCCATTTGAATGCTGAGGGAACGGTTGTGTAGTGAGGAAAAGCTGATGATGCAGGGGAGAGGAAAGAGTGGCTAGAGTGATGTCTTTGAGTGGGCTGCAGAGGATAGCAGGTAGTGTTTAAGTGGAAAGTTTGGTTTATTTAGCATACAGAGATTTCATTCAATCCATTTTATCAGGAGGGGAGGTAGATTACATGAGGACACTAGATATAGTTGAGCATTTGAATGGTGAAAGCTTGTAGATATCCTCTTCTGATTGCTTTTATTTTCTCAGTGAAATAGGAAGCATGGGAGGAAGTGCTGAATGTTTGCGTCGCTGTGATTACTGTGCTTCAGAATTAGTTAAAGCTTATCAATAGGTCAAAATGTATTTTCTCTTCCACCCAAACAATGAAATTTTGGTTTGTAAAAGAAATAGAAGATTCTCCTTGCTTCCTTGCAGTCTCAGCTGGGAGCTGAGTGAGAACCAATTAATAAGTGAAAACCAAGGACACTATAAAATCCCCGATTGTGCCTGGGATTGATTCTGCCCCCTCAGCACATCTCTCACTGCCTTCAGCTGCTCAGCTGCTGGTTATTTTCATGATGCATTTCCTTCTTCATGAAAGCTTCTATTTTTTTTCTTCTGTGTTGCTTAATTTTGGCTCATCTTTTATTCCTTCTAAAATTCAGACTGGACACAAATATAAGTCCAAATATTCTTAACCACATATATAGGGGTCAAAGAAAATAGAAAATTAAAAATGAGAAATCCTAGTTTTTTGTTTTCGGGGTGATATTAGATTGGAATCCATTTGAGCTAGTACAGAATTTTTGTTTTAAAGAAAATTAATAAAAAAGTCCTTGCCAATAGATGGAATTATACTAAGTATGTTAATTGCTGATAGTTTTGTAGAAATTTTAGGGGAATTTAATTTCAGTTTTTAAAAAGTACTATCAGTTTTTCCAATTTAGAGATTGGCATAAATACTGTTGAGTAATTACTATGCACTGATCTACAAATATTTTTACTGTAAAATCTTACTACACATTTGGAAATCATTAATAGAAATGTCAATAGAGTAAGTTAATCAGTGGTATAAATACTTTTTACATCATTAAGAAAATGAGAAATTTAAAACATTAAAAATTCGAAGGAGTCAGATAAAGTAAAATGAATCAGAAAGAACAAAGACCACTCGTTCAGACCATTGCCTTTGATGAGAGACAACGAGACAACATATTGGACTCTATGGAAAATGCAGTTCAGGAAAAAATATATCTTAGTTTTTTCTCTCTTAAACTCAGCAATGCTCTCTGCTTCTGGGAAAAACTTCCAGAGAGAGCAGTTGTTTTGCAGTATGACCCTGTCCCTAGTCCATAGTATATTGAGTCAATGACATTGACTGGGGCTGGTGAATCCCTTCCTTGGGAATTTTGGGTTGGATACAAGGTAAGCAAACCTTACGTTACTGCGATCACAGGATTTAAAGCACAAGCAATTTCCAGAGCCAAATCTGCAATGTAGATTAGAACACTGGAAAAAGGCAGTCCACAGGGAGAAAGACACTCAGAAGGGATCAGATAAGATAAATGGACATTTGGAGAGATTTCTTATTTGTAGGCAGTTAGCAGCCTTAATTCCAGTTATTCCTGAAGTCCAACCTCATTTCTGCCCTTGGACCACGTGAGGCATTTAAGCATTCTTATACCACACTCTTTTTTTTTTAATGAAATTATTTCTAGTTTGATTTTGTTCTTTACAATCAATGAAGTGCTCCCTAAAATATCCAACCTCAAGGAGATGAAAAGCAAGCAAAGAAGACAGAAACCCAATTGTGTGCCAAGTGCTTTGGTGGCTGGTAGACAGTTGTTTGACTCTGCTTAGCTTGGAGAAGTTAGAACACATTGGACAGAAGAGGTAGAATTTGCTGAATATTCCCAGTTAGAGTTTCAATCACTAACAACCAAGAAAATTATGACATGGTCCCTTTCCCTAAGGATCTAACAGTTAGTTGGTAGAAAATAGAAACATAATAAAATGATTAGAACAAAATGTGAAAACAAAATATACATTTATGATTATATATGTGGTTCAGACTAATGGAAGTGTAGAGGAGGAAGAGGTAGTTATGTCTTAGGATAGTCAAGAAAGCCCTATGGAAAGCATGGACCCACATAACGCCTTGGAGGATGTTCAGAATCCAGTTCATTCATTCACATCATTTCCTGGGTAATCACTAATACACCAGAGACGGTTATAAATTTTAACAATAACGAACAAGATAAGGACCAAGCCCTGGGAAAGCTTCTAGTGTATTGCTAAAGATGAGTCTGTAGATAAATAAAAACTTGGGAAAAAATGGATCACAAGTCTTAGATAGGTCAAAGAATGCTTACTTTCATCCATATGCAAAGTCATCACAAACATGCTTCTTCAACATAGACTTTCCTTGTCTAGTTACAGCCGCTCTCATTATGTTTCCTGCTATCATGTGAAACTGAAAATGGCTAAAATGGGACTCAACATTCCCATTGGCTCCTTCTAGAGGGACTTGACATTTTCGTTGTGTGTTTATTTTATTTGCACAAGAGCAAGTGAAAACCTGGTTTCTATAGCAAATTTCACTTTAACAAGATGCAAAACCTCTATTTGAGTTTGTAACTTTCTTTCCAGTTGTTTTATTTAGGGATTTTTTGTTTATAAGAAAAAGAGATTTTCTTGGTTAGCTTAAAGTTTCTGTTATCACAATATTTGTTGAGTGGGCAGCTGCTCTAGAATGACCCATCTAATCCCCCTTACAGAATTTAGTGGGAGGAAGAGATGATCTCATAAGAATCAAAAACAGGGTGGAATAGAGTCAGGACAGCGGAACTGGAATTATTCTGGATTGAAGACAACTCCTCAATCTACTACTACCTATGATTTTCTGTGTTTACGTCTCCCACAATGAGTTGCTGGGTTCCTCACCTTCTCTACAACACAGTTTCTTCTTCTTCTTAATGTACACTTAGCCACAAACTCTTATAACTTGAGCTGACTCATCAACTCTCATACACTGGGCTAACTCATGAATTCTCATAACTTGAGCTAACTCATGAGTTCTCATAGAGTCTACTTCATGTACTCTGCATTCTTGTAGCTTCAGCTACTGCTGCTGTCTGCTCAGATCTTACTTCCTCCCGCTAAATTCAAAAAGTGAGGATTTGATTGGCTACCTTGGAGCAACTGTTCACTTCTATTTTAATGAACTATGCCTTTCTAAGTCTCGCTCATTAACGAGGGCTCAGCTAGGGCAAGTACCACTATGTTTTATACAACGTGGAGACGCTACTTAGGCAAAAAGTTTTAGGCAATCTTCTGATGACACATAGGGGCTCAAGTTGAGTGAAAAGAGAGGAATTGTAACAAGCTTTAAAAAGGAAAAAGAGATATTTAATCCTAATTTGAAATATATAAAGTAATTTAAGATAAACACTAAACATATATTTAAGATTTATTCATCAATTTCTCCTGTCTTCTCAGAACTTTCTATCATCCATTTATCTATTTTTCCCTTACTACTGTCTATTGATTAATATCTTCTATTATTCTTTGTTTACTATCCGACATTAAGATATAGGTTATAAAATGCTCAATTTAATTCATGTTCTTTCCTTTTTTACCAGAAAATTTTACCTTCTTAATTAAAAGTATTAAACTGTTTTATTTTTTAGTTGCTGAGTTAGTAGAAGTTATTCTAAAATATTATATAGAGAAAACATTTGGTACAATCAAAGTGAATGTTGAGTTTTTCCTATAGCCAAATACTATGAATTATTATAATCCTGATGAATCACCTTGGTACATGATACTATGGATACTATGGGTGGCAGAATGAAATTGATCAGTCCAAGTAATATAATGATAATATCTGGGCTCTACTAACCTCTTAATATGTTACTCTTAGGAATTCTGTGCAAGCAGAAAATATGCAACAATTTTGACTTATTTGCTGAAGAAGAACTTGCGTACAACATTACGCATATGTATAGATTTGGGGCTAGGGAAACCCTCATAGATGTGTGGGCTAGGATGGCAGCTGCCCTCATGGTGGCCCAGGCACTCCATCAGAATTGAGGCTCTGAAAGCCTGGACCAGAGTGATGATGTGTGTGTAGGTTCTCCTTGGACATGACTTCCAAATCTTAATACTGGAACTCCTCAATGGACCATTCCTCTTTAGCACCCTTCCTTGTATGTCCCCAGATATTTTCCTGAAGAACTTTATCTTATAGTTGCCTTATGCCGAAAATCACAATACTCTACCAAATATTGAGGATGTTCTGTCACTAAAAAAAGCATGCATGCAGCTGATAAAGTATTTTCTCCAGTTTCATGAATGTTTTGGTGGATCTTCAATTGTACAATTGATGAAGACTGAAGACCAAATGCTCTCTGTTCTTAACAGCAATGCTCTTAATATATAGCTTCTATTTGTCTCCTCTCAAAGCCTCCGGTTTTTTGATTCCATTAAATGTTCACAAGAAGCATTTCTAACAAGATGTATTAAGAGACCAGAAATTTTTGTTTTGTTTAAAGAGAACGTGAAGAGATCTCTCCTACCACAAATTACCAAATAATAAATTATAAAATCATAATAGTCAAAACAGTGTGATACTAATCTTTGATCAATGGAAACAATAGAAAACCCTGAAATAACCAAAGTGTATATATATGTGTATATATATATATATACACATATATATACTAATCAATAATGTGATAAAATAAATGGCATTATGGAAACATTTAACTATTTAGAAGAAAATATTAGATATCCACCTCACGCATATAAATATATTTCTAATGAATTTAAGATTTAAATGTAAAAAATAACACAATAACAGTACTAAAAGGACATATGGATTAGGAGTAAAAGCTCTTTCAAAGCGTATGTAAAAAACATAAAGAAAAAATTCAGTAGATTCTTAAAGTTTAAAACATTTTCCTTTAAAACAATATAAATAGAATAGGAAATAGCATAAATATCAACATGGATATCAATAGTTGTTCTCTGTGAATGATAGGATTCCTTTTTTTCCTTCTGGCTTATTCCTATTATGTATTTTTCTATGATTAATGCATTTTATTTGGTTATTAAAATGAATGTTAGAGAAAAAGGCTAATAGTTTTATTACTGATTTGGTATATAAGAGCACTGAAGGAAGATGTTCCACAAGAAAAGGAGTTATATATTGCTTCATATTTAAATTGTCTTCAAATATGTTTCCTTACAACTGTCATTCATAAACTCAGTTTATTACAGATTTCAATTTTAATCCATAGAAATTTCCCACTGCTGCCATTTCTTAGTGATGATACATTTTACTATACAGTCTAGATTAAAATAATATCTAATAATGTCTAACAATATCCAGAGTATTTCATTTATAAATTTCATGCCCACGGAGTAATTTTAAATAATCCTGACAGAGGCTTTGTATCCATCACTCAGCTTAAATTTACATAGAGGTAAGAATGTCTTAAAGCATATGATAAATTGTGGTGTCATTTTACTATTGGCCTTTCTAAATTATGTTTGCAGAAAGGTTTCTCATGCCTTGTGCAGCCCAATGACACAGAAGGACTGATTGGACCGTCTGTCAGTTGTAGCAAGCACACAGTGTCCTGTCTCAGTCACCAGACCCCAGTACTCTTATTGAACTGATACTCTTTCAATCTTTTTATTTGCAATCTCTTTTTAAATAACTTTTTTCTTAAGATTTTCGATACTACAACCATCTGGAAACAAAGTAACATTACTAATCCAGTGCAATTAAATGGATAGCATGTTAATAAGTAATAGGAGTTAAGAAATTTTAAGATATGACTATTTCCGCTACTCCACTACCTGTAGGAAGGATTTCCTCTTGCTGACGTGAGCATACAGGTGTCGCTGGCATCTTTATGTATCAGACAATTTTCCTTTTGGTCAAACTGTATGATACTTTAGCTCTATTTTTTTTTTCCCTCATCTGTTGGAGCAAGAAATCAAGATCTTTAATAAAATATGATTTAGTAGATTAAAAATATGAGAATTTTAAAACTTTGCTATTGCCTTTATGCCTCTATATTCTAATGGAGAATTTTAATGATCTTTACTTTGAAAAAAACAGAATAATAAACTTTTTCAAAGACTTATAATAGTCTCAGGATTTCAGGATTTGGCATGAAGGAATATGTAAAGAATCTAAACTACATCTCTTTTGATTTTTTTAAAGATTTTAATCCCAAGCTATATCTTCTCTAGCCTGTGGTGTCCAAAAGCGTTGTTATGGAATTGGCATTTCACAGTGAACCTCCTCCAAGAAAACACTTTTATCTTATAAATATATTTTTCTTTCCCCTCAGGAGAATTCTAAGCAGCACTTTCCGTGCTAACTTGATTGCATCCAGATTTTCCCTGCTCCCATGCATGTCTACAGGCTCTATGATTGTTTGCAGTTTCAAGTATAAAATACTAATTTGCTTTGTGCTCCCTCAGGCCTCTGTTAAGTTATAAACGCTGAGAGTGGTGACCTCGTGTTTTGTTATGACTGAATATTGCCACAATCTAAATGCTTTCTTAATTCATATTTATTGATTGATATCTAACACATTTGGCTTCAGAAAATGCTGTTTTGTCCTTGGTGGATCTCCTCCAGAGGGGATCGTGGTAGACTTGGAGTTCTCTGAATGGCAAAATCTTTCCAATGTAAGACCCGGAAATGATTCAAGAGCTTTTCTTTTTTTTTTTAACCTCTTTTTAGAATAGAGTTCATCCATCTGATGGTACTAATTTGAATACAAGTAACAGAAAGTATACCTAAGTGCTTCACTAAATGGAGGTTATTTTTCACAGGTAACAAAATGTCTAGAGGCAGGTGTCCTGCAGCTCCATATAGCCACACACAGGAGGAAAGCTGGACGGTTTGGACTGTTCCCCTCCCCGTGTGATCCTTGAGTGCAACTGTTCTTGGATATGTCTTATATGGACTCATAGGAAAGAAAGTTAATTGAGGGATGATAGAGCAAAGCGAGGGCAATTTTAAACATAAAACTCCCATCTTTCAATAGCTAGCAGAATTAAGGTGGGAGAAAATAGTTAATTCACTTCTTTTCAGCATTTCCACTTGTTTGAACACTTAAAATATCACTCTTCAAAAAGCAAGCTGGCATGTCTGTCAGCTACAGCAGAAGAAGAGGCTGCAGTGGTGTTTGCTCTATCCCTAGACATAATGCTCTGCGCCAGATGTTCTCTGTGAAGAGCAGGTGGCTGGTAACATATGCAATCCCAGCACTACCTGTGCTCTGACTTGTTTATTTCTGTGTGCCTGGGTGTTCCAGGGAAAGTCAAAATGTTAAGCAAGGTCTCAGTGTGACACCAAAATTAGCAGAAAGCTCTTGCCTATCAGTGCCCAACCGCGCTCCCTCCGTCATCTGACCCCGCTTCCAGCATCAGGTTTGCCGCATGTTGGGCCATCTCCCCAAAGTTATCAGAGCAAATGCTGCTGGTTTTGTTTTTCCGCTTCATTTATTCTTAAGACACACTCATTAGAGGCAGGATTCTCATCGTGACCTGCTCACCTAATTCGTCTTGCTTGTGGGACAGTGTTCGGTAACCAGGGGCTACACCATTTCACTTGTCAGATGAGCAGAACTTTCTCATCGTGGTACCTCTGGTTCATGAACAAACAGCCTTGTTTGCTTTTCCTCATGTTTCAAGAAGCAAAAATCACAAAGATAACTTTAAGAACTTCCCCATGCATCCTTTAGTGATGACAATTTTTTTCTTTTAGGTTCTCAGTATCAATGCCATTGGTAAAATTTACTGGTTTATGTTTTGATTCATGTTTGTCATTCTTATTCACGGATCTAAGCAAGTTACAATTAAGTTTGTTGAGGCTGTATATGTAAGATTTGTGCTTTTATTTATGCCTCAAATGTGAAAGACAACTGGTCTGATCTTTTAAAAAAAATCCAGCTAATATTTTTAAAAAATGGGATAAGTAATAAAATTGACACCTAGGGTTAGCTGGAATAAATTCTCTTTTGAAGTCCAGGTTTCCTGAGTCCAAATGGCTGCCAGCATGGCATTGCAAGAAAGGCATAGAGAGTTCAGGGACTTTGGCTTGAGAATCAGATGGTTCTAATGGCAATGGGTAGCTTAACAAGAGAGAATAATAAGCTTAATTTTATAAATTCTCTTATTTTTACTTACAATCTTCATGTTACTATGAAGCTTTTATAATTATTTTATCTCATACTTTACAGATCTTACTTAAACGTTCCCTCTTATTATATATTTAAATTGCTTCTATTTTTTCTATGATGAATAAAGCCTAAACGAACATATTCTTCTAAGTAGTGTTTTTTTCTTTAGAGGGCATTTCCAGAAATAGAGGTTTCAAAGGGTATAACCTTGTTTTGAGCCTTTAAGTGCATCACCATATTGCCATTCAAAAGGACTCACCTCCAGGGATAAGCAGAACTGAACCGTACCTTCCTCAGCATTGCGTTCCATTACTCTTAGTGGAGTTTCTGCATTTTAGATTTGTTTAATCAAAGCAATGGATAAGTAACAAATTTCTTCAGATGAAAAAAACATCTACACAGTCGCAGCTTATTAGAGCTCTCACAGTTCAGAGATTTCTTCCTCAAGGCCCCCTTTCAATGCCAGTTTTTTGATCTCTAAAATATTCACCTGATAAGTGGCTGTCACCTAAGAGGGTGTCTCTCAACCATTTCCTGGCCATGGTTTTCCTTGAAAATCTGATGAATGATATGAACAGTTTCTTAGGGTAATGGACACATTCACAGAAACATACACAGAATTTAATATAATTTCAAGAAATTTGTGGGTTACCTCACGTCCATCCACTTGAACAACCTTAGGCAAAGACAATGGGCTATGAGTCAGTTAAGAGTAAAGAAGATAAAGGACAGACCTCCAGCTTTGAGGTCTGGGGAGGGAAAGACGTGGTAGGGCTCACACTGGGGATATGAAGACTGATAAGGCAGCCTGAGGATTCTCCTGGTAGATGCCAGGGCACCCGGAGAAGGAGGAAGGCCACCCAACATAGCCACAGCTCCTTACATTTAGTCTGACTCAGTGTTTAGAGCCAGAGTGAACTGGAGTCAGGCCATTCTTTGCTCTATGTTTCTTGATTCTCTAGTTTGCAGTCATAGGACAGGCATTTCAAGACAAAGAAACTAATTTTAAAGTTGTAGTGTGCACCCTGCCTTCTGTCCTCACTCTCACCCTCCAGCCCCTGTCCAAGAAGAAGCTTTTTTTGGTGGAAGAACTCACATAGCTACATCTAGAATAATGACTTTCTGATTCCAATGAGATGATGATGTCTTTAGGGTTTCCCACTCACATATTTTATTCCCACTTTTTTTTTTTTTAGTTTGCAAAACTTTGGAACATTCTAAGCATTTATTCAAAAATATTTTCAAATTAAAAGAAATATAAGATGCCATAATTTAGTAAATGAATCAATCTCGTTTTCTGAATCAGAGAATTCCAATCTACCTATTCTGCTTAATAACAAATGAGAGATGCATCGACTGAATGTAGAAAAAAAAGAAACTATATTTATGTGTCTAATGTTTTTACCAGGTAAAGTCTTATCTACATCCTTTACTACCATATTTTAAAACGTGGACTTCAATTGTATTAAATGAATTTAAAGAATACCTTCTGTTTTGTTAAAGCCAAGGTATCATCAAGTTGGTAACATGATGTGGTAGAAATATCCATGTTGGCAACATGTCACTTCTAGAATTGTCAGGGCAAGGACAGAGGAAAATGTATCTGCTGTGGACTGCAGTCACTTTGAAGAGTATTTTGTCCTCACAGTGTGCCATGGGTTTCTTTGGAAATTGCATGCCCCATGACCATGTTAGAATAATAATTAGATTTTTATGACCCACAGCACGAAGAGTCTTGCCCAACAAATAGCATCTTGTTAATTTCCTTATAAAGACATTGTGCTAACAGTAGAAACATTACAGTTTAGCTGTACACACTGCAGGCAGATGTGTAACGATTATTAAAGGGCAACCTGAGTTAGTAATCTATGCAAATTTTTCACAAAGAAGTTGTTTCAGAACTTCTATCAATGCATAAATTTCATTTATTCAGGGATTTTTGAGCAATCACTGAAGGTGACCCAGAAAAAAGTGACAAATGCCTTGTGATACTTACTTCTCAAGCTCTTCTCAATCAGTGCCGTATGGATACTTACTAATGTACAACCGTCGTGACATTTTCTATCTGTTCCCTCAGCCCAAAGTAAATTAGTAGCCAACAGAGGGAGAAAGAGGTAGGCCTGGGGAGAATTAACACAATCACATCAGAAGTGACAAATGGCAACCTGACAAGGCAGAAGAGTGAGAAAAATTCAGCAAGGGAACAGAATTGCTAATCTACATAATACAATTTATGGCTACTTAAAAGGTCACGTGAAAGCATCAAGAAAATATGTTCACCATCCTTATTTTGAGCATGCATCAAAGGGGTTAAAACATTTTAGAACTATTTTAAAACAAATAAAAATACAAAAAAAATGTAGACACTAGAGTGCATATGTCTTGGGTATTTGTTAAATTTCACTGGTGTAGAATACCTCAGAATTTCACATTGATGAAATACTATTGTTTTTTAAAATAAAAATGCACGTGATTTAAAAGGAAAATTGAAAGTTTGAGAATGATTAGCTAAATCATATTTTAGCCAATCTAGTCAGTCAATAAAATATAAAATTGACAGTAAAATATATTTTAAGAATCTGTGAAGCAGAATGGTAAATAAATGTTAGAAAATATAAAATGTCCACTACCATTATGGCTGTACATAATATTGTGTGAGTGTGTGCATGTGTGTGTGTGTAACATATGCAAGCACTTATACTTGTGGTGCTACAGTGATGAGATAATGGATAAATTTCTCTCGTAAATATTCATTTTATTTTGCCAAAATATCCTTTTTATAATAAATAATATTCAGCACAGATAAAATTCAGCATTAATAATCCATAGGGTATTTTAATTCATTCACTAATTTACTTATTTATTCCACGAAATTTTTGAAAGCCTTCTATAGCTACTTCAATTTCATTAAAATGCACCATAAAGTAAAAGGAATCCCAATGACTTAGAAGTTATCAAGGCTCCCCCAATAGCAGCCTTGTTATCAGGAAGAGAATTGAAAATCTGGTAGAAGAGAGACAGCAGCAGGAGAGGGACTAGATCGAACGCGCGATGGAACGCTCCAGGGGGCAGCACACTCTCCCCATAGGTAATATTGAGTCAAGGTTCAGTCTACTCATGAAAAGACTTGCCAACATTCCCTGAAGATTCCAGCCCCAAATCTGTTTACTGTGCATGATATGATTAAGTTATTCTTGCGAATTATGAAAAAAACCTTAGTACTGTGCATCCCACCATAAAAAATTCACTGAAAAATCAAGTGTATGTCAGTCAGAAAAAAATATTTTCTGTCTCATTCAAAGTAGGAATCCCAATAGCTGTGGTGTTCTTGGAAGTCCGTGTCTGAGAGATGCACGTCAACAGGATATTTGAGGGTTTTTAATGTCACCACTACTCTGCTCTCCAAGAAGAATACTCATCTCACCACCATCTTAATCTGGCTATAAAGGGAGCTCCAGGTTAAAGATACGTAATCAAAGGACCAATGACCATCTAGGGATTTATGTTACTAGACTGTTAGTGAGCATTTGAAGAAAGGAGGTGAAACACAAATGCAGATTATGCCTTAAATGCTTGTTTTCAAATTTTTAGTCATTAAATATTTCAAACCTAGAGAAAAAAATGTGAAGTTATGAAAATACCCATGTATCTACCAACCCACATAATCTAAGAAATGTTAACATTTTGTTTTGGTTTTTATTCATGTTGTTTAAACAGTAGAACGTAAAAGAAACATCCAGTGCTCCATGGCTCCATCCTTCATTCTCTGCTCTCCCCAAACGTGACCAGGCCTCTGAAGTTGGTGGGTGTTATTTGCACACGTACCTTCCTATTTTACCATCCATTCATAAGTTATAATATTATGTTTTTTTCAACCTACCTCTATAAATGGCATCATACTGAAGGTATCTTTTTGCAGTTCATTTTTATTTTATTCAACATCGTATTTTTGACATTTATACTTGATATATGTGGACAATATTTGTTGATTTCAATTACAAAAGAATATTTCATAGTATAAAAAATAAAACAGAGTTTGAACCTCATTCCATGATTTCACTTTTCCAAACAATGCTGCAATGAGGTCTTTAGCATCTTTACATGAGTGACCTGAATAGGGACAAGAGTTATCTTAGAGGGGAAAGTTTTGTGAATGAGCACTGAAATCAGAGAGGAAGTAGACAGGAAATGGGGAAGGCCTGCGGATGCCAGGTCCCTTGTCCCATTCGAACAATTTGAAGACTCTGGTTTGACTCTAGCTAGGGAAAGAGAGCCATTAGGCACAGTTGGAAAAGAGGGAGACTCACTACATTCACCTTCCTTTCTTAGGACTCTCATGATAAAGTGGAGCAGAGCGAAGAAAGGAGAACTCTTTCTATTTGTGAGACACAGCTTCAGAGGTGTAGTGAGGACTGAAAAGGAGAATGAAACATTTGGTCTTCAGAAGATTTTGCAGCTTTGACAACACCAAATGCTAGTCAGAGAAACAGGATTCTCAGCTTGCCTGAAGTGATGCATTTCCTGGATTAGGCCCGATTACCCATGCTGATGCCAAAGCCCTGTGCTATGTTCTTTGCAGTACCCCCACCAAATGTGGAGCATACTTCCTCATGCCTGACTTTGGGCTTAGCCAAATGACTTCTTTGGCTCAATATATTAACAGATGGATCAATATACTAACAATATGTTCATATGACAAACAATTAATCTTGACTCCTAAATCTCCCTTTACAAAAAAATAATCAATTCCACATGGATTGTGGATCTAGGTGGGAAGAAAACAGAACAAAAATCTTTTATAGTAAAATGTAAGAGAAGCTCTTCATAAGCATAAACAGTAGCTTGAAATATACTTGTGTTATTGACCTTGCACACTTGCAATTCTGCCATTGTCATGAAAAGGTCTACCTACCTGTCCCAGGAGAAGGAGAGGCATGTGGGCAGTCTCAGGAAGATGGAGAGACATGGGAGTCAGATTCATGTGGTGACGAGCCTCTCCAGCCCCCACAGCCTCCCCAACAAACGAGCACATCCATGAGAACAAGTGATTGTTTTGTTTCTTTAAATCACTGAATTTGGGGGTTGTTGTAACGCAGCATTTTTGTAGCTATCATTGCTGATTCTGTTCATGGATTGAAAGACTCAATATTGTAAAGATGTCAATTTTCTTCAAGTTAGTTTCTAGATTCAATGCAATTCCGATGAGGGCCCTAACAACTATTTTTATTTCTATTTTTTTATTTTGATAATAAATAACAGAATTATTCTAAAAATTCATTAAAATGTAAAAGGTAAGAATACTCAAGGCAATTTGAAAAAGAACACAGTGTAGAAAGGACTTCTACCATTAGATAACAAGACCTATGAGAAAGCTATGGTGATTAAAACAGTGAAAGAATAGACAAAGTGACCAACAGGATTGAAAGGCAAGCCCAGAAATAGATCCACACGAGCACTGTCACCTAATTTATGACGAGGTGTCAGTGAAACTTTGAGGGAAAAGGATAATCTCCCAACAAATAGTGCTGGGACAATTGGATGTCCATATGGCAAACAATTAATCTTGACTCCTACATCCCCGTTTACAAAAAAATAATCAATTCCACATGGATTGTGGATCTAAGTGGGGAATAAGCAAACAAGAATCTTTTAGAGTAAAACATAAGTGAATCTCTTCATAACCATAAACAAGGATTTCTTGAACAAGTGACAAAAAGCACAAGTCATCAAAGAATAGAATGATAAATTTAACTATATTAAAATTAAGAAGATCTGTTCATCAAAAGACATTATAGAGTGAAAAGGCAACTGACAAAGTATGACAAAAAATTTGCAAAACATCTGTCCAAGGAAAGACTTGTCCCCAGGACTGCAAACATCCATACAAGTCAATAAGAAAGGGAAACACAAGCCAACAGAAAAATGGTGGGAAACGCACACAGTGTATAAAAGAAGATATCTAACTTGTCCTACACATGTGAAACAAAAACATGAAAATGTGAAAATGGCCAGTAAGCACATGAAAATATCTAGCATTAAGCATCAAGAAAAGACAAATTCAAACCACAGTGAGATACTGGTACACACTCCCAGGAATGGCTAAATTAATAGGACTGACAAAATTGAACGTTAGCAAGGATGCTGAAGAACTCAAATCCCTAACATTGCTTTAAAAATGCAAAATGGTAACCATTTTACAAGCTGCTTCGTGGTTTCTTGTAAAGTTAAACGTATCCATGATATGACCCAGCAATTCTTCTGTAGGTATATCTAGGATATCTTAGGTAAATAAAAACAGGTGTCCCAAAATGAGTTGTACAAAGATGTCCAAAGCAGCTTTATTCTTAATAGCCCTAAACTGGAAAACCCAGATGAACACCAGTTAGAAAATGGATAAGCAAATGGTGGTACATTTATATAATGAGACATTTCTCAGCAATAAAATAGAACAAATTACTATTAAACAACAGCAGGGATGACTCTCAAAGCGCCTCATGCTGTGTGAGAGAAGGCAGACAGGAAACAGTACATACTGTATAATTCTGCATGTTTAAAGTTCTAGAACAGTTAAAACTCATCTATGGTGATGGAAATAAGAATAGCAGTTCCCTCTGGAGAAGTGCGTAAGGGAATTAGCTTGAGTGCTGGAAAAAGATATCTTTATAGAGGCAGGGGCATGGCTTATATAGCACAGGCATTTGTCAAAACTCCTCAACTTAAGCTCCATGCATGTCACTCTGTATAAATTTTACCTACAAAAAGTCAAAGAAGTATCCTCCCAAACAAAAACGTATGCATATAATTAAACTTATTATAGGTTAGAATTTTAGTTTTTAAATACTGGTGAAGTTCCAGCACACTATAATTAATATTAAATGAAATTTATAAAAAATTAACTGGGGCCGGCCTGGTGGCATAGTGTTTAAGTTCACGTACTCGGCTTCAGTGGCCTGGAGTTCAAAGGTTTGGATCCCAGGCACGGACCTACTCACAGCTCATCTAGCCATGCCGTGGTAATGTCCCACATAGAAAATAGAGGAAGATTGGCACAGATGATATCTCAGCAACAATCTTCCTCAAGCAAAGATTGGCAACAGATGTTAGCTCAGGGCCAATCTTCCTCACCAAAAAAATTTACTGAGTGTATATCATGTTCTTGGTTTTACGTTTAGGCAGCTATAAAAGGGCATAGCATTTAATTTATTAAACAGTAGAAGTTATAGCATAGTTAAACAAGAATTAATACCCAGGAGAAAATTTAGAGAACAAAATTATATTAGTACTATACTAAATGTGTGGGGCATTGCGATTTAATAGCAATTAGGGGAAGCATTTACCAAAGATGTGGCACTTTCTTGAGCTTTGAAGGAAAGCTTTCTTGTAGATGGATGAGGAGAGAAAATCATAGGACTTTCTAAACTGGTATAACAGCAAATACAAAAAGATGGTATTGCGATTTTAGGCTTCAGAATTTAACCTTTGAAAATAACTAATGAACACGGAAATATTTTAAAGTAGATGTATAAAGTGATCTCTTTATATTATGTAGGTATTTAAATTCGATGGAAAAATGGAACACTTTTTTTAAGTTAGTAGACTCATCAATAAAATGGAGATGATAATAATGCATACTTCATAAAGCCAAAATTTATGTTAAACAAATTCATATCTATATAAAGCATTTTAATGAGTTCCCGGAACAGAGCAAGTTTTATATAAGCTCATATCATCCTTCAAAGGCAGACTTGGCGAATCAACTTTATTTAATGGAAGATTTACCCTTTCTCAGGTAGAAGATAGAGTGACTGTTAAGGCTGGCCTCTAAGATTCCCTTATTCTAATAGTAATCCTGATGGTCAGAAAACAGCAGTGCTTCTGTGCTCAGTCCTGGAGCCCATGGGCTCCTAGAACATAGGGAAAGCCTGGTTATTTGACACACTGTTTATTTTCTCTATGGGTACCTTGTGCTGTCACTGGAAGGTTACTCTCTCTTCCTTGGAGATATGCTAAATGCAGTAAGGGAACTGGCAGACCTAGGCATCAGTCCAGTGGTGGCGGTGCCCAGAAACCCTCATTTCATGCCCTGCTCCATTAGGGGACTACTGCCCAGATCAAGCTCAGTGCTTTGCAGACCTAGCTGTAAATTAACGGCTCTTAAAAATGTCTCAGACCAATTTTATTAGTCTTCTAGGATGCCATAACAAAATAACTGGGTCAATTAAACAACAGAAATTTATGTTCTCCCATTTCTGGGGCTCGAAGTCCAAGACTAAGGTGGCGGCAGGGTGGATTCTCCTGCAGCCTCTCTCCTTGACTTGCAGGTGCTGCATCCTCACATGATCCTTTTGGGATACACACACTCGTGGTGTCTCTTCCTCTTGTTATAAGGACATCAATCCTGATGGACTAGGGTTCCACTCTTATGACTTCATTCATGTCCTTAACAACCTCTTCAGAGGCCCTGTCTCTGAATATGATCAATTCTATCATCAATTTTAAATCTCATCTAAATATCACGTAAATCAGGTATATGTGAAACTTGAGATATGACTCATCCTGGGGCAAAATTCTTCTCCAGCTGTGACTTGTGAAACCAGACAAGTTATATGCTTACAAAATACAATGGTAGAACAGGCATAGGGTGGACATTCCCATTCCAAAAGTGAGAAATCAGAAAGAAAAAAGGAGTAAGGGGTCCAAGCAAGGCCAAAACCTAGCAAGGCGAATTCTATTAGATTTGAATGCTTTAGAATAATCCTCTTTGTCTCAATACTTTGCCCTCTGGGGCCATTGGGGTGACAGCCTCACCTTGTGTCACCCCTCATACTTGGGTGCTGGCTTTCCCCCTGAGTCACTGGGGGGCAACAGTCTGGCCCTCTGAAATGGAGAAGGGGACAGCCTTGTCTCCTACACTTGTACCCTCCAGGCCTGTGGTGGAGTGGCCTCTGCCAATCTCTGAAAAGCCTTCAGGATTCTTTTTCCCTTTTCTTGTCACACATGCTTGCAGCCAGATAGTTTTGTTGTCCCTTCCTGTAGAATCTCGGAAGTCCAATAGCCTCCCTTCATTCTGTACTGTCACTGCTCCCTTTGGGCCGAGCTGGCAGGATTTCTGCTGATATGAGCCCATCTCTGCTCCTGGCTTCTGCTGAGATATCTCCTTAGGCCTGTGAGTTGTATGATAGTCTCTCTATCAAATGGGTTTCCAGTCTCACCCTCAGTGTTCTTTCCAGAATACTTTCTCTTTTTTTTCGCGATATGGATAAGCTGATAATTTTCCAAATCTTCAAGTTCTGGTTCCTTTTTACTTAATAAATACCTTTAATTTATCTCTCTCCTCTTGCATTTTACTGTAAGCAGCGAGGAGAAACCACATCTTCAACACTCTGCTAAGAAATACCTTCAGCTAAATATCCAACTTCATCACTTTTAACTTCTACTTTCCACATAACTAGAACACAAATCAGCCAAGTTCCTGGCTATTTCATAACAAGGATCATCTTTTCTTCAGTTTCCAGTAACACGTTCCTCATTTCTGTGTGAGACCTCCCCAGCTTCAGCTCTGTCATCCATATTCCCAGCAACAGTCCCTTCGAGGCCATCCAGGCTTTTTTTAACATGCATCTCAAAGCTCTTTCGGCTTCTAACCACTATCTGGTTATAATGCCACAGTCACATTTTTTGGCATTTGTCACAGCAGCACCTCACTTCATGCTTCCAAATCTATTTCATGGTTCTCCATAGAAATAGCACCAATATGACATGTGTGTATATAGAAGGGTATTTGTTTTACAGAATTGGCTCAAGTGACTATGGATGCTGGCAAGTCCAAAATCTGCATGGTGAGACGGCAGGCTGGAGACCCAGGAAAGGGCCCATATTGCACTTCAAGTCTGAAGGCCAAAAAGCCAATATGGTAGTTCACGTTTGAAGGCTGTCTGTGTAGAATTTTCTCTTGCAAAAGCCAGGTCAGTCTTTTGTGCTTTTCAGACCCTCAACTGATTGGATGAGGCCCATCTACCTTGCAGAGGGCAATCTGCTTTACTTGAGGTCCACTGGTTTAAATGTTAGTCTCATCTAAAAACATCCCCACAGAAACATCCAGAATAATGTTTGACAACCTATCTGGACACCATGGCCCCACTAAGTTGACACATGAAATAAACCATCACAGTATACAAACACATGAAAATAAGGAAGCAATACTCATTAGTCTTATAGTCTTCGTTTCTGCAACGGATAATGTGGTTGTAGTTGGTATTTATAACTATGCTCTCCCACTACCCAGCACACCAATCAATAACAGTTTTGGGGGAGGATGATTTTAGTGCTGAGGTATAGGTATTTTTAAAAGCTTCTCCAGGTAATTCTAATGTACAGTTAGATGTGCAAGTAATGTCTGAGAACCACTGAGTAAGAAAAGACTCCTGCCATAGTTGTTAACTGCCGCCACTGACTTTTGGCTTTACTTTGGAGTGGGAGAGTATGACAAAGAATATAGAAGGATTTCTCCTCCCTGAAGCAGAAGTGGAGTTTTCCTTTATTGTAGGAAGTAAAGAGGGCTATGGCATTTGGAATAGGTTTATGCAAAGATGCAGATTATTGACTAAGGGCAGAGGACAGGGCACTTGAACTGAAGCTTGGAATAAAAGAATTGCCCACTGAGAGCCCGTCTCCTTGGGAATAACCTTCTGAGACTCAAGGTAAAGTCCTGGTAGCTGAATATTTAACATCTTCCCTCCTATAAGTAGTCACCCTTTGGCACTATCCTATTTCTTTGGTTAAAAATGTTATGTATGACTGTGGAGTCAATGTTAATTCTGGCAAGGGAACAAGGAATCTGTACCAATTTACATTCCTGCCAACAGAGCACAGAGAATACAATGGTGGTTACCAGGGGCTGGAGGGTGAAGGAAATGGAGAGAGGTTGGTCAAAGAGTACAAACTTCCAGTTAGAACACTAATTCTGGGGAGCTAATGCATAGCATTGTGATTATAGCTACCAATACCGTATTGTATACTTAAAAGTGGCTAAGAGAGTGATATCAGCATTATGGCAGAGTGAGTTCTCCGGGCGATCTCTCCCCTCCGCCACACAACAAAAAAGACATTCATACTCCTACAGAGGACATCCACACAACACAAAAGATGTCTGAGAGACCCATGCAGCCACACATTGGAGGGTGGAGAGGCTGGAGCCCCCCACAGGAGAGGTGGAACGAGGTAAGAGAAAATTTCGCTCCTTCCTCAAAAGACTGTGATCTGGGACTGTGTGCAGCCTCTGAGAGGGAGGGAAGCAGGGAGGGGACACTCATTCATGGGAACATCAAAGATCTCCAAGGGCTCTCGCAGCCTAGGGGAAAGCCCCTACTGAGGTGAAAGGTAAAATGTGGGTGACCTCATCAAGCCAATACCCCAGGAGAGCAGATAGCAAGGGCAGAGCCAGAAAACCCTGTGAGCACACAGGAGAAAGTGCCCCTCCCCTCAGCTGCCCAGCACTGGTTCCAGCACACGGGATCCTGGTGGAAGGCAGAGGGCTCAGAATACGTGGCTCTTGACCTCTCATGGCGATAAGCAGTAACTGGGAGCAAATAATACCAGGATGTGAAAGAACAAAGCCACACCCTCTAGAAGTGTCAAAAATTATATTAAATCTCCAGATCAGAGAGAAAATGACAGGTTCCCAGAAATCAGTCTTGAAGACACAGAAATACGTAATCTAAATAACAGAGAATTCAAAATAGCTATCATAAAAAAACTCAACAAGTTAAAAGAGAATGTAGAGAAACAATTCAACAAGTTCAAGAGCCACTTCATAAAAGAGATTGAAATTACAAAGAAGAATCAGTCAGAAATATTGGAGAAGAAAGACACAATCACTGAGATAAAACAAAATATGGATTCCCTGAATGATAAAGCAGACATCATAGAGGAGCAAATCAGCATAATTGAAGATAGATATATTGAAATGCTCCAGATAGAGGAGGAGAGAGAACTAAGACTGAAAAGAAATGAAGAAAGTCTCTGAGAAATATCTGACTCAATTAGGAAATGCAACATAAAAATTATAGGTATTCCAAAGGGAGAAGAGAAAGAGAATGGAGCAGAAACCTTGTTCAAAGAAATAATAGCAGAGAACTTCCTAAATCTAGGGAAGAAGATGGAAATCCATGTGGAAGAGACTATCAAATCTCCTAAATATGTCAAGGTAAAAAGACCTATTGCAAGGCATATAGTAGTGAAACTGGCAAAAGGGAATGACAAAGAAAAAATACTAAGGGCAGTAAGGCAAAAGAAAATAACCTACAAAGGAACCCATATCAGACTTTCAGTAGATTTCTCTGCAGAAAACTTACAGGCTAGGAGAGACTGGAATGACATATTCACATCTTTGAAGAACAAAAACTTTCAGCCAAGAATACTCTATCCAGCAAAAATATCCTTCAAATATGATGGAGAAATTCAAACTTTACCAGATAAACAAAAGCTAAGGGAGTTGGTAGCCACAAGACCCCCAACCCTCTACCGTACAAGAAATCCTCAAGAAGGCCCTCATACCTGGAAAAAAAAAAAAAAGAGGATAAAGGGTTTACAAAGCATAGAATAAGGAGATAAATAGGTAGACAAAATAAGAAAATTGTAGCTATACATCAGAACAGGTTGGGAAATACTCAAGTATAAGATTAAAGATAACAGTAAGGAAAACACCAAAAATGAAGATAATCTTGTCATTTTAACCACAAACTCACAACACAAGGTAGAATAAGATATGAGAAAAACAACTTAGGAGGGGAAGAGGAAAGGGACTGAATCGCTTTGGTCTAAGGAAATAAGAGGCCATCAGAAAATGGACTATCTTATCTAGGAGATTTTGAATACAAACTTCATGGTAACCACTAAACAAAAAAGCAGAACAGAGACACAAATAATAAATAAGGAGAAAAGAAAGAAACACAACATAAAAAACTACATAACTCAATTGGTAAATGGAAACACAAGGATGAGAAACAAAGGAAATGCAGGAGAACTGGAAAACGAGTGATAAAATGGCAGCACTAAGCCTTCATATATCCATAATCACCCTAAATGTAAATAGATCGAATTCTCCGATAGAAAGACACAGAGTGGTGAGAGGGATTAAAGAACAAGACCCAACAATATGCTGCCTCCAGGAAACACATCTCAGCTCCAATGACAAACACAGGCTCAGAGTGAAGGGATGGAAGGCAGTACTAAAAGCTAACGGCAAACAAAAGAAAGCAGGTGTCACGATACTTATATCAGACAAAGTAGACTTGAAGATAAGACAGGTAAAGAGAGACAAAGAAGGGCAGTATATAATGATAAAAAGGATACTCCACTAAGAAGACATAACACATAAATATCTATGCACCCAACACAGGAGCACCAAAGTACATAAAGCAACTATTAACAAAACTAAAAGGAGATATTAATAACAACACAATAATAGTAGGGGACCTCAACACTCCACTCACATCAATGGATAGGCCATCCAGACAGAAAATCAACAAGGAAACAGTGGAATTAAATGAAAAGCTAGACGAGTAGGATTTAATAGACGTATAGAACACTCCATCCAAAACCAGCAGAATACACATTCTTCTCAAGTGCACGTAGAACATTCTCAAGGATAAACCATATTTTGGGAAACAAAGCAAGCCTCAATAAATTTAAGAAGATTGAAATAATAACAAGCATCTTTTCTGATCACAATGCTATGAAGCTAGAAAGTAATTACAAGAAAAAACTGAGAAAGTGACAAAAATGTGGAGGCTAAACAACATGTTATTGAAATACCAATGCATCATTGAATAAATTAAAGGAGGAATCAAAAACTATCTGGAGACAAATGAAAATGAAAACATATCATACCAACTCATGTGGGATGCAGCAAAAGTGATACTAAGAGGGAAATTCATCACACGACAGGCTCACCTTAACAAACTAGAAAAATACCCAATAAGCAATCTCAAACTACACCTAACTGAATTAGAAAAAGAACAAAGCCTAAAGTGAACAGAAGGAGAGAAATAATAAAAATCAGAGCAGAAATAAATGCAAGTGAAACAAAAAAGGCAGTAGAAAGGATTAATGAAACAAAGAGCTTGTTCTTTGAGAAGATAAACAAAATTGACAAACCCCTAGCCAGACTTACAAAGAAAAAAAGAGAGAAAGCTCAGATAAATAGAACTAGAATGAAAGAGAGAAATGACAATGAACACCACAGAAATACAAAGGATTATAAGAGAATACTACAAAAAGCTATATGCCAACAAAATGGACAATCTGGAAGAAATGGATAAATTCCTCAACTCTTACCACCTCCCAAAGCTGAATCAAAAAGAAATAGATAATCTGAATAGACCAATCACAAGTAAAGAGATTGAAACAGTAATCAAAAGCATCCCAAAGAATAAAAGCCCAGGACCAGATGGCTTCCTGGGGAATTCTACCAAAGTTTCAGAGAGGATTTAATACCTGTCCTTCTCAAGTTATTCCAAAAAATCAGGGAAGATGCAATGCTTCCTAACACATTCTACAAGGCCAACATCACTCTGAAACCAAAGCCTGACAAGGACAACGCGTAAAAGGAAAACTATAGGCCAATACTGCTGATGAACATAGATGCAAAAATCCTCAAAAAAAATTTGGCAACCCAAATACAGCAATACATCAAAAAGATCACATACCATGATCAAGTGGGATTTATACCAGGAACACAGGGATGGTCCAACATCCACAAATCAGTGTGATACACCATATTAACAAAATAAGGAATAAAAACCACATGATCATCTCAATAGACACAGAGAAAGCATTTGACAAGATCCAACAGCCATTTATGATAAAAACTCTTAACAAAATGGGGATAGAAGGAAATTACCTTAACATAATAAAGGCTGTATGTGACAAACTCACAGCTAACATCATGTTCAATGGGAAAAACTGAGCGCCCTCCCCCTCAGAATAGGAACAAGACAAGGATGCCCACTATCACCACTCTTATTCAACATAGTACTTATACAATGGACACAGGACTTATACAATGAAAACTATAAGACATTAGTGAAAGAAATAGATGATGACAAAGAGATGAAAAGAGATTCCATGCACTGGATTGGTAGAATAAACACAGTTAAAATGTCCATACTACCCAAAGCAATCTACAGATCCAATGTAATCCCAATCAGAATCCCAATGACGTTCTTCACAGAAATAGAACAAAGAATCCTAAAATTCATATGGGGCAATGCAAAACCCCAAATTGCTAAAGCAATCCTGAGAAAAAAGACCAAAGCTGGAGACATCACAATCCCTGACTTCAAGATGTACTACAAAGCCATAGTAATGAAAACAGCATGGTACTGGTACAAAAACAGGCACACAGATCAATGGAACGGAACTGAAAGCCTAGAAATAAAACTGCACATATACGGACAGCTAATTTTGACAAAGGAGCTAAGAACATACAATGGAGAAAAGATAATCTCTTCAATAAATGGTGTTGGGAAACCTGGACAACCATTTGCAAAAGAATGAAAGTAGACCATTATCTCACACTATACACAAAAATAAACTCAAAATGGATCAAAGACTTGAAGATAAGTCCTGAAACAATAAAACTCCTTGAAGATAATATAGGTGGTACACTCTTTGACATCAAACTTAAAAGGATATTTTTGAATACTATGTCTTCTCAGACAAGGGAAACAAAAGAAAAAATAAACAAGTAGGAGTTCACCAGACTAAAGAGCTTCTGCAAGGCAAGAGAAACCAGGATCAAAACAAAAAGACAACCCACCAACTGGGAGAAAATTTTTGCAAATCATATATCCAATAAGGGGTTAATCTGAATAACATATAAGGAACTCGCACAACTGAACAACAAAACAACAAACAGCCCAATCAAAAAATGGGCAGAGGTTATGAACAGACATTTTTCCAAAGAAGACATAGAGATGGCCAATAAACATATGAAAAGATGTTCAACATCTCTAATCATCAGGGAAATGCAAATCAAAACTATACTAAGATACCACCTAACACCTGTTAAAATGGCTGTAATGGCTAAGACTAAAAATAGCAAATGTTGGAGAGGGTGTGGAGAAAAGGGAACCCTCATATACTGCTGGCAGGAACGCAAACTGGAGCAGCCACTATGGAAAACAGTATGGAGATTCCTCAAAAAACTAAAAATAGAATATTGTATGACCCAGCTATCCCCACTACTGGATATCTACCCAAACAACTTGAAATCAACAACCCAAAGTAACATATGCACCCCTATGTTCATTGCTGCACTATTCACAATAGCCAAGACATGGAAACAATCCAAGTGCCCATCAACTGATGACTGGATAAAGAAGATGTGGTATATATATATACAATGGACTACTACTCAGCCATATAAAAAAGACAAATTCATCCCATTTACAACAACATGGATGGACCTGGAGGGTATTATGCTTAGTGAAATAAGCCAGACTAAGAAAGACAAACACCATACGATTTCACTCATATGTGGAATATAAACAAACATGTGAACAAAGAAAACACTTCAGTGGTTATCAGGGGAAGGGGGGTCAGGGGGGGCAGACAGGTGAAGGGGAGCACTTATGTGGTGGCAGACAAGAAATAATGTACAACTGAAATTTCACAATGATGTAAACTGTTATGAACTCAATTAAAAAAACAGTTGCTAAGAGAGTAGATCATAAATGTTCTCACCACAAAAAAGGAATGGTAATTATGTTATGTGATGTTGGTGTTAGCTAATGTTGCTCTGGTGGTAATCTTACTGCAATAAGTATCAAATTAACTCATTGTAAGCCTTAAATTTACACAATGTTATATGTCAAATATATCTCAATAAAGCTGGAAAAAAAGCTTAAACCTGCTGCATTTAACACTCTACATCATAATGAATCAAGCTGATGCATTACTTTCAATGGGCTAATAATTCTGAAAGTACTTTCCATAGAACGGGAAAGCAAAGAATGTCTTTCCCTACTCTCCCTATTTCCCTTCCTTCTTTCTATAGGAAATCTGGACCATATTTAACGCAGAAGTAACATTATGTCCATGAGAGGTCTTTGGGAAGACATGTCTAATGATTAAAAACTTAACAGGGGTTTTTTTGTTTGGTTTTTTTTGGTAAGGAGATTGGCCCTGAGCTAACAGCTGTAGCCAATCTTTCTCTTCTTTTTTTTTGTTTTTTTCCTTTTCCTCCCCAAAGCCCCAGTACACAGTTGTATATCCTAGTTGTAGGCCATTCCAATTCCTCTATGTGGGACGCCACCACAGCATGGCTTAATGAGCAGTGCTAGGTCCGTGCCCAAGATCTGAACCGGTGAACCTTGGGCTGCTGAAGTGGAGTGTGCAAACTTAACCACTCGGCCATGGGGCTGGTCACCCTACAGTTTTTTATATCAAAGCTTTTCCAGTGAACATGTGTAACTGTCTTACCTTCATCATTCACAAAATTGTCTACATATATCCTAAGGCACCTTGAAATCTCCCTTTTCCTTCAACACTGAAAGACACATTTCCACTGTTGTTTTTTGTCATAAATGTATCTAGAGCTGTGAAAATGCTGAACACATATTAAAGTTTATCATGATAGGTTTCAAAACCATGCATCCAATTAAATTTTGGAAGAAGTTATTTTTCTCAAATGTATTAATCTGACTTGAAAGAAACAGCAGTTTCTTTAGTGGCAGATCATCCCCTGGTGCTCATGGGAGGGTTCCCTCAGCAGCAATGAGATTATTAGCAGCTCCTAGTGACGGCAGTCCCATAATCATGGGACCTATCTGATGGCACCGTTCCCGGGCCCTGAAGATTGTTTCGTGATTATAAGCCCAGTTGTTTCAATAAGAAAGGCTAACCCTAAGCTATTACGTTATGCTCACTTCTATGTTTGTTTCTGATAGAAATATCCTCCAGCAATCTTTATCTCTTCAGTTCATTCTTTGGTGAAGACTCTTCACATATTTGCATTGGATTAATACGTCACTCTTTCACTAATATTTTAATGTGCATTTTATTAAGTTTTCATGGGCTTTCATTTGATTTCCAATGTTATCAGAGATGCTCTGGGAGCAGTAAACATGTATTTCATCTAGAGAAAGTAAAGTTTTAGTCATCTTTCAGTGAAATTTATAAGAACTCTAAAAGCCCACATTAGCTTACAGGGATTGATAGCTTTTCACACTCTGCATCCGAGCGAGGTTGAGATTAAGTGATGTGTCTCTTGTTTATAGTTCAGTACGTGCCAAAGCTTCTGAATTTATCTGTGACTCATAGGCCAATCTGGAAAGTGAAAGACCATCTTTACTTGAGGAACTCTAAGAACATCACATTACCAAGGAAAAATAATATCAATTTAGAGTATTTGGGCATTTTAATAGCTCTCGAGACTAACATATATCCTCCATTGGTGCGGATGATTTTACTATTAGTAATTAAGTCCTTGGGTCATTTCTTTCCTAAGACGTGCCTTTCAAAGACTTGACTTATGACGAGTAGAGATGAATTAAGAATCTAACTTCTTAGTGAGCATATGTTTGATCAGATACTATACCTAGACTGATCATGCTCTTTGAGACTCTGAAAAAAGAAAATGGGGTTAGAAATAGAAGAATTTTGCATTCACAGTTTGTTTATATGTAAATACTTCCCTACAAGACAAGCTTTTGTCTTGGTCAAATTTTCTCCCTCGAAGGTCTTGAAAATACCTTCCTGTAAACATTGTAGCTGTCTTTACAGTTTTCGAAGTTCAGTGTAAGCAGTCCGCTGGGTAAGAATGGACTGGCAGTCTGGGAGATGCAAATGGTGACAGGAGAAACAAGTTGCCAATTTCCTGGCTGACGGAGAATCAAGTATGAGCCATTCTCCTCACTAAAGAGAGAAAATTCGTGGCTGGCACGTTAGGATTGGGCCTACTTTCTCTGAGCTGGGACAATGCATTCTAATTAGCCTTTTTAAGCCACATTCAGTGGTACATATTGTCATGTTGTGTCTGTATAAATATAATATTAATTATAGAACACAGCACACAAACTTGACAGGTTCAAATTCACCTCCACACGATCTAGGAAGTCGCAGGCTTGCCTATGTTTGAGAAGAAATTCTTTCTATTATTAGCCATTTTTAAAGATACTGATCTGTGTTCCGTGGCGTGGTGAGTATTTGAGGATATTATTATGGTCCCTTAGATTCATTCTTGATAATTATTGCCCCAGGAGAGTAAACAGACAAGAAAAAAGGAAATCAAAGGGGAAAAAATAAGAAAAAGGACAGCAAATAAGCAGTGTGTTGACAGACTGCAGAGACCTTGATTAAACATTAGATAGTGATGGGCACAGTGAAGAGGCGACCATGTACAACAGTGTGGAGAGAACCATCAGGGCAGACCACAGATGCTGTCTTATAGTCTGGAAAGAAAAAGGCCATCTTCACTCTGGAGACCTCCAAACTTAACAATCAAAAATAATACCAATTTAGGGCATTTGGGTAGTCTAAAATTGAGGGCATTAAAAGAAAAGTGATCAGGGTTGGCTTACGTCATAGTGGTTAAGTTTGGTGCACTCTGCTTCGGCAGCCCAGGGTCACGGGTTCAGATCCTGGGGGCAGACCTATACCACTCGTCAGCCATACTGTGCCGGCAACCCACATTTAAAGTGGAGGAAGACTGGGACAGATGTTAGCTCAGGGCTAATCTTCCTCAGCAAAAAAAGGAAAAAGAAGAGAAAGAATCAAAACCCTATTGTGTGTTTTTTTTTTAATTTCAATAAATGGAAGTAAAGTTGTGTGACTCTTTTCACACTTCCCTGTATGACAGCCTGCTAATCAACACAACCCTGGAGTGTGCTGAGGAGTCCTCAGGGCGGGGCAAACAGACATTCATTCTCATGAATTGCAAGTTAATCAACAATGTAAGAAATCAGACTTTTCAAATGGTTTTCTGCTTTGCCAATATTTTGAAGGGGAGGAGGTTAATCCTCCAAGTAACCATTTTTGCCTCTGTGAAACACTGTTACCCTGTGCTTCAGGCCAGGTTCTCTGGGAAACGCTCTTGTGCCGGATTTAGCTGTAGACAGCTTCCTGGGGAGTGTTCCCGGAATGCACCCCTGTGGAAGAGAAGGGACAGAAAGGGAGTGTGGCCTGAACAGGTGGAGGGGAGGTTGAACTCGG
Source organism: Equus quagga (assembly GCF_021613505.1). Lineage (NCBI taxonomy): Eukaryota > Metazoa > Chordata > Mammalia > Perissodactyla > Equidae > Equus > Equus quagga. Next base: position 2,545,580 of record NC_060287.1, on the reverse strand, counting down.
AGGCAGTCTTAACAGAAGCCTCAGCCAAACCAGTAGGGGCTCGAAGCTCAGCTGATCCTTCTGAGTTGGCCTGAATCGGAGCAGGGGCCGGGGCTTTAGACTGTCAACTCAGCCAGCTGTCGGATGCAGGCTGTTCTGGGAAGGAGGGCGTAACTTGAGCCAAGTGAATCTTCCTGGCTGTGGGAATCCAGTAGGGGACTGCCACCGGGGGACGTTGCTGGCAGCACTGTCAGAGACAGGATGGACATAGGGAGTCAAAGCCTTCCTTCCTGAAGGGGATTCTGGGTGGCACATCAAATCATCTAGCAGATCCATAGTATGAAATGTTACTATGAAATAATTTCATTTGAGAGCAAATTTGTTACACAAGTTCTCTACAGGAATTCCAATCTCGCTGAAATATCTAAAATAAGATATTTAATGTTGCTTTACCTTGAAATGCTGTTAGGAGAGAATAGCAAGTAGTACGAAATTGTAAGTAACAAAATACTCAACTCAAACTGACTCCCACATCAAGTTGTAATACGTCCACTTGTATTAACTGGAAATACAGATACAGACCCGGGGCTCGGGACTGACAACCCAACAGCCCACCTCCATTTCTGCAGCTTCCCTTGGCTCTATTCTTCTCAGTGCGGTAGTTGTTTTTGGTTTCGTTTCTTTCCATCTCTGCAGCAGCCCTGGCTTCACATCTACCCATAAAATCATCCCATGGGAGACTGTCTCTTAATGAAGCTTACGGTTCATAGCGAAGGGCTGGGTTTGGGTTTTATGCCAAACACAATGGGAGCCATCAGAGAGTTTTCCCTTTAAACTAAAATTTATTTAATATATTAGCTTTATAAATAGAATAAATTCAGTACTTAGGACACACACACGGATGCTAAGTTTCGGGTGTCTACAAATGTTATACTGATCACATGAAGCTCTGACAGCCATTCGCGTTACTAGGAACTTGTTAAACCTCAGCAATGAAATGCTATCCTTGTACTCTCTAGAAATAGAACAAAAGAAGACAATTCACTCATGAAATTCACTTTTAAATAAAACTACATTTATAAAAATCTATCCTGTGGATTATAATTCTGGTTGCACTCCCATTTGAGCAGTAGTATGATCGCTTAACTACAGCAGCAAAACAAAATGAGAAAATTCACACTTTAGAAGAAAGACAACAATTCATCTGCTTGTGGATCAAGGAAAAGACTTGTTAGATAACAGCCACAGGAATACTGTGCTTAAACCATCTGAAAACCAGAGAAAATGGAAGCAACTAGAGAGATTTACATTTATATAAGGTGCATTTATTTTAAAAACTGTTCTAAGAATTATAATCTTATGACATTTTCATTTCATCTAAGTATAATCACTTAAATAATATCAATAAAACTAAAATGAAAAGTTTTAAATTATTTTAGAAGACAAAATAAATTTTTGCTGTGGATCTGGATTATGTTAATGCATTTGTTAACAATGAAATTGCTGTAAATACACAAAATGCAAATAGTGTTAAATAGAAGTAATTAAATCATATGCTTCACCAATGAAAATATCTACAGTTATTAAAATTATCCTGTGAATTATAATTCTGTCAATCTTCCATTTGAGCCAATGCTACTTTACTAATATTACTAAAGTGAAAAGAGGGTAAAAAATCAAAATAACTTTAGTAAAGAAAGAAAAAAAAGATCTTGTGCCGGTTTGGGAGGCAGACTTCTTAGCAGAGGGAAAAACACGAAGCATGGCTCACACCTGTGAGCGACTGTGTGGACGCGAGACCGAGTCCAGCGGGCGGTGGCGTGATAGACCTTATTGCCAGTGTGGCTGTGACGGGCTAGGAAGTCCCCTGGGAGGGTGGATTGCGGGGAAGGTTTGCCCTTGCTTTCCAGAAGAGGGGAAGGGCAGGGACCCTGTCAGGGGACCCCTTAGTAACATTTGACCTTTGACTAGAGGATTACGTGAAGCACAGAGCCTGGGTCATTCTGGTGAGATAAGCGAATTCAGAGGTCCAAGGGGTCTTCTAGCGAAAGCAGCATCAGAATTGGCTCTATCTTGTGGAGGACCTGATGCATCAGAAGGACTGGCCTAATGGCGGAATCCTTCTCCTGGGGTCACGACTCCATTGAGAGGCATCTATTCTGTACCAAGCACCAAACCCTGGACGCCCGTGCCCTCACAGCCTGATTTCCTTCCTTCCTTGGAAATCTGTTCATCCAGAGGATTCCTGAGGATCCCCAGCCTCTCTGCCTGAGGTCACACTGGAAACATCCGGGACATGTTGGGACATAAGAGGACGCTTTGAAATGTTCACGTTTCAATTTTTCCTCAATTAAAGTTTATCTTAGGTTTGCTTTTTTCCCTTAAATTATCAAGGTTTCTCTTAACCATCAGCACTCTTAACCTGTTATTGTGAGCTTCTCTTTCACAGGAAACAAGCTGGCATTGATAATTGCCATGATTATTTTCAGTCTTTCTAGGAAATTACTGACTAGTATTTTATAGGTGCCCAACTCATCATGTGTTTGGCTGATCTATCCCATTGCTTTGGAAATGTTCTCCTCTCTTTCTGGTAAATTTCCTCTAAAGGAATCTTTGGTGGAAATTCATTTCTCTTTCCCAGTGCAGTTCAGAAAGTACTGGGTGTTCTTCCTGGAACCTTTGCCACTCACCTTCTAACTGTTTTTTTCTGACCGCAGCAACGTTTGCTCACTTGGGAGAATTTTAATATGATCTCAAATTGCCTTGTTTATGCTCTCTTTCAGCTGATTTAACGTAGCTTTGGGTTTATTTTTAGGAGTTTTTAAGGCAATATGTTAGTTTTCTATGGTTGCTATAACAAATTACCACAAACTTAGTGGGTTAAACACCACAACTTTATCTTACAGTCTGGACATCAGAAGTCTGAGATCAGTTTAGGCTAAAACCAACATATCTACCAGCAGCGCTATGTTCTTTCTGGAGGCCCCAAAAGAGAATTCATTTCTTATTTTTCCCACTCTCAGAGGCTGCCTACATTCCTTGACTTGTGGCCACATCACGAATTTCTGCTTCTGTTGTCTCATTTTCTTCTCTGATTCTGACCCTCCTGCTTCCCCTCTTATGATTACATTGATCCCACCTAGATAATTCAGGATAATTTCCCTGTCTTGAGTTCCTTAATTAACCACCTCTTCAAAGTCCCTTTCGCAATGTAAGGCAACAGGGGTCAGGATGTAGATATCTTTGAGGAGCCTTATTCAGCTTATTATAGTATTTTACTCAGACTCATCCATTGGTTTCTTCAAAATGCCTTGTAAGAGGTGTCCAGGTTTCCATTGTTTATGTTGGATTCCGTTCTCCCACTGTCCATGACGTCTTCTCTAAGAACTGCACGTGTTCACTCAGAGACTAGATCGGCTTTCTCTTTCAGAACTTGCTCCACACCACTTCGCGTTCACTCATGCTTCTGTTCCATCCTCTGCTTCTTGTGAAAGCAGTTTTATCTCTCTCTGAAGATCAGAATTTTCATTCAAAGTGCTTTTCAGTGTCTAACGCTGTTCTTCATTCTTTTGATGAATTTTGAAGACCGTTTTGGTTGCAGCTACTTGAAATTGGAAGCCTTTTGATGCATCTTTTAAAGAATGAATGTTTCTTGTTACATTTACCATCGGCACAACTTGTTCTAATAATTTAGATTTCTCTTCTTTCAGTCCTTTTTCTAAAAGTCTCTATTTTAAGGCCAGGCGAAGAGATTTTCAGCTCTTTATCTATTGCTTCTAATTTTGTGTTTCAGATAATGTCTCCTCAAGTCTGGCTTTCATTAACATTGATTCAAAGCTTTCAGATAATTTTGTATGAATCTAAGCATCTTGAAGATAATGCCATCTTTCTGTTAGAAGGGGCACTTCTGTGTCTCTAACTGTATAAAGTAAGATTCTAATGATGAGGAATTCTACATCCTACTATAACTAAAAACACCATCATCTCTTACAATGATCCATGGGGCCTGGGCCTGGGCCTGGTCTAAGGTCCCCTATCAGCACTGCCATTTCCTGACTCATTGTCTGAAGGACCAGAGTGACCCAGAACAGCACAGCCATTGGCAGACCCTCTGTGGCCCCAGAGGCCTTGGCTGAGCTCCATCAGGTTGTCAGGACCCTGCTGGCCACTCTAGGCTGCAGACACCTCTGTGGACATTGCTCCCTGAATCACACCAGAGTCTGGCAAGCAGGGCAGACCTCCGTGGAGGTGGAGGTATGAAGGAGACAATTACAGTGGAAGAGAACGTCCCAACCTTCCTCAGATGGTGATAAACACAGATGGGGATAATATCTCATGGCCCCAAGGTGTCCAGAATCTAGAGATGATAGCCTGGGTTCTGGCCAATCCAGGCCTACTTACGGCCCCCGAGGACTCAGGTACTCAATGTCCCTTTTGTCCCTATAACCGATTTAGGAGCCACTAGTTAGGAAGCTTATGGTCCCCGAGGACTCAGGTAATCGATATCCTTTTTGTACCTATAACCGATTTAGGAGTCACTGGTTAGGAAGCTCCGTGACAGAGGAATTACAGGCCCCCGACCCTGAAGAACATTCCATTTTCTCTTGAATAAACTTTCTTTCTGTGGCCTGGGCCTCATCCCACTCACAAAGCTCATGGAAAACTTGCAGCGCTCAGTGGCCCTCTGATTCGTTTTGGTCTATTTTAAGTCCACATGGGAGGGGTGCAGGATGGGAGGAGTCCACAAAGTGTTTCCACAGTGTTGTGCTGGAGCAGGCTTGTATCAGCTGGTGGGAGACAGCTGTGTATATCTTTTCCCATCTCCAGGTTAGAACGCCTATGGCTTGCCATCATTCAGGGTAGGAGCACTTATACCGCAGGTATCAAAAAGTATTGCAAGTCAAGGTGGGTTTTTTTTTACTTGTTCGTTTTGCTTTTTTCTGGAAAGGCAGTTTTGGTAATCACTTTCGAGCACATCGGTCCCTCAGAACTTCTAATTCTCAGCCATGTCCTTCCTCTACCCCCAGGCCCAGGCTGCCCACTCTCATACTCCATGGTCACCCCAAGACAGGCCCACTGGCTTCTGTCCCTGCTTCCTTTCCTGTGCTGTAGAGAGCACAACAGGACTTCTGACTGACTTTCGCACAACGTGAGGGAAACTCGGTACTACTGTCCCCTGTTCTCTCTCTACCTGGACATTCCTCATGCTGATTCCTATGCAGCTGGAGTTCTCCCAAAATGGTACATCCCTCACTATGGCCGTGAGTCTGTCTCCTCTCAGAGTTCACAACAGAAGAGAACAAAAGAACCTTTGCTCTTAGGTTTATTTTGCTTGAGTTTCTACTTTTTTCTGTTTTTGACTTCTGATTTAATCTAGGTGATGGAAGGGTAAAGTAAATCTCCCTTTCCCCCACGGTCCTTGTCCTGTCTCACCACCTGTCCTTTCCTTTTCTCCATATTTAATTCTATAGGCTCTCCCTTCTAAGGCAGAGGCCGTGGTGTCTTTCAATTTCCTCGGACTTGGGTTACTCTACAATGTATTTCTTGACTTTCTTCATGTCTCCTTTACAACTTGTATATGATCTCTTTGTGAAGAGTTAACCAGGGGCTGGCCTGGTGGCACAGTGGTAGAGCTCACACGTTCCATTTCAGCGGCCCAGGGTTCACCAGTTCGGATCCTGGGTGTGGACCTATGCACCGCTTATCATGCCACAGTGTGGCAGGCGTCCCACATATAAAGGAGAGGAAGATAGGCATAGATGTTAGCTCAGGGCCAGTCTTCCTCAGCAAAAAGAGGACGATTGGTAGCGGATGTTAGCTCTGGGCTAATCTTCCTCAAAAAAAAAGAGTCAACCAGTTCCAATCTTAACATATAAAAGGATATTTTAAAATTTGGAAAAATGCATTTTATAGATCCAAGGGGATGAGCTTTGAGACCAACAGTTGATGTATGACTGCTTTTTCCTAAGCAGCATTTGCCCTCTCCTTCCTTGAGGTGAGAAGTTTTATGGTTTAGCTTTAATGGTGAAAGTTGAAGAGAAACATAGTTTGTAGGGGAATTAAAAGCATATAGGTTAAATATTTGAAAATGTTCCCTCTGTTGCAGTTTCATTATTTCTATTGAGAAAAAGAACAAAGAGATAGAATACTTCACTTCAATAAAATATCAGAAATGTATATGAATTTTGTCTAGTTTGAGTTTTTAAGAGCTAAACATCACACATTTACATATTCCTACGGTTCCTAAACTTTCAAATTTAAAAGTGTGAAATGAGTCCTGAATGTCCTAGAAATGTCAAAAAGTAGAATAATGAAAGTTTAGGTAAAGAAGTATCCATTTAACAAAGGTAACTTCTGGTGGTGTGAAAATGTGTGCGGAATTTTTTATCCACTAAATATTTTATCCACTAAAATAACTGGCAATTACATTGTAAATACTGGGGGTGTACTGTTTAAATGTACATGTAACTGTAAATGTAAATGCTGCAGCTGGTATAACGTGGCTAAGCAAACCTGCAAAAATCACTAGAACATGTTCTTTAACTTATGACTAAGAAGAATAAATGAAAGTAAACTGCATTGAGTTGTCATATTCTGACATTTGAAATAGTCACAGTTGACCCTAAATACCTCCAACCAGGCCCATCACTGAGAGGAATTTCAGAATACTTTTTCCTTCCAATTCAGCTTCTGCAGCACCTTCAGAATTATCATTGATCATCGATTCCAAATCTTCATTCTGATCATGCCATCACGCCTTCACTCACTGTGCATCCCAAGTCTCTTTACAATCACCGCAAGCCCACCTCTCTCCTTTCCGTCCATCCCCACTATCATCTGTGCATCCTCTAGTTCAGACACATTGATCTAGTTCTTCTATCTGATAGTTGTAGGCTTTTTAGTTCCTTACTGGGGCTGTATCTTATGAGGCAAAGATCAGCGAGGTTCATTTCCTAGATGAATAACCCAGCTTAGGTTTTACACAATGCATCATCCTACAGTGGATTAGTCTAGGGGTAGAAAACTGGTCCAAGTGAGACCAATCAGATGCTTTCTTCCAGAATTTTGAATTGAGATTAAGAGAGCCTAACTCAGCCAGATTTCCAGAATGTAGGAGGCACAAACCTGAGAACTATAGAATAAGCAACTTGCAACTGCCTGTGAACTGAGAAGTTGAGAGCTGGTCTCCAGAGAGAAAAGATGGTGGAGATGTACCAAAAGCCTTAGAGACAAGGGACCATTCAAGCCGTCAGAGTTTGTCGCTGGTCCCAGGGCCTTCCCTATACTGCTGTATTTCTGCTCTTGGGTTTTGAGACACGCTCCTGAATCCTCAAAACAATCCTTCTTGTTTTAAGTGAGTTTTAGATTATTTCTACTGCATGTAATCCTAAAATCTTCACAAACACATACCCTTATCAGGAATTAAAGACAAAGACAACACTGGCAATTTTGGAAGAAATAGAAATTTCATGTATGTCTCAAATAGAAATTTCATGTATGTCTCAAGATTACCCCATTAATATCTCTTGATTGAATTACATCATAATTTACTTCCAATATGTTTCATGACTGTTTCCATTTTCAAATCATCTGGTCTAATCCTTACCACTATATTGATGTCTGTTGATGACTTGTCATTTGTCTGAGGTAAGTTGTCACTGGGAGTTGATTTGTCATTTCCCAGCCTCCCTGGCATTCAGCTGTTTTTGCCAAATGGATATGAACTAAAATAATGTGCATCATTTCCAGGATAGGACCTACATGCAGCTACATGGAGAGGATCCCTCTAGAAACAGGGACAGGCAGAGCCACGGATTGCAATTGCCACATGGAAGACACCTGCTAGACCAAGAGTACACTCATTCAGCCAACACCTAAAAAACGTACTTCTGTTATATGAAATGTAAGGTAAATGAAACGTGGGAATTCATTTGTTATCATTAAACTCAGGAGGCAGTAGGCTGCACAGACACTAGAATGCTGCAAGGCCACGGTAACCTTTTGTTAAGTGTATGAATCCATTGATATAAAACCAAATATTTATGTACTTGTCTTAGAGAAGTAAACACATCTCAATCTATAGTAGAAGGAATTAGAGTTGTCTCTTGCTGCCCCAAGTCATTGTAGGATGACCCGCATTTAAGATTGTTACAGGAGGATACGTGGCTAGAAAGCAGGTCTAGAAAAATATAATTTGAGGGGGAAGAGAAGTGCCAGTGTTGAGACTCTGCTGCAGCTGCACTATTAGAAATTGAGTTTAGGGGCCTGCCCGGTGGCACAGCAGTTAAGTGCGCACGTTCTGCTTTGGTGGCCAGGGTTCCACTTGGGCACGCCATGCTGTGGTAGCATCCCACATACAAAATAGAGGAAGATGGCACGGATGTTAGCTCAGGGCCAGTCTTCCTCAGAATAAAGAGGAGGATTGGCAGCAGTTAGCTCAGGGCTAATCTTCCTCAAAAGAAAGAAAGAAAGAAAAAAGAAAGAAAGAAAGAAAGAAAGAAAGAAAGAAAGAAAGAAGGAAGAAAGAAAGAAAGAAAGAAAGAAAAAGAAAAAGAAATTGAGTTTAGTGAAGACTTTGCCCTGTGAAAGTGGAAAGTGTATATTATTGGATTTTAACACCTGGCTGTGTCCTTTATCCTTGGCTTTAAAATGTAGCTTTCTGCTTTAACAAAAAAATAACAAAAGTTGATCTTAATTTTTGGCAAAAAAGAAATACAGCACTGAAGAACGGAGTCGCTGCCTGTTAGCCTGGTCCCTGGCAGTGCGCCACCTACAGGGCACCTGAGGGCTTGACAGTTCTGATGTTTGCGGTTAGGAGAGCTTTTTAAAGTAAAGGAGCTAAAAACAAACTTTAAAGACGAAAGAATGATGAAAAACTTGAATTCTAGGTGATTATTCCTACATATGGCCTCATTTAGATCCTTCAAAACAAATCCTTTATTTTAAATTTGAAAAATAGGAAACCCTTTTCAGAGGCACTTTTTTTCCCATTTAACTTAAAGGAATTTTTGCATATTCCTTGAAATTGGGACATTTTAAGATGTGCTCACATATGTAGTTGGAAAGCAGCATGTATGTTAAACACTCTATGATGACAATATAAACTCACTGAAAGAAATGTAAAATGTTCCCGAAACTTCCTATAAATTTTCAGTCTTAAAACAATCTCCTTAATTTTTATGAATATTTCAGTGTAATTTCAAATATCTATTGTATAATGATTATGCTTTTTATGATATTTTATTACATTTCAGTTAATTAAGATTGGAATTGTAAAAATACACCATGGTATTTTTGTATTGTATTTAGGGTTTTAATTACAATTTTTATTTATTCTTCCAGAGGGTAAATTGGAAAAAGAAACAATTGTCATCATTTCAGTTAAATCAAATCCAATGAAAGAAGAAAGAATTTGTGGGTCTTATTGGCATTGGCACAATCCTTTTTTTTTTTAAACTGAACTCAATTTTTGACATGACCCTCAAACCAACTTCTTTTTTTTTTTTGAGAAAGATTGATCCTGAGCTAACATCTGTTGCCAATCTTGTTTTTTTTGTTTCTCTCCGAAGCCCCCTGAGTACATAGTTGTATATCCTACTTGTAGGTTCTTCTGGTTCTTCTATGTGGGCTTGATGAGCTGTGCCAGGTCCACGCCCACGATCTGAACCAGTGAAACCCTGGGCCGCCAAAGTGGAGTGCACAAACTTAACCACTCAGCCACTGGGCTGGCCCCTGCACAGTTCTTTTTAATACCTGTGGCCATAAGAGGAAATATAGATTCCTTATACAGAAATCAAAAATAAAACTGGTAGCATGAAATTGTCTAGGAGAGGGAAATAATATCTACCAAATGAATAAGAAATCAATAACTACTAAGTCCATCAATTAGATATTGATCAAATGATTTAGTGATTAAGTTAATTTTACACTTGTTTTGAAAAGAGAACCCATCAAACAACAAAATGGTTGAGTAAAAGTATTTTTGGTTGAATATGTAATGCAAGCTATATATACTATGGCAGAACTATTTTTCTATGTATTCTTTTTTTCCTAATCTTCATCAAGTATTGGGAGCTAATGTCCAGGTCAGTCATTATTTCTTCCTCATCAATAAATTATAAATCTTTACATGCATACTTGTTCTTGGTTTGGAAAAATGAAATTGAATAGAAAAAACCTGGATTTACATATTCTCCCTCTTTGCTCTACCATTTCTGGGCAAGTAGTGATGATTTGAATCTTGACATAGAAGCCATTGATAAGTACTGTGGAAAGAGTAAGAAATGAAAGTGAACACTGGGATTGCCACGTTAGCTCTGTCACGGACTCCTTTGTGACAGCAGTCAAGGAATTTAATCTTTCTGATTCTCAAGTTTTTCATCTTAAAATGGAGATATTTTTTCTACCCTATCTTAAGGGTTGTTATAAAACTAAAAAGAGATAGTGTTATATAAAAGCATTTTGAACATAACTATTTTTTACTCATCATGCTTCAACGTTTGGAGTAGATAAACTTTCCATTTTCTTTCCTTCATGAAAATATCTCAGGAGTCTAGAAAAATAAAGAGCAAGGGGCTCATGGCCCCCCTAAGAAATAAGCTATTCACCAAAAGAGGGAAAAATACATCCTGAAACAAAAGTGCTGAAAAACTCTTCTTAAAAGCTCTATTTAGAATACCATCTGGTCCTGACACGCTTCACAGACAAGGAGAGGATGAAGGGGCTTGGCACATCTACAGCTCTCTCCCTGAGTGAAGGAATGTTTGCTGTAATACCCACTAATAGATGAACAGCAAAACACGAAGTAAGGAACAGCAAGTGGGAGCCAGTCCATTAGGCAATACTACCTAAACATAAATGGGGACATGATTGATAGCACAGCAAAGACTGAGCATGCAGGCAACATTGCAATGACCCACTAATAGGATCTGGAGTAACAGACTCAAAGAAAAGCAGTGCCACTGGAAGACTGCACAGATTGCTGGGCTGGACTACCACAGTGAGAGCCAGAAGCGTAAGCCACAAATTCTTGGAACCATCAGGAATGTTGTGCTACCTGAGTTAACACAGAGATGATGCCAACGTGCCCAAGTATACTTTGGAAATAGAGTGACATTTTGGTTAGTAATAATAAAATATAGGTCAAATTAATTATCCTAAGGAATCATGGTAGGTTAATCCTCTCTTTGTAAAGAGACATTCTATAGGAGAATATGTCGTCTATCTAACCAGCCACTATTGGCATTTGCCTCACTACTCGAAACCCACCAAGTGGACAAAGATCACATTACGACAGGATTGTCAGACTGCTTTTTCTTTGTATATACATTTCTCATCTCTTTTTGTTACTTCTCATCAGTACCTTTACAATGAAATTTGACTCCTTAATAACGTAGAATACTGGATTGTTAAATCCTCTAAATCCTTACAGAAAATCTTCTGTTTTCCCACTCACTGTCCTACCCAGGGCTAACCATATGTAGAAGCACATGCATGTACAGTGTACCGCAGGACAACCTAGAAAAACAAGTCTTACAGTCTGAGCTTAGTGTGACCATCTGGGGAAGGGTGGTTGGTTTCTAAGTCATAGGTGGTAGAATCATTTGATGTCCAAAGACAGCACTTTTCCTGGCTTCATTCCATAATTACAAGCAACTGAAGGGATACGTTGAAAATTGGAATGCATGACAGAATACCCACATGCAGCATCCAGAGCAAGATGGAGGGAGAGGAGGGCTATACTAATGATAAATATCTCCACTTATAGCAAAAATCACATAGCAAAAATTTGCAAGTAGAAATGAAGGCAGTGGTTTATACTTTTTTTTTGACTGTGTACAAGTGAACAAAAGGATATAAGTAATGAAAGCCAAAATTTCAGACAGCTACCTCATTAGACCTGGGTAAGAAATTTTCTCTAACAATTGTGGCAAGTTGTTTCTTCACTGAGTTGGAGAAGGCAAGAAGGAGAAATACGCTTAAGTTTACTCTAACTGTAAAAAGCATGATGGATATTTGTAATCCATAAAATAAATGGTCTTACATATTTTACTAAAATCTCATTTGGCTCCACTCCACTGACTTTCTTTCTCCTCCCCCTTTTTTTCTCAACTCTACTTTACAGACCCTCACCCAAGGAAAAAGGTAATTAGGTGACAGGTTTTGCTTTAGATCCAAAAGGACACTCAATGACATATGGTCAGGATAGGGTAGGTTGCACTGTAATGACAAATAATCCCCAAAATTCAGTGGCTCAACACCTCTAATATTTATTTCTTGCTCACACAAAGTTGACTGTGGTTGTGGACAATTTCAAGACAGCAGCCCCCATGCAGCAACTAAGTGATTCACGTTACCTCCACCTTTTGGACCCACCACCTTAATTTGTCTCCTCCACAATTACCACTGCAGGGGAAGAGATAGGGAAACTGTCATGAGTTCTTCACTGCCCCAGCCAAGACGTGACGGACATCATAACTGCACTCTGTTCCTAGCGCAGGATTAGCCATAAGGCCTGTCGATCTGATAGGGGCATGAGAAGTGTTGTCTTTTCTGGGAGTAGAAGCGGAGGAGAACCAGATACTGAGGAACCTTCCAGATGGTCCTCGCACGTAGCTTCATTTTGAAGACAGCAAGGTTGTTTTGTAAAGTAACGTTTATAACCTTAAAGAAGATCTCAGCAAATATAAAGTAAATTAAAGGCCTTGGCTGTTTTTCTATAATTCGTAGGACCCAGGGAAAACTACAAATTTGTTTTAAAGGCAATTTGGTTAAATTCACAAATGATGGCCAAAAAATATAGACTGGTGCTTTCTATATACAATGGAGGCTGTAAAATGACAAAAACGTAGGAAGGCAACTCAAAAACTGTTCATTTCTTCAAACCTTATTTACCAAATCCCTGAGAACAATCTCTGCTCTCCTCTTGCAAATTTTCTATCTGCTTTTAGAAATATTACCTGGAGAAGGCAGGCATTCTATACTATTTCTAAAATATCTTCTGTGCAGTTTATCTCTTGCTTGCTTGCATTCCAAAATTGATTAGGTAATATTATGAATAAAATTATTTTATTGTTTGCTTTGGGACTTATGTAGCTAATGATGTGTTTGTTTCCTTCTATATCAACTTAAAATATGCTTTTATAATATGATTCGCACATTTCTTATCAGGGCAAATTAGAAAATACACATTGTGAGTTAATTGCTGCATTCTTAATCTTTACACTTTGGGCATATACAGTACAATAAACATCTTTATTGAAATCATGGCATTCTTGAACAGCTAATGTGCTAAAATAAAAGTAGACAGCCACAAGTTCATGTAACTATTCAAAAATTAAGCAGTGTATCACCTAAGTTATTACAAATGAGCAGATTTGAATACAAAGGTGACAGAAATAATATATCAATGTAATTTTTGGAAAAGTGCTCTTTCAATAAATTATTTCATACTAAAATTCATCAAAAAAACTCAAGAAAAGTATTTAGTTCATTAACTTGAAAGGAGTTAGTTCATGAATTGAAGATGAGAGTGCCTGTTACAAACCTGAGTTCAGGGGTTCTGGCGAAGTTTCCTACCGGAGCCTTTGCTACGTGACAGGACATCCTGTCCTTGTGCCCTTTTCTGTCTTACCAATGGTGTTGGAAATACGAACAATATTCACTCTCCTCCCTTCCGATTCACTCTTGACACTCTCCAATCATTTCACTGAAACTCCTTTGGCAACAGTCACCATTAACCTTAATATCTTCATATCCATTGCACACTTCTCAGTGTTCATCCTACAGGGATCTCATTGGCACATTGCACAGTCTTAATCTTTTCTTACTTCTAGAAAACTACTCTCTTTTCTTCTGATATGCCATTTTCCTAGTTCTTCTCCCAACTCCTCAGATCTTTTTCTTCTTGGTTTCCTTTGTGAACTTCTTTCATCACTTTCCCTTTAAATATTACTGATTTTTATGACTTTAATATCTATTCACTGAGTTTTTGTTTGTTTTCTAATATACCTTTATCTTCTGGGTAATCTTATTTACTGTCATATTTTTAACCAAGACTATATGCTAGCAATGACCATATCTGTATATATAACTCTAATCTGGCATCTGGATTTCATATAAAACCGCCCATTGGACATATATTTCTGGATATTCTCCAGATACTTCTTGTTCAACGAGTTCACTTCATCTTAACCATGACAATTATATGTTCTGAATCTCATCTCACATTTTGCACTACCATTGACACTGGTATGCAAGATATACAAGTTATAGCAGGATACACAAGTCATCCTGGATACCTGTTTCTTATTGTTTACATCAAGCAATTTCTAAGGCCTTACAATTTTACTTTCAAAACATTTCTCAACTCCAATATGCCTTCTCTATCCAGAGTAGGAAGACTCTAGTTCTGGTCCTCAATCTTATTAGGTTACTCCAATCTCCTCACTAAACTCCCCAACTCCAGAATTCCTTCTCTCAAACATGTTCTGTCGCTATTCTATTACCTCTGCCCTGAATATCCTTTTCCTGATTCTTTCCAAATTCTCTTCATTGATTAATACTCTTTCCTTAAGATTTAGCCCAGGTGTCATTCTCTTTCAGGGAAAATTTCCTGAAAATTTTCAGACAGTGCTATTTGAACTGAACTACCCTAGCGCTGCCAGCTCACGGATTTCTGTTTCACCTCACAACTTACAAATAAAGATTTCACCTCCTTACTCTTTCCTCAGGGGTACTTCATTAAAAGTTTTTCATTCATGTTTCAAGGAAAGAAAAATTGTATGACTAGAACTCCATAAAAACCAGACATTTACCTGGTGGTAGCCATGCCTCCAGTTCCACCAAATTCAGCCAGCCCGTGGGTGAGTAGCCGCGAAATGCTGTAGAGTAAGGATGAGGAAGCTCAGGCGGGGGGGAGCGGTGGTGTAGAGGTAGCGAAGGATTTATAATTAAGTGTGTTCTCATTAACGGAGGAGACCGTGGCTGGGTCCAAGTCCACAGTCTGTAGTTTTATAATGGATTTTACCTCACATGCAATTACTTTGATGATAGCTTTTTTCTGCTACAAAATTTTACCCTCCTCCTAAAATTAAAGAATCTTTGAAAATCCTGCTCCTGTGTCAACCACAGTTTCTACTATGTCCATTTTCTGGGTCTTTTCATAGCTGTAAGCAATTTCCAGTTTTCATTTTTCTATACAAGAATCTCAAAATACATGAGTTATAGCAGCAGAGAAAACACATTTTATTACTTTCAGGTATTTTTCGCTCTTCTTGGCCCTTGCTCTAGGTTTGCCTATCTGTTTTCACCCAAATAACTGCTGATAGCACTTACTTTCTTCTAAAATAGTAACTAAAGAGTCTGGTCTTCTTTGTAAGTCTCTTCTTCAGTGATTTATACTTCAATGGTAGTCATATCTATGGCTCTCAGAGCACTCAATACCAACAGTAGGTCAATGTGTGATTCTTTCACAAATCAACTGGAGAGACTACATATCTAAGTATGTTTTATAGCAAATAGTGCATGCTTCAAGATTGCTCAATACATTCTTCAAGACAACATGATTTTGCTTACAATATATTGATAAATAAATGCGTTGAGATAATTCATCTTTTCTCTGTAGATATGAGAATTTACACCTTCCATAAGATTCAAAACTGATCCAAACTATGTGACAACATATCTCTTTGACCAAGAAGAGGAAGAGAAATATTTTCTTAGAAAAATATTCTGCTTGAGTGTAATAAGAAACATTTATGAGATGACATCTGTCTCATGAAAATCTAAAAATAATATTTAGAAATGTTCCATGCAAATTTCTTCCAGATATCATACTCACATAATATTAACACTGCGCAGACACCACAATCCTGGGTCTTCAGGCTTTATTTTATAAAGGAAGCTAACAGATGGAGCTGCCACTTTGTCCTAACAGAGATTTTTACAATTTCACAAGAGGTAGCCAGAAAACGTAGACTGGAAAGATGCCTTTCTATACTCCCACTCAACGGTAGTTGTAAAATGTCAAAATCAAAAGAAAAGCAATTAAAAAATGTTAACTTCTTCAAACCCCATTTACCAAACCGCTAGCATCATTTTGTTTCTCTCCTGTTTGACTTCTGTTATCTCCATTTACAAATGTCACCTGCACAGGCCAGAGGCTAAATAACGCTTCCAAATATCTTCTTTGCAGACTCTCTCCTGTTTGTTTCCACTCCAAAGTTCATTAGCTAATGCTCTAAATGAGAAGAGTCTGTTTTTCATTCTTTTAACTTGATGTAAGTGGTTATCTGTTTAATAGTTTCAATTTTATTTTAAAATTTGTATTAAAATGATTTATATACATTTCATAAGTAAGAATTTGAAAATATAAACCTTAAGTTAATTATTACATTTTCTTGTGTGTGAATACAATACAATGAACATCTTTACTGAAATAATGCCATACTTTAGAATTCATATACACAGAAAAAATTATAGAGCTAAATATTAGTAAGTAGCTATTCCCAAGTGAAACAGCATATCATTTGAATCACTATATGTGATATGGATGAAGATAAAAATAAAAAATGAAGATTACCCTTAAAAATATTGAAATGACTAATTGGATTGCTAAATAAATAAACATAAGTAACGTTATCAATAGATGAGTAATTCTATTTTAATGTAGTATTTTTTTGTAGTATAACTGTCAATAAATTATTTTGTAGATAAGTTCACAAAACCAGTAATGAAATGAAATGTTCAAGATAAAAAAAGATAAAAAATAAGACAACATGAGATAAAAATAAGTTAATATCATAAACTTGTATTACTTAAGATAAGCGATGACTGTAACAGTTTAAATTATAGCAGTGCTTTAAGAACAGAAGTTTTTTTTCGATCTCAATAAGTAACATCCTAAGAGAAGCATTTTAGGGCTGGTCAGTCAACTTTGTTTCTTCAGAGTCAGTCTCTTTCCAGCTCAAGTTTCCGAGTTCCTACGGTGCAGCCCTTGTCCTTTAGACCCAAGATGGTAGTTTCTAGATTCCTCAAAGCTAGACAGAATAAGGGAAGAAAAAAATGTCATGGTTATGTGCAGCTTCTTTTTAAAGAAGGTTCCTAAAGCTGCCATATAAACCTTCTCTGTTGATCCTGTTAACTAGAAATTAGGTACCTGATCTGATCTTAGAGGCAAAGAGAGGCTCAGAAACAATGTCCTCAAACCGGATAGCAGTGAGCTCAGATATAAGCCAGAGTTTCTACTACAAGGTGGAAAAAGAAAGAAAAGACATAATTTTTAAATTTATACTTACAGAATCTGCCCTCAGGCAAATTTTATGTTTTAGAAACTATTAAGCTAATGAAAGTTTTTATCAAAATTACTATTAAGGAATTTTTCACTAAGTTGAAGATTTTTTTGAAGTGCACAATTCCATTAGATGGGGCAGATGCCACATTGTTTATTATTTGATAAATTTATTGCCTGGTATATACTATGGGGAAGACTTTCATGGATAGTCACATTGGGGTTGATTAATACGCTGTCATCATTAGAACATCTTGGGAGAGGCACCCCTGGAGGACATGAAGATTACACTAGGTTGTGCCCTACTTATGTGCAGTCAAATAAAGGTGCTGCAGGAGAATAAATTCCTTACATTTCATAGGGCTTTGTGCAGTGGGGTTAGCAAGACACTGTCTCCTAATCCTTGGAGGATATCTCAGCTTCGCTTGCTGTGAGTCCCGTACAATGTGAGTTTCACTGTGCTCATTTTCGTGCTTTTTATGACAGTTTTGCTCAAGCGAAAAATAAGGATTTTCATCCACTTCACAATAATAGCACCCCTCATTTTTCATGATGAAATTTGTTATACCTTTACAGCCGCTGTTCAGGAACTATTTACATTCATTTTACAGAAAGGAACCTGATACTCAGTTCTGTTAAATTGCCTAAGTAACACATTGCAAGACCTCACCTGAAGTCATAAACTGATGGACCCCATGATATTTTTGCAGGTTGTTGCTTCCAGGAGACGTGAGGCTCTTTCAAACTTTTTGTAGGCCTACTCTATACTAGAGCCTGAGTAAATTTTAACTCCGACAAGTATTTTAACAACCTGTCTTATCTAACTCGGTGCTTGTGTAGTGGGGATTCAATTTTTTGAAGTATATTAATATGTTTTCTCATTCACATTTTTCACACTTTTCTTGAATACAATTGATGTACAAAGAACTGCACGTGCTTAAGGTGCACAATTTGATGACTGTGGACATATGCAAATGCTGTGATTCATCACCACAATCAAGATGATAGACATATCCAGCACCTCCCAAAGTTCCCTGCTGTCCTTCTATGTTCTGTTTTGTTTTGTTTTTTTTGTGGTAAAGACATTTAACCTAAGATCTATTCTCTTAAATTTTGAAGTACATAATGCCATATTGTTAACTATAAGTGCTATGTTGTACAGCAGATCTCTAGAACTTATTCATCTAGGGTAACCAAAACTTTATACTCATTGAACAACAACTCCCAATTTCCCGCTTATCTGGTCCCTGGAAACCACTATTGCATTCTCTGCTTCTATTAGTTTGACTATTTTATTTTTTATTTTTTGGGGTGGTGAGGAAGATTGTCCCTAAGCTAACGTCTGTGCCTATCTTCCTCTATTTTGTGTGTGGAACACCGCTACAGCATAGCTTGATGAGCAGTGTGTAGGTCCACGCCCGGGATCTGAACCCGTGAACCCCAGGCCACTGAAGCAGAATGCACAAACTAAACAACTATGCCACCAGGTTGGCCCCAATTAACTACTTTAGATATCTCATTTAAGGGCAACCATGCAGTATTTGTCCTTCTGTGAGTGGTTTTTTTTCACTTAGCATAATGTCCTCCAGATTAATCCATGTTTCACAGATGGCAGAATTTCCTTCTTTTTATAAAACTTTTTTTATTATATAAGTTTCAGGTATACAAAATTATAATTTGACATGTATATGTACTACATATATGCACATGCCACACTTTCCTTCTCCATTCATCTGTCTATGGATACTTGGGTTGTTTCTATATGTTTATGTGTGAACAAATTGGATAGTCTAGAAGAAATGGATAAATTCCTAGATACATACAACTTATCAAGACTTAATCATGAAAAAATAGAATATCTGAACACATCAATTACTAGTAATGAGATTCAATCCGTAATCAAAAACCTTCTAACAAATAAAAGCCCTGGACCAGATCGCCTGACCATTGTATTCTACCATTTAAGGAATTAATGCCAATCCTTCTCAAATTCTTCCCCCCAAAAAAAGAAATTGAAGAGAAGGGAACCCTTCCAACTCATTTTATGAGGCCAACATTATACTGAAATCAAAGCCAGACAAAGGTAATACAAGAAAAAACAATTACAGACCAGGATTCCTGATGAGCATAGATGTAAAAGTCCTCAACAAAATACTAGGCAACTGAACTCAACAACACATTTGAAAGATCATACACCGTGACCAAGTGAGACTTATCCCTGGGATGCAAGGATGATTCAACATATGCAAAGCAATAAATTTGATACATCACATTAACAGAATGAAGGATAAAAATCACACAATCATCTCAATATATGCAGACAAAGCATTTGACAAAGTCAACACCTATTTATGATAACATGCTCAATAAACTAGGTATAGAAGGAATGTATCTCAACATAATAAAGGCCACATAAGACAACCCCAGAGTTAACATCATACTCAACAATGAAAAACTGAAAGCTTTCCCCTTAAGATCAGGAACAAGACAAGGATGCCCACTCTCACTGCTTCTATCTAACATAGTATTTGTACACTGAAAACTACAGAACATTGATGAAAAAAACTAAAGGAGACACAAATAAATGGAAAGATGTCTCATGTTCATGGATTGGAAGACATAATATGATTAAAATGTCCATACTGCCCAAATGGACCTACAGTTTTAATGCTAACTCCATGAAAATTCCAATGTCATTTTTTACAAAAATATTAAAAACAATCCTTAAAATTCATATGGAGTCACAAAAGACCCAGAATAGCCAAAGTGATCTTGATAAAGAAGAAGAAACCTGGAGGACTCAGAATTCTTGATTTCAGAATATATTACAAAGCTACAGCAATTAAAACAGCATGGTACTGGCGTAAGAAAGACATATAGACCAATGGAACAGAATAGAAAGTTGAGAAATAAACCCATGCATATATGATCAACTGATCTTTGACAACAGTGCCAAGATCACACAATGGGGAAAAAAATCAACTCAAAGTGGGTTAAAGGCTTAAACATAGGACCTGAAACTGCAAAGCTCCCAGAAGAAAATAGAGGGGAAACATCTTCTGGACACTGGTCTTGACAATGATTTCTTGGATGTGACACCAAAAGCACAGGTGTAAAAACAAAAAAAAGACAAGTGAGACTACATCAAACAAAAAAGCTTCTGCAATAGCAAGAAAAGCAATAATAATAACCCAATTTAAAACATGGGCAAATGACTTGAACAGACATTTCTCCAAAGAAGATATATAAATGGTTAACGGGTATGTAAAAAGATGCTCAACATCATCACTTACCAGGGAAATGCAAATCAAAACTACACTAAGATTTCACATGGCACCTTTTAGGATGGCTATTATCAAAAAAAAAAAAAAATAACAAGTGTTTGAGAGGATGTGGAGAAATTGGAACCCTTGTGCACTGTTGGTGAGAATGTAAAATTGTGTAGATCTGTGGGAAATAGTATGGAGGTTTCTTAAAAAATCAAAAATAGAATTACCATATGATCCAGCATTCCTGCTTCTAGGTATGGACTCAAAAGGATTGAAACCAGAACTTCTAAGAGATATTATTACCCCAAGTTTATTGCGTCATTGACACTTCTTTATACATCATTTGTCTGTAGTGAATCAGAGCAAGAAGTATGCTGGATCTGACCTGTACTGACTTGTAGAAGCTGATGGTTATTTCAGGAATCTTGCAAACTGCTGGTTGTTAAAAAGTAAATTCTATAACTCCACATCTAAATAAATTAAAAAATTAAATTCTGTAAATCTCCATCTAAATAAATTACATTTAAAACAAAGGTAATAATTACTCAAGACTCATCCCTCTTAATTGTTTTACATTTTATTAACATCTATGTTCTTTTTCTTTTTAGCCTATTATTTACTTTTTTTTTTAGAGGAAGATTAGCCCTAAGCTAACATCTGCCAATCCTCCTCTTTTTTCTGAGGAAGACTGGCCCTGAGCTAATATCCGTGCCCACGTTCCTCTACTTTATACGTGGGATGCCTACCACAGCATGGCTTGCCACGCAGTGCCATGTCCACACCTGGCATCTGAACTGGTGAACCCTGGGCCGCCAAAGCGGAACGTGAGTGCTTCACCACTGCGCCACCAGGCCATCCCCAATATCTGTGTTCTTAAGGTTACTTACTATTACTGTATCCAAGTATGATGTACCCCTTCTCATCTCTTTCCGTCTCTGGGTTTAAGGATCTGATGTCAGCTCAGTGGGAGAGCATGGTCTTTCCACAATAGAAATAGGCAATCACTACAAATCAACACACTCCCCCCATGCAAAAACAAAAAAAAACGCGTACTGTTAACTGTCAGCACAGCACTGTCCAGATGCATCTATTTACCTTAAGAAGATTAAGATCGTTAAATCAAGAAGGCAAAGAGAAGAGAGGATTATCATAATAGGTTTTTTGAATCCTTGGGGAGACCATAGTCTTAACAGCCAGATGTTATTGAGTGAGAAACACATTTTGTAAATGCCTTACAGTCATATGACCATGGAAAAATTCAGGGCTGGTGACTTTTAAGGTCCACCAGAAACCACTGGTAGAGAGAAGTCAGAATGCCAGATAAAGGAAGCCCCATGCAACCAGGGAGGAAAGGAGGAGGCTTCTGTGTTGGAGAGAGAGAGACTCAGGTAAAGGAAGAGGTTATGTGAGGAAGGCCTGTCCAGTGTCCTTATTTCCCACCTCTACACACCAGGGTTAGATCCCACATATGTCAATGGGAAGACTAGGGTGTGCCTCTTATCAAAACATTAAATAGGTAGGAAGGAATTTAAAACACTTGGGATAGTGGCCCACTGCCCCAGTGAAAAAGGCACACAGTTTGTGCCTGTATCCAGCAGTCCATTGTGATGTGAAAGTGCTCGAGCTCCCTAGTTGGAAGAGGTGTCTAAATCTGCACTGTCCAATATGGCGTCACTAACCACACGTGGCGATGGGACACTTTAAATGAGGCTAGACTAATCTGCGCTATGATTGTAAAATAGACACTGTGTTTTGAAAACTTAGTAAGAAAAGATAAGGTAAAAGTATCTCATTATTAATCTTTTATATTGATTATTGTTAGTATGATAATATTTTGGACATATTGGAAAAAAGAAAATATGTTATTTAAATTAATTTGACCGTTTCTTTTTAGTTTTTCTTACTATGGCTACTAGAAAATTTAAAATAACATATGTAGCTCATATATGTGGCTTGCTTTACACTTTAGTAAGAAGTGCTGATCTAGGTAGATGCCTCTGACTGAGTATCCCTCCCACATGTGCTCTATAGGGCCCAGAAATTCCTTGGTGCCCTGGTGCAGTATTATGTAGAAGTAACAAACAGATGAGCTGATGGGCAGAGGTCTTAGGGAAGATTGCCAAGGACAGTGGTCTTGGGATGGAAGGCAATGGCTGAGTCCATTAGCTCGGCCAGAGCAGCGAACATAGCCTTACAACGAGACTCTCATATCACCACCGAATTCAGCAAGTGCAGAGGCTGGCATGTGGAGGGAAGCAAGGGGCATACACGAGAGGTCAGGAGGGATCCTGTCTCCGTCTAGATCCAAGCCATCCAGCCATGAGGTCACGTAAGCCGCCTCACTAAGCAAAGCCATCCAGCCATGAGGCCACG